>NC_134083.1:109110635-109724859 GCF_000715075.1 Nicotiana tabacum | reverse complement strand
TGGATGGATAGTTTGAGCGCACTATTCAGATATTGGAAGATATGTTATGCGCTTGTGTTATCGATTTTGGAGGTTCTTTGGATCAGTTTCTGCCGCTAGCAAAGTTTGCCTATAATAACAAATACCAATCGAGCATTCAGATGACAACGTATGAGGCTTTATATGGGAGACGATGTCAGTTTCCGGTAGGTTGGTTTGAGTCAGGTGAGGCTAGGCTATTGGGTACTGACTTAGTTCAGGATGCTTTGGAAAAAGTTAAATTCATTTAGGATAGAATACGCATGGTGCAATCTAGACAGAAGAGTTATGCTGACCGTAAGGTTCGTGATGTTGCTTACATGGTAGGAGATACGGTACTCAGAACATCTCCTATAAAGGGTGTTATGTGATTCGGGAAGAGGGAGAAGTAGAGTCCTCAGTATATTGGGCCTTTTTAGGTACTTGAGAGGATTAGAGAGGTGGCTTATAAACTTGCATTGCCGCCTAATGTATTAGGTGTTCATTTAGTGTTTCGTGTATCTATGCTCCGTAAATATGTCTAGAATCCGTCTCATGTTTTGGACTTTAGCACAGTTCACCTGGATGTTAATCTGACTTATGTCGTGGACGCGGTGACTATTTTGGATTGGCAAGTTCGAAGGTTAAGATGAAATAATATTGCCTCAGTGAAAGTGTAGTGGAGAGGTCAGCCAGTCGGAGAAGCTACTTGGAAAACTGAGCGGGAGATGTGGAGCAAATATCCACACCTATTTCACACTCCGGGTATAATTCTAAACCCGTTCGAGGACGAACGTTTCTTTAAGATGGAGAATGTAACGAACCGACCGGTCGTTTTTAGTATTGCAACCCCGTTTCCCCATTTACTACTTATTATGTGTTCAATTATAGTTATGTGACTTGTCGTGGAGGTTTCAGAATGAATTGGAACACTTAGTTCCAAGATTTAAAGCTTAAGTTGAAATAATTGACAGAGTGAAGAATTATGTGTAAACGACCCTGGAATGGAATTTCGATGGTTCCAATAGCTCTGTATGGTAAACGACCCTGGAGTGTGTCCGGATATTTATTTAGTAAAATTATGCATGAAATGGAGAAAATAGGAAATTTAAGTTTGGAAATTTGACGGGGGAGTTGACTTTTTGATATCAGGAATGAAAGCCGATTTTGGAAATTTGAATAGGTCCATTATATCATTTATGACTTGTGTGTAAAATTTGAGGTCAATCGGATTTGATTTGATAGGTTTCGGCATCGAATGTACAAGTTGGAATTTGTTAGTTTTCATTAGGCTTTAATTGGGGTATGATTCATGTTTTTAGCATTTTTTTATGTGATTTAAGGCTTCGACTATGTCCATATTATGTTTTAGGACTTGGTGGTGTATTTGGTTGGGGTCCAGGGGGCCTCGGGTGAGTTTTAGTTGTTTAACAGATAGAATTTTGGACATGGAGTTTTGTTGTAGTTGGTGCACTGTCTGGTTTCCTTCTACGCGATTGTGTAAGAAGGTCCATGGTCGCGCAATCTAAATTAGACAGCTTGAATTTTTGTGATATGCGACCGGTTAGGTAAGTCCGCGATTGCGGAGCTATTGGTCAAGAGGTCTCGTGGTCCGGGTAATTCCAGCGGTGTTCCTTTTGGGGGACAGTCCTATCACAGTAGGGGTCGACCTTATAGGCCCGATTAGATGGCTTGTTTGGCTCATCGTGGTGCATCAGCTAGCCATGGTTCATATAGTACTCGACCGAGTCAGTCATCTCTTAGTTCACTTCCTGCTCAGAGTTCATCTCGTGCACCATAAGTGTAGGGTTCATCTATACCAGGTTCTTCTGGTAGTTATTCTGGTTCTCGAGGTTCACCTGAAAAATGTGATTTTATATAGTTATCACTATTACCACTTTCGAACATGCTTTAAATTATACACATAATATGAGAAAGTTTATGAGATTTTCTTTATTGTAAAGATAGAAATTATTTTCTCACAAGAAAAGAAGGTTATCTTTTACCATTTTAAGAATTAAGCGTACGAAAATTTGTACTCTTTATATGAGATTAGGAAAATTAGAAGTTGAGAAAATATATGTATTTTTACACGGATGTTTTAATGAAATAATAGTATATGTATTGATTTTTTTATGATACCATGATTTATTAATTTTATATACATTAAGTACTTAAATGCGGGGATAAGCATGTTGTATATATCTTTTGTCTTAGTAAGCACTATTTGTCATAAATGTAGGTTTCCCACCGCCAATACATGGCCAGGTGGAAGCCAAACTTTTAATGACCGTTTGCTCTCATTGTTGGAAAGGCTATTATAACATTCACCCTTCATTTGGTGTGACAAAGGGAATTAACAATGTTCAACACCCTAATTTAAGGATTAACTCATTCATTTTGGGAATTCATGCCAACACCTTGAGGATAATTCTTTTGAATATGATCCAAGTTTGAATGTTACGACCATCTCGAGTTCTTATGAGCAATTAAGGTATGTTAAGGCTATCCCTCCTTTATTTTGGCATGATCCAAGTAACGATACGTAAATGAAATGCTAATCCATAAGTGGTTCTACTCTTAACAGTTAAGGATGTCTATGTTATTCATTCCTGTAAAGTTATATTCAAGTATGTCTAAGTATGTTCCTAGGTCTCTATTAAGGTATATGATAAAGATGTTAATGTTTATAATATAGTGATACATGCATCTTCATGCATTTACCACCGACCTATCTTCATGCATTTACCACCGAGCTACGGTCGGTCGGGCAGTCATGCATTTACCACCGAGCTACGGCCGGTTGGGTAGTTACACATCTACCACTGAGCTACGGCTGGTCGGGCAGTCATGCATTTACCATCGAGGTACAACCGGTTGGGCAGTTACATATTTACCACCGAGCTACGGCCGTTCGGGCGGTCATGTATTTACCACCGTGCTACGGCCGGTTGGGCAGTCATACATTTACCACCGTGCGATGGCCGGTCGGGCAGTTACCACTGATCAGTTAGGCAGCCATGCATCACACGATATGGATAATAGTCTCAAAGAGAAGCATTAGCCATGCATCACACGATATGGATAATAGTCTCAAGGAGAAGCATTATATATATATATATATATATAATAAGTATGCATATACGGTGGCACTTCAGAGATTCAGGTTGATTTTTATATGTCTTAAATTAATGTTGACTTATTGTTATGTTTCAGTTTCGCCTTACATACTCGGTACATTATTCGTACTGATGTCCTTTTGTTGGGGACGCTGCATTCATGCCTGCAGGTATAGATAATCAGTTTGACGAGCCTTCATAGTAGACGAGGTTAGCAATCAGCGAAGGATAGGTAAGACTCCACCTCATTCGGAGTGCAACCGAGTCTATGAGTCATCGTGTCAGAGTTTTGTTATAGACTTATGGGTAGGCAGGTACCCTATCCCATTTGATGTCAAATAATCTTAGAGGCTTTGTAGACACAGGTTCATTATGTACAGTATGTCATAGGCCATGACGGCCCATATGTATTCATATTTTAAGAAAGATGGTTCATTGATACAGTGTTTTCCCACTTACAGTTGTACACTATGAGTTGTGGCCATGTGGGCCCATGATAGCTACAAAAGGAATGAGTTTAGCTAACTCGACCTATGTATGTTCTAGTTTTGGTCGAACGATCATGAGTTACAGAGTGGTTCACTCATGCGAGCACGACACCAGGTGCCAGACACGCCTCCCCAGGTTTGGGGCGTGACACCACCATTGTCAGAGAAGTGTTGTTTTAAGTGTTTAGATTCAGGTCATATGAATAGACATTGTCCCCGCCTTTCGCGAGGTCCAGTTGAGCAAAGGAGTTAGGCTGTGGCTCCCGCACCAGTTATTCCACCACCCGCCCAGCCAACATGGGGTGGGGCACATGCAGCTAGAGGTCGCCCTAGAGGAGGAGGTAGATCAGGTGGTGGTCATGCTAGATTCTATGTTATTCCAGCCAGAACACTTACAGTTGCCTCAAGACCGAATTGCTATATCAAAATCAAAAATTTTGGTATTTGATATTCGATATTTTGGTATTCGGTATGATATTTGATTTAAGTTTTTTTTTAAAATATGGTATTAGGTATGGTATTTGGTATTTTTAAATAAAATACCGAAATACCGATACCGTACCGAAATATATATTATATTACACAAAATACATATTATTAATTATAACGTAAATATAAAAAATTGAAATTTTACTTTCCTTTATTCTCTAAGTTCGTCAATTAACTCTAAGCAAGTAAGAAGACATTTCTAATGATTAAATTTATTCATGTATGTGCAGTTTTCTCTCTCTAGGTTGATATTTCCTAGTTTTGGACAAAAATTTTGTCAACAAACGTTTTTTGTTTTGTACTTTTGAGTACATTAATTAAGAATATTATAGTCTATGACTCTATGCACTTGTTAGTATTCAAACCGAATAAACCGAAGTTATCGAACCGAATAAACCGAAATCGAAAAGAGAAAAACCGAACCATACCAAATTTAGTTAGGTACGGTATTGGTATAACATTTTAAGAAATCGAATACTAAACCAAAATGTCGGTAATCATATGTATTGTCTCAATATGCCACCAAGATGCTTCTCTATTTTTTGACCCTAGTTCCATATATTCGTATGTATCGTCATATTTTTCTCATTATTTGGAATTTCCCCGTGAGTCCTTAGTCTCACCTGTTCATGTATCTATGCCGGTGGGCGATATTATTATTGTGGACCGTGTGTATCAACCGTGTGTGGTAACCATTAGGGATTGGAGACCAGATTTGATCTTTTATTGCTGAGTATAGTTGATTTTGATATGATATTGGGTATGGATTGGGTGTCTCCATGTCATGCTATTCTAGATTGTCACGCTAAGACTGTGACGTTGGCAATGGCAGGGTTGCCAAGGATCGAGTGAAGAGGTTCTCCAGATTTTGTCCCCAGCAGGGTAATTTCTTATTCAAAGGCCCAACGGATAGTTGGAAAGGGATGTTTATCATATTTGGCCTTTGTGAGAGATGTTAATGCAGACACTCCTACTATTCATTCTATTCCGGCAGTGCGAGAACTTTTGGATGTGCTTCCTGCAGATCTTTCGGGCATGCCACCTGACAGGGATATTGATTTCGGTATTGACTTGGTGCCTGACACTCAGCCCATTTCTATTCCTCCATATCGTATGACACTAGCGAAGTTGAAAGAATTGAAAGAGTAGCTTCGAGAACTTCTTGATAAGGGGTTTATGCACGCCCACACGCCCGTCACCTAGCATGTGCGTCACCTCAAAACTAGTCACATAACACGTAATTTCGGGAATATATACCCTCAGAATCAAGTTTAGAAATGTTACTTACCTCAAACCGTGTAATTTTTCCTTCCAATATGACCTTGCCTCGTTAATCGGCCTCTGAACACCTCCAATCTAGTAACAATTAATTTGATGCAGTCAACACAAATTATAAGAATTAATTCCATGTGAAAATACAAATTTTTCAACAAAATTCAAAATTCCATTCAAAATTTGCCAGTGGGGCCCACGTCTTGGAACCTGACAAAAGTCACAAAATATGAACGTTCATCCAACAACGAGTCCAACCATACCTATTTTACCAAATTGCGACATCAACTCGTCCCTCAAATCTTTAATTTAACCTTAAGAGTTTTCATAATTGTTTTCCAACTTAAAACATCAATTAAATGCTAAAAAAACTATAGATTTGGGTAATTTGACAAAAATTGAGTTAAGAACACTTACCCCGAATCTTCCCTTGAAAATCTCCCAAAAATCACCTGTCCCCAAGCTCCATATCGTCAAAAATGGAGTCTCATTTTTAGAACTTAAGTTCTGCTGCTAGTCATTTCCTCTATGTGATCGTGGACCAACTCACGCGATTGTGAAGAACAATTTTCTCCTGGACAGCCACACGCGATCGCATAGCACAGCGCGTGAGTTTTTGAGTTTCCTCCTTCACACTATGCAAATGCGGCTAAATCCACGCATTTGCATAGTATTGCTGGCCAACAGCTTCGTGATCGCGTACTTACCTATGCGATCGCGAACCTTCTCACGCAATCATGTAGAAGGAAACCAGACAGTGCACCAGAAAAACTTTAGCAAACTTCTAAGACCAAAATTCGATCCGTTAACCATTCAAAACTCACCCGAGGCCCTCGGGACCTCAACTAAATAAACCAACAAGTCCTAAAATATCATACGAACTTAGTCAAAGCCTTAAATAACATCAAACAATGCTAAAAACACAAATCATACCCCAATTCAAGGCTAATGAAATCTAACAAATTCCAACTTCTACATTTGATGCCAAAACATATCAATTCAAATCCGATTGACCTCAAATTTTGCACACAACGCATAAATGACATAACAGACCTATTCAAAAATCCCGAATCGGATTTCGACCCTGATATCAAAAAGTCAATGTAGGTCCCGTAAAGATTTCCTAAAGATTTAAGATTTTGAAGTGAGCCAACGGTATTCGGGAATAACATATTTGGGTATTAAAGGATATCTATATGATAGAGCCACATCATTTTAAATTGATAGTGTATGTTTAATGTGTGTTGGAACATACTAAGAAGTTTTGTGAATGGCAAGAAGTTGTGTGGAACATGTTGGATACATTAATTGGAAACGATGTTTCAATTGGCACAACACCCGACTTCAAATGATTTGAACTCCCTCCCTATAATGACTTAGGTGGTGATCTACCTATCAAATTAACATCCTATGAGTCTAGTTACAAACACATCAAAATGTTTGTCATTTGGATATTTGTACAGAACGTTATGGCTATTTTACTGGACATATTTGCGCGGCCATGCTTATTTGGGAGTTTCTGCCTTGTGTGCGCGGCCAGATGTGCGGCCACTTGCCCAGCTGTACGGGTGTTAAGGCATTTCTTGAGCTAAAACCTAATAGTTTAGAGAGAAGTGAGGGTGTTCTAGATAAAGGAAGTAGATGAAGTGTTTTGTTCATCAAGATCATGTTCAAGCCTTGAAATCCAACAAGGAAATCTTACAAGATCTTCATTCAAGAGATAAGATTCAAACCCCTGGTCTTCAATTTCGAGTTTGGGGTAAAAGATGGGTGATTGGGAGTATGATTCTTGGGTTTAAGAGTATTAATTATACATGCTTGTACCAATAAGGTTTGTGGGAAGATTGTTGAGCTAAAATAAGTAAAGATTGGGTTGAGGAGCGAAGGAAATCTTGTAGAATAACCTTGTAGACTAATTTGCACACCTAGTGTTTGATAAAATGCTCAAATGAGCTGAAACCATGAATATCTTCCTAATTTGTGTTCAATTTTGTTATGTCTCAAAATAGATTGGGATTGCTAGAGTTTATAGAACATTGTAGTAATTTAAGAAAAGTGAGGTATGTTGGCTAAACTACTATTTTAGAATTGAATTCCATGACGTTCGCGTAAGTTTCAACTATGGTTGTCTCAAGTTCCTTATTCTATGTTCCGAGATGTTTCCAATAAATTTGATTGTCCCGAATATGGAAAGTGTTGAGAATTATGTATTCAAAACCTGTTCCGAATGTTCCTATCACATTATGTTATCCTTCGGGAATGTGCTCAAGAATGATATGTGCTTGTAAATGTTATGGCTTTGAGTCGTGTTTCAAATGAACGTTATGATGCCAACTTGAGTGAGAAAAACTCGATATGCTTAAGACACTCTTGATTACTAATCTATAAAGATGCTTGAAAGTGAAAGAAGTGTGTTGAAGATATAAAATGTGGCCATTGTGCCAAGAATGAAAGTTATACTTGTGGCCAATGGTGCCAGTGAAATGAAATGATGTGAGAAAGGTTATGAAATGAGCCTTGATTCAACTATTCTGAATCAACTTCGAAGATAGATTTGCCTAAAAGCATATGTACTCAAGTCATGCCCAAATGTGGTTGTTTTAACTAATGCTATTTATGAGTATTTTAAATATGTTTTGCGTTCTTACATATTCGTAGGTGGAAATTGTGTATTGCCCTTTTTGGGAAAAAGTAATTCAAGAATAAATGGTGTGTTACTTGTTTATGATTTTAACTTGTGGTTCGATTGTCAATCATTTTACTCCATTCCTCGGAAAGAAATCTATTGTGCTTAAATTCTTCATTTTTAATGAACTTAAAGTTGTGATTTCCAGAATATTATATATGTTGATATTTATGATGACGATCCATGAAAGGATAGAAATAAAGGTGCAGAATATGAAATACGGCCGTTGTGCCATGAATGAACAATCATATGTATGACCGAGAAAGCCAATGAGATAATGATGTTGTAAGAGAATGAAAATGCCAATGAGGCTATAAATAGTGTGAAAGGTTATGAGGTAAATGCATTTGTATTGTTGTTTCCTTTGTATGCAAATCAAAAAAATGTTTTTGGGAGTATCGACAGTCACCGAGGAAGGGTAGATTGAAATAACCTAACCCCGAAACTACACGTGCCAGTGTAGGAGTGGATTGTGATCATTCCCCTTATTTGGGATGAGATTGATGTGATATAATTATTCCCCTTATTTGGGATAAGATTGATGTGATAATATTATTCCCCTTAATTTGGATGAGATGATTGATAGAAAAGGATGATGTCAATCCGCTCGACATTGTGGTGAGATGGCCTAACTGATCTGGTCGTGATAGGATACCATGCCACACACATCATGGTGATTTTCCTAGAAATTGTAATTGGTATTTTTATTGTGGTTGATGTATATAATGAGATGTCCTAGCCGATCGGGTCGTGATCGGACTCCGTGCTAAAAGTACGGTGATATTTGTATTGGGAGTGATGGTGGTTGATGTCTCTAATGAGATGGCCTAGCCGATCGGATCGTGATCGGACTCCGTGCTAAAAGTACGGTGGTATTGGTATTGTGAATATTAGTATTGTGAACATTGGTATTGTGAATAGTGATATTGTGAACAGTGGTATACCGGTGCTAAAGATCTCCCAACCAAAAATAATATCATCTTCGTATTTTGGAAAGTAATATGCTTTAACTTTGAAATTGGATATCATTGATTGTTGATTGTTGTTTCAATGGTTTTCCCTTTTATGTTGGCATTCTATTTTGAAAGCGGACAGTTAGCTTTACATAGTAGTACTATTCCATATGTACTAATGTCCCTTTTGTCGGGGGAGCTGCATCTTCAATGGATGCAGGTGGTTCATCAGCGGGCAGCTTTGTTACTCTTTAGCAGTCACTCTCTATTCAGCAGGTTTTGGTGAGCCTTACTCTATTCCGGGCCTGATGTCATTTGAGTTGTACATTGTCCTTTAAGGTATAACCGGGGCCTTGTTGCCGGCACTTCCATACTACTCTTCTATTGTACTTAGAGGCTCCGTAGACAGGTTGTGGGTGGTGTTTGATATGGGGAATTGAACTAGAAATGTTGGTATTTGGCAAACATGTTTTTTGTTATATCTATAAACTTATAATAATTTAAAAATTATTAATGAGGCTGCTAATGGAAATGAAATGGTAGTTGTTAATGAAATTTTTTTAGTGCTTGATTAATGGAGTGCATCCCCTCTTTATTCATGGATGAATTTGGGTAGAAGGAAATCTAACAGGCTTGCTCGGCCGGGTTCACTCGGTTGAGCGTCGGTCACGCTCCTCGAGTTTGGGGCGTGACAAACTTGGTATCAGTGCCTAAGGTTTTAAAGTTTCCTAGGATGTTTCGGAGCCGTGTCTAGTAGAGTCCTTCTTATCGGTGTGTTATCGACCACATCTATAATGAGGAGGCTACTTGGACATTTAGGAATTTCACCCTTCTTTGGTATTCCAGATCATGCCGTAAAGCTCAAAATAGGAAACTAAATTCCTCGTCATGTCTCATTTTCCATATGAGTAACCCACAGGTTCGAGGCAACGAAGATGAAATGATAGAACCAGTTACTAGGGGAAGTATCCTTGTTCCAATTAATGTCACTGCGCCACTAGATTATGTGGTGAGAGCACCTAAGATATGAAAGAGGATTATGGGCATCAATAAGCTATAATGTTTGATATGAAACAAGAGCCACTTGGGTTTATGTTGGATGATTCATGAAATATGTTATGGTTGTGGAAAGAGGTGGCACAAGAATAACAAATTCCCTTAGGTTGGATACACCCATCCCAGTCTTCCCGATATGCGGGCGGGAACATTTTGTGTCATGTTGTGAGTTTGCTCAGAAGCTTGTTAGGGGGTGGTAGATTTGGGCAATTCCAAAAGTCCATAGAATGAGTTGTTGTAGAGATTGTTAATCCCATCACGTGGTCCTGGAGGAAGGATAAGGGGAATGTTTATGACGTATGCAAAAAGGGTAATTATCAGGTCAGTGGCGAAAGTCAGTTTAGTGGACCTCATCCTCGTTGCGTGAAGTATAGGAGACGTCATTTAGGGGTATGTCACTATGGTACCAATGTATGTTACGAATGTGGAATCGAGGGGCATCCGTTAAGGTACTGCCCCGTCAATCTAAATTCTTCAATTAAGTCACTCCTTAGTACATCATTATGAACACACATAATTTTTCCTTGTTGTATATGTACATCTATATTGAAGACCCTTCATAAACACGGTCTTAACAAGACGCTGAATCACAAAACATTACATGTACTTACTTTCTAAATGAGACGCATTACTCATGAAGCCACTCTATCATAAATTCTCTTATTTACAACCTCGTGAGGAATTGAGTTCTATAATGATTTCCTTGGACAGAGTTATAACCCTGGGTTAATACTTCCCATTGCTTTCTTAAATTCGCAACAAAGGACTATACCTGATGAATTTCTTACAAAAACCTTTTGAGTCAAATGGATAATATCTTCTCACTTATGCTTATGCATGCACCGTCATAATGTTTACCTATGTGGTATCAAATCCAATGTATAACAGCCTAGAGTTGAGATCCTTTTTGAGCCACTCTTTTTCTCTCCGGTGTATGTGGATTCTATGGTTTGAACAATCACTTCACTCCTTTGTGAATATTATCATGAATCCTTTTCACTGTCTAATAACATGAGAGCATATCTCAACACCTATTATATGTGTAAATGTCAATTGAAAGGGGTCACTTTCCCATATAAAAGTTTCTGGGAAATTTGAGATTTTCACAAATTCGTCACAGGAAGATCTTTTTGTTTGCCCATCTCGGTATGACTTTCATGTCCCCTTAGATCATGCCTCATTGAGTAACTCAATTTGTTCCTAGTATTGTAGTTGCCCATGAAGTGGCCTGGTATTGCAGCTTGAGAGCTGTTATGGAAAAAACATGTCTAGCTCATAGCAAAGTGTTCATTCTCTCTAGCCAATACATGATTTTATCCCAACATTAAGATGTCCTAGCTACATTATTTCACTTGTGTGTGGTTGAAAGTTAAGCAGCCTTACCGCAACCTTTCCCTCCCCACTTCAGGTGGATGTTTCAGATTCTAGCACATATGATTAGTATAGTGATTTGAAAGACAAGTTTGTTGTATCTCTAGTCCTCTCGTATATGATCAACTATCATGTAGGGTTAAGCTGTCAGAATGATAATAATCTCTTATAGGGTTCAACCTCATTTTCAACCTCGTGGGCGTGTGGTATCGATTCCTTGTGTCAAATACTGTTAAGAGCATAATGCAACTATATGTATATTGAAACCCATATCACATTCGGGGTGCCAGAATATTCTCATTTCGAGATAAACTGATTTTCCCTACATTCCAAGAGGCGACTTGTATCATGTACTTGGCTATTTCTCTTTGAGGTCTACTATTGCCGAACAAGGCATATATGGAATGAAATATTTGTTGATGTCCTTTTCATGACTCTTAGTATTCCAAGAATAATAGACGCTAATGTCTTTATCCTCCCGACCATGCCTCCCATATGTCACATGTCTAAAATGACTCATTTCTATTAAATCTCAGAATCATGAACATGGTCCCTACATTATCAATGCCTACTAGGCAACTCTATGCCTCATTTGTCGAATCAATGATGTCATCACAATGATTAACCATGTCAGCACTATTGGTAGTAACCTTCATGTCTCTTTGGATATAACCTCCTGAAATGTCCTGCTCAGCACATTGACGGATTGTTGAAATATTCTAGCCAAATCTCTGATCTCGTTGTTCCTATTTATACTAACCTATGGGGGTTGAAGATTCAAACATGTCAAAGAAGAAGCATCATCCCGTGATCAAATATATTGGATAGTAAATTTTATGATCATATTCGTGCTAGCACATCTTAGAGTAATTGTCGGAGGTCGCCAAAGGTTTAGTTTCGGTGTTCGGCGTAGGAATTTAGACTTGAAGAAAGTGAACGGGTTATTCTCAAGATTTTCTCTATGAATATATTGGGTGAATTGCTAATGAAGGTAAAGTATATGTAGTCACATTAGGCCTTGTGGAATATTAAAGGAAATAGGCCAAACTATGTGTCACGGCCCAAAACTGGGGAGCGCGACCGGCGCTCAACCGAGTAAACCCGACCGAGCAAGCTTGTTAGATTTCCTTCTACCCAAACTCATCCACGAATGGAGATAATACACATTTTTGATTAATTAGACAAAAACATGATCATGTCTACATTACCAATTCATTACCAATAGTTTTCTTCATTTTTAAAGACCCAAATGGAACAATACAACCACAATATAACATAGTTTGACTTTCCCAGCACCAATACACAACCCACACTATGTCTACGAAGCCTCTATAGATAAAGAATAGTACTATGATAATGCCGACAACAAGGCCCCGGCTATACCTCAAATATAATACACAATGAACAAAAGATACATGACCCCGAAATGAAGTGGGGCTCACCAAGTTAGCTGGGAAGAGGGTGTACCACAATCACTGATCAATGTCTCCTGTTATGGAACTACCTACATCTATTAAAGATGCAGCGCCCCCGGTAAAAGGGACGTTAGTACAAGTATGAAAACCAAAAACCAATATAAGAAATCGGAAGTACAATATGAATATGATGAACCAGGGTGACAGTAGAATAGCACAGATAGCCATTTAAACCAAAGAAAGTTATCAAGAGCTGTCATTAATATTTATAGAATTTAAAATGAGATCCCCTGTAACCACTTTCACACAAAGTGGCCCCGCCACCTCACCCCAATGTATGCAGGTGGAGGTGTAAGCGCAATACCAAAACTCTACTCAAGCGGCCCTGCCGCCTCACTCCAATGTATGCCGGTAGAGGTATAACCATTGTACCCAAAAACCTACACATAGTGGCTATGCCGCCTTACCCCAATGTATCCAGGTTGAAATGGATCAACGATACCAATACCAACACAAAGCGGCTATGCCACCTTACCCGAATATATATAAATGGGTGGTGGTGCAACAACAATACCAAAACTATACATAAAGCGGTCATACCACCTTATCCCAATATATGCGGGTGGAGGTGTATCATAATCACAATTTCTCCACAACTTTGCATAATAACTTCCACATAAATCACGACTTGAAATTATAAATGTAGATACACAATCCATAGTTTGGAACACCTCCTCAATTTATAATGCGATATGATAAGAGAATTTGAAAGACGAATTGAGAATATATCTTTATCACAAAACTTATCGGAATACTCAAATTGTAATCAACATCTTGGAACTTACAAGGATAATGGGGATTCCAATTCTTAAAGAAGAGTTTAGCCAGCATACATCAATTGAGCTTCCTTACACTCTAAAATGTTTCAGATTTCTTAGCAACTTCAATCTATTTTAGAAATATAACAAGTTGAACCAAAATTAGGAAGATGATCATGGTTCTAGCTCATTTGAGCATTTTATCAAACACTAGGTGTGCATAAGGTTTCAAGGTCCTTTTATGGAGGATTCCATCATCCCGCAACCCATTCTTTATCATTCTTAGCTCAACAATCTTCTTACACCCTTTGATAACACATGCATGCAAGATGAACAACTCACATGCCCAAATATTATCTTACCAATTACCCAATTCTAGACAAAATTGGAAATTGAGGGTTAAGGTGTAGAATCTTACCTCTAGGGTGAATACCTAGTGAGTTACCCTTCTTAATCTTCCAAGATTTGAGCAAGAATTAAAGAACAATTGTTGAGGAACACCTTCTCACTCTAGGGCACTCTTTCTCACTCTAAAATGTTAGATTTTTGGTCAAAAATGGTACAAATCGCTTATTTAACGAAGTTGGGTCAGGTTGTAAAAATCCAAAAATGAAGCTCTGGAACAAGGTTTGCGATTGCATAATTGATATGTAGTCCGCATAATTTGGCCTCCAAAACTGGGCATGACTGACCTGGTCTAAGGTCATTATGCGGCCCGTAGACCTATTTTGCGGTCGCAAAATGCACCGCATAATTGGTCTGCGGTCGCATAATGCGCTGCAAACCTGGTCTCCAAAACTGCCCTTTCTTGCCTCACTCTCCGACCATTATGCGGTCCGCAGAGTGATTCTGCGGCCGCATAGTGGGAAACAGAAGTGCATTTCTTCAGCACAAAATTTTCCTTTAATTTCCAGTGCATTATTCAACCCAAAAAGTCCGATCCGCGGCGAGCAAGTTTGCCGCAAAGAATTTCTATTATCCTCAACACGTAAAACCAATTCGGCACCACGAAATATTATATTTCTTTTTGCAAAAATTTTACGGGGCCTTACATTCTCCCCCACTTATGATCATTCGTCCTCGAATGAGGGTCAAGGTTCACTATTAGCATCTTATGAAATTCAGTTTTCATACGATACACCATCAGCCCCAAATTTGACTAACTCCCTAAATTCCCAAAAGTTTCGCGAGCGTTTTCCCTATAACTAGGCTTATCCACCTGCCAGAGAGCCCCAGAAACATATCCTTAAAATATATACATAAACCAATGATGTAACATAACTTATAACAACACCAACTGTGGCCTCACATACAATATATTTAGAAAAAAGCACTTTTACAGTAACTGAACAAGTGATACAAGAATCCATAGGCAGCAGTTTTATAAAAAGGTCACATAGTTTATACAAACAAGTAAGGATACTTCTTTTTCATTTCTTCCTCGGCCTCCCAAGTAGCCTCTTCAATCTTCTGGTTTCGCCATAACACTTTCACGGAGGTAATTTCTTTATTTCTCAACTTTCGGACTTGCCTATCAAGAATGGCAACTTGAATTTATTCATATGATAGTTCTTCATTAAACTCAATGGTCTCAACCGGCACAGTGACTGTCGGGTCTCCAACTACTTTCTTCAACATAGACACATGAAACACCGGGTGCACTAATGACATTTTAGGTGGTAGCTCAAGCTTGTACGCTACCTCACCGATCCTCTGAATTATTCTATATAGTCCGATATACCTCAAACTCAATTTCCCTTTATTACCAAATCGCATTACACCCCTCATAAAGGAAACCTTCAAGAATACCCAATCATCTTCTTTGAAATCCAGATCCCTACGACGAACATCCAAATAGGACTTCTGATGACTCTGAGCAGTCTTCAACCGTTCCTTAATGATTTTAAATTTTTCCATGTCCTGATGCACGAGGCTTGGCCCTATCAACTCTGCTTTACTAATTTCAAACCACCCAATAGGAGATCTACATCTCCTACCATATAAAGCCTCGAACGGTGCCATTTGAATGCTGGCGTGATAGTTATTGTTGTAGGCAAATTCTATGAGTTGTAAATGATCATCCAAACTACCTTTGAAGTCTAGAACACAAGCGTGCAACATATCCTCAACACGTAAAACCAATTCTGCACCACGAAACATTATACATCTTTTTGCAAAATATTTACAGGGCCTTACACTATGAGTATGATGTTTTCCTATTGTTGTCGTCCATGCACCCGATGCATCATGTATCTAGGTTCCAGAAGGTTGTTGAAATTCTTTTTCCTATCATTTCGGTGGAAACTATTGAAGGTGAAGTTAATGGGTAATTGGCTTATAAGAGGTACCTAGTTGTCATCCCTATTAGGTAAGTCCGAAAATTGAGATCAGCCTCCGTCAAAGAAAAGGAAGTATTCTCACTTGCCCGTATAACCAAATGGTTGTGATTCAAAAGGTTACTTGTTATGTGTTATGATTTGAATATGTGCAACTCATGTCTAGATACTACTTCTGTTAATGTAATGCCTTTAATGTTGAGATCAGTGTTGTTGATATATATTTTGATACTTTGTTGAGTTGTGGATGTATTATTAGGAGTTGTTTTGGTGGTCCTCTAGTAGGTGGTTAGGCCCAATTGCAGAGGAGACTCTGCTGAACTTTCTGAAAATTTGGGAGTTAGTCAAATTTGGGAGCTTAAGATGTGTGCAAGAAGAAACGAGTTATGTTAAGTGTTACACCCCGTAGTATTGTACGTTGGATTTGGAGTATGATAATTGACATCAGCTCAAGGACAAGATTATTTTGAGGATATAAGTAAATTCACGAAGGTGAGAGGGTAAGCGAATCGAAGAAAATGAGTTTCGTCGAAGTTTGACATTTTGAGATAAAATACGGTCCAAGCTATAATAGCCCGTATTTATGGACAAGTGCCATACAAGGTACCACACGACCATGATAGTATGATGTATAATGTGTGTTATAAGTGAGTAGTATTTTAAGTAATTTGAGATAATTCTTAATTATGAGGATAATTGGGTAATTATGGATTTTTAGTGGGAGATTAATTAAGTACTTAAAATCTTTGGATAAGTTTGGTGGAGACATAACGTGGCAGCAAGGGGAAATGGATCAAGACTACATGATGACTCTTTAATTTTATGTAATTAGGTGGCACATGGACAATATCCTTAGTCATCCTTTGGTGACAATTCATATATGCACATGGCAAACATGTAGAAAGGGAAGTTTATTTTAGTCATCCTTACACTTTATTAGTCATGAATTCATGAATTATCACCAGCATATGAGTCATTCTTACACCTTATCTTCAATCCATACCATAATTTCATTTCGGGGAGTTATAGAAAGGGAAAAGGCAAGAACGAAAACGTGAGGGGATTTGGGAATTCGTACGAGACTACATAATGTAATAGCAACGGGATTTGCAATTCTAAGGGAGCCCGGTATAACCTTTCTCAAGAATATCATACGGATTTTTCCCTACTTCAATCTCGTCGTTACGTGTTTTGTCGCGATTGACGTGTGTTAGATGGTTTGTCAAGAGAATCAGCTCGGGTATGTTAAGGCTATCCCTTATTTCCTTTTGGCATGATCCAAATAATACAAACAAGCAAGCAAAATACGCAACTTTCATAAATGACTCTATTCATAGAAATACCAAGGGTGTCTATATTCTTGATTCCCCATGTGTCTTATTATTTTATCTTCTGTTCATGGGTCTCAGAAAAATATGTAGTTGGTAAAGTTATCCGAAAGGCATATTGATCTTATGAGATTCAGAGAAATCTTACTAACTCGCTTCTAATGCATTTCATCCATCTATACATGTACGTTGACCAGATGGCATTATATATGCGTATATGATACGTATATGGGAAAAGGTTATGGCGTTATATACGCACCACCACCTGATCAGTTGGTATACGTTGATGATTTGCCCGCAATGGCTGAGATGATATGATGGGATGCCCTCAGAGGATTGATGATGTTATGAACACATATACCTATGCCTGGTATGACATTTATACACATATGCATGACATTATAAATATGAAATGATTCACAGAGCTATTCAGAATTACATGTTGAGTCTTTTACTCCATGTTTCCCTATGCCTTTTATTTACTGATTTTTATTCCTTAGATACTCGGTACATTGATTGTACTGACGTCCCTTTTGCCCGGGGATGCTACGTTTCATGCCCGCCGGTCCCGATAGATAAGTTAAGAGTCCTCCAAGTAAGATATCCGCTCAGCGGAAGATGATGGTGCGCTCCATTTGCTCCGTAGTTGCTTATTCGGTCAGTATGATTTGGACATGTATAGATTAGTATGGCGGGGCCCTGTCCCGACCTATATGATATTTATGGACTCTTAGAGGCTTGTAGACAGATGTCATGTATACGGATACTTGTATGGCCTTGTCGGCGTATGGTTTGAGTATATTAAGGATCATGTCGGCAGTATAGGCCCGTACGTGCACCACACTTATTAGCAAAATGCTACAGGGCATTTAGGATTGACACTCTTTCTTCTTACTCTAGATCGTGTGGTAGAGCTCACTTGTCAGAATTAAGACTCCTAAATTCTATTGTATTCGTAATAAGATGATACCTACATCCAAAAGACAATTGGTAAGAGATTGAATGTGGTTGTGGAAGAGTAGAGTCAGAGGAACTCGATTTTGCATCATGCTTATGATGAATAAATGTGAGGTCTTGATAAGGAGCCTTAAGGCAAGAATATCTACCCATATGGTGAAAAACAATGAGAGATTCAGAAGGTAGATACAAGTTTCAACAAGTAAAAGAAGCAAGGTGAAGAATGGAACGAGGCGCCTAGTTAATGAAGCTTATCAGGATTTACAATTCAAGCAGAGAAATATAAGCCTTTTGAGTTACCTTCAACAATAACTGATGTATGTACAATCGGCCCCACTCATCTCAGTTATGCCCTATGGGAGCTAACAAATGTGGTTTAAGAGAAGAACGGGATATCAGGATCCGGCTGGGGTTAGAGTAACCCAAAATGGTGGATGGATTGTTTGCGTTAGTTGATATTCCCGAAGGATATTGAAAATGTGCTAATAGATCTCCTTGTGAGACACCCAGAAGGTGCACTCTAAAATAGTACAGCTAGATATGAGTACTACAAAGATAGGCACTGGAAGCCTGGAAGGGACAAATATTACCTTAGTGTGGCTTCCGTCCCTAGTAGAGAGAGAATGTTAGGCAACCCGAAGAGCTAGTGGATGGAGCAAAGGGGACCTAAAAGCAAAAGGATGTCTTGTTGAAGTTTTCAGAATAAAGTGATAGACATAAATTTTAGCAGGGAAAGAGGAAGAGAGTTAATGAAGCATTACGAGTAAGATGTGATACATGGATGACAATGGTAGATCAAACAAATGACAGTATTACAGAGTCTATAGTCAAGTGAAGGAAAAGTAGAGAGGTGACAGGCCTTGAGACAACAAAAGAGTATAGGCCATAAAGTCATATCCTCATTCCGAGAAATAACTTCGTGACTCTAATGTGATTACCAGAAGGAAAAGTTAGACCCCAAAGTAATACAAATTAGTATGGGCTGGTGAACAAGGTAAACTAAACATGAATTAGGGACTGAGTGATTTGATAATAGTCGGCATCATGAGAAATTCAGAGATTGCGTTCCGGCGATAATAGAATGGATGATAGAAGAATACCCTTTAAAGTTCATTCAGGAAGACGCATCCCTAAAGCAAGCAATGTGAGCAATGTTAAGCTTAAGGGACTATGTGTGCTAGTTATACTAGGTGACACCCTCGTGAGTAAGGAATTTTGTTATCCTTAGTACGGAAGGATTTCCGCAAGGTGAGTAAGGTTCATCGATGATGTGAAAAGACGCCAAAGATGAAGAGGTAAAACATCTATAGGTAGATCTTCATAGCTCTAAATCTTAGTACTCCCCTAAAAAAGGGAATATGGAGTGATGTGGCATTACGTAAGAAATAAGTGGTTTTAGTAACTATGGAATGGTAAAGGCAGAATGCGATAAAAATGAGAAAGGGATGAGGTTGCACTCATTCAAATCCTACAGATATGCAACGATTCTGAAACATTATGAAAAAATGACGTCAAGGAGAGGAAGTAAGGGTTCCTACCCAAGATGTTATTAATAGATAAGTAGCCAGTGCGAGACGTAAGTTAAGACAAAGAAAATAACTTAAGAACGATTACGCGGAATGTTGATATGAGAATAGGCTAACGAATAGTTAGCAGTTGATTCAGGAAGATCCTAGTTATGGCCAGACAAGAGGATACAGACAAATCTACAAATAGTGCAAGATAAACATAGTGAACCCCAACACGGGGAATTCAGTCTCGCAGGTATGACATCATGATCCTTGAGAAATATTCATATAGGAGTTGGGGTAGTTAAAGGTACCGTAAGAGTGTTACGGAAATAAAAGAGAGTGCCACAGGGAAGACCATCAAAATATCAGTTCAGAAGCAACCCTACGTGCACAAGGGCATAAAGGTAGGTAACTATGGATAATTATAGGCAAGGAAGGACATCAAAACAAATTCCGTCGAGTATACAATGTAATATGCTCGCAGCTTTACAACAGTCACAGGGTCCTCCCTGAGTACTACAATGAAAGACTAGCTGAGGAAATAAGGAAGAAGGCTTCAAATTAAACATTGTAACTTGAAGAAGAAATAGTCTTGTAACAACAGTCTCACAACAATAATGTATGCACTCCATAAGAAAGTGGCTGCTATCGTGGCTAATGAATGGGAAGAAGAAAAAAAGCAAAAGGTGATATTCAAGATCATATGGGTTGTATGGAATTCCAATATGTGTGGGCACTAAGATAAGCCAAATGTTCATGAAACAAGTGGCCAAACGATTAGGACAAGTAATTGTTTACATTTAATGAATGTTGAGAAGGAACTAAAAGAATTATTCGATCAATAATCGAGAGTTAGTTACATTATGAATGCACTTAAGATTTCGTAGTATTATCCATGCAGCATATATGTTGACAATCATACAAGCCGTAGAAGACTCCGGTATAAGTTAAAAGAAAGAATTGAGTCCAAGTCATAGACAAAGTATTGAATTGTTAGAAGATTGTATCATAGATATTCCATAGTGCCCATGAAAGGCAAAAGCAATAACTAATACCAGGAGTCATAGATCGGAAGATAGCTTAAGCCTACATAAAGGCCGATCAGATGGAAGAGGAAACTAAAGAGTTACATCAACAAAGTAAATCAAGAGTCTGATTATTGGACCCAGAAAATATAAAAATTGTAATTGAAAATATTGCAGAATCACTCTTAGTATCAGAAGTACAAGAGTACAACAACCATATTCTATGAAGAGTACCAGCCTCATAAAAAGTCACTATATGGATGCTAATTATACCTATGTGGAAGGAAGGTCATGAAAGAGATAGAAGATGTGATGCGAGATTTTAAGGTAAGTAAGGTAAAGGTAAACAACATACGAGATACTCAGGTGAAGAAGGTTGTGAATAATCTATCCCTCAAATATAGGGAGAGCTGGGATTCAGTAACCAGGAATGATAGCGGTGTCGTTAGTGGCATATTTTCCAGCTATGGTTTCTAGGTATCGAGAAGTCTAATTATGAGAGTAAAGAAGAATTAGAGACGATGTGATGTCTCTCTTGATGTTCCCGAATGACATAAGGAAATCTATGATGCAAGAAAGTTGAAGGAAGGTTGCGAGTAGTATAAATAGATATGTGTAGGTCGCAAGCTAAAGTATGGTAAAGCGATAAGGTTTTTGGAAGACATGAGTAAGGGAAAAAAAGGGGGGCGAGTTAGAAGGTGACGACAATGGATAAGTCCTCGGGAATAAGCCCATGAAAACAAGAGAGCTAATGGTTTCTCTAAGTTATAGAAAACTCAGTATAGCCTACATGAACTCAAAGTAGTCTAAGACTAATAGCATTTAAAAGAGATGGAATGCTACCCTGGTGGTAGAATAAGGGTGTAATTGTGATAGATAAAGGATGAAGTTTGGGCCTTCGATTGAATAATGATTTAAAAAAAGGGATTTCACGGACTGCACGGGATTAGAGTACCCCTCCCCCCCAAATAAGATGAATCACGTTGGAATGCTATGAAAAAATTGTTATTGAAGTATAGTATCGCCCCTAAGTGGATTAGGCAAGTCACTTTAGATATTACCCGATGACACGAAAGCCCTAGTGGAAACGTATTACGTAAGAAGTTTCAAGTTATTAGTGGTAAATTGTAGATCAACATTGAGCTGAATCAACAATGGATGGATAAAAGTTACAAAGTATGAGATGAAATTAGGCCATCATTCCTAAGATGAACAGTAATGAGAAAGCATTAAAGGACTTAGATTTATACATATATGATAAGCAACGAGAGTACCCTGGAGTTTGGCAGCAGACCTCAGCAACGATAAGAGGTCTGCAGTATACAAACATGTATAGTATGACCTACCTAGATGCAGTAAAGTCATATGGATAGATAACTGGGTGTATGAAACAATATATAGCAATTGTCGTAAATTTGACAAAGTACCGAGCGAAGAACTTCAGCACACCTATAGATGCCCAGAGGGACATCTTGTCAAGTTCTGTATATGTTCTTAAAGTGAGGCCTAGAGATTGGCTAAAATCTGGAGGGAAGAGTCGCATAGGCGCACATACAAGGAAAAAGTCGTACAGGCGGCATGACAAAAGATCGCAAAAGTTACGAGATTGAAAGAATTCCGACCACGGGCCGTGGTGTGAGAAAGAGGCCTAAAGGTGGGAATGCCCTGGCCTTTGGATTTATACATAGAACAGTTGCCTGAATGGCAAGGAGAGTATTAAAGTATTCGCAAGAGCTATGGGTTATGAGAATGATAAAGTGCATCAGTCAACATTCGAAGACGAATGTTCCAAAGGGTGGAATGATGTTACACCCCATAGTATTGTACGTTGGATTTGGCATATGATAATTGACATCAGCTCAAGAACAAGACTATTTTGAGCATATAAGTAAATTCATGAAGGGGAGAGGGTAAGCGAATCGAAGAAAATGAGTTTCGTCGAAGTTTGATATTTTGAGATAAAATACAGTTCAAGCTATAATACCCCGTATTTGTGGACTAGTGCCACACAAGGTACCACACGACCATGATAGTATGCTATATAAAGTGTGTTAAAAGTGAGTAGTATCTTAATTATGGGGATAATTGGGTAATTATGGATTTTTAGTGGGAGATTAATTAAGTAGTTAAAATCTTTGGATAAGTTTGGTGGAAACATAATCTGGAAGCAAGTGGAAATGGATCAAGACTACATGATGACTCTTTAATTTTAGGTAATTAGGTGGCACATGGACAATATCCTTTGGTGACAATTCATATATGCACATGGCAAACATGTAGAAAGGGAAGTTTATTTTAGTCGTCGTTACACTTTATTAGTCATGAATTCATGACTTATCACCAGCATATTAGTCATCCTTACAGCTTATCTTCAATCCATACCATAATTTCATTTAGGGGAGTTGTAGAAATGGAAAAGGCAAGAACGAAAAGGTGAAGGGATTTGGGAATTCGTAGGAGACTACACAATGTAATAGCAACGAGATTTGCAATTCTAAGGGAGCCCGGTATAACCTTTCTCAAGAATATCATACGGATTTTCCCTACTTCAATATCGTCGTTACGTGTTTCTTCGGGATTGACGTGTGTTAGATGTATTGTCAAGAGAATCGACTCAAGTATGTTAAAGCTATCCCTTCTTTCCTTTTGGCATGATCCTAATGATACAAACGAAATGAGTAAAATACGCAACTTTCATAAATGACTCTATTAATAGAAATACTAGGGGTGTCTATATTCTTAATTCCCCATGTGTCTTATTATTATATCTTTTGTTCATGGGTCTCAGAAAAACATGTAGTTTATAAAGTTATCCGAAAGGCATATTTATCTTATGATAATTCGAGAAATCTTATTAACGCACTTCTTATGCATTTCATGCATTTATTCGTGTACATTGACCCATGACGAGATGGAGTTATATACGCGTATATTATATGTATATGGGATATGGAAAAAGGTTATGGCATTATATACTTACCACCACCTGATCAGTTGGTATACGTTGATGATTTGCCCACAGTGGCCGAGATGATATTATGGGATGCTCTCAGAAGCTTGATGATGTTATGAACGCATATACCTATGCATGGTATGACATTTATATGCACATGCATGACATTATAAATATGAAATGATTCACAGAGCTATTCAGACTTACATGTTGAGTCTTTTACTCCATGTTTCTCTATGTCTTTTATTTACTGATTTTTATTCCTTACATACTCAGTACATTTTTTGTACTGACGTCCCTTTTGCCAGGGGACGTTGTGTTTCATCCCCGTAGGTCCCAATAGATACGTTGAGAGTCCTCCTAGTAGGATATCAGCTCCGCGGAAGATGTTGGTGGGCTGTATTTTCTCCGGAGTTGCTTATTTCATCAGTATGATTTGGACATGTATAGATTAGTATGGCGGGGCCCTGTCCCGACCTTTATGATATTTATGTACTCTTAGAGGCTTGTAGACAGATGTCATGTATACGAATACTTGTATGGCCTTATCGTCCTATGTTTTGAGTATATTAAGTATCATGCCGGCCTTATAGGCCCGTACGTCATATGTATAAGTCGGTATAGCAGGTTGGGTCACCCGTTATTGAGTATTCCCTCATGCTTTATTCTAGTCATCTCATAACAGCCTTTCTGGTTCATTTACCTATAATAGTATGATACGAAGAGATATGTTACGTTGGTACTCGGTTGAGTAAGGTACCGGGTGCCCGTCACGGCCCATTAGTTTGGGTTGTGACATTAAGTGTTTGGGGACGGACTCTACTCCTCATTCTAGGATGATTATTGGGTGTAAGAGTATTAATTATACATGCTTGTACCAATAAGGTTTGTGGGAAGATTGTTGAGTTGAAATAAGTAAAGATTGGGTTGAGGAGTGAAGGAAATCTTGTAGAAGAACCTTGTAGCCAAATTTGAACACCTAATGTTTGATAAAATGCTCAAATGAGCTGAAACCATGAATATCTTCCTAATTTTTGTTCAATTTTGTTATGTCTCAAAATAGATTGGGATTGCTAGATGTCACGCCCCAAAACTGGGGAGCGCGATCGGTGCTCAACCGAGTAAACCCGGACGAGCAAGCATATTAGATTTCCTTCTACCTAGACTCATCCATAAATAAATAGGATACATATTTTCATTAATCAGACAATAAGATGTTCTTGTCTGCAGTACCAATTTCTTACCATAAATTACTTCATTTTAAGGTCTCAAAACACACACAGAGCTTCATGGTTCAAAGTTGAACAAGTGATTTAATCACAACACAACTTGTTTCTCATTCCCAATACCCATATACAACCCATACTTAGTCTACTGAGCCTCTATAAATACCAAAGAGTACAATGATAGTGCCATTCTATAAATACCAAAGAGTACAAGAATACTTCCTTTTCCCTCATATTTTCAAATATATATATATATATATATATATATATATATATATATATATATATATATATATATATATATACTTTCAAAATAGTACGTATGCATCATCATTTAGTTTATAAGCATATACAAGCTTTTTTCATAAATTTATTTTTCTTTCATAATTTTTATAGGTTTAAATCAATTTATTTCTGATTTTTTATTATATAAATATCTCATAATTACCCTCCAAATTATTTTTATGATGATATAATCATCTAAACTTATCATTTATACAAATATGAGGTTTTAAATTTTTTCAGGGCATTTGTTATAATTACATTTGTATTTTTCAAGGCTAAATTACACATTTTACATTAATAGCCCATATATATATATATATATGTTTAATTACATTATTTATGCAGAAAATAACTTTTTATATTTTTACAATGTTAAATAATTGTTTTTAATCATTTTCATGCACAAATGATATTTTTGTTATTTATTTATTATGTTTTTATAAATTATTTATTTGTTAAAATTGGGTATTTAAAATCTAGCCCTAAATTCATTCAAATTTCGGACCTAACTACCCAAACATAGCCCAATTACCCCTGGACCAAGACTAATTAACCCAACCCCATACCCGGTCGCTACCCATTTAACCACCCGACCCAAAACCCTTTTAAATCGTGGTCGTTGATCTCTGAGATCAACGGCCCATATTACACCCTCCTTTACCATTCCATAATTACTAGAACTACTTAATTCTGATTTAATGCCACATCACTACATATTCCCCCTTTTAGGGGAGTACTAACATTTAGTGCTATGATGACCTACCTATAGATATTTAACCTCTTCATCTTTGGCGTCCTTTCACATCATCGATGACCCTTACTCGCCTTACGGTAATCCTTCTGTACCAAGGATAACAAAATTCCTTACTCGCGATGGTGACACTTAGTGCAACTGGCACATGCAGTCCCTTAAGCTTAACTTTGCTCACATTGCTTGCTTTAGGGAGGCGTCTTCCTGAATGACCATTCTCTAAATTTCTTATGAATCTTCTTCTGTTGTCCATTCTATTATCGCCGAAACGAAATCTGAAATTCTCATGATGCCAACTATTATCCAACCACTCAGTCCCTGGTTCATGTTTAATTTATCTTGTTCATCAGTCCATGCTAATTTCTTATAATTCTGGTGTCTAATTTTTCCTTTTTGGTAATCACATTGGAGTCACGAACTTATTTCTCGAAATGAGGATATGACTTTATGGCCTATACACTTTTGTTATCTCAAGGCCTGTCACCTCCCGTCATTTCCTTCATTTGACTATAGACTTTATAATACTGTCATCTTTTTGATCTACCATTATCGTCCATGAATCACATCTTACTCAAAATGCTTCATTAACTCTCTTCTTATTTCCCGCTAACATTTATGTCGATCACTTTATTCTGAAAACACGAACAAGACATTCTTTTGCTTTTAGCTCCCCTTTACTCCATCTAGTGGCTCTTGGGGTTGCTTAACATTCTCGCTCTACTAGGGGACGCGAGCCACACTAAGGTAATATTTATCCCTTTCATGCTTTCAGTGCCTATCTTCTGAATGTTTTTGATCATGGTAGTATTCACATCTAATTGTAATATTCTAGAGTGCAGCATCTGGGTGCCTCACAAGGAGATCTATTAGCACCTTTGTAATATCATTCAGAAATGTCAACTAACACAAACAATCAATTCACAATTTTGGGTTACTCTAACCCCAGCCGGATCCTGATATCCTGTCCTTTTCTTAAACTACACATGTTAGCCCCCAATAGGGTATAACTGAAATGGGTGTGGCCAAATTATACATACCTCTGTTATTGTTGAAGGTAACTCAAAAGGCTTACATTCCTGTGCCTAAATTCTAAATACTAATAATCTTAATTAACTGGGCTCCTCGTACCCTTCTTCATCTTGCTTCTTTTACTTGTTGAAACTTGTATCTATCTGCTGAATCTCTCATTGCCTTTCACCATAAGGGTGGATAGATATTTCTGCCTTAAGGCTCCTTATAAAAAGGCTTACACGTCATGGTACACACATGATCTACTGAAGACCTTACATTTACTCATCATAAGCATCATGCAAAATCGAGTCCCTCTGACTCAAATCTTTCATAGCCACATGCAATCTCTTACCAACCGTTGTTCTAGAAGTAGGCATCGTCGTATTATGAATAAGATAGAGCTTAGGAAATTGAGTTCTTACAACTGAGCTCTACCACACTATCTAGAGTAAGAAGAAAGAGTGACAGTCCTAAATGCCCTATAGCTTTCTGCTTATAAGTGTGGTGCACAACACACCCATAAACAAGACTCTACTAGACACAGCTTGCAGACTTCCTAGGACAGAACTGCTCTGATACCACATTTGTCATGACCCAAACCGATAGGCCGCGACGGGCACCTTGTACCTTACTCAACCGAGTACCAACATAACGTATCTTTCGTATCATTCCATCATAGGTTAATGAACCATAGTAAAGCATGAGGGAATAAACTTATACATATCACATACTGGCCTATAAGACCAAAATAATCATTCCTACACTGAACATAGGCCGATAAGGCCATAAAGTCTTTCATATACATAACATCTGTCTGCAAGCCTCTAAAAATACATAATTATCATAAAGGTCGGGACAGAGCCCCACCATACTAAAAAATACACATCTAAATCATACTGACCAAACAAGCAACTCCGGAGCAAATGGAGTGCACCAACATTTTTCGCTGAGTTGATCGCCTACTTGGAGGACTCTAGACCTGTGACTCTAGACCTGCGGGCATGAAACGCAGCATCCCCAGGAAAAAGGGACGTCAATACAAATAATGTATCGAGCATTTAAGGAATAAAAATTAGTAAATAATAGACATGAGAGAAACATGGAGTAAAAGACTCGACATATAATTCTGCATAGCTCTGTGAATCATTTAATTTTTAGAATGTCATGCATATTCATATAAATGTCATACCATGCATAGGGATATGCGTTCCTAACATCATCGAGCCTCTGAGGGCATCCCATCATATCATCTCAACCCCTGTGGGCAAATCATCAATGTATACAAGCTGATCAGGTGGTGGTGTGTATATAATGCCGTAACCTTTTCCCATATCCCATACACACACACACACACACACACACACACACATATATATATATATATATATATATATATATATATATATATATATATATATAAATACACGTGTATACACGTATATAATGTCGTCTGGTCATGGGTCAATGTACATGTATAAATGAATGCAATGCATGAGAAATACGTCAATAAAATCTATCGGAATGTCAAAAGTCCATTATGCCTCTGATTAATATTATGAAGTAAACTTTTTCAACTTACGTATTTTTCTGAGACCCATGAACAGACGATAGAATAATAAGACATATGGGAATTCAAGAACATAGGCATCTCTAATACTTCTATGAATAAAGTTATTTATGAAAGTTGTGCATTTGCTCATTTCGTTCGTGTCGTATGGATCATGCCAAAAAGAAATAAGGGATAGCCTTAACATACCTGAACCGATTCTCTAGAATTTGCAATTTACGCTTTACATAATCAACAACCCACGTTATCTAATTTTGGTATGGAATTGTTTTGGTATAGAGATTCCCTTTGATTTGTAATGCATACATGAATTCATTTGAAGAAACTCACGTTAAGCCTTTAGAAACTCATATTTATATCTTTAGAGACTCATAATCAGATAGCATCTCACATTTTTTTGAAACTCATAGTAATATGGCATCTCATGTTTAAGCATTTAGTGGGTGTGGCCCACTTAGTAGATGAGTAAAGCACTTAATCCTCTAAATTTTCCACCTATGTAAGACTTAATAGTCACTTTAAGAGTAATAGGGGATGCTGCCACCCAAAATCTTTAATTATCCAAAGATTTTAATTAATCTCCCAATAAAATCATTAATTACCCAATTATCCATATAATTCCCTAATTAATTAGGTAATATTCTATTACCCAATAATTAAGAATTATCTCAACTTACTTGAAATACTACTCACTTTTAACATACCTTGTACACCTTACTATCATGGCCATGTGATACCTTGTATGGTACTAATCCATAAATACCGGGTATTTTAGCTCGGACCGTATTTTATCTCAAAATCGCAACTTCGACATACAATACTACATGGTGTAACATCGTCATAATAAAATAATGTAGAGCGTAACATCGTCGTAATAAATTACTGCGGAGAGTAACATCGTCGTAATCAATTACTGCGGAGTGTAACATCATCGTAATAATTATTGTGGAGCGCAACATCAATGTAATAATGCGAGGCGTAACACATAGTCCCCAAATGCAGCTGCTAAAACACTGTGCGCCATGCATCTCGAAGGGTCCGGGGAACAAACTCTCTGACAAACCTCTCTAAAAATTGAGCCCAAGTGAGTGGGGCTGCATCAGCTGGACTACCCTCCTCGTAAGACTGCCACCACCTGTATGCTACTCCTAATAGCTAAAATATAGTAAAGGCTACTCCGCTCATCTCCACAACACCCATGGTGTGCAGAATTTGATGACACTTGTCTAGAAAACCATGTGCATCCTCAGTAAGTGCACGATCATAAGTAAGAGGTTGATACTTCTTGCACCTCTCAAGTCTTAGTTGCTCCTCCTCAGATGCCTCTAGCCTAAGCTCATGCTAAACCTAATTAACAAGCTGTGCTGGCATAACTCTCGGAACCTGATCAGCACGGACTCGGTACTCTCATGTGTGGGCGGCGCGGGTATGATGATATCATCCTAGGAAGCTCAACTCTATTCAAGGACAAGGATAAAGCTTAGGAATCTCAAATAGGGCCTTTAACAAGATGCCAACCTAAAGAGTTGCAAAACAAGGTCATTAGACTCCAAGTGCAAATAAATAAGTTGTTAATTGGGAGAAAGATCTCAAGGATAAAGGATATGAATTAGCTAGGTGTTGCAGTTGTTTTATGGCCCAAATTTATGTCCAAGAAGAGGAGTATTGGATCCCAAGAGACATCCTTTGAAGAAGGTGCTAATCAATCCCACTTTTGGACCATTTTGGCACCTAAAATATGTCCAAACTTGCAGCCCAATAAGTCTTACATGAAGCCACGTTTTTATAACATAGAAAGGACTTACTTTATGTCAAACAAGGGTACAATAATCGTGCTAGAAGTTGAGTGCATGTTGGTGCCAAGTTGCTTGCAAATTCCCTTCAAGATTTTCAAGATTTCCAAGATTTGTTTTGGACTTTCAAGATCATATCCTATGGTAGTTGGACATTTTTTCCAAAGTAGTTAGGACTTTATTTCATTTTCAAAGATTTTTGAGATTTCCAAGATTGGTTTTGGACTTTCAACATCATATCCTAAAGTAGTTGGACATTTTGTCCAGAGTAGTTAGGATTTTCTTTCTTTATTCTTTTGGTTGAATTAAGTGACTCCCTCTCTATATAAAGGGGTTTATTCTTTGTTTTTAGGAAGATCATGATAGAAAATATCAACGAAAATTGTGAGATTGTTCTTGTACTCTTATGTTTAGCTACTCTTGGATTTATTCTTCAACCATCAAGAATCAATTTAAGGTGGTAAGATTAAACCCTTTTCGAAATCTTAGATCACTTCTAGGTATTCAAGAAATGTGATAAGTTTAGGCTTATTGTGGTTCTTGTTATTATAAAGGGCCGTGTTTCACAATCTCTCTCCTATTTTTAATCCTCTACCAAAGGCGATTAATTCTTCGTTAGCTAATTGTTGTTGCTAGGATTCAACTTCAACAATAAACTTCTTGAATTCAAGAAACTCATCTTGAATTCAATCTATTTTTAATTTCCGTTTTTTCGTTCCTTTAATTTCTTTTAGTTTCGGCACGGTTTCTTGTTTTTCTTTAGTAACTCTTGGACCCCTATCGTGTTGTTTTTAAGTTGTATCAGAGCATAAGCTAATCAAGATTTCAATCTTGATAATCTTGGAAGGTTCTTGTGTAAAAAAAAATGAAAATCAGCCCAAAAAACAAGTGTTATTGCTCATTTGTATTTTCAGAATTCAAGTATTATTTGGTTTCCAAGTCAAGAAAGGAAACAAGAAGAGTGGATCCTAGTTCTTTAAGATTAAGGTAACTTCTTTCCTTATTCTTGTGGGTTTTGGGTTTCTTAAATTCATTCATTTTTTCTTCTACTAACCAATTCCTATTCTTCCTAGGTTTTGTCCTTCACTTTTCGTTTCTTTTTCTAACTCCACATTCTTATGACTAAGGTTGTGACTAGTAAGGTTTATTAATAAATCTAAAGATTAAGGATCAAGAGTTGCTTTGAGTGGTAAAAGACAAGATAAGTGAACATTAGAAGTAAAAGCCAAATTTGAGACATATTTCTTCTAACCTATGTCAAGATGTCTCAAACAGGTAGTTACAGTGGAAGGAGGAGAGCTATGACTCAACAACTTAAAAAGTCAAACCTACAGTATACCGAATGGAAGGAAGACAATGGTAAAGGTATTTTTCAAACAAGAGCTAAAGTGATGTTTGTGATTCATGCCCTTAGAATTGACAAAGCATTTGGCTATAACTTAATTAGAACTTATATGGTTCCGAAATTGAACTTGCCTTGTGTTGAGCTTATTGAACCCTACATGTTGAAAGGAGTAAAGGTGGATAAAATAGTGTTATTTCCATTCTCTATCGGAAGGTATGAGGATGTGATTTCGTGTGATGTTATTCCCAGGAATAGTTTTCATATCTTGTTGGGAAGTCCATGGTATGTCTATAAAAGTGCTTCATATAGTATGGAAAAAATAGATACTCTTCTGAGGTTAATGGGAAGAAATGCATTCTTGGGCATTTGACTCCCTCACAAATTTGTGAAGATGAAAAGATTGTTAAAGAAAATGTGGAAAAACATGAGAGAGAAAAGAATGAGAGGAGTAAGGGAGTGCATGTTGACATTCCAAGAGAGGAAAAAGGAGAGGTTGACTTGAGTGAAAAGAGTGGGATGTCAAGTGAGGTAAAGAGTGATCTAGAGAAAAAAGAAAAGAGATAAAGCAATGAGAAAAAAAATGTATATAAGGTAGAGAGAGAAAAACAAGAGGGACTGAGTGAAGAAAGAGAAAAACTCTTTAGTGAGAGAAAAGAGGCTAAGGGTGAGGAAAACGTTAGTCTTGTGATAAAAGCCAAAGAAAGTGTAAGCAAGAAACAAATTTCTTTACTTCCTAACCAATTAATTCTTTCTTGTTTTAGTTCTTGTAACTTTTTGCAGCCACGTGTTGAAATACATTTTGAAAGGATGTCCATGTTATTCATTCCTGTAGAGTGATATTCAAGCATGTCTAAGTATGTTCCTAATTATCTATTGAGGTATTTGATAAAGAAGTTAATATTCATAATGGTATTATATTCATCATCATTTAACACCGGGCTACGGCCGGTTGGGCAGTCATGCATTTACCACCGAGCTACGACCGGTTGGGCAGTTACACATTTACCACCGAGCTACGACCGGTCGGGCAGTCATGCATTTACCACCGCGCTATGGCTGGTCGGATAGTTACCACTGATCAGTTGGGTAGTTAAGCATTATGCAATATGGATAATAGTCTCAAAGAGAAGCACTATATATATAAATACAATAAGTATGCATATATAAAGACTCAGGTTGATTCTTAAATCTCTTTAATTAATGTTGACTTATTGTTATGTTTCAGTTCTGCCTTACATACTCAGTACATTATTCGTACTGACGTCCTTTTTTTGTAGACGTTGCATTCATGCGTGCAGGTATAGGTAATCAGTTTGACGAGCTTGTTACATCCCGCATTTTCATACGTCAAAGTTTTGTCGTAAGTTAATCGACGTAAGTTCGGGAATGAGATTATTTGGAGATTATTTCGTGAAGGTGAGAGGGTAAGCAAATCGAAGAAAATGAATTTTCGTCGAAATTTGACATTTTGAGATAAAATATGGTCCAAGCTACAATACCCCTTATTTATGGACTAGTGCCATACAAGGTACCACATGACCATAATAGAAAGGTGTGCAAAGTGTGTTAAAAGTGAGTAGTATTTTAAATAATTTGAGATAATTCCTAATTATGTGTATAATTGGGTAATTATTAGTAAATGGGGGATTAATAAATTACTTAAGGATTTGTGGATAATTGTAGGCGGGGACAAAGCCCCCCCTCCCCCCACGTGGCAGCAAGTGGAAGAATATTTAATAAGAGACTCTTGACATTAGGTAATTAAATTAAGTGGACACATGGATACCACTCTTAGCCATCCTTGCTAACACGTAGAAAGGTGGTTTGTATTAGTCATCCTATTCATCCCCATACTTTGTCTTGAATGCATATCAAAATTCATTTTGGAGGAGATTTTGAAGTTCATATGAGACTTCATATTACTATAGCAACGACCGTTCCTTGATTAGTTAAGGAATTCCTACGAAATTGCACTACGTAATAACAATGGGATTTTTGCAATTCTAAGGGAGTACGGTGCAATCTTTCTCATTAATATCATACGGATTTCCCCTCTCTCTACCTGGCCTTGTATCATGCCATGGCTTTGGCGTAACACGACACTCGGTTCCTGACAGCATGTGACCAAGCAAACCAACTGTATGGCTGGATCAACATGTGGTATAACTGTAAGCTAGATATAAATATACAACATGATGATTTATTAAAGAGTCTGACTGAAATATCATAGATGCAGAAAACACTGAAAAATCTGCTAGTGTAAATGAGTAGCCGACAAGGCTAACACATAAAAGTCTACTATCATCTGACTGATTGAACTATAGTCTACCAAGCTTTATGAATATTGCAATGCTAATTGTTTACCGGGATAAGGTCCCTAGCATACCTTACTACTTAAATACTATAAAGACTAAAGACTAAAAAAAGTGATAATGCCCCGAAAGACTGGGCTCACCAATAGCTTATACGAGATGTCCTAGCAAGAAGAATCGTCAACCTGTAAATCGTTACCTGCATTGCGAGATGGAGGCCCCGGGCAAAAAGGGACGTCAGTACATTTGAATTGCATTGGTATGTAAAACAAATGAAAGAAAGAACTGTAATTACTAGAATTGAAACTGAGCTGATATCTAAGAACTGATAACCGAATACTGAAATGACCATTAACTGATAGCTGAAATGATTACTGCTAAAACAGAAACTTAATGATAATAGATAACTGATAACAGAACTGAACAAAGGAAGTAAGGATATGAATACTCCCTGTTCTGAATGATGAACCACCTATTTATCTAAATATTAAACTACGGCCTCAGGCCCAATATATATGTGCATAAGTTGCGGCATCGGGCACATGTATACGTATACATAAGGGCGACCTCATGACCAAAAATGCATAAAGCATAAACTGCGGCCTCAGGACCGAAGATGCATAAAGCATAAACCGCGGCCTCATGCCCAAATACAAGTTTTCATCATTCACGAATTTAGAAATAGTAATTGAGAATCATAGAACTAGACTAAGACATGTATTCATAATAAATTGATTTTTCATAACTGAAGCTCATAGGATATTGAACGATTATGAAATTATGCCATCTAGAGAATAGAAGTTCTACAACTATTCACGGGACAAAGGCATAATTACTTTCTGAGGACACTCGTAGCAGTCATAAAGAATGGGATGTAGGGAGAATCATAAACATTCCCAAGCGTAAAGAGAGTTTTCCACGCATACCTTAGCTCTTGCGATTTTTAAGAGTATCACGATGTTCGTCGCCTCTTTCAACGACAATCTACGTCAATATATATATCAATAGGAACCAATATTAGCAATAATGCTCCTATTTTAGTAAATTAGGAATTTTATCAAACAACTTATGGGTGTAAAGCCTCATCGCCCTTAGTAATTGGTCTTTTCTTCACCAAGTTCTCATTATACTACTTCTAGGCGATTCTACAATCCCAAATAGATGTAACTAACACCATTTCTCATTACCTAAATGTTTGCAACAATCATAATTCAACAATCCAAAACCCTAGTTCTTATGGTTATCTTTATCAAACCCATTTACTATTCTCCCAAAAACTTATCAATTCATAGTTGTAAATGATTTTGGAGTAGAATCATTACCTTTTCAAAGTTCACTCTTCTTGAATTTGAGTTCTAGTGATTCCTTTCTCAACAATGGTATCTCGACTGAATATCTAATGAGTGGAAGGATTTACCCATGTTAATAAGGTGTTGGAGCATTGAAATTAACTTAGAATTATTGTTAGAACTTGCTTTGGATGATGGAGGGACCTTGGGGAAGTTTGGTTCTTGAGAGCTTCCCTTTCTATAGTAGGTTTTCGTGTTAGGGGTGTGGGGGAACGAAGTGGGGATTTTAAATAAGTGAACACGTCCCAAAATTAAGGAGGAAAATAAAAGTAGCTCGGATAAACCTTAGTTGCGCGAGGCATCATCAGGGGCACCGAAATAACTGTGCAAGGCGCCATCGGAGGTGCCAAAACTACAGTGCCTTGCGCTGTCTGGGGCGTTGAGGTTGATGCTCTGGATAATGCCTTGTACTATCTGAGGCACTGGGTTTTTATGGCCTTGCCCTATCTATGGTCGTGGGTTTTCATGGCCATGCACTGTCTAAGGCTATAAGACAGACCTCACATAAACTTAGTCGATTCTATTGAATTTTACACACCTCAGCCTCGGTCTTGATTCTAAAACAATTGTTTCCACCCATACTCATCCCAACTGGACATCACATGTCTAAATGTTCACATTAATACTCATTTAACACATCCACAACTAATCCAGATCTGCAAAGTGTTACATTATCTACCCTTTGGGATCATTCATCCTCGAATGATTGTCCTGACTGTAACTATGGCTGACTCTTGACTTTAAACGGGTCTGGTGGAAACATGTGAACATTGAACTTTCATAAACACTTGCATACTAAACTAAAAGAATACAGGATTACTGATGTGCTGAGATACTGAACTGAATAGCTACTGAACTGAATTGTTACTGAACTGACTGAATACTCAGCTGACTGAATACTAAAAGACATGGATATTATAATATAAGTTTTGAATGAGAAGGATAGCTACCTTCGACATTTCTCCAAAATACTTGCCAGCTAATAGAGCATAACTAGCTTCATAGGGCATCATAATACGCATAACATGAAACATATACATGAATCCTTGTTTGTTATGGATATTTCAATTCTGAACTAACGTGGATATATGAATACTGAAATGGCACGAATATTTGAGTACCGAGCTGACGTGAATATCTGAGCACTGAACTGACATCAATATCCGAGTACTAGGCTGGCATGAATATTTGAGTACTGGAGTAACATGAGTATCTGAGTACTTGAACATACATGAATGTTCTAACATGATATCTAAATATCAGAAACATAGATGTGGTGACATAAGATCTGAACACTGGAAAATTGAATGTTATAACATGATACGTGAAATACTGCATGTACAACCACAAATTCTGGTGTCAACTCTAACTCGTAAGCTACATGCCCAATACTTCATAAGATCCTATACCGCCTGATGTATCTGGGACTGAGCTTTCCTTTCTTCCCAAATATTATAACACCTTTCATAGGCGAAACTTTTAGAAACACCCAATCATCGACATGAAACTATAGGTCTCTATGTTGCATGTTCGAATAGGACCTTTGGCGACTCTGAGCAGTCTTCAAATGCTCTTGAATCAACTTGACTTTCTCTATAGACTGATTGACCAAATCTGGTCCCAACAACTCTACTTTGCCAACTTTGAATCGACCAATTGGTGATCTACACCTTCGCCCATACAAACCATGATTTTGAAATAAGCAAGATAATCCTATTATAAGGTCCATATTTACCATTTCTACTAAAGGATATGTATATTCTATGGCAAAACACTAGGATTTGTGCTGCTTTACTTTCACTTGCTGACAATTCAGACACTTGGCCACAAAGTCTGTGATGTTCTTTTTCATGTCGTTCCACCAATAAATCTCCTTGAGATCATGATACATCTTTGGGGAACCTCGATAGATATAATACTTGGAATTATGGGATTCTATCATTATCCTCCTTCTCTATGTCCGTTTATGTCTAGGACACACAATTCGTATTGGTACCTCAAAGTACCATCATCTACCCCTTGTTCAAAAGCCATCATCTTATACATGTGAATCCCCTCTTTCAAATTCAAGAAGTAGGGATCTCCTACACTTCAGGTACTAAGGAGGAACAAGTCCTATTTTGGAAAACAATTCCACCACCTTCGGAGTTCGAAAGTCGGACTCTTAGCTTGACTAAGCAGTGAACTTCTATCACCATAGTTCTCTTGTCTGCCACAATCATGAGGTATACTTCTCATACTTGATTATCTTTTTAAGGTACTTCCTGAAAACACTTATAGTATTAATGTGAGCTAAGTCTTTAACCAATACACCGAAGATTAGAGTCTCGTGCAATGGCACAAGCCTCGTGATACATAATTGGGCATGATTTTACAGTTTTTATATCCTATGCTAAATATGTGGGTTTCACATCTCCAACCGGACTTACTGATGATTTTCGCAACACCCCCTTAAACCAAAGGTTAAGGTCTTGTACTTGCGGATCCTTCTCTTATTTTTGGTATCCGACCAACTTTCCTTATTTTCTGCAATTCTATTCACTTTACGTCAGTGATGGCTTATCATTCGACTTACTTCTGAGAAATATTTCGTACTAGGAAAAAATGAATTACTTACATAAACGGAAAGCTGATGTATTCACAACTATCATACATAATCTTAATGATTTAACTCTACACACACTGTCGATCTTGGGGAGACCCCTTTTTGAAAATTCTAAAAGTCTATTATTCTGTAGTTGGCTCTCTTATTGCCTAACTGATTTTTTTATTCTTCCACTGTCACTGTACTTCGGGTTTAACTTAAAATCTTTGAGTTCTAACACACTTCTGATATTTCAAACTGTCATCCACTAACTAGAGTTAACCTGGTTAAGTGAATCAAATTGTACCTTTAGTAGATCTAATGAAATTGCTAATTCACTATGTCAACTCAAAACTTTCTTACTATTATTTTACTAACCACCTGCTAGAATCATGTATGCTTGTTCTACTTTGGATAACTCCAGTGATGCATAATGTTATTTCTAACTTCCCTTACCATCCGACCCTATTCTACATTCGCATACTATCTTTTTTTTTTAATGATGCATATGGATCACACTTAGGGAAATATCATCTGTCTTAAATGAAATTGGAATATCAAACCCCCAAACTTTCTATATGTTTCAGAATCATATCAGACTATAAACATATGCGGTAAACACTTAGTCACATACCCTAAGGGGAACTGTCATATCCTTTATCTCACAATAATAGCTGCTTCTTATGGTAACTTACTAATGTGGTACTTTCTAGTTCTAATATGAATAAATCTTAACAACTTAAAATCATTCCCTAAAATTTAATATCAGCTTCTCTTGATTCTCATTTTGTACATCATATCTTCTTAGTCATGCATGAGTCTTACGAAAAACACAACTTTGTATATATCAAATGTTTCTGACTCCTATTTATTTTGCCCTTAGGCTCTTTTTTTGTCTAAAACTATGGTCATCAATTCATGCATGTTGCAATTAAATTTTTAACTTGTTACGCCATGGGGTCTAACATCTAAAATATCATCATCCAACATGTGGCTCCATTTACAAGAATTAAAATGAAATTGTTCTATAAGGTAAAAACACATACAGATACACTTCCATACAAAAACTTATCCTTCAGAGTATAAAATCATCTGGTAAATCACTTTCTGCACCATCTGGCGAGTCTTGACTCTTAATTTGTACCTAAAACACGTGAAGATTTAGCACTAATCATTGTTACTTTCATTTTTTTATCACCCATATACATCACTGTGTACTCAGAAGTCACCGAAATTTTGATACACTAAAAATTGGAGATCTAGTAACTAAACAACTGAATACTGGCATACTGAATAACCAAAAACCTGCTAACTGAAAGACTGCATAACTGGTAACTGAGGTAAACTGATAACCACAAACATGATAAATAATTTTGTACTTTATGATGAGGTTATGCTCTAATATGTACTACTATTCATTGTATCTCACTTTCAATATCCTCTCAAGTCTCATTTGTTACCAACCTGTACTTCATAATTATACCCCAATGGGCTATCACCCTCTCTAGGACCTTGGGTTTTTCCTACCCGTCGCTTAGGCATTCGATACGCCTGGAATTCGATAGGAAGAGAAGGTTACCTATTTCTCTAAGTTTCATGGCGCGATCTAGAGTAGAAAGAAATGAGACAATCCTGAATGTCTTGGTAGTTAACCATTTATATGCATGGCTGGCACACACTTATAAAAGAAACTCCACCGGACACGACTTCATAGACTCCCTAGGACACGTGAACCTAATGCTCTGATACAGAGCTTTGTCACCCCTGAACCATGGATTGGGCGTAACAAGACACTCGGTGCCTGACTGCATGTGACCGAGCGAACCAACTGCATGGCTGGATCAAAATGTGGAATAAATGTAAGCTACATATAAATAAACAACATGATGATCTATTAAAGAGACTAACTGAAATATAATAGATGCAGAAAATACTTAAAAGTGTGCAAGTGTAAATGATTAGCCGACAAGGCTAACACATAAAAGTCTGCTAACATCTGACTGGCTGAACTATAGTGTACGAAGCTTCTAAGAATATTGAAATGCGATCTATTATTGAAAAGACTGAGGCTCACCAATAGCTCATACGAGATATCCTAGCAAGCAAAATTGTCAACCTGTATATCGTTACATGCATCACAAGATGTAGACCACAGCCAAAAGGTATATCAGTATATTTGAATTGCACTGGTATGTAAAACAATTGAAAGAAAGAACTGTAAATACTGAAACTGAAACCGAGCTGATAACTAAGAACTAATAACAGAATACTAAAATGATAGTTAACTAATAGCTGAAATGATAACTGTTGAAAGTGGAACTGAAATGATAACTGATAGCTAATATTTGAACTGAACAAAGGAAGTAAGGATATGAATACTCCTTCTTCTGAATGATGAACCACCTGTTAGTCTAAATATTAAACTGCAGCCTCAGGCCCAATATATATGTGCAGAAGCTACAACCTCGGGCCCAAGTATACGTATACGTAACTGCGGCCTCGGGGCTTAAAATGCATAAAGCATAAGCTGCGGCCTCAAGCCCAAAGATGCATAAAGCATAAACTACGGCCTCAGGCTGAAATACAGGTGTTCAACATTCAGGAATTTAGAATTAGGAACTGAGAATCATAATGCAATATATGATACTAAACTACTGAACTATACTGTTTTACATGATACTGGAAAGCTGAGTAGAACTAGACTGAGACATGTATTCATAATAAATTACTTTATTATAATTGACGCTCATAGGATATTGAACGATTATGAAACTATGCCCTCTAGAGAATAGACGTTCTACAACTATTCATGGGACTAAGGCATAATTACTTTCTGAGGAAACTCGTAACAGTCACAAAGAATGGGACGTATGGAGAATCATAAACATTCCCAACTTACATACCTTAGCTCTGGCCCCTTTTAAGACTATCACGATGTCTGTCGCCTCTTTCAACGATAATCTACGTCAATATATATATCAAGAGGAACCAATATTAGCACTAATGCTCCTGTTTTAGTAGCTTAGGAATTTTATCAAACACCTTATAGGTGTAAAGCCTCATCGACCTTAGTAATTGGTCTTTTCTTCACCAAGTTCTCATTCTACTACTTCTAGGTGATTCTACAATCCCAAATAGATGTAACTAACACCATTTCTCATTACCCAAATGTTTGCATAAATCATAATTCAATAATCCAAAACCCTAGTTCTTATGGTTCTCTTTATCAAACCCATTTACTATTCTCCCAAAAACTTATAAATTCATATTTATAAATGATTAGGTAGTATAAGCATTACCTTTTCGAAGTTCACTCTTGAATTCGCATTCTAGGGTTTCCTATCTCAACAATGGTATCTTGACCGAATATCTAAGGAGTGGAAGGACTTACCCATGTTAATAAGGTGTTGGAGAATTGAAATTAACTTAGAATCATCGTTAGAACTTAACTTGGATGATGGAGGGACCTTGGGGAAGTTAGGGGTATGGGGGAACGAAGTGGGGATTTTAAATAAGTGAACACGTCCCAAAATTAAGCAGGAAAATAAAAGTAGCTCGGATAAACCTCGTCGGCGGGAGGCATCATCAGGGGCGCCGAAATAACAATGCAAGGTGCCATCGGAGGTGCAAAAACTACAGTGCCTTGCGCTGTCCGGGGTGCTGAGGTTGATGCCCCAGATAGTGCCTTGTACTATCTGAGACACAGAGTTTTTATGGCCTTGCACTGTCTATAGCCGTGAGTTTTCATGCCCTTGCACTATTTAAGGCTATAAGATGGACCTCCCATAAACTTAGTCGATTCTATTGAATTTTATACACCTCAGTCTCGGTCTTGATTCTAAAACAATTGTTTCCACCCATACTCATCCCAATAGGACTTCACATGTCTAAAAGGTCACATTAATACTCGTTTAACGCATCCACAACTAATACGGATTTACTGAGTGTTACACCTTGGGGGTATTTATAAGGCTCCTATGTGCGCGGCCACACACCTGGGCAAGTTACCGCACATCTGGCCGTGCACATAAGGTAGAACCCCCCTTATATGCGCGGTCGCGCATCTGGTCGCGCATATGGCATAGGTCAAGTAAAATGGCATAATGTTCTATAAGAATATCCAAATGACAAACGGTTTGATGAGTTGGAAACTAGACTCGAAGGGATTTAATTTGATAGGTACATCACCACCTAAGGTTTTAGATTTTGAGAGTGGAATTCATTTGAAGCCGGGTCTTGTGCTAATTGAGACATCGGATGTATCCATCTTCTTCCACACAAATTATTTCCATTCACAAAACTCCTTAGTATGATCCCACGCATCTTAAACATATATTTTCATTTCAAAATGATGTGGTTCCATCCCATAGGTCTCCTTTAATACTCGAATACGTTATCCTCAAATACCGTTGGCGCACTTTAAAATCTTAAATCATTAGGAAATTTTAATGGGGCCTTACATTCTCCCTCGCCTAGGATCATTTGTCCTAGAATGAGGGTTAGAGTCCTCCACAGACACCCAATGTGACTTAAATCTTTATCCACACACCAAAACTCAAATATTTGGCTAACTCCCCAAATTTCAATATATTTCGGCAGAGTCTCCCCTGTAATTGGACATAACCACTTATAAGAGAACCACAAAAACAACTACTAACAACACATCACAACTCAACAAAGCATCAAAATATATATTAATAACACCGACCTCAATATTAAGGGCATTACGTTATCAGAAGTGGTACCTTGACATGAACTGCACTAAATCATAACACATAGAAAGTACCTTTTGAACCACAACTATTTGGCTCTACAAACAAGTGAGAATATTTCCTTTCCACAGCACACTCGGCCTTTGAGACGACCTCCTCGACTCACTGACTTAGCTATAGCACTTTGACGGAGGCAATCCCAACTTCCTGACTTATCTAAGAAGGATGACCATAAGGTACCTCTCACAAGTCAATTATCTACTTTACCTTTAATAACTTTCACTTGAACGATAGACAAAAGGTATTCCAATTACCCTCTTTCATGTAGACACACGAAGCACTGTGTGCATATAGGACGACGATAGGGAAACATCATACTCGTAGTTTGGCCTATTTTTTTCAAGATTCCACACGGCCTAATGTGCACTACACCTACTTTACCTTTATTAACAATTCACATAATATCTTCATGGAGAAAATCTTGAGAATAACCTATTCACTTTCTTAAACTCCAAATCTCTATGTCGGACACCCAAACTGTAAGGCCCCGTAAATATTTCCTAATGACTTATGATTTTAAAGTGTGCCAACGATATTTGGAAATAACGTATTTGAGTATTAAAGGAGACCTATGGGATAGAGCCACAAAATTTTGAATTCATAATGTATGTTTAAGATGTGTCGGAACATACTAAGGAATTTTGTGAATGGAAAGAACTTGTGTGGAACAGGATGGATACATTAAGTGGAAAGGATATTTTAATTAGCACAAGACCCGACTTCAAATGAATAGAACTCCCTCAATATACTGACTTAGGTGGTGATATACCTATGAAATTAAATCCCTTTTCGTATAGTTTCCAACGCATCAAACCGTTCATCATTTGGATATTTCTACAAAACGTTATCGCCATTTTACTGGACCTGTGTCATATCCGCGCCCAGATGCACGTCTGCACTTATTTGAGAGTTTCTGCCTCAGATATGTGGCCACTTGCCCAGGTGCGCAGACGTGCACGTAGCAGCTCATTTAATAACCCCAAGGCCGGGTAGAGAGAGGGGTTAAGTACTTTCTTGAGCTAAAACCTGATATTTTAGAGAGATGTAAGAGCATTTTAGAGAGAGGAGTAAACCTAACATTCTAATCATCAAATCTTGCACCAATCTCCAAAAATCAAGGAAGCTAATCACAAGATCTTCATCTAAGAGGTAAGGTTCCATACCCTAGTCTTTAATTTCGAGTTTGGGGTAAAAGATAGGTGATGGGAAGTATGATTCCTGGGTGTAAGAGTATTATATATACCTGCTTGTACTAATAAGGTTTGTGGGAAGATTGTTGAGCTAAAATAAATAAAGATTGGGTTTAGGAGTGAAGGAAATCTTGTACAAGAACCTTGTAGCCAAATTTGCACACCAAATGTTTGATAAATTGCTCAAATGAGCTGAAACCATAAATATCTTCCTAATTTGTGTTCAATTTTGTTATGTCTTAAAATAGACTGGGATTGCTAGAATTTCCGGAATGTTGTAGTAATTTAAGGAAAGCTCAAAGTGAGATATGTTGGATAAATCTTCTCTCTTAGAATCGAATTCCATAATGTTCCTGTAAGTTTCAAAGTATGGGTTGCGTATTAAAATGTTATGGCTTTGAGTCATGTTTCAAATGAAAACTAGTATGCCAAATTGTGTGAGAAAAACTCGATATGTTTATGACCCTTAATTGCTCATATGTGTACCTAAAGTCTTGAGTGGAAACGCCTTGTTGTTGATAATGTATAAAGATGCTTGAAAGTGAAAGAAGTGAGTTGGTGATATAAATTGTGGCCACTGTGCCAAGAATGAAAGTTATACTTGTGGCCAATGGTGCCAATGAAATGAAATGATGTGAGAAAGGTTATGAAATGAGCTTTGATTTAACTATTCTGAATTGACTTCGAAAATAGATTTGCATAAAAGATTATGTACTCAAGTCATACCCAAATGTGGCTATTTTATCTAATGTTATGCTTTGTAAGTATTTCCAATGTGTTTTGAACTCTTATATATTCAAGAGTTGAAATGGTGTATTGCCCTTTTTGGGGAAAAGTATTTCAATAATAAATGATGTGTTACTTGATTATGTTTTTAACTTGTGCTTCAATTGGCAATCATTTTACTCCATTTTCTTGGAAAGAAATTCATTGTGTTTAAAGCCTTCATTACTAATAAACCTAAAGTTGTGATTTCCGGAATATTCTATTTGTTTATATTTATGATGATGATCCATGAAAGGGAAGAAATGAAAGTGTGGAATATGAAATACGGCCATTGTGCCAAGAATGAAGAATCATATGTATGGCCAAGAGAGCCAATGGAATAATGATGTTTAAAGTTCCAATGAGGCTATTTACTGTATGAAAGGTTATGAGGTAATTGCGTTTGTATTGTTGTTTCCTTTGTAAGCAAATCAAAAATATTTTTGGGAATATGGATAGTCACCGAGGAAGGGTAGGTTGAAATTACCTATCCCCGAAACTACACGTGTCGGTGCAGGAATGGATTGTAATTATTTCCCTTATTTGGGATGATATTGATGTGATAAAATTATTCCCCTTAATTAAGATAAGATGATTGATAGAAAAGGATGATGTCGATCCACACAGTATTATGGTGAGACGGCCTAGCCAATCAGGTTGTGATCGGACATCATGTGGCACACATGGTGGTGATTGTGGTAGAAATTGTAATTGTAATTGTGATTGTGGTTGATGTCTCGAATGAGATGGCCTAGCTGATCGGGTCGTGATCGGACACCATGTCGCACACATGGTGGTGATTGTGCTGGAATTTGTAATTGAATTTGTGATTGTGGTTGATCTCTCTAATGAGATGGCATAGTCGATCGGGTCGTGATTGGACTCCATGCTAAAAGTACAGTGGTATTGGTATTGAGAGTGATTGTGGTTGATGTCTCTAATGAGATGGCCTAGCCGATCGGGTCGTGATCGGACTCCATGCTAAAAATATGGTGGTATTGGTATTATGAACATTGGTATTGTAAACAGTGGTATTGTGAACGATGGTATTGTGAACAGTAGTATATTGGTGCTAATGATCTCCCAACCAAATATTGTATATGAAGTTCGTATTTTAGAAAATTATTATGTTTTAACTGGACATTTGGATATTGTTGATCGTGACTTGTTGTTTCTATGTGTTGCCTTTTCTTATATGGGCATTCTATTTTGAAAGAGGACTTTTAGCTATACATACTAGTGCTATTCCATGGTACTAACGTCCCTTTTGCTAGGAGTGCTGCATATTTAATGGATGCAGGTTGTTCAACAGCAGGCGGTATTGATCAGTGATAGCGGTGCACTCTCTTCAACTGACTTGGTGAGCCCCACTTCATTTCGGGATTATGTATCTTTTATTTCTCATGTACTTTGTGGTTGAGGTATAGCCGGGGCCTTATTGCCGGCATTTCCATATTTCTCTTTTGTTGTACTTAGAGGCTCCGTAGACAAGTTGTGGGTGGTATTTAATGTGGGGAATTGAATTAGAAGTGTTGGTATTTGGAAATCATGTTTTTCATTATTCCTATAAACTCGTAATATTTTGGAAATTATGAATGAAGTTGCTAATGGATATGAAATGGGAGTTGCTAATGAAATCTTTTCAATGTTTGATTAATGGAGTACATCTCCTCTTTATTCATGGATGATTTTGGGTAGAATGAAATCTAACAGGCTTGCGAATGGGTAGAATGGTTGAGCACCGGTCGTGCTTCCCGAGTTTTGAGCGTGACCAACTTGGTATCGGAGCCTAAGGTTTTAAAGTGTCCTAGGATGTCTCGGAGCCGTGTCTAGTAGAGTAATTCTTATTGGTGTGTTGTCGACCACATCTATAATGAGGAGGCTACTTGGACATTTAGGAATTTCACACTTCTTTGATACTCCAGATCGTGCGATAAAGCTCAAGGTAGGAAGCTAAATTCCTCGTCATGTCTTATTTTCCATATGAGTAACCCACGGGTTCGAGGTAGTGAGGAGGTATTAAAAGATCCAGTTGCTAGGGAAAGTGTCATTGTTCCTATTAATGTTACCGCACCACAGGAATATGTGGTGAGAGCACCTAAGAAATGAAAGAGGATTATTGGCATCAATGAGCCAGAATGTTTGATAAGAAAGAAGAGCCACTCGGGTTTATGTTGGATGATTCTTGGAGCATGTTATGGTTGTGGAAAGAAGGGGCACAAGTGGAAGAAATGCCCTTGGGTTGGGTACACCCATCCCGGTCTGCCCGATATGCGGGCGGGAACATTTTGCGTCATGTTGTGAGTATGCTTAGAAGCGTGTTAGGGGTGGTAGATTGGGGAAACTCCAAAAGTCCATACAACGAGCTGTTGCATAGATAGGGGATAAGGGAATGATTATGATGTATGCATAAAGGGTAAATATCAGGTCAGTGGGGGAAGTCAGTTTAACAGACCTCATCCTCGTTGTGTGAAGTGTAGGAGTTGTCATTCAAGGGTATGTCACTTTGGTACTAATGTATGTTACGGATGTGGAGTTAAGGGGCATCAGTTAAGGCACTGCCCCGTCAACCTAAAGTCATCAAGTAAGTCACTCCTCAGTACATTATTATGAACACGCATAATTTTTCCTTGTTGTATAGGTACATCCATATTGAAGAGCCTTCACGGTCTTAACAAGATGTTGAATCACAAAACATTTCATGTACCTACTATTTGAACGAGACGCATTATTCATAAAGCCTCTTGATCACAATTCTCTTATTTACAACCTCTTGAAGAATTGATTTCTATAATTACTTCCTTGGAATAAATTATAACCCTAGGTTAATATTTCCCACTTGCTTCCCTAAATTCTCAACAAGGGACTATACCTGATGAAATTTTACAGAACCTTTTGATTCGAATGGATAACATCTGCTCACTTATGCTTATGCATGCACAATTATTAAGTTTACCTGTGTGGTATCAAATCCAATGTAAGGAAGCCTAGTGTCGAGATCTTTCTTGAGCTAGTCTCTTTCTCCTGTGCACGTGACTCATATGGTTTGAACAATCACTTTACTCCTTTGTGAATATTATAATGAATCCTTTTCACTATTTAGTAACATAAGAGCACATATTATGAATATATTTATTTGAAAGACAAATTCATCGTATCTCTAGACCTCTCATATAGGATCAACTATTGGCAAAGGTTAAGTTGTGAGAATTATAATGATCTCACCAGTTTTCAACTTCTTTTTCATCCCCAAGGGCTTGTGACATAGATTCCTTGTGTCGGTTAATGTTAAGAGCGTAATTCAATTTCATGCATTTTGAAACCCATATCACATTCGGGGTGCCAAAATATTCTCATTTCAAGTTAAACTGATTTTCCCTACACTCCAGAAGACGACTGGTGTCACGTACTTGGCTATTTCTCTTTGAGGCCTACTATTTCCAAACAAGGCACATATGGAATGAAACAATTTTTGTGGTCCATTTCATGAATAATAGTCTTTCAAGAATAACTATCACTAATGTCTTTATCCTTCCGATTATGCCTCCCATATGTCACATGTCAAAGAAGAAGCGTCATCACGTGATCAAATAAATTGGATAGGAAATTTTATGGTCATATTCAAGCTAGCACATCTTAGACTAATTGTTGGAGGTCGCCAAAGGTTTAGTTTGGGTGTTCGGTGTAGAAATTTAGAGTTGAAGAAAGTGAACGGGTTATTCTCAATATTTTATCCATGAGGATGCTATGTGAATTGTTAAGGAAGGTAAAGTATGTGCAGTCACATTAGGCCTTATGAAATCTTAAAGGAAATAGGCCAAACTATGAGTATGATGTTTCCCCTATTATTGTCCTCCGTGTACCCGGTGTATCATGTGTCTATGTCTATGAAGGTAATTATAAATCCTTTGTCTATCCTTCCGGTGAAAGCTAGTGAATGTGAAGTTAATGGATAATTGGGTTGTGAGGGGTATCTATTTGTCATCCTTGTTAGATAAGTCCGAGAGTTGAGATTGCCTCCGTTAATATGTTATGACGAGGTCTATAAGTCGAGGAGGCCAGCTTGAGGTCCAAAAGTGTTACGGAAATAAAATGTTCTCACTTGAGTGTATAGACAAATGATTGTGAATCGAAAGGCACTCTATATGTGTTATGCTTTAAATATGTGAAGCTCATGTCTAGATATCACTCTTGTTAATATAATGGCCTTAATGTTGAGATCCGTGTTGTTGATATATAGCGTGATACTTTATTGAGATGTGGATGTGTTGTTAGGAGTTGTTTTGGTGGTCCTCTGGCAGGTGGTTAGGCCTAATTGCAGAGGAGACACTGCCGAAATTTCTGAAAATAAAATTTGGGAGTTAGTCAAATTTGGGAGCTTAAGATGCGTAAAAGAAGAAATGAGTTACGTTAAGTGTTTGGGGACGGGCTCTACTTTTCCCTCGAGGATGAATGATCCTAAGTGGGGGAGAATGTAAGGCCCCGTAAAAATTTCCTAATGATTTAAGATTTTAAAGTGCGCCAACAGTATTTGGGAATAACGTATTTGCGTATTAAAGGAGACCTATGGGATAGAGCCACATAATTTTGAATTGATAATGTTAAGGTGTGTTGGAACATACTAAGGAGTTTTGTGAATGGCAACTTGTGTGGAACAAGTTGGATACATTAAGTGGAATGGATGTTTCAATTGGCAGAAGACACAATTTAAAATGAATATAACTCTCCCAATATAATAACTTACGTGGTGATCTACCTATCAAATTAAATCCCTTTGCGTCTAGTTTCCAACGCATCAAACCGTTCATCATTTGGATATTTCTACGAAAAGTTAAGGTCATTTTACTGGACTTGTGTCATATGCGTGCCCAGATGCCGGCCGTGCATATTTGAGAGTTTCTGCCTCAGGTGCGCGGCCACTTGCCCAGGTGCGCGGCCACGCACGTAGGAGCTCATCTAATACCCCCAAGGCCGGGTAGAGAGAGGGGTTAAGTCATTTCTTGAGCTAAAACCTGATATTTTAGAGAGATGTAAGAGCATTTTACACAGAGAAGGAGTAAACCTAACATTCTAATCATCCAATCTTGCACCAATCTCCAAGAATCAAGGAAGATAATCACAATATCTTCATCTAAGAGGTAAGGTTCCATACCCTAGTCTTTAATTTCGACTTTGGGATAAAAGATGGGTTATGGGGAGTATGATTCTTGGGTGTAAGAGTATTATTTATACATGCTTGTACTAATAAAGTTTGTGGTAAGATTGTTGAGTTAAAATAAGTAAAGGTTGGGTTGAGGAGTGAAGGAAATCTTGTAGAAGAACCTTGTAGCCAAATTTGCACACCTAGTGTTTCATAAAATGCTCAAATGAGCTAAAACTATGAATATCTTCATAATTTGTGTTCAATTTTGTTGTCTCAAAATAGATTGGGATTGCTAGAATTTTCGGAATGTTATAGTAATTTAAGGAAAGCTCAAAGTGAGGTATGTTGGCTAAACTTTATCTCTTAGAATCGAATTCCATAATGTTCCCGTTAGTTTCAAACTATGGGTTGCATATAAAAATGTTATGGCTTTGAGTCGTGTTTCAAAAGAATGCTAGTATGCCAAATTGTGTGAGAAAAACTCGATATGTTTAAGACCCTTAATTGCTCATATGTGTACCTAAATTCTTGATTGGAAATGCCTTGTTGTTTATAATGTAAATATAAACAACAAGAGTTATCTTGTTGGGTCCCTTTCGTTGTTAATTGGTTTCATTTGTTAGTTAGTCTGATCTAAAAGCTTTTTCATAAAATTCTCTTTGTAGTGGAATTAGTCTAATTATTTCTGATATGCATTCTAATACATATTCTATATATTCTATATCTTGGGTTCTTTGATAGTCTTCTATATTATTTTCTATTAGATTTTTTAGTAAATTTATATTTTCTGTAGTTTGTTGCCAGTATTGTAGATATGTATGATTCATTATATGCTATCAAAATATAGGTCTAGTTCATATAAATCTGTTTCTGGTATGATTAGTTCTGTCCAATTTTGGTCTATTATTTCTGTTATTTCAAAGGCTAATATTTTTTCATAGATTATTCTTCTTACATCATTATTAATGTCTTTTAGTATATAAAGTATAAGTGTTTTATAGGTAATATCGTCGTCTATTAGATAAGTGTTCATCTTATCATATGATTTGCTAAAACATATTCCTTTTAATCTCTATGTCTATTATCCTTATTCATCATATTATAATAAGTTATTTTAATCATCTTTTCCGGTCACTACCATGATTTTCTGCTTCAATCAGTTACCCTAACAGCGCTTCAACTCATGTTTACTCCCCTAAACGGCCTTCTGCCTACCGGTTTCAACTTTAGGATGCATAGTCTGGGCTTACTTACTCTTAGCATATTTTCATGGCAAACTTACTTAAGATGATTTTTATAACAGTACTATTATATGATGGATAATTATAATCTACATGTAAGAGATTATCAGGAATATACTAGTTTAGCTAGTCATGTTTATAGTGTTACATACCTGTTTTTGTAGATTCTTGGTGTCTTCTTGTTGATCTTTCATATTTTCTTGTTGATTCATAGCTTGTTTATCTTCCATAGCTTTCCTGTATTTTATCTTTAAGTATTTTATCTATAAGTATTTCTTGTGAGAAGAGAAGAGAGAGGAGAGAGAAGCCCTTGGCCTGAAGATGTAGCATGTTTTATTTCATAAACGAAAGGCTTATTTATAATATTACAAAATGACTTTTACTATTCATGAACGACCTTTACTGTTCATGAATCTGACTCTTGACTCTTACTATTCATGAACGACCTTTACTGTTCATAAAACTGACTCTTGACTCTTACTATTCATGAACGACCTTTACTGTTCATGAAACTGACTCTTACTATTTACTTTACGACTTTTACAAAAAACAAAATAACATAAAGAAAAGAAAGGAATCTAATATCTCTTTCATATTATTTTGTCTGCCATATTTCTTTGTCTAGCTTGTCGTCTTCTTCTTCAGTAATCTTCTTCTTGTTTATTCCAGTTGTACGTCTGGAACAATATTATCTTCTCCTTTGCATTTTGAGCATATGTGATCTGGATATTTGTGACTGATTAACTTGCAATATCTTGTTAATAATTCTGGAGAAATAAAATTTGTCCTTATAGCTCTTGTGGTTGTAGATTGTTCTGGCTTCAAAAGACTCAAGACCCATTGTCTTAATTCTTCCATATCTGGTTCTCGTATTTCTCTGCAGTTTGAATATATCATTGTCTGTTCTCTTGAATAATAACTCCAAATAGCATTCTGGTTTAGGTAGTTGTTTGCTAGTTCATTTAGTATAGTGGATATTCCGATAATCCTTTTATTTGCATAAAAGTCTGGAATATTTATTTTTTCTATCTCTTCTTGTTCTTCTATTTTTTCCGGTACTAGCATTTCCCTTGTAAGTCCGATCTTGATAACTTGTATGATGGGTTTTATTTCTTCATATAGTATCTCTGCTGTAGCTGAATAGAATCGTATATAGAATAGTGTTCCTTTGGTTATTCTTTTGTACTGCATAAATACTCTGTATACTTCTGGTATGGTAGCTATTTCTTGTCCTGTCTGTGTATATACTGTATCTAGTAATCCGTAATTGTAGCAAGTGGCTACTAGTTTTGCATTTGTATTTGGTAATGCTATTAGTTTATTATATCATGTTAGATAATGAGTAATGTAATCTTCATTTGGATTTTGGGTAGTTTGGGATCTTGGATTTTTGTTTAGGAAGTTTTGTATTTTATATATGTTGTCTATATATGTACGGGTTATATGGTTGTATGTCTTTTTGGCTTGGTTTAGGCTTTCTTTGTAGGTGTTTATCTGTGGTGGTAGGAATATTTCTTTCTGGGTATTTTGGATATTTTTCTGTATGAATGGTTTTGAAAATAGATTGTTCATATTTGTATTTGTATATCTAGGTTTAATTTCTTCCTTTTTCTTTGCAGATAAACTGCTAGCTGTGCTGCTTCCTGCAACTGCATTTAACAAACTGTTATGAGTTTTTAGGTGTTTCTCAACGTCACCTTCTAGCTCTGGAATTTTAGAGACTTCCGATCGTCTTATCTCCGCATTTTTCAAGTCATGCTGCTGACCACTAGCTGTTTTCTTTAATATCTGTATCTCTTCTTCTATGCTTTCCACTTTTTTACAAAGTGTAGTCATAGCTAAGAGTATATTTTCCATTGTATTATCTGGTTCAGTTTGGGTAGCTTTGTCTTGATAAGTAATCTGCAACAACATTCTTGTTAGTAGTGATTATTTCAATTGTAAATGTAAAATTTAATATATTTAATACCAGTCTGCGTATTTCTTTTGTTGTAACTGAATCTTGTACTTTTCTGGTTATCCACCATTTAACTTGGGTGTTATCTGTTCTTACAATAAATCTGTTATAAACTATATATGGTTCAAATGCTAATAAACATTTATATAATGCAAATAATTCTTTTCTATTTATTTCCCATCTTTCTTGTGGTTCAGTATAAGATCCTGAATAATATCTGCAATGATGTTCTATTTTTTCTTGATCATATTTATATTTAAGAACTCCTCCATAACTATGATTACTCGAATCTGTTTCTACAATATAAGTAAATTTCTTATTTTCATCTGGGAAGTATAGTTTTGGTAGTTTTTTACACAATATTTTGATCTTTCTTATTTGTTCCTTATCTTTTTCATCAAATCCATATTCTACATCCTTTTTTAGTTTTTTCTGTAGAGGTTTTAGGTTTTCTGCTAATTTAGGTATATATTCTCTTACTTGGTTTACTAGTCCTAAAAATGATTGTAATTTCTTTTTTGTATCTATGTTTTCATCAAGATTGATTATTTTTTGTACTATATGTGTTTGCATTTTTATTCCATTTTTATCTATTTGTATACCTAAAAATTCTATCTGATTCTTCATAGTTTCTGCTTTGGTTTTGCTTAAGCTTATACCTGAGTTTTCTATAATATGTATAAATTTTTCTAATAATTTTATATGTTCATCTTGTATTCTTGAATATAGTAATATATCATTTATATATACTATGCAATTTTCTAGTTGGTTAAAATAATTATCCATAAAATGTTGGTATCTTCCTGGTGCATTTTTATATCCAAATGGTAAAACATTCCATTCATAAAATCCTTGTGGTACTGTAAATGCTGTTAGTTTTTTAGATTCATCTTCTAGTTTTAGATGGTAAAATCCTGATTTACAATCAAATTTACTGAAGTAATTATATCCTTGGATTTGTCTTATTTTTAATATCTTATTAGGTATTGGGTAATTATATGTTTTAGTTTTTGCATTTAAATTTCGGTAATCTATAACCATTCTACTTTTTCCTCTTTTTTGTTCACTATGTTTATTTACTATAAATGCTGGACTTGAATGTTTACTATTACTTTCTTGTATGTAATTGTTATCTAATAATTCTTTTATATGCATTTTGAATTCTGCTAAGTCATCAAAGTTATATTTTAAAGGTTTTTGTGTTATTATGCTATTTTCTTCTATTAATTCTATTTTTATTTTTGTTTTATGTTTATTCCAACCTCTTAGAGGGTTATCATTATATAATTTTTCTAATTAATTCTGGATTATTTTTACTTTGTCTATTGTAAATATAATAATTTCTAATTGAGTAGTTGTATTTTTACTTATATTTTCTAGTTTTTGTGTGATTTTTTCACTTCCTTTTATCCATTCTGTATTTTTTCTTTGTTTATTATTTACTCTTTTTGCTCCTACTTTGTTTTTACATGGTGTGGTAAACCACCAGTGTGTCCTTGTTATTATATGTGGGTATAGTTTATCTAAAAATGACATTCCTAATAATATATCCTTTGTAGTGAATTCAAAGTTATATATTTCTTCTATAGTTAATATTTTATCCCATATTTGTATTTTTATATTCTTGGCTCTGTAGTTAATCATACTACCTTCATTATTAAATCCTGTTACTACCATAGGTGTTTTTAATTTTTCCCATTTATCTGTTGGTAAACAATTATATTTACATATGTTAGCTTGTGCTCCTGTATCTATCATTGGTGTATAGTATCTATTATAATATCCTTCTACTATGATTTTTGCGAGTATATATATTTTCATTCTTCTGTTCTTTTTATTATTATTTTCTTATCTTTTTGTGTTATGGTTAATTGTTTATCTCCTAGATTGTATGGTTTTACTTTTTCTAACCATTTTATTCCTAATGTAATATTTTCGTTTTCGTTTTCTTGATATATTTTAAATTGTATTATCAAAGGTATTCCTCCAATAATTATTTCTTTTTCTGTTATTTCTTCATTTATTATTAATTCCTTGGGTAATTCAGGGCATAGTTGTTCAGTAGTTATTATTTCAGTTTCTGTTACTAATTCTCTTGTGATATAATTTTCTTCTTGACCTGTATTTATTAATATTTGATATTTTCTTTGTTCCATGATTCCAGTTATATAGTAATGGTATGGATTTATTTTTTCTTTTGTGTTTTTTATTAAGTTTTTTGGGATTATATATTCCCTTCTTGATGTACTTATCCTTGATGATGTTGGTGTTTCATAAGTTAATTGGTTTGGTATACTTGATGTACTTAATCTTTCTTTTACTATTTCTAAGTCTTCTTCCATGTCAATTTCTTTATAACTATATTCATTATTATCAATAACTGTAACTATTCTTTCAAATGGATTTTCCATTTTTATTTTATTAATTTTATTTTTTGCTGCTATTTTATGTTTTATTGTTAAAACGTATAAGTTTTTACATCTAGCTGTAAATATCTTACTTCCAGGTGTTAATTCTATTCCTGACATTTTCCAGTATAATACTAATGATTTATCTATATTCCTATCGTTTATTGCTATTGAATAATTGGCACTTATTATGAATTTAAATTTTTGGTATATAAGATTTCCTTTTATTGCACTTATTATGCTTTTTTTCTATAGGTTGGATTATTCTATCATCTGCTAAATATATTTCTATAGGGGTATCTATTCCTTCTCTAAAACATGCTTTTATTAATATTTCAGTTCCTCCTAGGTGTACATATTTAATTGGGTTTTTTGCCTTTATATCTTGTATTTCTTTATTTATTATTCTTTTGTTTATTATTGGTATTTTGGCTTTTCTTTTTGTATATTTACAGTCAATTATATGTTCTTTTTGGCTAACTACGTAGTATTCTTCTTTTTGTCTTTTGAACCAATTTTTTATTGTAGGTACTTCAAATATTTTTTCGACACTGAGGTCTAATTCTTTTCCTTTTATTTGTTCAAATATACTATTATCAAATATAATCTTTTGTTCTGAGGATTCTTCATCTTTATATTCTTCTCGTGTTATTATTTTTATTTCTTTTTCAGTCATTAGGTTTCATCATCTTCTTTAGTTATTTCATCTCCTATTTCATCTTCTATATCTGATATGTCATATACACTATCTTCACTATCTAGTTCATAGTCTATATATTCCATTTGCATATATTCTTCATCATCAATTATGATTTCAGTTATTTATTTTTTCTTTAAGTTTCTAGGTGCTTTACAGTCTTTAGCTATATGTCCTAATTTTCCACAGTTATAACAAGTACATTATGTTAATTTCTTTTTTGGTCTAAATGGTCTTTTATTCTGATAATTTTTTACATAATATCTTTTTCTTGGTTTTTTATTTTTATATTTTGACTTATATTTATTATATTTCTTTGTTTTCCATTTTTTATTATAATATTTATCTGTACATCCAAATTGTGGTGCTGTTTTGTTTTTACAACATCTTAAATTTTTTATTAATGTTTTTTCTATTTTTGCTTCTTCTTTATATTTTTCACATATTTGTACAAACCATTGTTGTAAAAATTTTATTCTAGCTCCTAAAGTATCTGTTAATCCTGCTTCATTCCAGTCTTTTATTATTTTAGAATTAAAAGGTTCTGGTAATTTTGTGAAATATAGTTTTCTTATTTCTTTGCTCTCTTCTGTATTATATGTTCCTTTATAATAATATTCTCTAAATGCACAAGTATATTCGTCTATATAGCACATATTACATATTGCTAATTTTGTTATTAGGTTTCTATTTATTTGTTTTTCCTTATTTTGTTCTTCAATTTCTGTAGTCATGCTACTAAATTCGTTTCTTATAGCTATTTCATATTTGTATAATATTTCTATATTTGTTGTTGCTATTTCACCATTAAATTTTTTATTGCTTCTTAAGGTATCTATACTTTCTCTAGTTAAATTTTGTAACCATAATTTTACCGTTCCTATAAGTGTTCTTTCTATATATCCTGGTGTTTCTGTCATTCCTATTTTATTATCTACCAATTGTTTAGATACATATCCTATCCATAGTTGGATTGTTTTATTTATATCTGCTACGCAATCTAAATCTAAAAAGTTATATTGTTCTGATATTGGTTTTGGTGTCCATTTTTTATTTAATCTGCTATCCCATAGTGTATTATATCTATCATGTTGTTCATAATTAGCTGTATAATAATTTGGGTATAATCCTTTTGGATTTTTTACACCTGATGTACTAGGTTTTTCTTCCATTTTTACATCTCCTGTATTTACTTCTACATTTTTTGTTTTTTCTATACTTTCTAAAAGTTCTGTATATGTTTCACTTATTTCGCTTGATTCTGACTCTTGGTCATCTATATTATTATCTATTTCTTCAATTCTGAGAGTTTCTTCTGTTTGTAATATTTGTTTAAATTTATTTATTTCATCTGTTAATTCTATTTCTTTATTCTTTTCTCTTTGCTTGTTTTCATATAGTGCTTTTAACATATTTAATTCTTTTTCTAATGCTATAATCTTTGTATTTTTGGTTTCTTCATTTATAGACATTTTCTTATGGATGGATATGGTTTTCTTCCTCGAGGGATTGACAAGATTACTTGCCGAAACAAAGCTAGTTAAACTTTTCTTCTCCCACTTCAAAGCGAATAACTTCAAAATATTTTCTTGAATAACTTCTTCTGTATCCGAGATGTCAATAAAAGCCAAAGAAGGAGTTTCTCTTGTCCAGAGACATATGATAATGAAAGAGATAGCTTACAGAATATGGCATAGATGGCAGGAGTACTTCCATAGACTCTTAAATGAGGAAGGGGATAGGAACATCGTGCTGGGCAAGTTGGAGAAATCAGAGAGTCGGAGAGATTTTGGGTTTTGTAGGCGTATTAAGTGTGAGGAGGTTGATGTGGCAATACAGAAGATGAACAGGGATAAGTCAACTAGGCCTGACATGATCCCGTTGGAATTTTGGAAAGTAGTGGGTAGGTTAGGCTTGGAGTGGCTTACTAGCCTGTTTAACGTCTTTTTCAAGACGAAGAAGATGCCCGAAGATTGGAGGTGGAGTTTGATGATTCCGTTGTACAAAAACAAAGGTGATATCCAGAACTGCAACAACTATAGGGGTATCGAGCTGCTGAGTTACACTATGAAGGTTTGGGAGAGGGTGGTGGAGCAGAGAGTGAGGACAGGTGTATCTATCTCTGAGAACTAGTTCGAATTTATGTCAGGACGGTCAACTACAGAAGTCATTCACCTTATGAGACGATTGGTGGAGAAGTATAGGGAGAGGAAAAAGGACTTGCACATGGTGTTCATTGACCTTGAGAAGGCTTATGACAAAGTCCCGAGGGAGGTGCTATGGAGATGTTTGGAGGTTAGAGGAGTCCCGATAGCGTACATTAGGGTGATTAAGGACATGTACGAAGGTGATAAGACTCGTGTGAGGACTGCGGGAGGAGACTCGAAACATTTCCCTGTGGAGATGGGGTTGCATCAAGGATCAGGCCTTAGCCTATTTTTGTTTGCCCTAGCGTTGGGTGTGCTAACACGACACATACAAGGGAGGGTGCCATGGTGTATGTTATTTTCTGACGACATAGTTCTGATTGATGAGACGCGAGGGGGTGTTAACGCTAGGTTGGAAGTTTGGAGATAGACGTTGGACTCGAAAGGTTTCAAGTTGAGTAGGTCGAGAACTGAATACTCAGAGTGCAAGTTCAGTGATGAGAGGCATGAAGAAGAAGTGGAAGTAAAGATTGATACCCAAGTTATTCCCACGAGAGATAGTTTCAAGTATCTTGGGTATATAATCCAAGGCAACGGGGAGATTGACGAGGATGTTACACACCGCATTGGAGTGGGTTAGATGAGATGGAGTCTAGCTTTGGGGGTTTTATATGATAAGAATGTGCCATCTAGACTTAAGGGAAAATTCTACAGGGTGGTGGTTAGACCGGCTATGTTGTATGGAGCTGAGTGTTGGACCGTCAAGAAGTCCCATGTCCAGAAGATGAGCGTAGCTGAAATGAGGATATTGAGATGGATGTGTGAACATACCAGAAAAGATAAGATCAGGAATGAAGTTATTAGGGACAAGGTGGAAGTGGCATCCGTGGAAGCCAAGTTGCGGGAATCGAGGCTGTGATGGTTTGGGCATGTGAGAAGGAGAGACATAGATGCCCCGATCAGGAGGTTTGAGAGGTTGACCATGGCGGGCTTGATGAAGGGTAGGGGTAGGCCAAAGAAGTATTAGAGAGAGGTGATTAGGCAGGACATGTCAGTGCTTCACCTAACCGAAGACATGACTAGCGATAGGAAGGTGTGAAGGTCGAGGATTAAGGTGGTGGGTTGACAGGTAGTTGTGAGTTTCTCCTAGGTTTACCAGTATTACTAGTAATATTCTTGTTGTTGGTTGAAAGTTACTTTCTTTCAGTTTGTTATTATATCTGCTACTTAGCAACCACGCCCACAGGTTTTGAAAATTTCTACTGGAAATTGTTGCTCCATGATTGTTACTATTTGACGCTACTATTTCTCCCTTTTACTGGAAATTGTTGCTCTGATTATTATTATCTGATGCTACATTTTCTCCTCTTTTTCCTTATCGTCTTTTGTCTCCCTCATCTTTCTTTCTCCCCCCTCCTCCTTCTCCTCCTCCTCTTCCTCCTCCTCCTTCTTCTTCTTCTTCTTCTTCTTCTTCTTCTTCTTCCTTAACATCTTATCTTGAGCCGAGGGTCTATCAGAAATAGCCTCTCTACCTCTCCAGGTAGGGGTAAGGTCTGCGTATACATTACCCTCCCTAGACCCCATTTGTGGGATTATACTGGGTATGTTGTTGTATAGCTTACAGAATATCGAATAACTCTTTTTTTAATTCGTAAAATTACCATAATTCTTGTACTTCCATCCGGAGATATCAGAGAAATACTTCCAGGATCTCTTATCAATCGATGATGATAATAACATCTTCTCGGCCCACTCTTTGATGTCAAGGATTTCTTCGAACTTTGCCAAAGCAGTTGCATTCAAAAATAAAGAAGATTGATCAGCTATTAACAGTTGAAATAGTACCAGAATAAGAAAACATACACTTATATTTGGTGTTCCACTCTTACAGCAACAGATGATCTCCTAACAGAAGCAGTTCTCGGGTTGGTACGATGTCAGTCATACCATGCTCTATAATGGTCATTCTCCATATTCACAAGAACCTGTTAGCCACGGTTTCTAAGGATAAGAAATCTACCCCGAAATATTATGGGAGAATAAAGGTTAAGGATGTCACGCCCCAAACCTGAAGAGGTGTGGCCGGCACCCGATGCCATACTCGACTTGAGCGTACCACTCTATAACTATGAACTCTGGAGGGGTAACCCTCAACTTAGGCCGATGAGGCCATATTCTAAATCATATGAAAAATAACATCTCTCTCATCTGAGGGATACATATAGCCAAAAGCTCATATAACATAACTGTGCAGGACGACGAGGCCGCCATGAACGTCTACAACCAGCAATATAAAAGTGAACATGCACACAAGGCTAGCAAGGCCACAACACTAACATACAAAATATACAAGACTCGTCTACAAACCTCTAGAGATAACAAAATTGTATCATGGTCCGGACAGGGCCTCAACCTACCCATCAAACCTGTATATATAAAATGGACTCCAAGGTCTAGACTTGGTAACTCTGAGGAATTGGAGCTTACCAACCAAGCTGATGTTTGAATCAATCCACTGGAAAGGTCTATCCAGTTGTTTATCAGGACCCGTAGGCATGAAATGCATCATCCCCAATAAAAGGGACGTCAGTACAAAATAGTGTACTGATTATGTAAGGCAACAAAATAACTGAAAGCAAAAACTGAGCTAATAATATAATAACTGAAAGTAACTGGGAGTCAAGATCTGAAGATATGCTTACCTGCTGATACTGAAGCATCTCCCCTGTAACAAGGGCTTCCTCCAATACCATATACCAACAAAAACAACCAGAGAAATCCATCAACATATAAATATCAATAACAAGACACCATATAACAACAACAATTCACAACTACTACACGACGAGCGGCAAGCACCGATTGGAATCCATATACCCCATATCACCCCTTATAGACTTCTTACTTTAACTTAACATTATCATTAACATGATAATGAAATCATTCATCAATGATTACAGCCTTATACCATATATTTATAATAAAGGAAATAATACACAACTCCAATTATCCTGAAATAGCAACTTTATTCACTAGTTCATGTCTAGTCCATCCATTTAGCTTACTAAACATATAGATAACCTTAATCATATGCAAGAACAAAATATAAATACCTCTTACAGTAGCTTCAATTAAAAATCCAAGTTATATTTAGCTTACAACAACCCTCAATGGCAATACAACACCATAGAAGTGATTTAAGCTAATCTTCACTATATGCGTCGTGATGGCACCTATTATCTAAGACTAGGTAAGCTGATTACTTATAGAAGTTAAGCCAATTTAATAATGATAATTTTAAAATAGAGTTTAATATGAATACCAAAACAAGAGAAATAAGCCTACGCGGCCATAAACATCATAACCTCCCAAGACTAGGTAATACAGAGTCACGGACCCTCGCTGAATACATGGAAAGATCTCAAAGATCAAAATATAATAATGTTCAAATAACAAGCTGACAGTACAATGAAAGGAAAGGACTCCAAGGGATTGCGACGACCAAGCAGCTCTACCTTAAATCCTCGCGATCAATAAGCTAACTCTGCCTGAGTCAGATATCTCCAATACCTGGACCTGCACAAAAATATACAAAAGTGTAGTATGAGTACACAACAGACATTACCCAGTAAGTATCAAGACTAACCTCGGTGGAGTAGTGACGAGGTACAAGTCAAGACACCTACTAATCAAATTAACATGTGCAGTATATAAGTATAAAGCTAATAATGAAAGTAGGAATGAGTAAATGGCAACAAGGATCAACATGTGTAAAGTAATAAGAACACCGTGAAAGTACCATTGAAACCAAATAAAGGAAATCAAATAACAACCAATTAATCAAGCCGTTCCAACACAAATTTCACAACAAAAATTTCTCCCAAATACCTCATCTCATAATCATAAGTCACGAGTCTCAACTCACAAATCATATACTCATGGCACCTGGTGCCCACATTTCTAATCACAATCGCATGGATAACTCACGTGCCAACATCTCAATCTGCCCGGTATGATCACAGGCTCACAATCACAATCCGCCCGATGTGGTCACAGGCTCAGTATCACAATCCGCATGGCATGGTCACATGCTCAATATCACATAAATGCAAATAATACAAGAATACATGGGCATGATCAATAAACTTTACGTTTCGTACTCCTAAACTAGTATAAGTGACATGCTAAGGTGTATGCTTGTGTGAGTGTACTATTACAACCCAAGTCAACAAATAATATCAAAGACATCGAGTAGCTCATTGAAAGCAACAAAGCAAGTCACGTAAGATGTATAACATACACGAGTAGAATCACACTAACATACGAATATCATCAACATAATACCCCCAGGCCATCACACATCATCCCTGACATTGCCACCCTTATCTATCCGATAGCCACTCGCATCACTCTGTCCTGACAATATCATTAGCCACCCGTATCACTTTGCCTTGACAATATCATTAGCCACCCATATCACTCCGATAGCCACCCGTATCACTCTGCATAATAGCCACCCTTATCGCTTCACCTGGACAATAACATAATAGCAACGTATCACTCCACATAATCGACAATAGTAGGATGCCACCCTTATGACCCGCATAACAAAAACAGTGAAATACCACTCTTATGCTCTGTATAACAACAACCAATCCACATAACAATTTACATGTGCTATCATAACAACAACACGACATATCAACTCGTACCACAAGTGCCCATAGGCCACAATGAAGGTATTCCCACGAAATGGCAAACTTCAGATCCTAGTTTATGAAATAGGTTAACAATGAAAGAGATGACACGAACTAGCAACTACGTCTAAATGCATGAGAATAACTCGGCAACAAAAGGATATCACGTAATGAAAATTTCAATTAGGAGTAACTCAACAATAAAGGAAGTCACATAATGATAAAAGAGGTAACAACTTCAAATAAAGCATATAAAAGTAAACTTGACAAGTAAATGATGAGACATGTAACAACAACTCCAAATAAATTATGTGAAAGTAAACATGACAAATAAAAGGATACTAGTCAAATTAACCTGTACTGTATATAAGTATAAAGCTAATAATAAAAGCAGGAATCAGTAAATGGCAACAAGGATCAACATGTGATATAACAGTAAAGTAATAAGAACACCTTGAAAGTACCATTAAAACCAAAAAAAGGAAAACCAATAACAACAAATTAATCAAGTTGTTCTAAAACAAGTTTCACAATGAAACTTTCTCCCAGATACCTCATCTCATAATCATAAGTCACGAGTCTCAACCCACAAATCATATGCTTGCGACACCTGGTGCCCACATTTATTATCACAATCGCACGAACAACTCATGTGCAAACATCTCAATCCGCCCGGCATGATCACAGGCTCACAATCATAATCCCTCCGATGCGGTCACATGCTCACTATCACAATTCGCCCGGCATGGTCATGGGCTATATATCACAATTCGCCCGGCATGGTCACAGGCTCAATATCACATAAATGCAGATAATACAAGAATACATGGGCATGATCAATAAATATTACGTTTCGTACTCCTAAACTTGTATAAGTGGCATGCTACAGTGTATGCTTGTGCGAGTGTACTATTACAGCCCAAGTCAACAAGTAATATCAAAGATATCGAGTAGCTCATTGAAAGCAACACAGCAAGTCACGTAAGGTGTATAACATACACGAGTAGAATCACACTAACATACGAATATCGTCAACATAATACCCCCCAGGCCATCACCCGTCATCCCTAACATTGATAGCCACCTGTATCACTCCGTCCTGACAATATCATTAGCCACCCGTATCACTCCGATAGCCACCCGTATCACTCTACATAATAGTCACCCTTATCGCTCTGCATAAACTCAATAATGAAGGTATTCCCACAAAATGGAAAACTTCAGATCCTAGTGTATGAAATAGGCTAATAATGAAAGAGATGGCACTAATTAGCAACTACGTCTAAATGCATGAGCATAACTCGGCAACAAAAGGATATCATGTAACAACAATTTCAATTAAGAGTAGCTCAACAATAAAGGAAGTCACATAATGATAAAAGAGGTAACAACTTCAAATAAATCATATAAGAGTATACTTCACAAGTAAAGGATGTGACATGTAACAACAACTCTAAATAAAGCATGTGAAAGTAAACATGACAAATAAAGGATATAACATGCGCTAACAATTTCAAATAAATACATGAAAGAAGCCTAAGAGTCTAAACCGGTCAATTTTTACATATAAGCCCGAGTACGCACTCGTCATCTTGCGTACACGGCTTTCACATAACACAAATAGCACAAATAGCACAAACAACTCCAATCCTAAGGGGTAGTTCCCCCACACAAAGTTATGCAAGATACTTACCTCAAAGAAGCTAAATTGATACTCTAAAATGACCTTCTCGTGTGAAACAACCTCCAGATGGCTCAAATCTAGCCAAACTAACTTAATATCATAAATAAAAACTATATTAAACAATTCTGGATAATAAAACTTCGATCTTTAATGAAAACTAAAAGGTCAACCCAAAAGGTCAACTCTGGGATCGCATCTTAAAACCCGATAAAACCAAAAATTCTGATAACCCATTCAATTATGAGTCCAACCATATTAATTTCATCCAATTCCGACTCAGAATCGATGTTCACAACCAAATTATTCTCTTTAGAATTTTTTTTATAAAACCCTCAATTTTCCAGTCAAGCCTGGATTAATTCACAAATGAACTACTGGAATCATGTTAAAATACAAAAGTTGATATTAGACATTGACCCCCATGAAAATACGATAAGAACGTCGCGCAAATCACCTCAATCGGAGATCTAGAACTCAAAATATGCTCAAACTACCAAAAGAACACATTCTGAGTTTTTTTATACACAGGCATTTCCGCTTTACCGCCCAAAAAGCCGCACCTGCGCATTTCCACTTTTGCGGACCATTTTTCACACCAGCGGGATGCGGACCCAACTTCGCATCTGCGAAGCACCAGCACCAGCTCTCTTCTCCGACACTAAAATGAGCATAACTCCCTCATACGATGTCCAAATTTGACGATTCTCTTTGCTATGGCTCCGTAATTACGATACAGATCTAATGCTTCATTAAAAACATAAATTGGAGCTCATTTTCTAAATGGGTACCATTTATGCTTGCAGAAATGACGTCAAAACATAAAAAGCGAGCGTAACACAACCCAAACCTATCTGAAACTCACTTGAGCCCCTCGGGACCCCGTTCGAACATACCAATAAGTCCAAAAACATAATACGGACCTAGTCGATGCCTTAAATCCCACATAACAACATCAAAACCATGAATCATTGATCAAGATCAATCTCTTAAGTTTATAAACTTCAAACTTCGAACCAAGCGTCCGATTCAAGCCTAACCAATCTGAAATAAGTCCAAATCTTGCATACAAGTTCCGAATGACATATCGAACCTATTCCAACTCTCAGAACAATACTCTGTACCCGATAACATTGAAGTCAACTCTCGGTCAAACCGATGAAATTTCCAAACCTTCAAATCGCCAACTTTCGCCAAATAGTGTTGAAATCTTCTAGAAAACTCCAAATGCAAATCCGGTCATATACTGTCACGACCCAAAATTTCCCTCCGTAAAACGTCGTGACGGCATCTAGTCTCTACGACTAGGTAAGCCTATCAAATTGCAGAAATAACAAAAATGGAAGTAAAACTTAACAACTAACTGCAACAGATAACCAAATAACTGGTAACAATGCCGCTCAGCATGTACAATAACCAGCACTTTAGAAATACACAATATTCTTAAAACCCGGAACATCGTGAATCATAAACTATATAAGGAAACCTAGTATCTCTATACATCAGAGTCTAACTAAAGAAATGCAGAAATAATGGTCATGGGGAAGAGTAGAAAGGGACTCTGAGGTCTGCGGATGCGGTAGATGTACCGTGAAGTCTCCAAATCTGTCTCGACTCACTGATAATGCGGCTGGTAAGAAGTACCTAGATCTGCACACGAAAACATGTGCAGAAGAGTATCATTAGTACACCACAATTGGTACCCAGTAAGTGCCAAGCCTAACCTCGGTCGAGTAGTGACGGGGTCAGGTCAGGCCCACTGGTATATAATAAATAAGCAGGAGAATATAACAATATAATAAGAGACTGGAATTTAAACAAAGAGAACATAGCAAAGTAGCAATGCAGAACATAGGGATAAACAACAGGGGATCTCCCGAGATACCGTCTCGTAGTCCTAAAATAAAAGTGCAAGGAGATCTCCCGAGAAACCGCCTCGTAGTCTCAAAAGTAAATGTGTAGGGAGAACTCTCGAGGAACCGTCTCGTAGTCTCAAAAGTAAATATGCAGGGGGAACTCCCGAGGAACCACCTCGTAGTCTCAAAAGTAAATATGCAGGGGGATCTCCCGAGATACCGTCCCGTAGTCCCAAAATAAATACGCAACTCAAACACATGAATATAACAGTTACAACAAGAAACCTACAATTTAGACTAAGTATAAGTCAAGAAATAATCAGGACTTACTAAACATGCTGCAAAGAGTTCAATTAGGCAATTAGGATACGTATACATGCTATTCTAGGCTAACAGGATAACTACACATGCTAGTATACTCAGATAAGATGAAAACAAGCTATTACTCAGTAAAAATTAGGTTTTTCCACGAATAGCCCGTGTACGCACTCGTCACACGGCACTCACATATCATAACAACACCAAATCCTAAAGGAATTTCCCCCACACAAGGTTAGGCAAGCCACTTACCTCGAACCAAGCTCAAATCAATCTGTAACAATGCTTTTTCCACTAATATCCGACTCCGAATGGCCCAAATCTAGCCAAAATCAATTACATATCATAAATATAACTATAAGAAACTAATCTAGTTAATGAAATCAAAGCTAAAGCGAGAAATTAGAAAATCGCCCCAAAAAGTCTCCCCGGGCCCACGTCTCAAAATCAGGTAAAAGTCACAAAATACGAACACCCATTTACTCACGAGCCCAACCATACAAGAATTTCTCAAATTCGACCTCAAATCGCCTTCCAAATCTCAAAAGACTTGGTCTAGAAAGATTCTACCATTTTTACCCAATTTCCAACTTAAATCCTTAATTAAAGGGTGGAATCAACTATAGATTAATGAGATATAACCATAAAAGAGTTAAGAATCGTTACCCACAAGCTTCCTCTGAAAATCCTTCAAAATTTTGCCTCAATCCGAGCTCTCTAGGTCCAAAAATGTAGAATGAAATCAAACCCTCGCACTTAGCCCCTTTTCTGCCCAGCGATTTCGCACCTGCGGGCCAAGAATCACACCTGCGTCACCGCACATGCGAAATTCCCATCACAGGTGCGAATTCCACTTAAAAACTCAGCGTCCGCTTTTGCGATCAAAGGGTCACACCTGTGTGTGCGCACCTGCGGACCCATGTCCGCTTCTGCGGTCTTCTTCCGCTCCTGCGGGTCATTGAGCGCTTCTGTGGGCATCGCAGATGGGACACCTCCTTCGCACCTATGACCCCAGGCATCTCCTCTCCTCTCCGCTTCTATTCTTGCCTCTCCGTACTTGCGCAAGTGCGAAAACACCAGAATTCAGATAGCTTCAGCAATTGCATAAGTCCAAAACTCAATCCGTTAAGCATCCGAAACACACCCAAGGCCCCCGGGACCTCAACCAAACATACCAACTAGTCCTAAATCACCATACGGACTTAGTAGAGCCCTTAAATCATATCAAACAATGCTAAAAACATGAATCACCCTCCAATTCAAACTTAATGAACTTGAAACTTCAAATTTCTACAACCAATGCCGAAATATTTCAAACCACGTCCGATTGACCCCAAATTTTGCACACAAGTCATATTCAACATTACATACCTACTCCAACTTTCGGAATCGGATTCTGACCCCGATATCAAAATTTCCACTACCGGTCATAATTTCTAAAAATTTGACTTTCGCCATTTCAAGCCTAAATGAGCTACAGACCTCCAAAAGACACGCCCCTAAGTCCAAAATCACCCAATGAAGCTAACGGAACCGATGAAACTCTATTCCGAAGTCGTATTCATACAGTTCCAACTACGGGCAAAATCCTAAGACTTAAGCTTCCGCTTTAGGGACTAAGTGTCCCAAATCACTCCGAAACCACAACAAAACCTCCCGGCAAGTCACCTAAGCTGAAACAGATATGGGGAAAGTAGTAAATAGGGGATCAGGGCTATAACTCTCAAAACGACCGGCCGGGTCATTACATATGTCCAAATCCAAAATCACCATACAAATATATTGGAATAATCAAAACACCATTCCGGAGTTGTCTACACAAAGGTCAAACTCCGGTCAACTCTTGCCACTTAAGCTTTTTAAACAAGAATCATTCTTTCAAATCATCCGAAAATCAAACTCGGCCACACACGCAAGTCATGATACACAATACGAAGTTTCTCGAGACCTTAAGTCATCGAACGGAACACTAAATCTCAAAATGACCTGTCGGGTCGTTATACCTTTTAGATCTGTGGAAAAGAGAAAGAGATAAGTAGAAGGTGACAAAAATGGAAGTCACCGGCGTTAAGCTTTCTGTGGAGAAATTCCATCGGTTCCATTCACTACTACTAGGAGCATGAGGTGTGAGAGAGAGGCGAAAATCAGTGGAGCCACGACTGCCAGCCGGATTCCGGCTCTATTGCCGATGAAGGCAGAAGGAGAACAAGAGAGAATTGGGAGGGAGGAAGCTACCTCTTGTAAAATGAGAAAGTGTGTGCAATAAATTAGGGTTTGTGACCCTTTTTATTGAGAACACTGAGAAGTGTAGTAATATGTATATATGTAATATAAAATGTAATTATAAAAATCTGAAAATAAAGTAAAATGGAGAATAAATCAAAAATGTGTAGGTAGTGTGTATATATTGTGTGGACCTAATTTAAAGTAAAAATAAATATAAAATAGAAAGAAAAACATGTGGTCAATACCGTGTACTCTTTAGTTTGTCTGTGTATATGCATATATCAGTGTAATTCATTTAGCTTACGGGACAAGACATACCAATGGTCTTTACCCATTGGGTAGAAATTTTAATCATTGGACAAAAGAATGTCAAGCCACATTGACATGACTCGTCACATCATGATATCAAGTCATGTCACTTGTCATGTCACCATCATTTATTTTGTCACATCACGTGTGTTGTCACATCAGATGTTGACGAGATATTAGGTTGGACTTGATCCGTATTTGGAATAAACTCTACCGACTTCCATGTAATTAATAGACCATTCTACAAACTAAAAGATGATTATTTAATTTAAAAATACTTCCTGTAATATTTATTAAAAATATAAATTACGACAATAATATCGTAGCAATTATTATTTATTTTAAATGATAATAAATTGATAGAATAATCCTAGTATTTTGAAAATAGGACAACTATCAATAGATTATTTTGAATTTTATAAAAATGCACGAAAGTAGTAGTATTTAACTAATTGTAATAAAATAATAAATATTCCTATATTTTGTAAAATGGGAATAATTATCAATAAATTGCATTACAGTAAAAAATATGCAAATAATGCTATATTTTACTATTTAATGACTAGGAGGCCTGCAAAAATTAATTTAAAATATGGAGGGTCAAAATTTAGTGTCAACAACTTTCCCTCTTTGATCGAAGATCATGTAAGAGTCTTCGGGCAAAGATATTGACGTAGTACTCGATTCTTACCCGACATGATAGAACAGTGGGTGAAGAGGTTTAGAAGATTGTGACTAAACTCTGGTATTTGAGTTGCTTACATATCTCAGGTTGTATAAGAATCAGGTCGCGTATAGTTATGGAATTCAATTGAGTACTACTTATGAATCGTAGCCTCATGGAGTAGAAGACAAATGTTCGAGGATGTAAAGGTTCGTGTGATCTTGAAATTGCTTCCAAGATTGCCCCAATGTCAGACTGTGGTAACATTGGGACGTGGATATCAGATGATGGTGGATGGGTTTTTTTAATGGATTTTAACACGGTATGGCCGTGCTCCGTGTCGGATTTCCTACATATCTCGTATGTAACGCAAATCAGGCCGATTATAGTCTAGGAATGCGATGGGATGATTTGATTTTTGATTTTTGATTTTGAAAATTTCCCCAGCATCAAGTTGTGATGACACTGGGTTTTATTTTGATTATGGGGTTTAAATTACCTACACACCCCATGTCAAATGGGACATAAGATGAATGATATTTGAGGATATGTTGCCGATTGCTATTGGAAAGCTCGATGCCCGTCCTCAAAATCTGCCCCAATTTGTTTGCTAGAAGATACTTTCACGTTGTGTCGCATGTGTGATTATTAAAGTTGACGAGGTGTGGACTATTCTTCTGTTTGACTTGAGAATAATGGACTGTAGTGGTTTAAATGATGTATGTGGATTTGACACAAGTGTGATATGTTCACTATTTTTTGAGTGCAAATGGGGCCCAAGTTAGTGTGCCGGGAACCTAGTGAGAACTCTAATTTTGAAGGAAATCCGGGCTGTGTACGGGTCTAAAGTGATCGGAGCACTTTTATTTGAAGGAAACCTGATCTGTGTATCGGTCCGAGTGGTCAGAGTTCTTTGGATTTTGAAGGAAATCCTAGTTGGGTACCGGTCCGAAGTGATCAGAGCACTTTTATTTGAAGGAAATTCGGGTTGTGTACCATTTCGATGCAATATCGGAGCATTTGAATGTAAAACTGACTGGTAGTTACGGTTCTGAAGTGATATCGGAGCATTTGAATCTAAAATACCCATATTAGAAGGTGGGTGCCTGTAGAATTTGACTTTGAAATGAAATGCCCATTGTTCAGGAGGGTGCCTAGAAAGCAAGAAGCTATTTTTTTCTATGTGAGAAAATTGATGAAAAGAGTTGTGCTTGTTTTTTTGTTGTTTACTACATTTTTGTTGTTTTTGTAGCTTTTGTAGAGAATATATGAAAATTGAGAAGAGTGAAGAAAGAATGTGATTTATTGATCGACCATCATTTCTTTACTTGACTTTGGTTGGTACCAACAATTAGTTTTGTGCATATGAATTTCCACCATATACTTTCCAGCAAACTGAGATCATCTTATGGGTAATTCCTATAGCTTCGAATGGTACCTTAGGTATACCTAAGTATCGACAAGATTTGTTTGTCTTGCTTGAACCAAAGGTTTTGAATTCTACCTAACCTCATGTTTCAAGTGACCTCACCACAAAGAAAGTCCTAATTTGAACACATCTTTTTGAAACATTTTGGTATTTAGGACATTTTGATGTAGTACACTCACACTCAGAAAGATGTTCAATGCATGCGATTGAGATACCATATTCTTGACCTTTATTTGAGTATCCACTAATGTGAGAACGCTTGGAATAGGATCACGTAGGGCTTTGTTATTGGCTTGTAATATAGGCTTGGGGACAGGTAGGATATTCATTTTGGATGAAAGTGACTAATCCCTCCTTGTGCACGACACGGTGTCCATGTTTTTGGTATTCAAACCATGCTTCGGCGCTTGATCTTTTTCGGCTCGATGTCCCTTTCTTTTGTTTGATTTCTTTTGAACTTGTCTTTTTGTTGGAGGTTCTTCTTCCTTTTTAAGAGATTTTATTTATTTTTTTACTTCTTTTTGTTAGAGTTCCTCCTCTTTGAATTTGTTGAGTTTTCTCCCTTTTGTGAGATTTTTCCTTGAATTTGCGAAAGTTCCTCCTTTTGTTTAGATCCTCCTTTTGAATTTGTGGAGTTCTTGCTTCCTTTTGTTTTTTTGAAGTCATCTCTTTGATTGTCTTGGACTTTGCATCTTTCTATCACGACCCAAAATACAACATGTCGTGATGGCGCCTATCATGATACTAGGCAAATCGATAACTCACATATACCAACACTTTCAAATTCAAAATATACTGAAACATGTTTAAATAAATGAAAATTAAAACTAGATGAAATGTCACAACTCAATACAAAAATTCCCAAAACCTAGGTGTCACTGAGTACATGAGAATCTACACTGTAACACAGTCTAGTACACTGTCTAAGAAAGTAGAAAAAAATAAGCTGAAACTGAGATATAGGGGAGGAGAGTCAAGGTCTACGGACGCCAATGCAGCTACCTCGATAATATCCGAACAGGTAACTCCACGATCAACAACCATCGTGCCCGGAAATGCCTGGACCTGCACACGAGGTGCAGGGTGTAGTGTGAGTACAACCAACTCAATAAGTATCGTAAATAAACAAGGCAAGGTAAGAGAAGCTTAAATTATTGAGGATACTAGTTATTCCGGTGTAATTCTGCCTTTTTAAACCAACACAACACAATATTTAAAACTAACTCATAAATCTTCGTGATAAGAATATCTGTATGTGCATGTGCACTGTTTCTGAAATACCCCGCTCAAACTGGTTTATGGCATGTAGAGGAAGGAAACAAGTAAATCAGATAAATGATCAAGAAAATACAAGTTCCACACACTGCACGGACAACTCACGTGCTGCACGAACAACTCACGTGTGACACGGACAACTCACTTGCGACACAGACAACTCACGAGTCAATATTATCAATATATGGATCCGCACAGACAACTCACGTACTATAAGGACAATTCACGTGCCAATAATGTCAATACATGAATCCGCACGGACAACTCACGTGCCAATAACATAATCAGCCCGGCATAGCCGCAGGTCCCCAGTCCAAACATATCATACAGAAGAAATAAAGCAATTATACAAGTATATGATGAATGAAGTAAGATTCTCATGTCCCTGGAGTGGTGTAAATGACATGCTAAAGTGTAGGCATGTGCAAAGTGTGCTATCATAACTCAACCGACAATTTCATCAATGAAAAGCATTTATTAAGTTCGTTTAGGGGATAAACCTCTATGTAGCCTCATAATGGCTCAATTAGATCACATAAACTGTTACAACATGTGAGATATCATAGCTTAAATATTAACAGTCATTTCCAGGCTTATAAGAGCCCCAGCGCAACCCAACACATGAATATATAATCCCGGTGCCCGCACATGGGCTCATCCCCACGCATGTGCGCACCCAAAAGCATGTGGCTCTCACAAGAATTCAGGCAACTAGTGCCTCAACCAAGTTTAAATACGATACTTACCTCAAGCAAATTGAATCACTCCGCTAGCAAGCCCTTGCCTAGCGAATCGACCTCCGAACGCCTCAAATATAGCCACAAACAATTTGATACAATCAACACGAGTTACAAGAATCAATTCCATATGAAAATGCTAAACTCTTATTCAAAAGTCAATAAGTCAACTCAAAAGTCAACCCCCAGGCCGACGTCTCAGAATCTAATAAAAGTTACAAAATCCACAAGCCCATTCAACCACGAGTTCAACCATATCAAATTTACCAAATTCCGACACCAAATCGTCACTCAAATCCCCAAATTTAACTCTCCAATCCCTAGCCTAGAACTCCCAAAATTCTACCTCAAAAACACACAATCTAGGTGGGAAATTCAATGGGAAAATAATATTATTGAATAAAAATTATCAAGAGTGACTTACCTCAAGAAACTCCTCTCAAAAATTGCCTTAGTCCAAGCTTGAAATGTCCAAAATGATTAAAATCACGAAACCCTCGAGTTTTAAACACTGCCTATCCCTTTTCGCTTTTGCGGATAATTTAACCGCACTTGCAGTTCCACTTTTGCGATCAAAGCTACGCATCTGCGGAGTTACACTGGACACCGGCCTTGCGCACCTGCGGCCACTGATCCGCACATGCGGCCTAACTTCTGCGAGAATACTTTCGCTTCTACGGACCTGCCTCACCAGGCCTCCTTTCGCTTCTGCGATGCTCCTTTCGCATCTGCGAACTCGCAGGTGCAGAAATTCCCTTCGCACCTGCGCAACTCCCCAACTCACCCAAATCCGCTCCTGCGATGACTCCTTTGCTCATGCGGTCGTGCACCTGCGACCAAAATCTTCGCAAGTGCAATCGCACCAAACCTAGTGCACTTCAGCAATCCTTCAACTCCAAACTTTGATCCGTTAACCATCCGAACTCCACCCAAGGCCCCCGGGACCTCAACTAAACATACCAAAAAATCCTAAAACATGATACAAACTTAGTCGAGGCCTCAAATTACATCAACCAACATCAAAAACTTGAATCACACCTCAATTCAAGCCTAACAAAAACTAAGAAATTTCAACTTCTACAATTGATGCCGAAACCTATCAAATCACGTCCGATTGACCTCAAATTTTGTACACAAGTCATAAATGATACAACGGACCTATTCAAACTCTCGAAAACAAAATCCGAGCCCGGTAACCACAAAGTCAACTCTCGGTTAAACTTCTCAATTTCCAAAACTTCTAATTTTCTAATTTTTACCATTTCAAGCCTAAATCAACTACGGACTTCCAAATCACTATCCAGACACACTCCTAAGTCCAAATTCACCCAACAGAGCTATCAGAACCATCAAAACTCCATTTCAGAGCCATTTACACATAAGTCAACATCTGGTCAACCTTTTCAACTTAAGCTTCCAACCTTGACATTAAATGTCTCAACTCATTCCGAAACATCCCCAGAATCGAACCAACTATCCCGGCAAGTCACATATCAATAATTGAGCATAGAATAAGTAGTAAATAGGGGAATGTGGCTACAACACTTAAAACAACCGGCCGGGTCATTACACTTTCGCTTTTCATGCTCGTCGCCTTCACTTTGGTCTTTATCCGAAGTTGCATGTCTCCAGTGTGCTCGAGGAGGTTAGGCCAAGAGAGGGGAGGTGAATTTAAGCACAAAAAGGGTATAGGCTAAGATGTGGTTGTCCCAGAAAAAATCTTGAGGCTCAAAGGGGGAATGCTAGGGATTGATGTCATTTGGTGGGCTCAAAGGGGTCAAAGAAGGCCTACAATCCTTTCCTAAACCAAGCGTTACTCAGGATTTCACCTCAATAAATATTCAGTCCAAGTTCTATATCACAATGCAATGCAATGCAATGAATTTTAATCTAGGCTCATCACACAATGCACATGAAATGATGAGGTCAATTTTATTCTTACCCTAACTGTAAGAATGAGATTTTCAAGTGTCACTAAGGCATAATTGAGAGGTACCACAAGAATTTATGGTTTACCCGAAGCTGATCCTTTCTGTCATACCAATTAACCCTTGTTCTTTCCTATACACACTTCTAACTGTGTTGGTACCAACCAAGCCAATGTTCTGACGATTTTGTTTTTCCTTCTTATCTTTCTTCTCGTCTTCTTTTTCTCTTTTTTCTTTTTGATTTTTGATAAATGGGACAAAACCCAATGAAGGGTTCCCTTTTTCTATTTGAAAAAATGAGACCGAACCCGAAGGTTTCCTACGTATCTCGTTGAAATGAGAATCAGATCAAGCGTAGTTCAGGAAGATTAGAAATAGAAAGAACGTTTTGTAGATTTTCATCTCATTTCATTTTTTTTTCTTTTTTCTTTTTTCTTCTTTTTTGGATTTTTGAATTTTGATTTAATCAATTTTTTGTGGTTTTTGATAAAGAGAATTAAATGTAAAACGAGCTTTCTAGTTACCGTTATGAAGTGATATCAGAGCATTGAAAGTTAGATGGGCTTTGTGGTTACCGTTCCAAAGTTATATCGGAGCATTGAATGTTAAACGGGTTTTGTGGTTACCGTTCTAAAGCGATATCGGAACATTAAATGTTAGACGGTCTTTGTGGTTACAATTCCGAAGTGATCGGAGCATTGGATATTAAACGGACTTTGTGCTTACCGTTCCGAAGTGATATTAGAGACTTAAATATTAGACGGACTTTGTGGTTACCGTTACGAAGCAATATCAGAGAATTGAATGTTAAACGAGCTTTGTGGTTACCGTTCTGAAGTGATATCAGAGCATTGAAAGTTAGACAAGCTTTGTGGTTATCATTTCGAAGTGATATTGGAGCATTAAATGTTAGATAAACTTTGTAGTTACTATTCCGAAGAGATATCAGAGCATTGAATCTCCATGCGATGGGAGTGACTGAAATGTAAATATCCACACAATGGGAGTGACTGGAATGAAAATATCCACGCGATGGGAGTGACTGAAATATAAATCTCCACACGATCGGAGTGACTGGAATGAAAATCTCCATGTGATGGGAATGACTAGAATGAAAACTCTCCACACGATGGGAGTGATAGGATGTGAGTATTTTTTGAGTTTTGAAAGATGAGATCGAACCCGAGAAGGGTCCTTGATCGATTTGTTTTTTATTTTATTTTTAAAAATGAGAGAACCCAAAGATTGCCTATGTATCTCATTGAAATGAGAATCAGGTCAAGCGTAGTTCAAGAAGATTAGAGATAAAGGGAAGATGTTTTGGATTTTGAATTTCCTCAAGGAAAGAGGATGATATTTTTGGATTTTGATGTTGATGTCTCTGGGGGAGACTTCTAGAGAAGCAATAGAGGAAGATATATATATGTTTATTTATTTACTTTGACTTTTTGGATATGATCTTTTCGCAAAGATCTTCGGTCAAATGTGACTCAAGTGGCCAGACTTTTCACAAAGATGTTCGGTCAACTGTGACCCAAGTGGCCAGACATGACCGATTCGTCCACGTACGAACGAGAAAAACTGGACCCATAATAGGTTGCCTACGTATCTTGACACACGGTCAAGAATCAGGTGCGCATAGTTTGTGAAGGGTGGAAGGTATGAGATGTATGGTTTTCAACACTTATTTACTCTCCTATTTTCAAAGAATTTCACTAACAATATTAATTGCATAAAAGATATATACGAAATGCAAAAGTATAGACAAACTCAGAGTGATGCCGTGTTGTGTCTATGGTTGGACATGGTATCCTATGAAGTTGAAGAGTGACTCCATCCAAAAGATGTGACCTAGACTTCGAACAGTTGCTTCGATGCCTCCTGCCCGTTTGCGTGACAGTTGTTATGGTTGTCTCCCAATTGACTGTAGGGATATTTTGTTGCGACCTTCAAGCTGCCCACGGGAACCTTTTGGAGACCGCCCCTGGTTGTTAACCGGGTATAGTGAGAGTAGTGTCGTCATAAAATGTGAAATTAAGAAATGTGATTGTACAACTAACACCCCCCTGATTTTTTGATTGATGTTCTATAATGTCCGATGTCGGATGCTATTTCCCGTGCAGTATGGGATGATGCACCTTTCGGTTGTTCGCATGAATGATTTGATGATCGTCCCTGGTTGACAACTGGGAACAATTTTCCGATCTAAAATATAGAAAAGTGGTGAGAGTAGAGAAGTCATGAAAAATGATGGAGTTCATTGGAGCATTACAACTCCCCTGATTATCTGACTGATGCTCCACCAAGTCCAAATCCAGATGAAATTTTCCGTGAAGTGCCCAGGATGATATTCCTGCAAAACTCAGAGGAGAAAATGTTAGAGTTCCTCTCAGGTAAAGTTATAAAATTAAGAGGGTGCGGAGTTAGGCCGTGCTATTAGTGGTGTATCCAATTGTGAACGGGAACGCGATGTCGGCATTCCATGATAGTTTCGGAGATGATGTTGTCCCTCCTTTGTCCGAGTCGTGTGAGCATGACGCCCCTCGAGATCTGGCTAACATTTTGCCCCAATAATAAAAATGGGCTGACTTGTATTGAATCCTTAAGTTTGGAAAGTGGGAGTGGACATCATGGCTCCGTAGCCAGATGTGTGAATAAATGACTTGCATCCCGTATTTTGGGACTTAAGTCGAGTGAGGGTTAGAGTAAAACCGGTATGGTATATTGAGATTTGGATATTTTGGTGAAGTTTGGTTGACACTCTCGGAGATATATGGGTTGAGAGCATCATTACACTATTCCAAAAGAACTACCCCGGTTTTCAGTACTGAGGAAATTATTTTGAAATAGCGGGGGGACCGTACCCTTATGTAGGGTTGACCACATATCCTTCCAAGGAAAGAATCAGGTCAAAACATAGTTCAGGCCAACTAGTGGGATTAAGAGATTTGTATGGTTATCAAGGATGAGTGATTGTTCCTTGAGAAAAAGTGGTTGTGAATGAGAATTCTTGGGTAGGTGGGTGGAGACTGGTAACTTCTGAATAAAAGATAGTTGGTAGCATAGCGCATGGATCCGTCTAAAATGACGAAAGTCAGTAAAAGTGTGAAGTCTTGATTGAGAAGAATATGTCAAATCAGTGGAAGATGTCCCAAACTAGATTGACGTATCTTTGAAAAGGATGGTAGGGTCCAAATTATGGTATGATTATGATGGATGATCATAAGGACTGGAATGGGTATGTGTATTTGAAAGGCCATGGTTTAAGACAAGTCAACCAGAGTTTAGTTAGACAAAAAGTGTCACCCCAAACGTGGGGAGGCGTGGCCGACACCCGGTGCCATACTCGGCCTGAGCATACCACTCTTTCACTGTGAACACTGGAGGGGTAACCCTCAACTTAGGCCGATGAGGCTTACCTACAAGATGACAATACCATTCAAGCCCGGCGGGACCATATTCTGAATCATCTGAAAATAATGTCTCTTTCATCTGCGGGGTAAACACATGATAAAGCTCATATACATAAATGTGCAGGCCGGCGAGGCCTCCATGAATGTCTACAACCAGCACACCAAATTGTACAGGGCTAGCAAGGCCACAATAATGATACAAAAAATATATAGGACTTATCTACAGGCCTCTAAGGAAAACTGAACTGCATCATGGTTGGGACAGGGCCTCAACCTACCAATCAAACATGTATGTATAAAATGGACTCCAAGGTCTAGACCTGGTAACTCCGGGCAAGTGGAGCTAACTAACCAAGTTGATGTTTGGCTCTGTCTACTGGGAAAGTCTATCCATATATCTATCAGGACCTGCAAGCATGAAATGCAGTGTCCCCGGCAAAAGGTACGTCAGTACGAAATAATGGTTTTAGTATGTAAGGCAATAGAATAACTGAAATCTGAAACTGAACTAATAATATAATAACTGAAAGTAACTAGGAGTCAAAGATGATATGAAAATATGCTTACATGCTGATACTGACTCAACTCTCTCAATATAGTAAGTAAAATAGATGTTCGTCCCTATAAGGCTCGGTACATGTAACTGGTCAACAGTAGTAGGGTCGCTCATAGGCGCTCAGCCATACTAGGCTCGGTAACTCGACAATTTTGGGCTCGCTCATAGGCGCTCGACCATAGTAGGTTCGGTATATAACTTACCATCTGATCAGAGGTTTCCCAATAGGGGCCTGCCCACCGATTATTGCTCGATGGTGGTGAAAATACTGTAATACTATATATATAGACCCTCTGCTCTCTTGATAGGAAGAAGACAATACTGAACTGACTATAAAGTCTTGATAAGGGAGAATACGATAAATTATGAGACTAGGATGATGTACATAAATTCAGGAATATGAACTTCTCATTATGTCTCATTATCAAACGCATGTAGTTATGGGATCATGCAAAAATGAAGGAAAGGTTTAGCCTTAATATACCTTATCATAATCTATCCAATAACCACGTTGAACTTGTCTCGTTGCACTTTAATCTACAACAACGATAATAAGTCTATCGTTAAGCTACGAAAGACGCAACTACCGTATATCGAACGACAAGCATATTTTATATTAAAATGGGTAGCATCTCACATGTTTTGATTACTTTCCCAAGTCCATAAACCAATAAGAACCCATACAACCTTCAACTATGTACTTTCTGCACCACAATCCAAATCAATCTACACGACAACAAGTGCATAAACATCACCAACAAAACTACTATTTAACACGACGAGCGCCAAGATCAGATTGAATCCCTTTTGAACCTCATTAACCCCAAAGTCATTCATTAAATAACTTAAACATATCCATCATGATATTAAGTGTAATGGGAGAACTTCTAACCTCTTATTCATCTCCTAATTCAAGTCTCATGTTGTTGTATCATGCTCAAATAATGCAACCAACATACAAACAACTTCAACACATGTAGTAGGCTGTTATACTCACCTTAACCAGTAGAACTAACTTGCAATTTCGGCCAAACACATCCCATGACTATCCTCAATGGCAACACAAACTCAAGGAGGTGTTGTTCTTCACTAGAACTAACTTTTGATGTTGAAATATGGTGTGATCAGTTGGATTCACCTTTAAACCCTTATGAAATATGTTTAGGAGGGTTAGGAAGAATGTAGGGACGAGGTTGGGTCGAAAAATGATAAATAAAGGTCTTCCAAATCGTTTTTAAAGTGAAGTAGGTCGATCACCACCTAAGTAGGTCCCAATGGGAGCTGCTTGTGCAGTCTCGCGAAAACGCAAATATCTCTCTACCGAAATGTCATATACTAGACTCGTACATATTCAATTTGATAGGTGGATCATCCAATAATTCCAAGTATAATGGGAGAAAAACTCAGCTGCATTTTACCTAATGTTCAACACATTATGAATGTAACTTGTGATGACCTTTGCCAAGTTTTGTTCCACAACTAGCTTGACTTCAAAATATAACACACGACTATCATACGACTAAAATAACTCATAACATAACCTCCTTATCATGTTAAACACCCTAGTCTCATCCCAAAAGTAATGTTATAACATTCCCAACTTATCGACTTTCGACGAAACTTATTTTCATCAATTCGTTTAGCTTCTAAGCCTTCCAGCCCTCTTGGTACTTGTTATCCATTATCTTAAATATTTGTAACTCCAAGGTAACATGATTAACTGACTTTATGTACTTTCAAAGATGATCTCCATTCTAAGCTTACATCAATTGACTTGCGACATACTCTCACGTACGAAAATATGGGGTGAACATCATTCCCCCTTTGGAAAATTTATCCTTGAATATTGACTGATGCGCTTATCAGTCTCATAACCTATAGTTCTTACGAATACTTTAATATTTTCCTTTCCATATAGGCAATTGTTCTGTGAATAAATCCAAAGTCCTAGGCATTCCCCTCTTTAGGCCTCTTTCTCATACCACGACCTGTGGTCGGAATTCTTCTAATCTCGTAACTGTTGCTACCTTATGTAATGCAGCATGTACGACTTTGTCCTTGTATGTGCGCCTATGTGACTCTTCTCTCCTTTTTCCTCCGGTTTTGACCAATCTCTAGGCTTCATCTTGTAAACATATACTATGATAAGTTGTCCCTTTGGGCATCTATAGGTGTACTGAAGGTTTTTGCTCGGTACTTTGTCGATCTTACGACTATTGCTATATTTTGTTTCATAGCCTCAGTTATCACCTAATGGCTTTACTGCATCTAGGTAGGCCATACTATACCATAAATCTTACTTCGATTTATTATTATCGAGGTCTGCTACCCAACTACAGGTTATTCTCTTGCTGCTTATCCTATATGTATAAATCTAAGTCCTTTAATGCTTCCTTATTATTGTTCATCGAAAGAATGAAATCCTAATCTCCTATCATACTTTGGAACTTTTATCCATCTATTGTTGATTGACCTTAATATTGATCTATAATCTACCACTGATAACTTGAAACCTCTTACGTAATACATAGTCACTAGGGCTCATGTCTTATTAGGGAACATCTGAAGTGATTTTCCTGATCCACCTAGGTACGATACTATACTTCAATAACTGTATTTTATAGCATCCAAACGTGATTCATCTTATAGGGGTATTCCAATCCCGTGCAATTCATAAAACCCCTTTTCTTTAAATAATTACTCAATCAAAGGCCTAACGCCATCCTCTTATCTATCACAATTATACCCTTATTCTACTAGCAGGGAAGCATTCCATCTCTTCTAAATTCTCGTAGGCTTAGACTCCTCTGAGTTCATTCAGGCTATACTGAGCTTTCTATAACTTACGGAAACCATCAACTCTCTTATTTTGACAGGTTTAATCCCGAGGCCTTACCTATTCTCGTCGCCTTCACACCCACCTTTTCTTATCCTTAATTCTATCTACCTAAGACCTTGTCTCTCAATCATACTTTATCTTGCGACCTACATATGTCTATTTATAATACTCGCAACCTTCCTTTAACTTTCTAGCACCATAGATTTCCTTATTTTTCTAGAACCTTAAGCGAGACATCATGTCGTCTCTAACTCTTCTTTACTCTCTAAAACATACCTCTCGGTACCCATAAACCATATGCTGGAAGATATGCTACTGACGACACCACTATCATTTTTGGATACTGAATCACGGTGCATATAGCCCTCTATCCGAAGTCTGGACTATTCACAACCTTCTGCACATGAGTATCTTGTATCTTCTTTATCTTTACCTTACTTACCTTTAAATCTCACATCGTATCTTCTGTCTCTTTCATAACCTCCCTTCCACATACGTGGAATTCACATCCACACCTTAAAGCTCTACTGTAATACTTGCACCTCTGTTGCATACACAATCTAGCGAGAGCGTCATACTGACTTCTTATGGGGCTGGTACTCTTCTAACTGGCTTTATCCTAGAGCCGTTATAGAATATGGCCATTGTATTATCTCCCTTGTACCTCTGATATTAAGAGTGATTTTTCAATATTCTGAATCACGATTTTTATAATTATTTGGGTCAAATAATCGGACTCCTGATTTACTTAGCTATTGTAACTCTCGGGCTTCCTCTTCTCTCTCAGCCTTTATGTAGGCTTAAGATGTCTTCCAATCTGTAGATCAGGGTATTAATTATTACTTTATCCTTTCGTGGATGCTATGGAACATCCATGTTATAATATTCTAACAATTCAATCCTTTGTTTGTGACATGGACTCAATTCTTTCTTTTAACTTATATCGGAGTCTCATATAACTGTAAGAATGTCAACATATATGCTGCGTGGATAATACTCTGAAATCTTAAGTGCAGTCATAATGTAACTAACTCTGGGTCATAGATCGGGTAATTCCTTTTGTGCCAACTCAGTTATCTTTAAATGTAAGCAATTACTTTTTCTGGTCGCTCTGCAACTTGTTACATGAATACTTGGCTTATCATAGTGCCCCCACACATTAGAATTTCGTGCAACTCATATGATCTCAAATATTACTTTTGATTTTACTTCCCGTTTATTAGTCATGATAGGTGCTACTTTCTTATGGAGTGCATACAATGTTGTAGTGAGACTATTATTACAAGATCATTTCTTCTTCAGGTCACTATGCTTTGGTTGAAGCCTTCTTCCTTATTTCCTTGGCTAGCCTTCCGTTATAGTACTCATGGGAGACCCTCTGACTCTTGTAAAGTTGCGAGCTTATTACATTATATACCCGACAGAATTTTTGATTTTCTTACTCGCCTATAATTATCCTTAGTTACTTGCCTCCATACCCGTGTGCTTGTAGGGTTGCTTCTGAACTAAAATTTTGATTGTCTCCCCAGTGGCACTCTCTTTTATTTCCATAACACTTATACAGTACCTTTAACTACCCCAACTTCTATCTGAATATTTCTCAAGGATTACGACGTCGTATCTGCGAGACTGAATTTCCTATGTTGGGGTTCATTAAGTTTATCTTACACGATCAGCTGATTTATTTGTGACCTCTTGTCTAGCCATAACTAGATTCTTCCTGAATTTCCTATGCTGGGGTTCATTATGTTTATCCATATTCCGCGTAAACTCTCTTGGATTATTTCATTTGTCTTAACTTACCTCTCGCACTGGCTCCTTATGTATCAAGTGTTCATTCACACTTATTTATCAATAACATCCTGGGCTAGTACCCTTACTGCCTCTCCCCGGCATCGTGCTTGCATAATGTTCTGGAGTCGTAACATATCTGTAGGATCTGAATAAATGCAATCTAATTCTTTTCTCCCTTTTACCGCATTCTTCCTTTACTATTCCATAGTACTCCCTTAAAGAGAAAGATTGTGTGATTTACCTGCAATTATTTTACCTCTTCATCTTCGGCGTCTTTTCACATCTTTAATGACCCTTACTCGCCTTGCAATAACCCTTCTGTACTAGAGATAACTGAATTTCTTATGCACATTGGGTGACACCTAGTATAACTAGCACACTTAGTCCCTTAAGCTTAACTTTACTCACAGTGCTTGTTTTAGGGAAGTGTGTTCCTGAATTGCCTTTACAGGTTATTCTATTGTTTTCCATTCTATTATTTCCGGAATACGATCTCTAAAATTCTCACAATGTCTACTATTATCAAATACTCTGATCCCTAATTCATGTTCAATTTTATCTTTTTTACTAGCCCATACTAATTTCTATTACTCTGGGGGTTCTAACTTAGCTTTTGGTAATCACGTTGGAGTCACCAACTCATCTCTCGAAATGAGGATATTACTTTATGGCTTATACTCTTCTATAGTCATAAGTCATATCTCCTCTTGTCTTTTCTTTCACTTGACTTTATATTATGTCATCTTGTCATATTTGTATTTACCGTTGTCACCCATTTATCACATCTTATTCATAATACTTCATTTACCCTCTTCTTATTATCCTGCTAATATTTCTGTCTGTCGCTTTATTCTATAAACTTCAACAAAACATTCTTTCGCTTTTACATCCTCTAGTTCCATCTCACTGGTCCTTCAGGTCGACTAACATTCTCTTTTTTCTAGGGGCGGAAGACAAACTAAGGTAAATATTTATTTATCCCTTCTAGGATTTCGATGTCGATCTTCTGAAACGTTTGAAAATTCTAGTATTCATATCCGACTGTACTATTCTAGAGTGCACCACTTGGGTGTCTCATAAGGAGAACTATTACAATATTTGCAATATCCTTCGAAAATGTCAACTAATGCTAACAATCAATCCACCATTTTGGATTACTCTTACCCGAGCTGGATCCTGATATCCCATCCTTCTCTGAAACTATATCTGCTTGCTTCCATAAGGCATAACTGAGATGGGTGTGGACAATTGTACATACCTTTATTACTGTTGAATATAACTTAGAGTGGTTTTCTCTGCCTGCATTGGAAATATTGATAATCTTCATTAATTGGTTACCTCGTACCCTTCATCACCTTGTTTTTGTTACCTGTTGAAACTTATACTTTTACCTTCTGATACTCCCATGGCCTGCTATTTGGGGTTGTTCGATATTCCCGTCTTAGGGTCTTATGCAGAAAATTTGCACATCTAGTATGCACGATCTGATAGGGCCTCAAACTGGGCCACGTCATCAAGAACTCTCCCTTTACTAGTGCCCTTAGCTGCTGTTGTATTAGTCCTCTGGCTAATTGTAATCTTTCTAATTACAAGTATCTCTGTATCAATTAGCAAACATAAGTCCTGGCTCAAACTCTTATGACTCAGCTCTATAGCACGATTTGGATTTTAAAGAAGGGTAGCAAACTCCTTAATGCCTTGTAGCTTCCTTATTATATAATGTGGTGCACAACACATATATAAGCAAGCCTCTACTAGACACGGCTTGTCACGCCCCAAACCTGGGGAGGCGTGCCCGTCACCCGGTGCCATACTCGGCCCGAGCATACCACTCTATAACTGTGAACTCTTGATGGGTAGCTCTCAACTTAGGCCATTGAGGCCTACCTACAAACTGACAATACAAATCAAGGCCGATGAGGCCATATTCAGAATCATATGAAAATAACGTCTCTTTCATATGAGGGGTAAACACGCCCAAAAGCTCATATACATAATTGTGCATGCTGACGAGGCTGCCATGAACGTCTACAACCAAAAACACCAAATTAAACATGTACACAGGTATGGCAAGGCCACAATAATGAACTATATCATGGTCGGGACAGGGCCTCGACCTACCCCTCAAACCTGTATATATAAAATGGACTCCAAGGTCTAGATTTGGTAACTCCGGGGAAGTGGAGCTTACCAACCAAACTGATGCTTGGCTCTATCTACTTGGAAGGTCTATCCAACTGTCTATCAGGACCTCCAGACATGAAATGCTGCGTCCCCGACAAAAGGGACGTCAGTACTAAATAATGTACCGGGTAAATAAGGCAATAGAATAACTGAAGGTAACTGGGAGTCAAAGATGACCAGAAGATATGCTTACCTACTGATACTAACTCAACTCTCTCAATGTAGTAAGTAAAATAGATGTCCGACCCTATAGGCTCGGTACATGTAACTGCTCAGTCATAGTAGGCTCACTCATAGGTGCTCGACCATACTAGGCTCGGTAACTCGATCATTCTGGGTTTGCTTATAGTCACTCGGCCACAGTAGGCTTGGTATATAACTTACCATCTGATCAAAGGTTTCCCAATAGGGGTCTACCTACCGATTATAGCTCGAAAATACTATAATACTATCTATCTATATACATATGGACCCTATGCTCTCTTGACTGGAAGAAGACAATACATAACTGAATATAAAGTCCCGATAAGGGAGAATATGATAACTTATGAGACTAGGATGATGTACATAAATTCAGGAATACAAACTTCTCATTATGTCTCGTTATCAAACGTATATAGTTACGGGATCATGCCAAAATGAAGTAAATCTTTAGCCTTAACATACATTATCACAATCTGTCTAATAACCACGTCGAACTCGTCTCGTTGCACTTTAATCTAAAATAATGATAATAAGGCTATCATTAAGCTACGAAAGATGCAACTACCGTACATCGAATGACAAGCTTATTTTATATTAAAATGGGCAGCATCTCCCCTGTTTTCATTACTTTACCAAGTCCATAAACCAACAAGAACCCATACAGCCTTCAAATATATACTTTCAGCATTACAACACAATTAAATCAACACGACAACAAGTGCATAAACATCATCAGCGAAACTACTATTTAATACAACGAGTGACAAGCTTGGATTGAGTCTCTTTTGACCCCCTTTAGCCCCAAAGCCATTCATTCGTTAACTTAAAAAAATTTCCAACATGATTATAAGTACAATGGGAGAACTTCTAATCACCTATTCATCTCTAAATCCACCCTCAAACAGCCCAACAATCCAACAACAACAATAAGTACAACTTTCCACTGTTATGTTATCTTTTCTCTTCATATTCACAGTACCAACAGCAAGTTCGACATGTAGATAATATATTTATAATAACAACATCATACAAAAGTCATTCTCCAAGGTTTCCAATCAATTAAAGTTCATGGAAACAACCTTTCCAAAAAAGTCCATTAAAAACAATAATATCTCAAACTATTTCAAGTCTCCTGTTTTAGTATCTTCCTCAAATAATGCAAGCAACATACAAACAACTTCAAGAACATGTAATAGGCTGTTATACTCACCTTAACCAGTAGAACCAACTTGAAATTTCGGCCAAATACAGCCCATAATTATCCTCAATGACAACACAACCTCAAAAAGGTGTTGTTATTCACTAGAACTAACTTTTGATGTTGAAATATGGTGTGATCAGTTGGATTCACCTTCAAACCCTTATGAAATATGTTTAGGAGGGTTAGAAGGAATGTAGTGACGAGGTTGGGTCGAAAAATTATAAAGAAAGGTCGTCCAAATCGTTTTTAAAGTGAAGTAGGTCGACCACCGCCTAAGTGGGTCCCAATGGGAGCTGCTTGCGCAGTCTTGCAAAAATGCGGATATCTCTCTACTCTGATGCCGTATAAATCAATGGTTTAATGCTTTAGAATTAGACTCATAGATCTTCAATTTGGTAGGCGTATCATCCCGTAATTCCAAGTATATTGGGAGAAAAGCTCAGCTACATTTGACCTAATTTTCAGCACATATGAATGTAACTTGTGATGACCTTTGCCAACTTTTGTTCCACAAATCACTTGACTTCAAAACGTGACACTCGACTATCATATGACTAAAATAACTCATAACATAACCTCCTTATCATGTTAAGCACCCTAGTCTCACCCCAAACGTACATGTTATAACACTCCCAACTTGTCAACTTTCGACGAAACTTATTTTCTTCAATTTGTTTAGCTTCTAAGCCTTCCAACCCTCTTGGTACTTGTTATCCATGATCTTAAATATTTGTAACCTCCAAGGTAACATGATTAACTTACTTTATGTACTTTCAAATATGAGCTTACATCAATTGACTTACGACGTTCTCTCACGTACGAAAACATGGCGTGTAACAAAGAGAACCTAATGATGGATAAGAAATAGAAGGTACATGCAAGAGATAAAGAATACATAACAATAGTAGGCAAATAATATATAACAAATAAAGAATGGACATCATACAAAGAATATATAACAAGTAAAGGATATGCAAGAATTAATTTAGCTAGAGCAAGCTGCAAGATTGTGTGTACAGTGACCTAGGAATTCTAAGGGAAGATTTACCTAGATTCAGACATGAGTTAAGCACAAATGCGAGATGGCACGTAGTTAACCCCGTATGCCAATCTATGAAGCTAGAAAATTTTTGAAAGAGGGCTTGGAGTGGTGAAAAGACAACCCTCGCATGACTTTGTGGGTGACTGTGTACGACCAAGAGTCGATAGAGAAGTGATGACAATTTAATAAGGTAGTACCATAAGCATATGACAGAATATACAACATGGGCAATCTGTAAAAGCATAGACAACATGGGCATGATAAAGAATATACAACTTGAATCGTACGACAAAGAATATACGACTTGCAGCACATGACAAAGAATATATAACTTGAAGTGCATGACAAAGAATAAATGACTTGGAGAATATGATAAAGGATATATCGCTTGAAGAGCATAACAAAGAATAGACTACTTAAAGTATGCGACGAAGAATATACGACTTGAAGCAAAGAATATACAACTTAAAGCACAGTTATAAGACTTGAAACAAATAATATACGACTTGAAGCAAAGAGTATATGACTGGAAGCATGCGACATAAAGAATAGGAATTGGAGTATTGGAGAATTTGTAATCCCTCGAGTAATTGATCAAGTCCATTGTGGTTAGAACCTGAAGAAATATCCCTAGCAAAGTCGCTATGTTGTTGCAACCTATTTTTCATAAGTCAAAATAAAATATAACATATAGTACTCTACAAGGTTATTTAGGGTTTAGAGTCGCCACCTACTATTTAAGGTACACTAGGACACATATACTACACTATGTGATATACACTTGATTATGGTCTGCGAAACTATTGAGATCTAGGTAAGGGTTCAAATTATCTCGAGGGGAAGGTATTAGGCATCCCTCAAGATCCATAAAATATGGTTCTTGTCATGCCCCGACCTCAGGGGGCACGATCGGTGCTCAACCGAGATAACCCGGCCGAACAAGTCTGTGCAATACCTTCTACCCAAACTCACCCATGAATAAAGAGAAGATCTATTTCATTAATTAGACCAGGAGAAAATCATATGAGAAACACCAATTCATTACCATTAGTTACATCATTTATAAGTTCTCAAAATACATAAACTTTCATAGTTTGAAGTAGAACAAGTGGTACAATTACATCATTACTAGTTTGACTTTCCCAACACCAACTTACAACCCGCACTATGTCTACAGACACTCTAATAGATACAGAAGAAATACTATGATAATGCTGGCAACAAGGCCCCAGTTATACCTCAAAATATAATACACAAGGAATAAAAGATACACAACCCCGAAATAAAATGGGGCTCACCAAGTTAGCTGGGAAGAGGGTATACCGCTATCACTGATCAAAGCCGCCTGCTGCGGAACCACCTGCATCCATTAAAGATGCAATGCCCCAAGCAAAATGGACGTTAGTACATATGGAATATTACTAGTATGAATGAATAAACACCCTCACAATAGAACGAGTAATAAAACAAGGAAGAACAATCATAGAATCAATGGAATCCTTATACAATACCAAGACATCAAGTTAGGAGCAAGACACATTTTCAAGTAAATTTTCCATATTTTAGGTTGGGAGATCTTTATCACCGATATACCACCATGATATTTGGCACGCATTCTGATCACGGCCCGATCGGCTAGGCTGTCTTACCCAAATACATCAACCACAATCATAATCACTACAAGATGTCAATCATTATCTCAATCACAATCACCACCATGTGTGCGGCATGGCGTCCGATCTCGACCCGATCGGCTAGGTCGTCTCACCACAATTCTATGTGGATCGACATCACCCTTTGCTAGGAATAATCTCATCCCATTTAAGGGGAATAATCTCATCATATCAATCTCATCCCAAACAATGAAAATAATCACAATACACACCTACACTGGAACGTGTAGTTACAGGGTTAGGTCATTTCAATCTACCCTTCTTCAATGACTAATGCTACTCCTAAATGTTTATTATATAAAGGACTTTCAGATCATTTGATAGTCTTTTACTCATCTTTTCATTTCATTGGCACTAGTGGCCACAAATGTAATATCATTCTTCGCACGTCGGCCATATTTCATATGTCATGATCACCCCTTTCGCTTTCAAACATCATCATGGATTATCAACAACAAAGCATCTCTAATAACAACTTTTAATACACATATGAGCAAATGAGAGTCTTAGGCACATTGAGCTTTCTTCCATAATTTGGCATAATAACTAGCAATTTAGACATAATTGAATGCATAATACTTTGACATGTGGTCACATTCAAATACAATATCGAAGAATAACACAATATGGTAAGAGCATTCGGAAAATATTTTGAACATATATCTTTCGACACAGAGTTTATTCAGAATAGTCAAATTTATAAGGAATAACTCGGAACATGAGATATAAGATCTTGAGCCAATCATAATTATAACTTACAAGGATATCATGAATTCGATTCTACAAGAGGAGTTTAGCCAACATACCTCGCTTTGAGCTCTCCTTAAATTACTACACAGTTCCGAAAATCCTAGCAACTTTGATCTATTTAGAGACATGATAAAATTGAGCCACAATTAGGAAGATATTCATAGGTTCAGCTCACTTAAGCATTTTATCAAGCACTAGGTGCGCATATTTTTTCAAAGTCGTTCTATGGTGGATTCCTTCATCCCACAATCCAATATATACCCTTTTGAGCTCAACAACCTTCCCACAACTCTGTTAGTACATGCATGCATAGATAACACCACCATGCCTAAGAATCACACTCCCTATTACCCATCTTCTACCCCAAACTCGAAATTGAAGACTAGGGTATGGAACCTTACCTCTTGGATGAAGAGCTTGTGAGTTTTCCTTGTGAATTCTCCATGCCTTGAGCAAAGATTGATGAACAATTAGCTTAGGAAAATCCCTCTCACTCTAGACCACTTTTCTCTCTCTAAAATGTTAGTTAGAACAAGCAAAATAAACCCCAAGTTGTTTTTATAAAAATGGGATCGAGTGAAATTTTCCAAAAACATAAACTCTACGAAGTCGGGTCTTTGGTCGCAGACTGGACCGTGAAATAGGTATGCATCCCGCAAAGGGGACCGCAGAAAGGGTTCCAAAAATTGGGTCGGGCTGGACAGGTCTGCGATGGATCTACGGTCCGCCGATCAGTTCTGCGGTCGCATAATGGACCGCAGAACCTCCTTCCGAAGTTTTCTCATGCTTGATCTACGATGGGTTGTGCGGACCGCGGAATGGTTATGCGGCCACATAGTGGACTGCATAATGGTCCTTAAAATTAGCTCAAGTTTTGATTCACTCTGCGGCTGATCTGCAGCACACAAAGTGGTTCTACGGTCGCATAGCGGACCGCAGAATTGCCATGGTCTGCAAAATGAAATCCCGGGTTTTAGGTAAAATTTTACGGGGCCTTACATCCTCCCCCGCTTAAGATCATTCATCCTGGAATGAGGGTCAAATTTCACCATTAGCATCAAATGTGACTCAGCTATTACTTCACACCAACAGTTCCAAATTTTTGATTGACTCCCAAAATTTCCAAATATTTCGCTAGAGTCTCCCCTGTAATTGGGCATGTCCACCTGCCAGATAATCCCAGAAACCAAACCTAACAACATATACATAATCCAACGATGCAACATAACATGAAAACAATGCCAACCGTGGCCTCATAAGCAGTATATTACCAAAAAGGAACACCCTTAGCATCAACTATACAAGTGAAACATAATTCATAGAAGGTAAACTCTTAGAATTTTCATACAACACAACTTCATAAATACATAACTATTCAAACAAATGAGGGTACTTCTTCTTCATTTCTTCCTCGGCCTCCCAGGTGGCCTCTTCGACCTGTTGGTTTCGCCATAACACTTTCACGGAGGCAATTTCTTTATTTCTCAGCTCACGGACTTGCCTATCAAGAATGGCAACTGGAATTTCTTCATAAGTCAATTCCTCATTAACCTCAATAGTCTCAACTGTAACAATAAGTGACGGGTCTCTAACCATCTTCTTCAACATGGAGACACGAAACATCAGGTGCATTAAAGACATCTCTGGAGGTAGTTCAAGCTTGTAAGCCACCCGACCAATCCTCTGAATGATTTTGTACGGTCCGACATACTCGGTCTCAACTTCCCTTTCTTACCAAACTGCATTATACCCTTCATGGGGGAAACCTCAAGAATACCCAATCATCCTCTTTAAATTCCAAATCCCTATGACACACATCCGAATAGGACTTCTGGTGGCTCTAAGCAGTTTTCAACCGTTCTGCAATGATCCTAACCTTCTCCATAGCCTGATGCCCGAGGTTTGGCCCTATCAACTCTGCTTCCCCAATCTCGAACCATCCAATGGGAGATCTACATCTCCTACCATATAAAGCCTCGAACAATGCCATCTGAATGCTAGCATGATAAGTGTTTTTGTAGGCAAATTATATGAAAGGTAAATGATTATCCTAGCTACCCTTGAAGTCAAGAACACAAGCACGCAACATATCCTCGAGCGTCTGAATAGTCCACTCTGCCTTCCCGTCAGTTTGTGGATGGAAGGATGTACTAAGATTTACCTGAGTACCCAAACCTTGCTGAAAGTTCTTCCAAAATATAACCGTGAACTGTGCCCCTCGATCTGAGATAGTAGAAATTGGAGTGCCATGCAACCTGACTATTTTCTTGATATACAAATGAGCATACTATTCTGCTGTGTCGGTAGCCTTAACATGTAAGAAGTGGGCGGATTTTGTGAGTCGATCCACAATTACCCAAATTGAGTTGAACCTGTGAGGCGTGAGAGGTAGTCCACCACAAAGTCCATATTGATCATCTCCCATTTCCACATCGGAATTTCTATGTTCTGTACCAAACCACCGGGCCTTTGATGTTCGGCCTTTACTTATTGACAATTTGGGCATCTTACCACAACGTCTGCTACATTCCTCTTCATATCATTCCACCAGTAGACTTCCTTAAGATCACTATACATATTTTTGAGCCTCGGTCATGATTCTTTCCCGGAGACCGTCTACATTTGGAACACATAATCGCCCTTGGTACCTTAGTGTACCATCATCCATGCCAAGATAAAAAGACGTGGTCTTATGTTTATGTATCCCCTCTTTCAAATGCACCAATAATGGATCATTGTATTGCTTCTCCTTGACTTCCACAACAAGTGATGATTCGGCCCTATTTTGCACAAGCACCCCTCCTTCACTAGAATCTGCAAGAAAAACTCCCAAACTAGCCAACCAATGAACCTCCTTGGATAACGGCCTTTCATATGCCTCTAAGTGAGCCAAGCTACCCATAGATTTTTGGCTAAGAGCATCCGCCACAATATTAGCCTTTCCGGAGGATATAGAATATCGATCTCATAATCCTTGAGTAACTCAAGCCATCTTCTCTGCTTCTGATTCAATTCCTGCTTCTTGAATATATTGAAGGCTATGATAGTCCGTGAATATATCCACGTGGACCCATACAAATAATGACGCCAAATTTTTAATGCAAATACCACCGCTGCAAGTTCTAAGTCATGCATTGGATATCTCTTCTCATGATTCTTGAGTTGCCTAGAAGAATAAGCTATCACCTTGCCATGTTGCATTAATACTCACCCATATCCAATCCCTGAAGCATCAAAATATACCACAAATCCATTTGTACCCTCTGGTAGGGTCAACACTAGTGTTGTAGTCAATCTTGATTTCAACTCTTGGAAGTTCTTTTCACAAGCATGTGACCATTGGAACTTAACCGCCTTCTGCGTCAATTTAGTCAATGGAGAGGCAAGAGTAGAAAACACCTCCACAAATTTTCTATAATACCCAGCTAAGCTGAAGAAACTGCGAATTTCTGTTGGAGTTATAGGTCTAGGCCAATTCTTCACCGCTGCAATCTTCTGAGGATCAACCTTAATTCCTTCTATGGAGACGACATGATCCAAGAATGTGACAGATTCAAACCAAAATTCATATTTCAAAAACTTCGCATACAACTTGTGCCGATACAGAGTCTGAAGAATTGCCCTGAGATGATCGTCTTGGTCCTCTCGACTCCGTGAATATACAAAAATATCGTCAATGAACACTATCATGAAGAAGTCGAGAAAAGGTTTGAAGACTCGATTCATAAGATCCATGAAAGTTGCGTGGGCATTTGTTAGCCCAAAAGACATCACCAGAAACTCAAAGTGCTCATACCGGGTCCTGAAAGTTTTTTTCGGAATGTCCTGCTCCCTGATCTTCAATTGGTGATACCTGGATCGTAAATCAATTTTGGAGAAGTACTTAGCACCCTGCAATTGGTCAAACATGTCATATATCCTCGGTAGTGGGTACTTATTCTTGATCGTGGCCTCAATAATTCAAAGATTATTTTTTCATCGGCCTTAGTCCAACATTCTAACATGTTACTCAATATCCGCCAACCTCAATACCAACATTGTTATCAAAATAGGTGGAACAGTAATATTAAAATCAACATCAACCACTGTCATTAGTAAGTTATCGCCGAGCAGCACCAACAATGGGATTTTTGCCACCCATCAACCACAATGAGCTAATAGTCCAATTCATATGTAATATTCAAGAAACAAAATAGCCACCAAAACGTTCCGGCTAATAGTCGTTCCAAGCAAGTGATACAAAAATGGTAAGGCTTCAACATCAAAACAAACAGTAGCGAACGGAAAATCAGCAAGGCAAAAAAAACGAATATCGTCAATGAACACTATCATGAAGGAGTCGAGAAAAGGTTTGAAGACGCGATTCATAAGATCCATGAAAGTTGCCTGGGCATTTGTTAACACAAAAGACATCACCAGAAACTCAAAGTGCTCATATCGGGTCCTGAAAGCTATTTTCCGAATATCCTACTCCCTAATCTTCAATTGGTGATACCCGGATCTTAAATCAATTTTGGAGAAGTACTTAGCACCCTGCAATTGGTCAACCATGTCATCTATCCTTGGCAGTGGGTACTTATTCTTGATCGTGGCCTCAATAATTCAAAGATTTTTTTTATCGTCCTTACGTCCAACATTCTAACATGTTACTCATTATCCTCCAACCTCAATACCAACATCGTTATAAAAATAGGTGGAACAGTAATGTTAAAACCAACATCAACCACTGCCATTAGTAAGTTATCGCCGAGCAGCACTAAGAATGGGATTTCCGCCACCCATTAACCACAATGAACTAATAGTTCAATTCACATGTAATATTCAAAAAAAAGTAATGACCCACCAATAACCAAGGCCTTCACTGTAAACAAGATCACCAAAAGATTACACAATAATAACCATACAAGTTTTCTTTTAAAAAATATTGATAGAAAGAAATCAAAGACGGCCATAGTAACCTGCAGGCCACAAATTATTAGCAACAGCAATTAAATAACATAGGGGTAAATCCCCCAATAAAGAAACAAAATAGCAGTGGCAGGAGAAGAGAAAAACAAGGTAGGCGATGGCATTTTCGAGGTGACGCATGGCCTGAAAACGGAGAAGGAAAGTCTCTCTAGGTGCGCGTAAGAGCAGGGGTTCGCGATGAGATCAACTGGCGGTCAAAGCTGGCCGGCGTCAACCTTTTTCGGTGAAGCAACAAGATCATGTCGGATCTGAAAAATGCGAGTGTCACCACATAACTCTCATCGGAGCCGCGACGGCGCCTAACACTACTTTCCAGGCAAGACAACAGTCACATAATAGCTTAACATTTGATTAATCATGGTTTAATAAACTCAACAATGGAAATATCATAAATATCTTATACAAATTACTGAAACACTGCTACAACAACCCCAAAATCCGGTGTCAACGAGTACATGAGCACTACTGAGTATCAAACATAAACCAAATCCATAGTACAACTGTCTCCGTAATTGAGCAATACTGAAGAAAATAAAGGGAAAGAGAGTCAAGGTCTGCGGATATCAAAGCAGCTACCTTGAAATCTCCAAGCACAGTTACTAGCACGGATCTAGCAATCACCACGTCCGGATGCAGCTTATCTACACACGAAGTACATATTGTAGTATGAGTACAACCGACCCCATGTACTCAATAAATAACAAAACTAACCTTGGGCTATAAGTAGTGACGAGCTCAGGAGAAGGCAGTCAGAATCCAATATAATGGCAACACGGATATAATGATGACAATAACAATAAGTAACTCAAAGGAACTATCATAATTGGCTTCGTTCATATTACAGAAATTTAGACATGCTTTCAAGTTTTAACAATTAAAACCCAACACTAATAAGAACATGTCAATTACATCCACCATGAGGAATAGCACATCTCTATGCCTACATGTCAAGTATGTATGACAATGAATGATTTCACGGCGATACCCCCAAATACTATCACTCTTATTATACTCATATTGTCTGTCTCAATGCCCACTGACACACACAATCACTCAGCACTGTATGGGTTCCTGGCATCAATGCCCCTCACAAAACCATGTGTATATATCATTGTGCATGCGCTCAGTGCTAGTATGTCAGACTCCGGAGAGCCGGATCCTGCCCAAGCGCTAATATAAAGCTAATAAGGCCTACTGCGGCGTGTAACACAATAATAATAATAATAATAATATAGACTGTTGCGGCGATCAACCAGATCCACAATAATACTCTCAACACAGCTCCAAGGCCCATCTCAGTCATCAATCTCTCAAGTCTCACGGGCTCACAATCTCATATCACTCAGCCAAACAACTCCACATATGGAAAAGAAATGATAACATGTGATGTAACAATGAATTATAAATAGAGACTGAGATACGATATGCAAACGAAGAAGCATGACTGAGTGTATAAGTACAGTTAAGTACTGTAATATTTATTAAAATAAATAATTATGATAATAATATAGTAGAAATTATTATTTATTTTTGAATGATAATAAATTGATAGAATAATCCTAGTATTTTTAAAATAGGACAAACTATCAATAGATTATTTTGAATTTTATAAAAATGCACGAAAGTAGTAGTATTTAACTAATTGCAATAAAATGATAAAACTTCTTATATTTTGTAAAAATGGGAATACTTATCAATAAATTGCATTAGAGTTAAGAATGTGTAAAAAAATGCTATATTTTACTATTTAATTACTAGAAGGCCTGCAAAAATTAGTTTTGAATATGGAGGGTCAAAATTGAGTGTCAACAACATGATAGGGCGATAACCAATTCATACCTACTATCATGTCAAAGTCCACCATACAGAGTAGCAGAAGGTCAACCATGGTCTCATAACCCCTGATAATGGCCAAACACAACCGATAACATCGGTCTACTACAGTAGAATCTTCCATAGGCGTAGACACATATACAGGGGCACTCAAAGAATCACGAGATATATCCAAATATGGAGCAAAGTAAGATGACACATACAAATAAGTGGAACCCAGATGCATCCCTATGATAGACCGGAACAATACCTGTGATGATAACATACGATGCAACATTCTCGGTCCTACACAAAAACATATAGCAACGGGCCTGGCCTCCCCCTCTAGGACGACCTCTACCCGCCTGACCTCCACCCCTAGCTGGCAATGCCGGTGGAGCGGCAACTGGAGCAGCAACCATAGTATGCGAACCCTATGGAATCCGTGGATCCTGTAGAGGTGCACCCATCCAAAGTATGGGACAGTCCCTCACCATACGCCTAGTATCACCACACTCGAAACAACCTCTCTGTGGGTGTAGCTGCTAAAATTGAGTCTGACCCGATCGGCTAGACTGACTACTGAATGTATCCTATGTGGGAGGTGCACTAGAAAGTGGTTGTGCCCAATAGGAGACCTAAGACCTCGGAATAGCTAGAGCACTGCGAGTAGCCGGAAGTGCTAAATGAACTAGTCGACTCACAGAACCTCTGCCATGATAAGCTAAAACTGTCGCGTGAGAAACACTAAATCCTCCAAAATCTCGAGGCCTCTTGGCCTCCCTATCCTCCCTCTCCTAGCCACACATATGCTCCATCATGCGAGCGATCTCCACAATGTAACGACCTGGTCGATCGTTTTGAGTATTATAACCTTGTTTCCCCGTTTACTGCTCAATTTATGCTTTACATTTGTTATGTGACTTGCCGGGGGTAATTGGTTCGGGTCCGGTGAGGTTTTTGAATGATTTGGAATACCTAGTTCCAAGATTTCAAAATTTAGTTGAAAATGTTGACTAGATGTTGACGTATGTATAGTGACCCGGAGAAATTTTGCAAAGGAAATTAAGGTTTTGTGGTGTCGAGGTAGATCAATTAGTACAAAGGTTGTAGAAATTTCTCACCGCTGCTCGGACTTTTTGGGTTGAACAATGCACCGGGAAGTAAAGGAAATTTTTTGGTGGAAAAACACATTTCTGCGGTCCATTATGCAACCGCATAATCACTCTGCAGGCCGCATAATGGCTGCAGAAGTGAGGCAGAAGAGGGCCAGTTTGGATGAAATCTGCGGTCAACTATGCGACCGCATAACTATTCTGCGGTCACTATATGACCGCAGAACAGGTATGCGGGCTGCATATTAACTGCATACATAGACAGATGTTTGCCAGTATTGGACAATGATTATGCGACCGATATGCGGTCGCATATGGGACCGCAGAACCTGTTCCGGAGCTTCATTTTTCTTGTTTTATAAACCCGACCCCATTGTTATAAAATACTATTGGGGTCATTTTGAAGGGTTTTATATGATATTTTAGAGAGAGGTGAGAGCATTTTAGAGAGAGAAAGTGAAGACTTAGTCATTTATCCATCAATTCTTGTTCAAGGTTTGAAGATTTCACAAGGATCTTGCTAGGGCTTCAAAGAGGTAAGAATTTCTTTCCTCAATTCTTCAATTTCGGGTTTGGAATAAAAATGGGTGATTAATAGTATGATTCTTGGGTGTAAAAGTGTTATGTATACATACCAATAAGGTTGTGGAAAGATTTTTAAGTTCAAATAGGTAAGGATTGGGTTGAAAATGGTAGAAATCTTCATAGACTTTAATTGAAGATTTGAGGGTCGAGTTGGTGTCGGATTTTGGTGAAATTTATATGGTTGGACTCATGGTTGGATGGGCATTCATATTCTGTAACTTTTGTCGGGTTCCAATACGTGGGCCCCACGGATGATTTTTGAGTTAATTTTGGATTTTATTGAAAATCAATATTTCCTTATGGAATTAATTACAATAATTTGTATTGACTGAATCGAATTAATTGTGGCTAGATACGAGGATTTCAGAGACCAATTCTCGTGGCAAGGGCATAGCAGAACAAAGAATTACACGGGTTGAGGTAAGTAACAGTTTTAAATATGGTCCTGAGGGTATGAAACCCTAGATTTTTGTATCGTGTGATTACTTTAGAGGTGACGCACATGCTAGGTGACGGGCGTGTGGGCGTGCACCGAGAGGATCGTGACTTGGTCCGTCCCGTGAGACTGTAAAGTTGAATAACTTGTTGTTAGCTATATGCTCTCTATGTGTTGTGGAAATTTGGCTGTAAGGCATGTTAGAAACCACATTTAGGCTATATGTTGGTACTGCTGGGACCTACGGAGGTCGTGTACATGTTGAATTATCTGCTAAATTATTGTTTGGTACTCAGTCATAGTTTACTTATTTATTTTATCTCAGTCTCTATTATTCATTACTGATGCATCATATCATTGTTGTTTGGGCTGATTTCATGATTATTGAGATCCCCGAGAGACTGGAGAGATTTATGACTGAGTGAGGCCAAGGGCATGATTGTGAGATATTGATACTATAGCACATGAGTTGGCCGTACGGATCTAGATATTGATACTATAGCACGTGAGTTGTCCATGCAACATGTGAGTTGGCCGTGCAGATCCAGATATTAATACTATGGCACGTAAGTTGTCTGTGCAGCACGTGAGTTGGCCGTGCAGATTATAGCGCTTCGGTTGTAGGAGCCTCTCCAGAGTCTGTACACCCCTAGTGAGCGTGGGTACCCATTGAGAGTGAGTGATTGTTGTCCTGAGAGGTTGTACTTGATTTCTATTTGTTGTTGCACTTAGTTGTTATATGTCATTGTTGTGAAATCTCTAAAAGAGTTTTATATACAAATTACATGAATAGGAACTGTATAAAAATTGATTTGACATTAAACTGCCAGATTTGAAAGCATGTCTATTCTTTGCTGGAATTACTGAATATGAACTGTAGCTGTGTAGCTCGTCACTATCTTTAGTTCTTTATTTATTATTGTTACTTAGTGAGTTAGTTGTACTCATACTATACCCTGTACTTCGTGTGCATATCCAGGTGTTCCCGGTCATAGCGGGTGTTGATTCTCTCGCACAGTTGACTTTCGGAGATTCAGAGGTAGCTGCCGTATTTCACAGACCTTGTCTCTTCTTCCCTATCTCCTTGTTTATTATATTTGGTCTCAGACTATTATAGACCGTAATTTCAAGACTTGTATTTGGATTAGATGCTCATGTACTCAGTGACACCAAGTTTTGGAAGTGGTTGTATCGGTATTTGTAAGATTTGTGGATTTTATTTAAATATTATATTTTCAAACTTAAGAGAAATGATGGTTTATTGAGATTTTTGGCTTGCCTAGTATTGAGATAGGCGCCTTCACGACGGGTGAGATTTTGGATCGTGACAAGTTGGTATCAGAGCCTAGGTTACATAGGTCTCACGAGTCATGAGCAGGTTTAGTAGAGTCTTGCGGATCGGTACGGAGACGTGTGTACTTATCTTTGAGGGGCTGTAGAACCCTTAGGAAAATTTCACTTTCTTGTATTCTGTCGTGCGAAATTATTGATTCCGGAAACTAAATTTTTGCTATTCTATTCTCTCACAGATGGTGAGAACACGTACTATCGGATTGGATGGTCAGCCATTAGCGCCACCACTTAGGTCCACGAGAGGCCGGGACTGAGGTAGAGGTTGAGGTGTAGCTCGTACCACAGTTGGACCCGCACTTGTAGTACCACCAATTGCTCTAGGTCAGGAGCAGATTCCAGATATAGCTGAGCCGACAGGACCAACTCAGGCACTAGTTGTTCCCATCGAGATTCCAGGCCTCCAGGAGACTTTGGCCCAGATATTGGCAGCTTGCACTGGTCTTGCTCAGGTGGATTCGGCTCAGGCCACACCTGCCACTTCTCAGGCTGGGGGAGGTACTCATACACCTATTGCCCGTACTCCAGACCAGGTAGTACAGGGACTTCAGATGCCGGGGGCGGTACTCAAGCCCCGGTAGTTCCTGTTATGGCAGATGATGAGCAGAGGAGACTTGAGAGATTTGAGAGGCTTCGACCTCCACCATTTAGCGGTACTGAGTCAGATGATGCTCAGGGTTTTCTGGATAGGTGTCAGCGGATGCTTCGGACAGCGGGTATTTTGGACACCAGTGGGGTCTCCTTCACTACTTTTCAGTTTTCTGGGACTGCCTTCATATGGTGGGAGGCTTATGAGAGGCGCAGGCCAGTTGGTGCAGTACCAATTACATGGCAGGAATTCTCCGTTCTTTTTTTGGAGAAGTTCGTGCCGCAGTCTCGCAGAGAGGAGCTGCGCAGACAGTTTGAGTAGTTACGTTAGGATGGCATGTTTGTGACACAGTATGAGATGATATTTTCTAAGTTGGCTTGTCACACAGTCTGGTTTGTTTCCACTGATAGGGAGAGGATTAGGAGGTTCATTCATGGCCTCACATATCAGTTGCGGTTACTCATGACTAGGGAGAGGGTGTCTGGTGCTACCTTTGATGAGGTAGTTGACATTGCTCGGTAGAGAGGGATGGTTCGTAGCCAGGAACGTGGAGAGGGGGGATAAGAGGCCTCGTGGTCCAGGTGATTACAATGGTGTTCCTTCAGGGGGTCAGTTTTTCTACGGTAGGGGTCGTTCTTACAGACACGCTCAGACGGGTCGTCCAGCTCATCGTGGTACATCAGCTAGCCACAGTTCTTACAGTGCACACTCAGGCCAGTCTTCATTCAGTGCACTACCAGCGCAGAGTTCTCATCATGTCTCGTCCGCTCAGGCTTTTACAGGAAATTCCTCAGGATATCAGGAGATGCAGTTCCGTGAGAGCAGGGGTTGTTTTGAGTGCGGGGAATTTGGTCATTTCAAGAGAGAGTGTCCTAGGCTATTGAGTGGGGCTCCCCAGCAGAGTCCTCCACTGACGGCACTAGCACCAGCAGTTCCACCACCCGCCCAGCCAGCTCAGGGTAGGGGCAGGCAGCTAGGGGTCGCCCAAGAGGGGAAGGCCGATCAGGTGGCGGTCAGGCCCGATTCTATGCTTTTCCTGCCAGGCCAGATGTTGTTGCTTCAGATGCAGTGATCACAGGTATTGTTTCAGTGTGCCACAGGGAAGATTCTATATTATTTGACCCTGGTTCCACTTATTCATATGTATAATCATATTTTGCTCATTACCTGGATATGCCCTATGAGTCCTTAGTTTCACATGTTAGTGTATCTACACCGGTGGGCGATATTATTATTGTGGATCGCGTGTATCGGTCGTGTGTGGTAACTATTGGGGAACTAGAGACTAGGGTTGATCTTTTATTACTCGGTATGGTTGATTTCGATGTAATCCTAGGTATTGATTGGTTGTCTCCATGTCATGCTATTCTGGACTGTCACGCAAAAACCGTGACATTGAGGATGCCGGGTTTGCCGAAGGTTGAATGGAGGGGTTCTCTAGAGTTTGTTCCTAGCAGGGTAATTTCTTATTTGAAGGCCCAACGTATGGTTGGAAAGGGATGTTTGTCATATTTGGCCTTTGTGAGAGATGTTGATGCAGATACTCTTATTATTGATTTAGTACCGGTCGTGCGAGACTTTCCGGATGTATTTCCCGCAGACCTGTCGGGTATGCCACCCGATAGGGATATTGATTTCGGTATTGACTTGGTGCAGGGCACTCAGCCCATTTCTATTCCTTCTTATCGTATGGCACCAGCTGAGTTAAAAGAATTGAAAGAGCAACTTCAGGAACTCCTTGAAACCCAGTATGTCACCTTGGGGTGCACCGGTTCTGTTTGTGAAGAAGAAAGATGGTACTATGCGGATGTGCATTGATTATAGGCAGTTGAACAAGGTTACAATCAAGAATAAATATCCCTTGCCACGTATTACTGCCTTATTTGACCAGCTTCAGGGAGCGAGGGTGTTCTCCAAAATTCATTTGAGATCGGGGTATCACTAGTTGAAAATTCGGGATTCAGATATTCTAAAGACGGCATTCAGAACTCGTTATGGCCACTATGAATTTCTTGTAATGTCGTTTGGGCTAACAAATGCCCCGGCAACATTCATGCACTTGCTGAACAGTGTATTCCAATCATATCTTGACTCATTTGTCATAGTATTTATTGATGATATCCTGGTGTACTCACGTAGCCAGGAGGAGCATGCACGACACTTGAGAGTATTGTACTACATAGGCTGAGAGAGGAGAAACTTTATGCCAAATTCTCTAAGTGTGAGTTCTGGCTTAGTTCGGTAGCATTCTTGGGACACATAGTGTCCAATGAAGGGATTAAGGTAGATCCGAAGAAAATAGAGGCAGTTCAGAGTTGGCCCAGGCCATATTCAGTTACTGAGATTCGGAGTTTTCTCAGCTTGGCCGGTTATTATTGTCGCTTCATGGAGAGTTTCTCGTCTATTTCATCGCCTATGACTAAATTGACCCAGAAAGGTGCTCCGTTCAGGTGGTCGGATGAATGTGAAGAGAGCTTTTAGAAGCTCAAGATAGCTTTGACTACAGCTCCAGTATTGGTGTTGCCTACAGGTTCAGGGTCTTATACTGTGCATTGTGACGCGTCGCGTATTGGTCTCGACGCAGTACTGATGCAAGACGGTAGGGTGATTGCCTATGCGCCCAGATAGTTAAAGGTACATGAGAAGAATTATCCAGTCCACGACTGTCATGCCCCGAACCTAGGAGCGAGACAAGCACCCGGTGCCTCACCTAACCTGGCGTACCAAATTGCGACTAAGGGACTCTGAACATATAATGTCATACTTGTGCCACGGGGCCACCTTGCAAGACAATTTGCGAAGCAAAATATAAAACTGAATGGAAACTAGCGATAACTAAACATCAATATAAAACTAGGCCGAAAAGGCCGTCATAGCTACTACAGCTGACAAACCACCAAATTATACATACCAGGCCTACAAACCCAACATACTGCACTAACCAACAGGATATGTCTACAAGCCTCTACTGATAGATATATTGTGATCGAAACAGGGCCCCGACCTACCCATATTATATATATAATTACATACATAAGATGCACACAAAAACTTAGACCCGATAACTCCGAAGGATGTGGAGCTTACCGATCAGGCTAAACTCTGGAAACACCTACTGAGGAGGTCTACTCGTCTGTCTATCTGAACCTGCATGCATGAAATGCAGCGTCCTCGGAAAAGGGACGTCAGTACGAAATAATGTACCGAGTATATAAGGCGATAACATAACTGAAAGTTGAAACTGAACTGATAATATAATAACTGAAAATAATTGGGAGTCAAAGATGATCTGGAGATATACTTACCTGTTGATACTGACTCAACTCCTTCAATATAGTAAGTAAAATAATTGTACGGCCTTATAAGGCTCGGTATATATAACTGCTCTGCCGTAGTAGGCTCGCTCATAGGCGCTCGGCCATACTAGGCTATGTATCTCGACCATGCTGGGCTCGCTCATAGGCGCTCGGCCACAGTAGGCTCGGTATATAACTTTCCATCTGATCAGAGGTTGCCCAATAGGGGGCTGCCCATCGATTATAGCTCGATGGTAATGAAAATACTGTAATACTGTATATATAGGCTTGCTGCTCTCTTGACTGGAAGAAGACAATACTAAATTGAATATAGAATCTCGATAAGGAATAATATTGTAACTTATGAGACTAGAATAGTGTGAATAAATTAATGAATATGAACTTCTCTTTTTGTCTCATTACTAACACATGTAGCTACGAGATCATGCCAAAATGAAGGAAGGCTTAGCCTTAACATACCTTATCACAATCTTTCCAATCACCAAGTTGAACTCACCTCTTCGCACCTTAATCTACAAGAATTATAATAATACTATCGTTAAGTTACGAAAGTTACAACTATCGCACAACGAACGACAAACTTATTTTGTATTAAAACGGGCAGTATCTCACCTATAATCCTTACTTCCTCCAAATTAAAGATAACACCAACAATACAAGAACAGAATAATGACAACATATATACATCATTTTCCAGCCCTATATACACCATCAAATACTACAAAACAGCCCAACACACCCCAATCTCTTCGTACACAAAACGACCACCGTAGTAGTGTCAAACGACCCGAAAATGTTATGATGAACAACCAGCCAACCACAATACATTTATATGGTGTTTATAAACCCCCTTCCTCCTCCAAAACTCCACAAAATAGTAGTAAAACACGCAGCCCAACAGCAACACAAAACAGTCCACAAAACAGTCCGCTACAAGTGAATAACTCGAACTCACGGCTTCCGATCACCGTCCCGTGAGTTCTCACAAGTATAGAACGACTTACCATGAATTTATAGAAGAAAAACTGGATGAAAGAGAGCAGTAAACTCACCTTATTTGTTGGATAACTCAGCTCCTATCTTGGTTCTTCAAACTCTAGGTTTTACCTCCAATTAGAACTTGAAAGGGAGAGAAAATCAATTAGGGTTTGTGGGAAATTTTTGGGAGGATTCTTTGTAGAGCTTATGTCTGGTTATTATGCTCTATTTTAAGTCTAATATATGAAGAAAATAGGCCTTTAAAAGGCCTCTTTGGACGACCCAAAATGGCCCATTTTTGGGCTTTCATTTAAGCAAGTAGGTGACACACCTACTTGTCACCTAGTAGCTTGTGCAGTATCGCAACAATGCCCATATCTCTCTACTCCGATGTTGTATTGACAAATGGTTTAATGCATTGGAAAATAAACTCATAGATATTTAATTTGATGGGTGGAACACCCCATAAATCTAAGTACATTGGGAGAAAATTGCAGTTAGATTTGACCTAAAGTTTCAGTAAAACTTATGAGTGTAACTTGTGATGACTTTCATCGACTTTTGTTCCACAACTCGCTTGACATTAAAACATAATACACGGATGTCATACGACTAATATAAATCATAACATAATCTCCTTATCATATTAATCACCCTAGTCTCACCCCAAAGGTACATGTTATAACATTCCTAACTTGTCGACTTTCGACGAAACATTGTTTTATTCAATTGCTTTAGCTTCTGAACTGTCCAACCCTCTTTGTACTTGTTGTTCATGATCTTCAATATTTGTAACCTCATAGGTAACATGATTAACTTACTTTATATACTTTTAAATATTATCTCATTTTTGGTCCTACATTAGTTTGCTTACGACACATTTTTACGTACGAAAATATAGGGTGTAACATCACTCCCCCCTTGGGAACATTCGTCCTCGAATGTTTACTCTTACAGACTTTGGAAAATTTTGCCAGAGTATCCTTCGTACACTAGGTTAAAACCAACCTGTACGCAGCCAGAAAAACATACTATGCATGCCACGCATGGCCAATCTTTATAAATAGCAGCAATTTGCCTCACCGACCGTAAATCATAAATATTGAAAGTGAAAAATAAAAGCTTACCTGATGAACTTCTAGCCTACATAGAGCTATGTTGTAGCGTCCCATCTCGAACCATATCTTCAGTTTGAAATAGGTGGGGGTATTTAGGCTTCATTTCTTCCTCCGATTCCCACATCATCTCTTCTACATTCTTGCTCCTCCATAAAACCTTCACGGAAGCTACCTCCTTATTTCGTAGCTTGCGGATTTGTCGGTCTAGGATGGCAACTGGAATTTCCTCGTATGACAAGTCCTCTGTAATCTGTACATCATCTGTGGGCACCACTCGGGTAGGATCGCCAATGCACTTCCGTAGCATAGATACGTGAAAAACCAGATGGACAGACTCCAATTCTGAGGGCAACTCTAACTCATAAGCTACTTGGCCCACTCTCCGAATGATCCTATAAGGCCCAATATACCATGGGCTAAGCTTGCCTTTCTTGCCAAACCTCATCACGCTCTTCATAGGTGATACCTTTAAGAATACCCAGTCATTAATCCTGAACTCTAAGTCTCGTCGCCGCACGTCAGAATATGACTTCTGATGACTCTGAGCTGTCAACAGTCGCTCCCGGATAAGCTTTACTTTCTCTATGGCCTGCTGAACAAGGTCTGGCCCATGTAACCCAGATTTTCCAACATCAAACCACCCTATAGGAGATCTGCACTTACGCCCATACAAAGCCTCGTACGGAGCCATCTGGATACTGGAGTGGTAACTGTTATTATATGCAAACTCGATAAGAGGTAGATGTTCATCCCAACTTCTTTTAAAATCCAACACACATACTCGTAACATATCCTCGAGCGTCTGAATTGTGCGCTCGGCTTGTCCATCAGTCTGTGGATGAAAAGCTATGCTGAGATTCACCTGAGTCCCTAGACCTCTCTGAAATGACCTCCAAAAATGTGCTGTAAACTGAGCCCCACGGTCAGATATAATAGAAATCGGTACTCCGTGTAGCCGCACTATCTCCTTAATATATAACTTTGCATAATCTTCTGTTGTATATGTAGATCTGACCGGTAGGAAGTGAGCTGATTTCGTGAGCCTATCGACTATCACCCATATGGAATCAAACTTACGATTAGAACGAGGTAAACCCATGATAAAGTCCATGTTTATCGCCTCCCATTTCCATGTCGGGATCTCTATAGTCTGCATTAGCCCTCCGGGCTTCTGGTGCTCTACCTTCACTTGCTGGCAACTAGTACATTGGGCGACAAACTCAGCAATGTTCTTCTTCATATCGTTCCACCAGTACACATCCTTAATGTCATGATACATCTTCGTCGATCCAGGATGGATGGAATACCATGAATAATGTGCCTCTGACATAATCCTGTCTCGTAGCCCTGCTACATCTGGAACACACAAACGACCCCTGTATCTGAGAACCCCATCTCCCTTGAGCTCTAACAATGGCTTCTTCTACTGCGGAACTCGCTCTCTCAACTCGACCAACTCTGGGTCCTCGTACTGCCTTTCCTTGACTTCAGCTATGAGGGATGATTTTGCAGTGTTTTGGAGTACAACTCCACCATCCTCAGAATCTACTAACCGAACCCCCAACAATGCCAGTTGATGAATCTCTCTAGCTAATTGTCTTTTCTCGGGCTCTACATGTGCTAAGCTACCCATAGATTGGCGACTTAAGGCATCTGCTACAACATTAGCTTTCCCTGGATGGTAGAGAATGTTAACATCGTAATCTTTCAATAACTCAAGCCATCGCCTCTGTCACAAATTCAACTCTTTCTGCTTGCAGATATATTGTAGGCTTTTATGATCAGTAAATACATCAACATGAACACCATATAAATAATGCCGCCATATCTTAAGTGCATGGACAACCGCAGCTAACTCGAGGTCGTGGGTCGGATAATTCCTCTCGTGCTTCCTCAACTGCCTTGAAGCATACGCAATTACCTTCCCATGTTGCATCAGGACACATCCTAACCCGACACCTGATGCATCACAATACACGGCATAACCCTCTAGACCCTTTGGAAGTGTTAGAACTGGAGATGAGGTCAACCTGTTCTTAAGCTCTTGGAAACTCCGCTCGCAAGCCTCTGTCCATTGAAACTTAGTTTCTTTCTGTGTCAACTTCATCAATGGTGCCGAAAGGGAAGAAAAACCCTCTACGAACCTCCGATAGTATCCTGCTAAGCCTAGAAAGCTACGAACCTCTGTCGGAGTGGTAGGTCTAGGCCAAGATTTCACGGCCTCAATCTTCTGAGTGTCTACCTTTATCCCTTCATCTGATACAATATGCCCCAAGAATGCTACAGACTTCAACCAGAACTCACATTTAGAAAACTTAGCATACAACTTACGATCACGGAGGGTTTGGAGTACCGCTCGCAGGTGGTCCGCATGCTCATCCTCTGAACGGGAATAAACCAGAATATCATCAATAAATACTATCACGAACAGATCTAAAAATGGCCGGAATAGGCTATTCATCAAGTCCATAAATATGGCGGGTGCATTAGTCAACCCGAAGGATATGACAAGGAACTCGAAGTGGCCATATCGGGTCCTGAAGGCTGTCTTCGGAATATCTTTTTCCCGAACTCTGACCTGGTGGTACCCTGACCTCAAATCTATCTTTGAAAAGCATCTAGCCCCCTGCAACTGATCAAACAAGTCATCGATCCTTGGAAGTGGATACTTATTCTTAATAGTTACCTTGTTCAGTTGCCTATAATCGATACACATCCTCAGCGAGCCGTCTTTCTTCCGCACAAATAGTACCGGTGCACCCCAAGGTGAGGTACTGGGCCTGATGTAACCTTTCTCCAGCAAATCTTTTAACTGCTCCTTCAACTCCTTCAATTCGGCAGGTGCCATTCTATACGGAGGGATGGATATTAGTTGAGTTCCTGGAAGCAAATCGATGCTAAAATCAATCTCTCGCTCTGGAGAAGCTCATCTGGAAACACATCTGCATACTCTTTGACTACGGGAATAGACTGAAGTGTAGGTATCTCAGCATTTGCATCTCTAACTCGCACAATATGATAAATGCACCCTTTTGCGATCATTTTCCTTGCCTTCAGATAGGAAATAAACCTACCTCTGGATGTTGCTGTATTACCTACCCATTCAAGGACTGGCTCACCCGAAAAATGAAATCTGACTGCCTTTGCTCGGCAATCAACTGTGGCATAGCAAGCTGCCAACCAGTCCATGCCCATAATAGCATCAAAATCCATCATCTCTAGCTCAACTAGGTCAGCTGAGGTCTGACGACTACAAATTGTCACCGTACAACCTCGGTAAACCCGTCTAGCAATAATCGATTCGCCGACCGGTGTAGATACTGCAAAAGGATCACTTAGTATTTCAGGCACTATACTAAACTTCCTCGCGACAAATGGGGTAATATATGATAAAGTTGATCCTGGGTCTATCAAAGCATAAGCATCGTAAGAGAAAATGGTTAATATACCTGTCACAACGTCTGGTGAAGACTCCTGGTCCTGTCGACCCGCTAAAGCATAGATACGGTTCTGATTACCACCTGAACTAGAACCTCTACCTCTGCCTCGACCTCTACCAGCCGAAGACTGAGACTCGCGCCCTGAAGGATGCACGGACATAGATGATCCTGTTGCTGAACTCGCTGGTTGTGCCATTCCCCCAGAATCTCTATTTGGGCAATCTCGCATCATATGCCCCGGACGCCCACATGTATAACAAGCATCAGAACCTGCTCGGCATTGGCCCAAGTGTCCTCTACCACAGATGTCACACCGTGGAGGAAATGACCATGTCTGCGCAGAACCTCACTGTCGCTACAAACCTGATGCCCGTGAGCTCTCACCTGGTCCTGACTGAGTATAGCAGTTATACCTGTAACCCTGTAACTGAGGTGGCAGAGGCCTAGGTGGCCGTCCGAAGTACTGGGTCCTATAACTACCCTGAGATTGCTCCTGAGACCTGGGAAATCTCATCCTCTTACGTTGCCCTTGCTCAGCCCTCTCTGTACCCTGCTGCCGACGCCTACCCCTTTCTATATTCTGGGCGAATGCCTAAATCCGGGAGATATCCATACTATCCTGCAATGCAGCGGTGGCACATGCCTCGGTGAACTCTGGGGCTAACCCTGCTATAAACCTGTGAATCCTGTCCCGCATAGTAGAAACTATGGATGGTGCATATCTGGCCAATGAGTCAAAATGGAGACTATACTCTCGAACACTCATATTACCCTGCTTGAGGGCTAGAAACTTATCGACTCGAGCCTGTCGGATCTCCCGCGGTAAGTACTGGTCAAAGAAGGCATCTGAAAAATTCTCCCAAATAGCTGGAGGTGTATCACGTCCCCTGGACCTCTCCCATCCCTCGTACCAAAGGATGGCTATATCTCTGAGTCGAAAAGCTGCTAGCTCAACTGCCTCTTTCTCCGTGGCATGCATAACACGAAAGATCCTGTGAAGCTGATCTATGAAATCCTGCGGGTCCTCCCTCTGATCTGTCCCCGTGAACTCTGGGGGACTCAAAGCAATAAACTCTCGGACCCTTGAACTCCCAGACCCCTCAGAAGTTCCTGCACTAGCTGATGCCCTAGCCTGTTGCTGGGTAGCTACCAACTGTGTCAACAAATGCACCGCACTCCTCAAGTCCTGATCTGATGGAAGTGGAGGGGGAACTGGATGTGCGATTTCCCTAGGAATCTCCGTAGTTGGTGGAGGAGCCGGTAATGGCTGAGTAGGGGTCTCACCTTGAGCCTCAGACTGGGCCACATCTACTGGGGGTACCCTGCTGGTCCCCTCACTTACTGCTGTATCTCTCCTCTGGCTAGCCGTAGTCTTCCTAGTCACCGTCATCTGTGCATGCAAACACCAACACATAAGTTTAATTCAAATTTCCTATAACTCAGTTTTATGGCACGATTTAGATTTCAAAGAAGGGTAACCAACTCCTAAATGCCCTGTAGTTCCCTGCTTATATAATGTGGTGCACAACACATCTATAAACAAGACCCTACTAGACACGGCTTGTAGACTTCCTAGGACAGAACTGCTCTGATACCAAGTTTGTCACGCCCCGAACCTAGGAGCGAGACAAGCACCCGGTGCCTCACCTAACCTGGCGTACCAAATTGCGACTAAGGGACTCTGAACATATAATGTCATACTTTGGCCATGGGGCCACCTTGCAAGACAATTTGCGAAGCAAAATATAAAACTGAATGGAAACTAGCGCTAACTAAACATCAATATAAAACTAGGCCGAAAAGGCCGTCATAGCTACTACAGCTGACAAACCACCAAATTATGCATACCAGGCCTACAAACCCAACATACTGCACTAACCAACAGGATATGTCTACAAGCCTCTACTGATAGATATATTGTGATAGGAACAGGGCCCCAACCTACCCATATTATATATATAATTACATACATAAGATGCACACAAAAACTTAGACCCGATAACTCCGAAGGATGTGGAGCTTACCGATCAGGCTAAACTCTGGAAACACCTACTGAGGAGGTCTACTCGTCTGTCTATCTGAACCTGCATGCATGAAATGCAGCGTCCTCGGAAAAGGGACGTCAGTACGAAATAATGTACCGAGTATATAAGGCGATAACATAACTGAAAGTTGAAACTGAACTGATAATATAATAACTGAAAATAATTGGGAGTCAAAGATGATCTGGAGATATACTTACCTGTTGATACTGACTCAACTCCTTCAATATAGTAAGTAAAATAATTGTACGGCCTTATAAGGCTCGGTATATATAACTGCTCTGCCGTAGTAGGCTCGCTCATAGGCGCTCGGCCATACTAGGCTATGTATCTCGACCATGCTGGGCTCGCTCATAGGCGCTCGGCCACAGTAGGCTCGGTATATAACTTTCCATCTGATCAGAGGTTGCCCAATAGGGGCTGCCCATCGATTATAGCTCGATGGTAATGAAAATACTGTAATACTGTATATATAGGCTTGCTGCTCTCTTGACTGGAAGAAGACAATACTAAATTGAATATAGAATCTCGATAAGGAATAATATTGTAACTTATGAGACTAGAATAGTGTGAATAAATTAATGAATATGAACTTCTCTTTTTGTCTCATTACTAACACATGTAGCTACGAGATCATGCCAAAATGAAGGAAGGCTTAGCCTTAACATACCTTATCACAATCTTTCCAATCACCAAGTTGAACTCACCTCTTCGCACTTTAATCTACAAGAATGATAATAATACTATCGTTAAGTTACGAAAGTTACAACTATCGCACAACGAACGACAAACTTATTTTGTATTAAAACGGGCAGCATCTCACCTATAATCCTTACTTCCTCCAAATTCAAGATAACACCAACAATACAAGAACAGAACAATGACAACATATATACATCATTTTCCAGCCCTATATACACCATCAAATACTACAAAACAGCCCAACACACCCCAATCTCTTCGTACACAAAACGACCACCGTAGTAGTGTCAAACGACCTGAAAATGTTATGACGAACAACCATCCAACCACCCTACATTTATATGGTGTTTATAAACCCCCTTCCTCCTCCAAAACTCCACAAAATAGTAGTAAAACACGCAGCCCAACAGCAACACAAAACAGTCCACAAAACAGTCCGCTACAAGTAAATAACTCGAACTCACGGCTTCCGATCACCGTCCCGTGAGTTCTCACAAGTATAGAACGACTTACCATGAATTTATAGAAGAAAAACTGGATGAAAGAGAGCAGTAAAATCACCTTATTTGTTGGATAACTCAGCTCCTATCTTGGTTCTTCAAACTCTAGGTTTTACCTCCAATTAGAGCTTGAAAGGGAGAGAAAATCAATTAGGGTTTGTGGGAAATTTTTGGGAGGATTCTTTGCAGAGCTTATGTCTGGTTATTATGATCTATTTTAATTCTAATATATGAAGAAAATAGGCCTTTAAAAGGCCTCTTTGGACGACCCGAAATGGCCCATTTTTGGGCTTTCATTTAAGCAAGTAGGTGACACACCTACTTGTCACCTAGCAGTTTGCGCAGTATCGCAAAAATTCCCATATCTCACTACTCCGATGTCGTATTGACAAACGGTTTAATGCATTGGAAAATAGACTCATAGATCTTTAATCTTATGGGTGGAACACCCCATAACTCTAAGTATATTGGGAGAAAATTGCAGTTAGATTTGACCTAAAGTTTCAGTAAAACTTATGAGTGTAACTTGTGATGACTTTCATCGACTTTTGTTCCACAACTCGCTTGACATTAAAACATAACACACGGATGTCATACGACTAATATAAATCATAACATAATCTCCTTATCATGTTAATCACCCTAGTCTCACCCCAAAGGTACATGTTATAACATTCCCAATTTGTCGACTTTCGACGAAATATTGTTTTATTCAATTGCTTTAGCTTCTGAACTGTCCAACCCTCTTTGTACTTGTTGTTCATGATCTTCAATATTTGTAACCTCATAGGTAACATGATTAACTTACTTTATATACTTTTAAATATTATCTCATTTCTGGTCCTACATTAGTTTGCTTACGACGCATTTTTACGTACGAAAATATAGGGTGTAACAACGACCTTGAGTTAGCAGCTATTGTTCATGCCTTAAAAATTTGGCGGCATTACTTGTTCGGTGTCCATTGTGAGGTTTATACACCGGAGTCTACAACATTTGTTTAAACAAAAGGATCTTAATTTGCAGCAGCGAAGGTGGTTAGGGTTACTTAAGGACTATGATATCACCATACTTTATCATCCCGGAAAGGGCAATGTGGTGGCTGATGCCTTGAGTCACAAGGCAGAGAGTTTGGGCAGCTTAGCATACTTACCGGTAACAGAGAGGCCTTTAGCCTTGGATGTTCAGGCCTTGGCCAACCAATTTGTTAGATTGGATGTTTCCGAGCCGAATCGAGTTTTGGCTTGTGTGGTTTCTCGGTCTTCTTTATATGATCGCATCAGAGAGCGCCAGTATGATGATCCACATCTGCTTGTCCTTAAGGACACGGTTCAGCACGGTGATGCCAAGGAAGTCACTATTGGAGATGACGATGTATTACGGATACATGGCAGGCTATGTGTGCCTAATGTAGATGGCTTGCGCGAGCTGATTTTCCAGGAATCTCACGGTTCGCGGTACTCTATTCATCCAGGCGCCGTGAAGATGTATCATGATTTGATGCAGCACTATTGGTGGAGGTGAATGAAGAAAGATATAGTTGGGTTTGTAGCTCGGTGTTTAAATTGTCAACATGTAAAGTACGAGCATCAGATACCGGGAGGATTACTTCAGAGACTTGAAATTCCAGAGTGGAAATGGGAGCGTATTACCATGGACTTCGTAGTTGGGCTTCCACGGACATTGAGGAAGTTTAATGTAGTTTGGGTGATTGTAGATCGGTTGAACAAATCCACGCATTTTATTCCAGTTGGTACTAATTATCCTTCGGAGCGGTTGGCTGAGATTTATATCAGCGAGATTGTTCGCCTACATGGTGTGTCGGTGTCCATCATTTCAGATTGGGGCCCGCAGTTTACATCACAGTTTTGGAGAGCAGTGCAGTGAGAATTGGGCACGCAAGTTCAGTTGAGTACAGCATTTCACCCTCAGACAGACGGGCAGTCCGAGCGCACTATTCAAATATTGGAGGATATGCTACGTGCTTGTGTCATTGATTTTGGAGGTTCTTGGGATAAATTTCTGCCACTTGCGTAGTTTGCTTACAATAACAGCTACCAGTCGAGTATACAGATGGCTCCGTATGAGGCATTATATAGGAGACGGTGTCGATCTCCGATTGGTTGGTTTGAGCCAGGTGAGGCTAGGCTATTGGGTACTGATTTGGTTCAGGATGCTTTGGAGAAGGTTAAAGTGATTCAGGAGTGGCTTAGCAAGGCACAGTTTAGACAGAAGGGTTATGCCGACAGGAAGGTCCGTGATGTTGCTTACATAATTGGGGAGAAGGTTCTGCTCAAAATTTCATGAATGAAGGGTGTGTTGAGGTTCGGGAAGAAGGGCAAGTTGAGCCCTCGATATATTGGGCCTTTTGAGATACTTAAGAAAATTGGAGATGTGGCTTAACTTGCTTTGCTACCTAGTATATCAGGTGTTCATCCAGTGTTCCATGTATCCATGATCCGAAAGTATGTCGGGGATCCGTCTCATATTCTGGATTTCAGTACAGTGCAGCTGAACGGTAATTTGACTTATGATGTGGAGCCGGTAACTATTTTAGACCGGCAGGTTCGAAAACTAAGGTCCAAGAACATAGCAATAGTGAAGGTGTAGTGGAGAGGCCAGCCAGTCGGAGAAGCTACTTGGGAGATTGAGCAAGAGATGCGAAGTAAATACCTACACTTATTTGAGACTCCAGGTATTATTCTAAATCCGTTCGAGGATGAATATTTGTTTAAGAGGGGGAGAATATAACGACCCGACCGGTCGTTTTGAGTATTATAACCCTGTTTCCCCATTTACTGCTCAATTTATGCTTTACATTTGTTATGTGACTTGCCGGGGGTAATTGGTTCGGGTCCGGTGAGGTTTTTGAATGATTTGGAACACCTAGTTCCAAGGTTTCGAAATTTAGTTGAAAAGGCTGACCAGATGTTGACGTATGTGTAGTGACTCGGAGAATTTTTGCTAAGGAAATTAAGGTTTTGTGGTGTCGAGGTAGATCAATTAGTACAAAGGTTGTAGAAATTTCTCGCCGCCGCACGGACTTTTTGGGTTGAACAATGCACCGGGAAGTAAAGAAACTTTTTTGGCGAAAAAACACCTTTCTGCGGTCCATTATGCGACCGCATAATCACTCTGCAGGCCGCATAATGGCCGCATAAGTGAGGCAAAAGAGGGCCATTTTGGATGAAATTTGCGATCGACTATGCGATCGCATAACTATTTTGCGGTCACTATGCGACCGCAGAATAGGTATGCTGGCCGCATATTGACTGCATACACAGACAGATGTTTTCCAGTATTGGACACCGATTATGCGACCGATATGCGGTCCGCATAACCATTATGCGGCCGCATATGCGACCGCAGAACCTGTTCCGGAGCTTCATTTTTCTGGTTTTATAAACCCGACCCCATTCTTATAAATTACTATTGGGGATCATTTTGAAGGGTTTCATATGATATTTTAGAGAGAGGTGAGAGAATTTTAGAGAGAGAAAGTGAAGACTTAGTCATTTATCCATGAATTCTTGTTCAAGGTTTGAAGATTTCACAAGGATCTTGTTAGTGCTTCAAAGAGGTAAGAATTTCTTTCCTCAATTATTCAATTTCGGGTTTGGAGTAAAAATGGGCGATTAATAGTATGATTCTTGGGTGTAAGATTATTATGTATACGTACTAATAAGGTTGTGGAAAGATTGTTAAGTTCAAATGAGTAAGGATTGGGTTGTAAATGGTAGAAATCTTCATAGACTTTAATTGAAAATTTGATGGTCGAGTTAGCTATATGCTCTCTATGTGTTGTGGAAATTTGGCTGTAAGGCATGTTAGAAACCATGTTTAGGCCATATGTTGGTACTGTTGGGACCCACAGAGGTCGTGTACATGTTGAATTATCTGCTAAATTGTTGTTTGGTACTCAGTCACAGTTTACTTGTTTATTTTATCTCAGTCTCTATTGTTCATTTTTGATGCATCATATCATTATTGTTTGGGCTGATTTCATGATTATTGAGAGCCTGAGAGACTGGAAAGATTTATGACTGAGTGAGGCCGAGGGCTTGATTGTGAGATATTGATACTATATCACGTGAGTTGGCCGTGCGGATCCAGATATTGATACTATTGCACGTGAGTTGTCCGTGCAACACGTGAGTTGGCCATGAGGATCCAGATATTGATACTATGGCATGTGAGTTGTCCGTGCAGCACGTGAGTTGGCCGGGCAGATTATAGCGCTTGGGTTGTAGGAGCCCCTTCAGAATCTGTACACCCCTAGTGAGCGCGGGTACCCATTAAGAGTGAGTGAATAGGGCTGGGAGCCCAGTGAGTGATTGTTGTCCTGAGAGGTTGTACTTGATTTACATTTGTTGTTGCACTTAGTTGTTATCTGTCATTGTTGTGAAATCTCTAAAAGATTTTTATATATGGATTACATGAATAGGAACTGTATAAAAATTGATTTGACATTAAACTGCCATATTTGAAAGCATGTCTATTCTTTCCTGGAATTACTGAATATGAACTGTAGCTGTGTAGCTCGTCACTATCTTCAGTTCTTTATTCATTATTGTTACTTACTGAGTTGGTTGTACTCATACTACACCCTGCACTTCGTGTGCAGATCCAGGTGTTCCCGGTCATAGCGGGTGTTGATTCTCTCACACAGTTGACTTTCGGAGATTCAGAGGTAGCTGTCGTGTTTCGCAGACCTTGTCTCTTCTTCCCTATCTCCTTGTTTATTGTATTTGGTCTCAGACTATTATAGACCGTATTTTTAAGACTTGTATTCAGATTAGATGCTCATGTACTCAGTGACACCGGGTTTTGGGAGGGGTTGTATCGGTATTTGTAAGATTTGTGGATTTTATTTAAATATTATATTTTCAAACTTAAGAGAAATTGTGGTTTATTGAGATTTTCGGCATGCCTAGTATTGAGATAGGTGCCATCACGATGGGTGAGGTTTTGGGTCGTGACACACAACCTACTGAAACAGAGTATCCGTCTCCAACTCCCAAGCCATACTGAATCTAACACATGCTGAGCCCCTTGATAAATCTACGGACTCGCTCTATGACTGTAGAAACAAAAGCAGGTGCATGACGAGACAAATCACTGAACCTAATGGCATACTCTGACAAAGTTATATTCCCCTAACACAGCTGCTCACTCTGTGCGCCACGCATCCTAGAGGGTCTGGGGAACAAACTCTCTAAAAACAGATACGAAAACTGAGCCCAAGTGAGTGGTGGTGCATCAACTGGCCTACCTCTTCATAAGCTTGCCACCATCTATATGCCTCCCCTGTCAACTGAAATGCATTAAAGGCTACTCCACTCACCTCCACAATGCCCATGGTGCGGAGAATACGGTGGCACTGGTCTAGAAAATCCTGCGCATCCTAAGTAATTGTACCACTGAAAGTAGAAGGATCATATTTCCTGAACATCTGAAGCCTCCTCTACTCTTCCTCTTATGCATCTGGCCTGACCTCAGGCTAAAGCGGGATAACAGAATGTGATGGTATAACACCCGGAACCTGATCAACATGGACCTGCTACTCTAGAGTATGGGCCGCAGGTGTCTGAGCTCCTCCCCCATCCCGAGATGTAGCTGGTGCAACTGGGATCAATCCTGCCTAAGCTAAAGTGCTAGAGTTTTGAACATGCTCAAGATCTGTGCTAGGGTCTCAGGGGCAACAGGCGTCTCGGGTGGTTGTCCCCCAACCGGAGCTACTGGTGGCTCCTCAGTCGCTACCAAGGTGGGTGCTCTAGCTGCACCACGTGCTCCACTTGGGCTTCTACCCAGGCCCCAGCCTCGCGTGACTCTAGCAAGGGGCATGGGAGTCTGATCATCCGACCCAGCTGTGTGTGTCCTCACATTTGTGAGAGAACAGAAAGACAAAGGCTTAGATTTCGAAATCAACAAATTCGCATGATAAGGAATCAAAGAAGTGGAATTTTCTAATAGTTATGTAGCATGTCGAAGATAAGTACAGACGTCTTTGTACCGATCCACAAGACTCTACTAAACTGGCTTATGACTTGTAGCACCTATGAACCTAGAGCTCTGATACCAACTTGTCACGACCCAAAATCCCACCTTAGGAATAGTGATGGCACACAAGTCTCTAAGACTAGGTAAGCCTAACACATGATGAGAATAGCAGGTTAAGTCCAATTAACTAAAAAGCATAAAAAGAAAAGTGACATAGCATCGAAAGAATGACCAAACAGTAATACACCCCAAAATCGGTAGTACAGAGTCGTAAACTCTACTAAAATATACTAGGAATCTCTATTACAATATTGTTCGAAAACAAAAGAAACAGTAGCATATGATCACTAGAAGGTGACTCGGAGGCCTGCGAGTTTCAAGCAGGTATATCTTGAAGTCTCTGCGATGTCTAAATCAGCTCACTAGCCTTCGACACGAGTAGAAGTACCTATATCTGCATAAAAATGTGCAGGAGTGTAGTGTGAGTACACCACAATGGTACCCAATAATTATCAAGACTAACCTCGGTGGAGTAGTGATGAGGTCAAGTCAAGACACTTACTAGAAATAGCAATTTGTGTAGAATATTAATATAATCTAACAACACATGAAGTAAAAGCAATAAATTTGTCACGACCCAAACCAATGGGCCATGACGAGTGCCCGAGTCCTACCTGTCGAACACCCATAAGCATGCGTCTAAGATATAAACATGAATTAAGGGTAGGTCATGAATAACATCTGTCAATAAACTGCTGAATCACGTGAATAACATACTTGAGGAAAACATGTCCAAAAGACATATATATATATATATATATATATATATATATATATATATATATATATATATATATATATATATATATATATATATATATATATACATGCGGAATACGGTAGGGCGAGCCGACAAGGCTGCTATAGACAATTATATATCCAAAACTGGAAGCCGACAAGGCCACATACTATCCAACTATACATGACTGTCTATAGACCTCTAATAGAGTGTACAACTGTATGAAGGACGGGACTGGGCCCCGTCGTACCCATATCTACATAGAAAAATAGCATACCAAAACTAATAATAGCTCTGGATCAAGTGGAGCACACCAACTCTCGCTGATCAAGGATCCTAAAAGGGGGACCGTCAGCCTATCTACCTACACCTGCGGCCATGAAATGCAGGCCCCAGGAAATAGGGGCGTCAGTACGAATAATGTACCGAGTATGTAAGGCATGAAAATCAGTACATAAAAGACATAAAAGAAACATGGAGTAAAGGAATCCGCCTGTAAGTCTAAATAACTTTGTCAATCTTGAAATATTTATAAAGTCATGCATGTGCGTATAAATGTCGTATCATGCATAGGTATATATGTACATAACATCATCAAGCCTCTAAGGGTATCCCATCATATCATTTCGGCCTCTGTGGGCGAAATCATCAACGTATACGAACTGATCAGGTGGTGGTGCATATATAACGCAATAACCTTTTCCCATATCCCATATACATATAATATATGCGTATACAATGCCATCTGGTCATGGGTTAATGTACATGTATAAATGAATGCAATGCATAATGAAGTAAGTCAATAAGATCTCTCGGATAAACTTTATCAACTTACGTATTTTTCTAAGACCCATGAATAGATAATATAATAATAAAACACATGGGGAATCAAGAACATAGGCACTCCTAGTACTTCTATGAATAGAGACATTTATGAAAGTTGTGTGTTTACTCGTTTCGTTTCTATCATATGGATCATGCCAAAAGGAAAGAAGGGATAGCCTTAACATACCTGAGCCGATTCTCTTAACAATCCCTCTAACCCACGTCTTTTGCGAAAAACACATAACAGCGGATCGAAGTAGGGAAAAACTCCGTATGATATTCTTGAAAAATATTATATCGTGCTCTCTTAGAATTGCATCTCATGTTGTTGTAGCGTTCTAAGGGTTCATATGGAATATTTTGAGGCTCCATCTGTTACTTAACAACCATAACATCACACTTTAATGATGTAGGAAGATATCTTATACTTGTGGGTCGTGGGGCCCACTTGATAAGGATTAATTTTTCCCAAAATCCCCTAAATATGCCACCTAGTTACATAAACTAAGAGTCACCATTTGGCTTGATTAAGAACCCCATTTGCTGCCACGTTGGGAGGTCCATTAGTCTTATCCACAATTTCCTAATAAGCTTGTTAATTTCCCACTAAACCAATAATTAACCAATTACCCACATAATTAATAATTATCTTAAATTACTTAAAATACTAGTCACTTTTAACACACTTTATATATCTTACTATCATGGTCATATGGTACCTTGTATGGCACTAGTCCATAAATATGGGGTATTATAGCTTGGACCGTATTTTATTCCAAATTGACAAACTTCAACGAATACTCATTCTTTGATTTGTTTACCCTCTAATCTTCACGGCACTCACTTATCGCCTGTTATAAATAACATAAGTGTTTATAACCTTAAAAATAATTTCATTCCCGAGCCTACATCGATTAACTTACGAAACTTTATAGTACGAAAACGTGAAATGTAACATCCTTCCCCCTAGAAACATTCGTCCTCGAATGTTTAACTCCCCGAGATCTATATAAAGTTTTGGCAGAGTCGCCTTTGTAACAATACTACTACCAACCCGTCCTATAGAAAAATCAATAATTTAATGCCACATAGGGCCACAATCATCAATAACGGCAATAGCCTCACACGACCAATGATAATAACTAACACAAGAATCCATACACGAACCTTAAGGCTATGATGTCTCAGTCAGATCCTCCTCTGGAAGAGGAAACAAGTGAGGATACCTAGACTTCATGTCTTATTCGGCTTCCCAAGTCATTTCTTCCATATTATTGTTTCTCCAAAGTACTTTCACCGAAGCTACGTCTTTAGTCCTCAATATACGAACCTGTCTATCTAGTATAGCAATGGGAGTTTCGTCATATGATAACTGCTCTGTGACCTGAACATCATCAACTACCATGATTCTAGAAGGATCTCTGATACATTTATAGAGCATAGACACATGAAAGACTGGATGTACAGACTCCAAGTCAGAAAGTAAGTCTAACTCATATGCTACCTGGCCTACCTTGCGTATGATCTTATATGGTCCAATGTACCGAGGGCTAAATTTTCCTTTCTTACCGAACCTCATAACGCCTTTCATCGATGATACCTTTAGGAATACCCAATTGTCAACCTGAAACTCCAAGTCTGGTCGTCGATTATCCGCATAAGACTTCTGACAGCTTTGGGCTACTAATAGCCTTTCCTGTATATGCTTAATCTTATCGATTGCCTATTGTACCATCTCTGGTCTTACTAACTTAGTTTCCCCAACATCGAACCATCTGATAGGCAACCTACACTTTCGTCCATAAAAGGCTTTGTATGGAGCCATCTGAATACTAGAATGATAGCTATTATTATAGGCGAACTCAATAAGCGGCAGATGATCATCCCAGCTACCCCTGAAGTCTATCACATAGGCTCGTAACATATCCTCAAGTTCCTGAATAGTACGCTCAGCATGTCTGTCTGTTTGGGGACGTAATGTTGTACTAAGACTTGCCTGAGTTCCCAATCCTTTTTGGAAGAACCTCCAAAAATTGGCTCTAAACTGAGCTCCTATATCCGAGATAATAGATGTAGGGACACCATGAAGTCGTACTATCTCTTTAATGTAAAGTCTTGCATACCTATGCGGAATATGTAGTCCTAATAGGCAGGAAATTGGCTGATTTTATAAGTTTATCAACAATCACCCATATAGAATCGAACTTACGCTGGGTACGAGGTAAGCCTATGATGAAATCCATATTAATTACTTCCCATTTCCAATTCGGAATCTCTATAGCCTGCAATAATCCACCGGGTTTTTGATGCTCAATCTTAACCTGCTGGCAGTTAGGGCACTAAGTAACAAACTTCGCTATATCCTTTTTCATTCGGTCCCACCAATATATTTCCCTGATATCATGAAACATCCTTGTTGCTCCTAGATGGACAGAATAACGAGAATAGTAAGTCTCTCCCATAACCTGCCGGCGCACCCCTGCAACATTAGGGACACATAATCGTCCTCGATATCTAAGGACTCCGTCTCCTATAATCTTAAATGGTGTCTTCTCCTTCTGAGGGGTTGTATCCCTGTAATGAGCTAACACAGGATCCTCGTACTGGCGTTCCTTCACTTCATTTACTATAGAGGATGTTGTCGTGTCCTGAATAATAACTCTGGTATCACCTGAGTCCAGTATTCGAACTCCAAGACTAGCTAGCTGATAAATCTCATGGGCTATCCCCCTCTTCTCTGGCTATAAATATGATAGGCTACCCATAGATTTACTTCTGAGGGCATCGGCTACTACATTCGCCTTTCTTGGATGGTATAAAATATCAACGTCATAGTCTTTTAGTAGCTCCAACCATCTCCTTTGACGTAAATTCAACTCCTTTTGCTTGAAGATATACTGAAGGCTCTTATGATCCGTATAAATATCAACATGAATGCCATACAAACAGTGCCTCCACATATTTAGTGCATGAATCATCGCGGCTAACTCTAAATCACGGGTCGGGTAATTCTTCTCGTGCTTTCTTAGTTGTCTAGAAGCATAAGCTACAACCTTACCATGCTGCATCAGTACACAATCCAATCCAACGCCTGAAGTGTCACAATAGATATCATAACCATCGGTTCCCTATGGGAGTGTTAGAACCGGTGCTGAAGTTAATTTGTCCTTCATTGCTTGGAAACTCAGCTCACAAGAATCATTCCACTGAAACATAGCTCCCTTCTGAGTCAACTATGTCAATGGTGCTGAAAGAGAAGAAAATCCCTCTACGAACCTCCTGTAATAACCTGCCATACCTAGGAAGCTACGAACCTCCGTCGGTGTCGTGGGTCTAGGCCAAGTCTTCACCGCCTCAATCTTTTGGGTATCAACTTGGATACCTTCACCTGAAATAATATGCCCAAGGAAAGCTACAAAATTCAACCAGAATTCACATTTAGAGGATTTTGCATGCAACTTCCCTTTTTCTAGAACTCTGAGCACAGTACGCAAATGATCTGCATGCTTAGTCTCTGAACGAGAATACACCAATATATCATCAATAAATACAATCACGAATAGATCTAGAAAGGGTCTGAACACACAGTTCATCAAATCCATGAATACTGCTGAGGAATTGGTCAAACCGAATGACATAACACGAAACTCAAAGTGTCTGTATCTGGTCCTGAATGCTGTCTTCGGAATATCTTTCTCCTTAACCGTTACCTTTTGGTACTCGAACCTTAAGTCTATCTTCGAGAAACACTTGGCACCTTGCAACAGATCAAATAAATCATCAATCCTCCAGAGCGGTACTTATTCTTAATCGTCACCTTATTCAACTATCTATAATCAATACACATCCGCAAGGAACCATCTTTCTTCCTCACAAATAACACAGGTGCTCCACACGGTGATGTACTAGGTATGATAAAGCCTTTTCAAGCAAGTCCTTTAGTTGTTCCTTCAACTCTCTCAGCTCTGCAGGTGCCATTCTATAGGGAGGAATGGATATTGGCTGAGTATCTGGTAATATGTCAATAGAAAACTCAATTTTGCGCTCTGGCGGAAGACCCGGAAGCTCATCGAGAAAACATCGGGAAACTCATCAACCACTGGGATAGATTGAATGGTTGGTGACTCTACTTTCACATCCTGTACCCGAACTAAGTGATAAATATAGCCCTTTATAATCATCTTCCCTGCCTTGAGATAGGAAATAAACCTACCTCTCGGCAATGCCGTATTACCTTTCCACTCCAAAACAGGCTCCCATGGAAACTGGAATCGAACCATCTTTGATCTACAATAAATGTTGGCATAACAAGAAGACAACCAATCCATACCCAGCATAACATCAAATTCTACCATAACTCAATTAGGTCTGCTACTGTAGATCGATTATGAACTACTATTGTACAATCTCTATATACTTGCCTAGCTATCACTGGATCCCCAATAGGTGTCAACACCTCAAAAGGTTTAACCAACTCAGGTTCTATTCCAAACTTACTAGCAACCAACAGAGTAACATATGATAAGGTGGAAACTGGATCAATTAATGTATATACATCATATGAGGAGACTAATAATATACCTGTAACAACATCAGGTGATGACTTCTGATCATGTCGACCTACTAATGCACAAATGTTGTTCTAAGGACCGCTCCAGCTAGATGCTCCACCTTTGCCTCTACCACGACCGATTGGTGCTTGTGAACCTTGCCAAGAGTGGTGTACCGATGATGACGAACCAGCTACAGATCCCCGTTGGCTGAACTATGCTTGCACCACCTCTCATCGGATAATATCTCATTACGTGGCCTGGATAACCACAAGTATAACAAACACCCAGCCCCATACGGCACTGCCCGGTATATTTCTTACCATAGTGAGCACATCGTGGCAAGGGCGGCCTCATCTAACTTGACTCACCCCTATACTGAGAATCTGAGGCCCTGGAACTTTGACTAGGACCTGAATATGTGGAACGATCAAATCTCCTACCGACAAACTGAGGGTGTGCACTAGCCGATAGCTAGGCTGGATACCTTGGGTATTGTTGTATCTGACCCCCTCAAAACTCACCAAAAGGACCAAAGATCTCGCTCTCTTACTCTGGCCCCTATCATGCTCGCAATCGGCCCTATCCTTCTGCTTATGCTCCTCTACACGCTGAGCGTATGCCTGAATACGAGAAATATCCATGCCTGGCTGAAGTTAGACCGACATACAATTGTTAAGCAGGTGCGGCTCCAACCCCATCACGAACCGATGAACCCGATCCTCCATCTTAGCTACAATAGTGGGAGCATGCCTAGCCAAATAATCAAACTGAAGGTTGTACTCCTGAACACTCATATTACCCTGCCGAAGGGTCAAGAACCTATCAGCTCTGGCCCGTCTAAGCTCTGGTGGCAGATAATGACGAAGAAAAGCTTCTGTAAACTCATGCCATACCGCTAGAGGGGCATCCTCACCTCTGGACAACTCCCAAGACTCATACCAATTAACTGCAACATCCTGAAGTCTATATGAAGCTAGCTTAACTAACGCAGTCGCAGTGGCCTTCATTACCCTCAAAGTCATCTACATCCTATCGATAAATACCTGAGGGTCCTAGTTTGGTGCTCCAGTGAATACCGGAGGGTCCAAATTAAGGAAATCACGAACCCTCGCACTGATGGCCCTATCTGTATGACCAATACCTACTTCCTGATGCCGAGATTGTGTGGCTACTAATCGAGTCAATAGCTGAATAGCATCTCTCATCTCTTGACCCGGTGCAACTGGCTGAGAAGTTGGATGTACAGGGGCAGGCGCTGAAGCTGGTGCCCCTCGGAGCTCCTCTAGAGAGGGCGGGGTATGTGAAGAATGAGATGGAATCTCACTATGAGACTCTCCTCGAGCCCTGGTAACTCGTGGCGCTGGACTAGTAGTTTCATCAGCCACGGACTTGCCCTTCTGGGCAGCTGTAGCCTTCTTAGGCATCGCTGAAAACATAACATATCGTTAAGGAAATGAATCCTTATATCGCACGATCTAAGATAAGAAAGGAGGATAACATCCTATATGTCCTATAGCCTCCTGTTTATAAATGTGGTGCACAACACACTCATAAACAAGACTCTACTATACACGGTCTGTAGACAACACTAGGACAGAACTGCTATGATACCACTTTTGTCACGACCCAAACCAATGGGCTATGATGAGTGCCCGAGTCCTACCTGTCAAACACCACTAAGCATGCGTCTAAGATATAAACTTGAATTAAGGGTAGGTCATGAATAACATCTTTCAATAAACTGCTAAATCACATGAATAACATACTTGAGAAAAACATGTCCAAAAGACATATATACATATACATGCGGAATACGGTAGGGCGAGCCGACAAGGCTGTTATAGACAACTATAAATCCAAAACTGGAAGCCGACAAGGCCACATACTATCCAACTATACATGACTGTCTACAGACCTCTAATAGAGTGTACAACTGTATGAAGGACAGGACTGGGCCCCGTTGACCCATATCTATATACAAAAATAGTGTACCAAAACTAATAACACCTAAGGATCAAGTGGAGCACACCAACTCTTGCTGATCAAGGATCACTAAAAGGGGGACCGTCAGCCTGTCTACCTGCACCTGCGGGCAAGAAACGCAGGCCCCGAGAAATAGGGGCGTCAGTACGAATAATTTACCGAGTATGTAAGCATGAAAATCAGTACATAAAAGACATAAAAGAAACATGGAGTAAAGGAATACCCATGTAAGTCTAACTAACTTTGTGAATCCTAAAATATTTATAAAGTCATGCATGTGCGTATAAATGTCGTATCATGTGTAATTATATGTGTACATAACATTATCAAGCCTCTGAGGGCATCCAATCATATCATCTCAGCCTCTAGGGCGAAATCATCAACATATACCAACTGATCGGGTGGTGGTGCGTATATAATGCCATAACCTTTTTCCCATATCCCATAAACATATAATATACGCGTATACAACGCCATCTGGTCATGGGTCAATGTACATGTATAAATGAATGCAATGCATAATGAAGTAAGTCAATAAGATCTCTCGGATAAACTTTATCAACTTACGTATTTTTCTAAGACCCATGAACCGATAATATAATAATAGAACACATGGGGAATCAAGAACATAGGCACTTTTAGTACTTCTATGAATAGAGCCATTTATGAAAGTTGTGCGTTTACTTATTTCGTTTGTATCATATGGATCATGCCAAAAGGAAAGAAGGTATAGGCTTAACATACCTGAGCCGATTCTCTTAAAAATCCCTCTAACCCACGTCTTTTGGGAAAAACACATAACGGCGGATCGAAGTAGGGAAAGAATCCGTATGATATTCTTGAGAAAGATTATACAGTGCTCTCTTAGAATTGCATCTCACGTTGTTGTAGCGTTCTAAGGGTTCATATGGACTATTTTGAGGCTTCATCTGTTACTTAGCAACCATAACATCACATTTTAATGATATAGGAAGATATCTTATCCTTGTGGGTTGTGGGGCCCACTTGATAAGGATTAATTTTTCCCAAAATCCCCTAAATATGCAACCTAGTTACATAAACTAAGAGTCACCATTTGGCTTGATTATGAACCCTATTTGCTGCCACGTTGGGAGGTCCATTAGGCTTATCCACAATTTCCTAATAAGCTTGTTAATTTCCCACTAAACCAATAATTAACCAATTACCCACATAATTAATAATTATCTCAAATTACTTAAAAAACTAATTACTTTTAACACACTTTATATATCTTACTATCATGGTCATGTGGTACCTTGTATGATACTAGTCCATAAATACGGGGTATTATAGCTTGGACCGTATTTTATCCCAAATTAACAAACTTCAAAGAATACTCATTCTTTGATTTGTTTACCCTCTAATCTTCATGGGACTCACTTATCACCTGTTATAAATAGCATAAGTGCTTATAACCTCAAAAATAATCTCATTCCCAAGCCAACGTCGATTAACTTATGACAAAACTTTAACATACGAAAACGCGAAATGTAACAAAATTACAACAAAGAAGAATTTTATTATAAGGCTAATAACGGAAGTAAAAGCAATAAATTAGAAAAAATAGCGAACATATAGTAAAAATATCAAATAATCAAATACAGTTGAATTACAAGTGAAATGAATTAAGGAAAAAATCATAACCGTTCAAAATAACAAGTCGTTCCCACATAGAATGTACAACAAGAATCACCCCGAGATACCACACCTCATATTCACATTTCACAAGTAATAATTACAATCTTCCTTATATCGCCGTGTGACCCTTGCATTTATTTTAAAAACATTTTTCCCGAAATAGCTTCATGCGCTTTAGCCCCCTTATCTCGCCGCATGTGCTTCAAATGAACTAATTTTCCTTACTAGCAACACGCGCATAAATCCCACTTATCTCGCATCATGCTCTTTAATATCACCACCCCTATACCGCTACATGCGCTTCTCATAATAACACAATAATCAACTCGTACCATACGTGCCCATATACCACAATATTGCCAAAACAACAATATCAATAACATAACAGCGCATAGCCCATGGCTCAACAACAATGTCTACAAGATGTAACGACCCGATCGGTCGTTTTACTTTCTAGATCCCTGTTACCCTAATTAAGACTCCATGTATGTGCTTTTACTATTTTATGACCTACGGGGATGGTTGGTTTAGGTTTGGAAAGGGTTCGGGTTAAAATAAGAACACTTAGTTCCTTAATAGTGGCTTATGATAGCCAAGTTTGACTTGGGTCAACGTTTTGAGTAAACGACCTCAGAACCGGGATTTTATTGATCCAAAAGGTTTGTATGATGATTTTTGACTTGGGCGTATGTTAGGATCGGGTTTCGGGTGATCCGGCAGTATTTCGGCGCTTAATGTTGAAAGTTGGTTCATTGAGGGTTTTCTACCTTGGAATATGTCCTATGGTGAATTATGACTTGTGTGCAAAATTTGAGGTCAATCGGAGTTGGTTTGATAGGTTTCGGTGTCGGTTTTAGAAGTTGGAAATTCATTGGTTTCATTAGTCTTGAATTGGGGTGCGATTCATGTTTCGATGTTGTTTGATGTGATGTGAGGCTTCAACAAAGTTCAGAATGTGATTTAGGACGTGTTGGCATGTTTGGGCGAGGTACCAGGCCCTCAGGTAGGATTCGGATGGTCGACGGAGCTTGGTTGCATATCTGCAAAGTGTTGAAGGTTGCTGGTATCTGGTGCGTTCGCACCTGCGGTGGAAGTGGCTGCAGGTGGGGTGCCTTGGTCGTAGAAGTGGAATGGAGGGGAGTCAACGAGGTCTGCAAAAGTGAGCAATTTTCTGCAGAAGAGAACTCGCTTCTGCGATGAAGGGGTCCGTAGATGCGGATCGAGGCAGCTTGGCCTTGGTCGCAGATGCGCGAGGCGATCCGCAGGTGCGGGCGGCAAACCACAGACGCAGGCCCGTAGATGCAGGACTTGGCCTTAGGTGCGGCTGGTCGTGGGTCGAGTGCTTTCCGCAAATTCAGACAACTGACCGCAGAAGCGGAAATCGCTGGGCAGTGGAGTGAATTTAATTCGAGACTTAGCCTATTTACCACACACTTTCACTTGGTCTTGGGAGATTTTGAGAGCACTTTTGTGGGGGATTCTCATCAACACCACAAAGTAAGTAAAGTCTACCCATTTTTAAGTTAAATACGTAAATTATAAGTAGATTAAACATGGGAAATTAGTGAAACTTGTGGTATTTTGTGAAGAACCTAGGGTTTAAGTATATTTGATATTTGATCATGGATTTAGTTGTGGAAATTGGAATGAATTATATATTTGGCTTAGGGAAGTCATGGGTAACATTTATCTTTGAAAATTTCCGGAATCCGGGCACGTGGACTCAGGGGTGAATTTCAGGAACCTTCCAAATTGGGTTCGGTAATCACTGTAATAGTTAAATTATGAACTTTTGAGAAATTATTGATTAGTTTGTACTACCTTTGGCTTGTTTTGGATTGTCACCAACTTGAGGCTTTTAGAGTGATTTGTAAGCCGAAAAGTGGACTTGGGAATGAGGTAAGTCTCTTGCCTAACCTTGTAAGAGGGAATTAACCCCATAGGTGTTTAGAATATTATTTGCTACTAATTGTGGGTGCTACATACGCACGAAGTGACGAGGGTCCGTGCGTAGCTAAAATTTATGTTATGTCTGGGTAGACATAGGCCTTTATTATGTTATTACTTGCACTATTTGGACTCACATTGCTAGTTTAATTGCTCGTATTAATAAGTAAAACTTGGTTAAGGATTATGTTAAATCGAGCCTCATTACTTAGAGAGAATTGGCGGAATGTTTAATTATTGATGGAAATTATATCCTTTCATGGGCTTTCCTCGAAATTGTAAATATGAAATTCGAAATCCGAAAAGTTTTTCTATTCCAGTGGATCGGGCCAAACGCCTCGGCAATATCATATACATATTATGGGATGCATCCATGGATCGGGTCGTACGACCTCGATAGTGTATTTACACGAATATTATGGATCGAGCCGTACGACCTCAGCATAACTCGTGCGTGTTGTCACTCGGAGTCCGATCACACTTTATATATCTTTCATGACTTGAGGATTTATAATTACATGTTGAGCCCTTACTTGTTGAGATTATTATGTGATATTTGGGGACTTTTAATTGTTATTTTGATAAACTGTCATTTAATTATTGCCTCTTATTCCATCATTAATATTTTTTTCATGCCTATTAAATAATCGTGTACATTATGTATATTGCCCACTAGTAAGTATAGAAGTCGACCCCTCATCACTACTTCATCGAGGTTAGACTAGATACTTACTTGGTGCATGTTGTTTATGTACTCACGCTATACTTCTGCACATGTTGTTTACCCGAAGGCTTAGTGGTGAGCTTCTTTCATGCTCCGTTCTGTAGCACCCGGAGCGTTCTCTTGTCATATTTTTATCATTTCTGTCTATTTTGTTTCAGACGGTAGTTCTTAGAGAGTTTTGAATATTCTACTAGATGCTCGTGCACTTGTGACACCGAGTTTTGGAAATTCTCGTAAACATTCATGGGTTTGGACTATTTAATTCACTACCTTACTTCCCTATTTAGTTTATGCTTTACATTACCACACTCATTTACTATTTGTTTCCGCATTAAATAAAATTTAAAGACTTTAAAAATATTAAAATGAGAAATTAAATGGATAGTTCACTGTTTGCTTGCCTAGCGGCGACGTTGGGTGCCATCACGGCCTAAAGTGGAAATTGGGTAATGATAGCTTGGTATCAGAGGTCTAGGTTCGCATAGGTTTCACAAGTCATGATCGATCCAAATAGAGTCTTGCGAAGACGTTCGTACTTATCTTCGATAGGCTATAGGGTGCTAGGAAACTTCTCTTTCTTCATCTCCTATTGTGCAGTTGATGTTGTGCTAAGTATCTTTATCTTATTCTCTCACAGATGGTGAGAATGCGCGCAGCAGATGTACCCGATGGTGGAGGAGCTGCTCCCCCTTTTGCTAGAGGCCGAGGCAGAGGCCGGGCAAGAGCTCCAGCTTCGGCTAGAGGGCGTCCTAGAGTTTCTCCTGTCGTACCACCAGTGGATCCAATGGAGGATCCTGTCATTAAGGAGCAGGGTGAGGTGCCCGCAGCTAAGCCGGCCACAACAGATTTCACGTCCGTACCGAGATTTCAGGAGGTCATGGGTCATATGCTTCGTGGTTCATGGATTCTATGATGCAGGCTGGTTAATTTCCAGCGGATCAGCCATATCTCAAGCGGGAGGGGAGCACAAACCCCTACTGCTCAGGCTCCTAGGCATGCTGCTACCGCATATTAGACCCTAGGTATATTACCTGTGGGCGGAGCCCAGCCAGTTGCAGCGGTTGTACCGGAGCCCATATCAGATGCAGTAGTCGAGCCACATAAGATATTGGATAGATGGACCAGACTACATCTTCTTGCCTTTGGCGGTGAGCGACCTGAGGACCCCCAGGATTTTACTGACCGTTGCAGGGACAGGCTGCACAACATGAGAGTATTGGAGTCCAACAGGGTGGACTTCACCACATATCAGTTGGAGGGCAGGGCGCGTATATGGTGACAGTCCTATCTTCTTATCAGGCTAGTGGGTTCGCCTCTCTTGACTTGGGATCAGTTCACACGTCTCTTTCTGGAAAGATATATTTCCCCCTCTTAAAGAGAAGAGCTACGAGATCAGTTTGAGCGGCTCCAGCAGGGTCAGATGTCTGTGACTGATTATGAGGCTAGATTCTCTAAGTTGTCCCACCATGTACTCATGATACTCCCCACTGATGCAGAGAGAGTGCGGAGATTTATTGCGAGCTTGCATTATGGTATTCAGGTTACTATAGCCCGAGAGGTGGAGATGGGGACTCCTTATGGGAAGGTTATGGAGATAGCTCGGTTGATTGAGGGTATTTGCACCCAGGGCCGATTGCATACGATAGGGGAGAAGAGGCCTCGTCGTTGTGGAGGATTCAGCGGTGCCCCGTTTGGGGGCAGAGGTCAGTTCGTGAGGACTCAGTCCAGCAGATGTACTTACTCAGCACCACCGCCTTCTCGGGGTGCACCAGTGCGGCCGTATTTCAGTGTCATTCCAGAGAGCTCATACCATCTACCGACTATTCAAGGCCCTTCCAGCGGGTATTCAGGTCCCTAGGGTCACACTCAGGGTCAGTCATCTTCCGCACTGAGGGGTTGCTACGAGTGTGGGGATCTTGCCTTAGGTTTCGGGACAAAGCGGTGCAGCAGAGTCATCAGCCCATAATTACCACACCAGCTGCCGCACATGCTGTCCGTCCTGCCAGAGGCGGAGGGCAAATGGGTAGTGGTCTACCTAGAGGTGGAGGCTAGGCAGGTGGCGCTCCAGCTACGTTCTATGCTTTCCCAGCCAGACCAGTTGTAGTAGCTCAAATGCCATGATCACAAGTATTGTTTCTATCTTCGTTAGGGATACCTCAATATTATCCGATCCAGGGTCTACATATTCATATGTTTCTTCTCTATTTTCTATTATCTGGATATCCCTCGTGAGTCCTTGGGGTGCTCCTATTTATGTGTCCATGCCCGTGGGCGATTCTGTTATTGTGGATCGGGTCTACCAATCCTATATTGTGACCTTCTGTGGTTATGAGACCAGAGTGGATCTTTTGTTGCTCGACATGACCGACTTTGAGGTCATCCTGGGCATGGACTGGTTGTCTCCATATCATGCCATTCTTGATTGCCATGCCAAGATTGTTACCTTGGCGATGCCAAAGTTTCCTAGATTGGAGTGGAGGGGTTCATATATCAATGCATCTAGTCGGGTTATCTCTTTTCTGAAAGCCCGACACATGGTCGAGAAGGGTTGTTTGGATTATCTAGCTTATGTTCGGGATACTGCTGCAGAGACTCCCACGATTGATTCAGTGCCTATGGTGTGGGAGTTCTCCGATGTGTTTCCTTCTGATTTACCAGGCATGCCACCAGATCGTGATATCGATTTTTGTATTGATTTGACACTAGGTACTCAGCTTATCTCTATTCCACCATACTACATGGCTTTGAAAGAATTGAAGGAACATCTTGAGGAGTTTCTAGCAAAGAGGTTCGTCAGGCCGAGTATGTCGCCTTGGGGCGCACCGGTGTTATTTGTGAAAAAGAAGGATGGGACTATGTGAATGTGCATTGATTACCGCCAGTTGAACAAAGTTAACATTAAGAATAAGTACATGTTGTCGTGTATTGATGATTTGTTTGACCAGTTGCAGGGTGCTAAAGTGTAAGGCCCCGTAAAATTTTACCTAAAACCTGGAGTTTCGTGGTGCCGAAATAGACTTAAGCGTTGGGGAGTTGAAGAAAATTTTTGAAAGTGCAGGGATTTCTGTGATCCATTTTGTGGTCGCAAAACTGATCTACGGACCGCAGATCTGCCGCAGACTGAAGCAGAAATTTGGGCAAACTTTTTGGACCATTATGCGGTCCATTATGCGGCCGCATATTCATTTCGCGGGCCGCACAACCCATCGCAGACCTAGCACAAAACTTTCTGGAGGAAAGTTTTGCGGCGCATTATGCGACCGCAAACCAGTCGCAAAGTGAGGCAGGAGTGCCCAATTCTGGAGGACAATTATGCGGTCCATTCCGCGGACCGCAGAAGCGTTATGCGGTCGCATATGCGATCGTAGATCTGCATCGCGGCTTCATTTTTTCTAATTTTTGAACCCAACCCCATTCTTATAAAACAGTCTTAGAGATCATTTTAGAAGGCTCAAACTTATATTTTAGAGAGAGGAAGGTGGTCTAGAGTGAGAAAAGGAATTTCTAAGTCACTTGTTCATCATTCTTCGCTCAGGCCTTGAAGAATTCTCTAGGTTAACTCACAAGGTCTTCAACCAAAAGGTAAGGTTCTAGCCCTAGCCTTCAATTTTGAGTTTTGACTGAAAATAGGTAATAAGCCAAGCAATTCTTGGTTGTGAGATTTGTTCATTATGCATGCATGTACTATCTAGGGTTGTGGGGAAATTGTTGAGCTCAATTGGGTAGATTTTGGGTAGTGAAATAGAGGAACCCACCATATGAGGACCTTGAGATCATAATGGCCACCTAGTATTTGATAAAATACTCAAATGAGCTAGAATCATGAACTCCTTCCTAATTCGTGTTCAATGTTGCTGTGTCTCTAAGTAAATCAAAGTTGCTAGAATTCCGAAATTGTGTAGTGAATTAAAGAAAGCTCAAAGCGAGGTATGTTGGCTAAACTCCTCTTTTAGAATTGAACCCCACAATGGCCTTGTAAGTCCTGTGATGCTCATTATAAATTGATTATTCCAAATAAGCCTTGTGTCAAAAATAAATATGCGTTCAATATGTATTCCAAAGATTCTTGTTATGTTGAGTTACTATTTGAGAATGTGGTTTAAGTATGGGTTGTGTGTTATTATATATTATGTTATGATTTAAAACGTGATTCTAATGAAAACTATCATGTCAAATTGTGCAAGAAATCACATGTGCCTAAGACCCTAAATTGCTCAATATATGTTTAAAGTTTTAATTTGAAAGGCCATGTTGTTGATTATCCATGATGATATTTGAAAGTGAAATAAGAGAACATGAAATATGATGTGCGGCCAACGTGCCAATAATGATATTGCGTCATGGCCATTGGTGCCAATGAAATAAATGTTATGCAAAAGATTGCGAAATAAGTGGTAAATCCTTTTAATAGTAAATTCTTTTGGAGTATCGATTAGCCACCGAGGAAGGGTAGGTCAAAAAAACCTAACCCCGAAACTACACGTGTCGGTGTAGGAGTGATTGAGGGGTAAATCCCCATGTTAATGTGATGAGATTGTTTCCCCCTTATATGGGATGAGATTGATATGTTGAGTTGTTTCCCCTTATATGGGATGAGACTATTGCTAGCGAGATGTGATGTGATGTCGACCCACACGGGATTGTGGCGAGATGACTTAGTCGATCGGGATGAGATCGGATGCCATGCTGCGCACATGGTGGTATTGTGAGTGAATGTCTCTGCGTGAGATAGCTTAGACGATCGGGATGAGATCGGACTCCGTGCTAAAACACGGTGGTGTATCGGTGCTAACGATCTCCCAACTTAAAAAGATTGGAACTTACTTGAAATTTGCCTTTCCCCTAACTTGGCACCTTTATACTATTTGATTCTCTTATTGATTTTATGTTTCCCTCTTCGTTTGTTGTTACTCGTTCTATTGATATGGTGTTTAGTTTTACATACTAGTACTATTCCATATGTACTAACGTCCCTTTTGCCGGAGGCACTGCATCTTTAATGGATGCAGGTGGTTCCTTAGCAGGTGGTATTGATCAGTGATAGCAGCACACCCTCTCCTCGGCTGACTTGGTGAGCCCCACTTCATTTCGGGGTCCTGTATCTCTTGTCCTTTGTACATAGTGTTTGAGGTATAGCCAGGGCCTTGTTGCCGGCACTGTCGTAGCACTCTTTTGTTCTTGTTAGAGGCTCTATAGACATAGTATGGGTTGTATCTATTTTTGGGAAGATTAAACTAAAAATGCTATAATTGTATCATCCGTTCCACTTTAACTATGATTGTACAATGTACTATTTTGGAGACTTGTTAATGATGTAACTAATGGAAATGAACTGGTGTTATTCATATATGACCTCTTACTGTCTAATTAATGAAATGTATTCTTCTCTTTATTCATGGGTGAATTGGGTAGACGGCACTGTGCAGGCTCGCTCGACTGGGGTAACTCTGTTGAGCCCGGTCGTGCTCCCTGAGGTTGGGGCATGACATAGAGCATTTTCTAAGATCGACTTGAGATCTGGGTATCATCTGCTGAAGATCCATGCTTCGGATGTTCCGAAGACGGCTTTTCGGACTAGATATGGCCACTATGAATTTCTAGTGATGTCATTCGACTTGACCAGTGCCCCAGTGGCGTTTATGGATTTGATGAATTAGGTGTACAGGCCATATATTGACTTGTTTGTCATTGTCTTCATTGATGACATATTGATCTACTCGCGTAGCATGGAGGAGCACGAGCAGTATTTGAGAGTTTTGCTTCAGACCTTGCGGGAACAGAAGTTATATGCTAAGTTCTCCAAGTGCGAGTTCTGGTTAAATTCTGTGGCATTCTTGGGGCATGTTGTATCAGGAGAGGGTATTAAGGTATATCCCAGGAAGATTGAGGCAGTCCAAAGTTGGCCTCGTCCCACCACAGCGACCGAGATCAGGAGCTTCTTGGGGTTAGCAGGTTATTATCGTCGGTTCGTGGAGGTACCCCGTTCCGACTGTCTAATGATTGGGAGGCAAGCTTTCAGAAGCTCAAGACCGTATTGACTACATCACCGGTGATAGTGTTGCCTTCCGGTTCAAGGATGTATACTGTGTATTGCGACGCTTCATGGGTTGTGTATTGATGCAAGAGGGGCGAGTTATTACATATGCTTCATGTCAGCTGAAGCCCCACGAGAAGAATTACCACGTACATGATTTGGAATTGACCGCAATAGTTCATGCTCTCAAGATCTGGAGGCATTATCTTTTTGTTTAATCAAAGGGATTTTAACTTGAAGCAGCGCAGGTGGCTTGAGTTACTGAAGGATTATGATATTACCATCCTTTACCATCCGGGCAAGGCGAATGTGGTTGCGGATGCCTTAAGCAGAAAGGCCGAGAGTATGGGTAGTTTGGCATTCATTTCAGCAGAGGAGAGGCCATTGGCTTTGGACATTCAGTCCTTAGCTAACAGACTTGTGAGGCTGGATATTTCAGAGCCTAGTCAAGTTCTTGCATGTGTTGAGGCTCAGTCTTCATTATTTGAGCGGATCAAGGCTCGTCAGTACGATGATACGCACCTTTTGGTTCTTAGAGAGACGGTATTACGAGGTGGTGCCAAGGAGGTTACAATCAGTGAGGATGGTGTTCTGCGACTCCAGGGTCACTTATGTGTTCCTAATGTTGATGTCTTGAGGGAGAAGAGTCTAGAGGAGGCACATAGTTCTCGGTATTCTATTCATCTTGATGCTATGAAGATGTATCGCGACCTAAGGTAACATTATTGGTGGCGGCAGATGAATAAGGACATAGTTGACTATGTAGCCAAGTGTCTAAATTGCTAGCAAGTTAAGTGTGAGCACCAGAGGCCAGGTGGCCTACTCCAGCAGATGGTTATACTAGAGTGGAAATGGGAGCAGATCACTACGGATTTTGTAGTTGGGTTTCCGCGGACGATGAGGAAGTTTGATGCCGTTTGGGTCATTATCGACATGCTGACCAAGTCGGCAAACTTTATTCTGGTTGTAACTACGTACTCTTCAGAGAGATTAGCCCATATTTACATTCAGTAGATCGTCTGATTGCATGGTGTGCCTGTTTCCATCATTTCAGATAGAGGCCCTCAGTTCACTTTGCATTTTTGGAGAGCAGTACAGAGTGAGTTGGGAACTCGGGTAGAGCTCAGCATAGCCTTTCATCCGCAGACCGATGGGCAGTCGGAGCGGACAATTCAGATCCTGGAGGATATGCTCAGAGCGTGTGTGATTGATTTCGAGGAGCAGTGGCATCCATTCTTGCCTTTTGCCGAGTTTGCTTATAATAACAGTTATTAGTCTAGCATCGAGATGTCTCTATTTGAGATTTTATATGGTCGGCAATGTCGTTCGCCCATCAGATGATTTGAGGTTAGGCTAGGTTATATGGAACTTATTTAGTGAAAGATGCCTTGGAGAAGGTAAAGTTGATTGAGGAGCAGTTTCACACAGCACAATCCAGACAGAAGAGTTACGTGGATCAGAAGGCGTGTGATTTATCATTTATGGTGGGTGAGAAGGTTCTCTTGAATGTCTCACAGATGAAGGGTATCATGAGGTTCAGGAAGAAGGGCAAGTTGAACCCAAGGTTTATTGGCCCATTTGAGGTGTTGAGGCGGGTTGGGGAGGTTGCTTACGAGCTTGCTTTGCCTCCCAGTCTATCGGGAGTTCATCCGGTCTTCCGTGTATCTATGCTCCGGAAGTACCATGCCGACAAGTCGCATATGTTAGATTACATCATGGTTCAGCTAGATGAGAGCTTGGGTTATGAGGAGGAGCCAGTTGCTATTATTGACAGGCAGGTTTGCCAGTTGAGGTCCAAGAAGATTACTATGGTAAAGGTCCAGTGGAGGGGTAAACCAGTCGAGGAAGCGATGTGGGAGACCGGGGAGGACATGCGGAGCAGATATCTGCATTTATTCAGCACTCCATGTATGATTCTAGACCCATTCGAGGACAGACGTGTGTTTAAGAGGTGGAGAATGTAATGATTTGACCAGTCATTTTACTTTCTAGATCCATGTTCCCCTAATTAAGACTCCTCGTATGTGCTTTTACTATTTTATGACTTATGGGGATGGCTGGTTTAGGTTTGGAAAGGGTTCGGTTTGAAATCGAAATACTTAGTTCCTTAATAGTGGCTTGTGATGGCCAAGTTTGACATGGGTCAACGTTTTGAGTAAACGACCTCGGAACCGGGATTTAATTATTCCAATAGATCCGTATTATTATTTTGGACTTGGGCATGTGTTCGGATTGGGTTTCGGGTGATCCGGGAGCATTTCAGTGCTTAATGTTGAAAGTTGGTTCATTGAGGGTTTTATAGTTCTTTAAATTTGATTTAAAGTAGCCTTTGTTATTATCAAGGTCCGTTTGGGATTCCGAGCCTGAGAATAGGTCCGTATGGTGCAAAATTTAGATCAATCGGAGTTGGTTTGATAGGTTTCGGCGTCAATTTTAGAAGTTGGAAATTCATTTGTTTCAATAGTCTTGAATTGATGTGCGATTCGCGTTTCGATATTGTTTGATGTGATATGAGGCTTCGACAAAGTTTGGAATGTGATTTGGGATGTGTTGGCATGTTTGGTCGAGGTCCTAGGGCCCTCAGGTAGGATTCGGATGGTTGACGAAGCTATGTTGCACTTTTGCAAAGTGCTGAAGGTTGCTGGTATCTGGTCCGTTCGCATCTATGGTGGGAGTGGCCACAGGTGCGGTGCCTTGGTCGCAGAAGCAAAATGGAGGGGAGTCAGCAAGGTCCGTAGAAGCTGGTGACTTTCCACAGAAGCGAACTCGCTTCTGTGATGAAGGGGTCCATAGATGCGGATCAAGGCAACTTGGCCTTGGTCGCAGATGTGCGAGGCGATCCATAGCCGTGGATGCGCAGGTGCGGGCCGCGAACCGCAGAAGCGGGCCCACAGATGCGGGACTTGTCCGCAGGTGTGGCTGGTCGTGGGTCGAGTTCTTTTCGCAAATGCGGACGACAGACCACAGAAGTGGAGATTTAAACCGCAGGAACGGAAATCGCTGGGCAGTGGAGGGCATTTAATTCGGGACTTAACCTATTTTCCGCACACTTTCACTTAGTCTTGGGCGATTGTGAGAGCACTTTTGTGGGAGATTCTCATCAACATCACAAAGTAAGTAAATTCTACCCATTTTTAAGTTAAATACGCAAATTATAGGTAGATTAAACATGGGAAATTAGTGAAACTTGTGAGATTTTGTGAAGAACCTAGGGTTTAAGTAAAATTGATATTTGATCATGGATTTGGTTATGTAAATTTGAATGAATTATATTTTTGAGTTTGGGAGGTCATGGATAACATTTATCTTCAAAAATTTCCAAAATCTGGGCAAGTGGGCTCGGGGGTGAATTTTAGGAACCTTCCAAATTCGATTGGGTGATCACTCTAATAGTTAAATTATGAACTTTTAAGCAATTATTGATTAGTTTGTACAACCTTTGGCTAGTTTCGGATTTTTGGCACCGACTTGAGGCTTTTAGAGTGATTTGTGGACCGAAAAGTGGACTTGGGAATGAGGTAAGTTTTTTTGCCTAACCTTGTAAGAGGGAATTAACCTCATAGGTGTTTAAATTGTTATTTGCTACTAATTGTGTGTACTACATACGCAGAAAGTGACGAGAGTCTGTGCGTAGCTAAAATTCATGTTATGTACGGGTAGACATAAGCCTTTATTATGATATTACTTGCACTATTTGGACTCACATTGCTAGTTTAATTGCTCGTATTAATAAGTAAAACTTGGTTAAAAATTATGTTAAATCGAGCTTCATTACTTAGAGAGAATTGGCGGAATTTTTAATTATTGATGGAAATTATATCCTTTCATGGGCTTACCTCGGAGTTGTAAATATGAAATTAGAAATCCGAAAGGTTTTCCTATTCATGTGAATCGAGCCGAACGCCACGGCAATATTTATATACTTATTATGGGATGCATCCATAGATCGGACCGTACGACCTCGGTAGTGTATGTACATTATTATGGATCGGGTCGTATGACCTTGACATAACTCGTGCGTGTTATCACTCGGAGTTCGATTACACTTGATATGTCTTTCATGACTTGAGGATTTATAATTACATGTTGAGTCCTTACTTGTTGAGATTATTATGTGATATTTGGGACTTTTAATTGTTATTTTGATAAACGGTCATTTAATTATTGCCTCTTATTCCATCATTGATATTGTTTTTCATGCCTATTAAATAATCTTGTACATTATATATATTGCCCAAAAGTAAGTGTCGAAGTTGACCCTTCGTCACTACTTCTTCGAGGTTACAGTATATACTTACTGGCTACATGTTGTTTATGTACTCACGCTACACTTCTGCACATATTGTGCAGGTTCTGAGGCAGGTGCATCTGGAGTTCGTCCGGGCGCGTATCCGCATTACCCGGAGGCGTAGTGGTGAGCTACTTTTCCGTGCTCCATTCTGCAGCACCCAAAGCCTTCTCTTGTCATATTTTTATCATTCTATCTATTTTGTTTCAGACAGTAGTTCTTAGGGAGTTTTGTATATTCTACTAGATGCTCGTGCACTTGTGACACCGGATTTTAGAAATTCTAGTAGACATTCATGGGTTTGGACTATTTAATTCACTACCTTACTTCCCCATTTAGTTTATGCTTTATATTACCACACTCATTTACTATTTGGTTCCGTATTAAATAAAAATTAAAGACATTAAAAATATTAAAATAAGAAATACGCCATCACGGCCTATAGTGGAAATTGGGTCGTGACACAAGATTCTCAACAACAACACAATGAAATGGGAGGTTAAACCCAACAATGAAAGATACTTCCACATGATAACAACTTTAATTAAATGCATAAAATAAACTCAACAATAAAAGAGATAGCATGTGATGACAACTACGACTAATTACATAAGAATAACTCTACAATGAAAAAGGTAACATGTAATAACAACTACAAGTAAATGCATAAGAGTAAACTCAACAATGAAAGAGGCAACATGTAATATCAACTACAAGTAAATGCATAAGAGTGAACTTCAACAATGAAAGAGGTAACATGCAATAATAACTACAATCGAATGCTTGTAAGTAACCTAAGATTCTAAACGGGTCAATTTCCATATAGAAGCCCGTGTACTCACTTATCATCTCATGTACACGTCTTTCACATAGTTCAAATAGTGTAATTAAGCTCAATCCTATAGGGTAGTTCTCCCACACAAAGTTAGGCAAGATACTTACCACAACTAGGCTAAATCAACACTCAAAATGGCTTTTTCTTTAAAATTTGCCTCCGCAATACTCAAATCTAACCAAAAATGACTTAATATCATCAAATAATGCAAGAGAAACCAAGTTCCATTAATTAAGCTAAGATCTTTACACAATTCCCAAAAGTCAACCCCGAGCTTGCCTGGCCAAAACACGAGTCCAAGGGTAGATTTTGACTACGCATAACCCTACGAGTCCATATAAGTGTTTTGTTTTCAAATAGTCCATTTCGACTCTCAGATCTCAAATTTTTTATTTTTTTCAAAACATAAACAAAATATCCCAAATATTCTCTTCAAATTCCATGGATTAGAGGTTAAATCTCATATATAATCATGTAATATAATTGAGAATTGATCAAAATTACTTACCCAATAGTTGTATGTGAAAATCCCTTCTCAAAATCGCCTCCTACCCAGTTTAGGGTTCAAAATATGATAAAATAAAGTTAAGTCCCGTTTTTCAGCCCTTTTGCTCATGTGAAGAAGTCGCAAATGCGACCCCAGGTTAACAATTGCAAACCCTCAATAATGCGGATAACACCTCGCAAATGCGGCACCTGAAAACCAAAGGAAATGTCACAAATGCGACACAGACTTCACAAATGCGAAGTTTGTCCCTTCCGCAAATGCGACCAAATGGTCTCAATTGCAACCTGCCCAGCCCAAGCCTAATCTTTGCAATTGATAGTAAGGCATCGTATTTTCTATACCCGAGCCCTCCCTGCCTACTTCGCAATTGGGATAACCGAAGCAGCAGCACACCAGCACCTTGGAATGAGTTCAAACCAATCTGAAACTCACCCGAGCACTCGGGGCTCAACACCAAACATTCACACAAGTTTAAAAATATTGTATGAACTCGCTCGCATGATTAAAATACCTAAATAACATCCAGAACCATGAATCGGACATCAAAACACATAAAATTTCTCAATGAACTCAAGAACCACTAGAATCACAACCAAGCGTCTGATTTTTATCAAACCAACTCAAAATGACACCAAGTTTTGCAAACAAGTTCCAAATAGCAAAACGGCCCCTCCAAATCTCAAAACCAAAATTCAAACTCGATAGCCATATAGTCGACCAATGGTCAAACCTAAAGAATTTCTAAACCTTCAAATTGCCAACTTTCGGCAAAACAAGCTAAATCAACCTAGGGACCTCTGAAATTAATTTTAGGCATACACCGAGGTACAAAATCACAATACAAACCTATTGGAACCCTCAAAATACCATTCTGGGGTAGTTTTCACAAAGGTCAAACCTCGGTCAATATTTCCAACTTAAGCTTTTAAACCAAGAACCAATGGATCCAAATCATTCCAAAATCTCCCCGAAACTAAACCAACCATTCCCTCAAGTCATAAAATCACAAATACACATACGTAAAGCTTCAAAAGGGGAAACAGAGCTCAAATATACAAAATGACCGGTCGGGTCATTACAATAAAGTACCACGTATAAGGCAAACATACATATCAGAAACGGATGTCATAAAAGATAAATTATTTATGAAGAGTGATCTCTATAATTTTAGATATTATAGATTGATAAGCTTAATCTATTTTGTTTGTCGGAAACTTTGGAACGAAAAGAGAATGTGTAAATATCGTTCATCACCAAATAGCTCAAAAAACAAACAAAGAAATTTGAGCTTCTAATTGGTGTAACAAAAGAATTTTGTAAGCCACGAATAAAAGACTCACAAAAGAATGAGAAAAATCAGCCTCATATTTCCAATATATTTCAGCATTCACCTTATAGTATCCACATAAATAATCTTTCAAATTTGTAGCAGAATAGTGCATACCCTCATTTGCAAAAGGGTCAGCGGATACAGCCATCAAGTGCAGATGTTCACCATTAGATTGCTAGTATATCAACTCATCTCTACCATACAAACATTCGGGTGGTATTTAACCTAAAATTTGAAAGGATAAAATAATTAAATTTATAAAAAGTAGGCCGCAAGCAATTGATTCAATCCAAAGAATATTAACTTTGCTAATATAATGTAGTAGAGAAAAGGAAATGAATTCAATAATAGAAAATATAATGAAAAGTGTTTACCCTAAAATTGGATAATAATTAAATTTATACGCGGTTTTAAGGATATGTGGATTGATTCAACATAAATAATCAGAAATACCAAACAAACGAGTTAAAGAAAAAATGAATGATCAAATCAGTCGTAATGTTACAGCCTAGCCTAAACCTAGTTTGAACAATGGCTTTACCCTCGATCGGATCCTTGATTCGAACCCAATTATGAATGAAGAACAAACAGTTAAGTAAGAACTTGTGCAGTCGCTAGAAAGCATAAAATGTATTTTTATTTCCTTGATTTGCATGTTACAATACGTCTTATCAAAGAAAAGCTTCTCTCTTATATTGTAAGAGCGTTTCATCCCTAGTACAAATCTAAAAAGGTTAAAAATATTCCTTTCTCATTAATTATTGATCTGTAGCCATCATCCAGCGAGATCTGCGTTGTGATATCTGGTTGGTTGTGAATATTACGGCCCTCTATCCGTTGTGTATAATCGTTCATTGTGTTTTTCGAGGTCTTAGAACTCGTCCCGAGTCCGGGGTACGTCATTTTATCAAGCCTGATGGAGAGCACTTCATTCACTTTTTACGGGCCTCGATACAAAGAGTTTCTAGCTTCGATTTCGATCTTGTATATTCATGCCCTCACTCCATTTTATTCACTGGGAAATTGGGGTTTACGTTATCCCTGATTTCACCCGTATACAGATAGTCCCCTCATTTTTCGGAGAGTAGGTTTGCCGAAATGATGGGAAATGATAGATGAACCCTGATTCCTTCCTTTGTACATTGCAACTGAGGTGACAGATAAGCCGAAATGTCCCGTCAGTCGCGTCGTTCTGACTTTGGACACGTGTTAGCCATTGGTTGGATGCGTTCAAATATGAAACGTCGTGCATTGACTGTTTTTCCCCTATAAAAGCTTCAACTTTTTGAACTTCTTTCACTTTTCAATCCTAGCTTTTACCTTTGAATTTTCTAACGGCTTTTAACTTTTTCAAATCTCCATATCCTGCTTCTTGAACCTTCATACATTCATTTCTGACCTTCAAACCTTCATATTTTTCCTTAGATTTCCAACCCAAATCTTCATATCTTCATCTCTGACCTTCAAACCTTTATACTCTTTCTTCAAATATTTATATTTTCCCATATCGCAATGGCTAAAACTTCCAAGTCTGTACCGCAACAAGCGGCTCCCTCATCTTCCCATCCGGCCACAGGCGTCGAAGTGGCTCATGAGCCTCCCATGAAGAGCTTCATACTCAGGGTTTGCTCTATCGGGATGATTTCAAGGTGGAGAAGGCCTCTAGTCAACAAGACTGAGGCAAGGGAGCATGAAGATACATACGCTCCGTCACTGAATATACCCTTCCCATAGTCCGAGAGAACTGTAAATGGGAAGGTAAAGACGTGGCCGTCCCCAAGCTTGATGATGATATCACTACCCACGTGGAGGGATATTTAAGTGTATATACGTACCCCTTCACATTGGGCCCGGTAGATCCCGTAATCCTAAACTTTTGCAAGAGATACGAGATGTGTCTCGGGCAAATGCACCATCATTTTGGAGGATTCTGATCCTCCTACGTCATTTTGTGAACAATACTGACAACCCACGGTTCACCTTTGACCATCTACTCCGCCTATATAGCCCCCTAATTTTTCGAGGGGGGCTGATCAAGCTTGTCCATCTAGCAAGTAAGGCCCCTTTCTCGAGCATTGACGAGGATCGAGACCGAGGCTGGCAGGGGAGGTTTGTTCGGGTGAAAACTGAAGACCTGATCCCTCCTGAGTTTCTGCCGTTCCCCGAGAAGTGGAACGCATCTCGTAAGTATCATCTTCTTTAAGTATTAACTTCTTTTTATTCATTCTCTTTGCCTGTATTTCCATTCGTGCAACTGTTGCCCAAAATCCTAATGCAATCCCCTGGTTCACGGAGTGGATCAAAGGGATCTGTAAGTAGATGTCGTACTCCGAGGGCGCATGGTGCAAACTTTCAAAGGGCAAATGGGAGGCCCGTTCTCATGGTAAGGTTCTTCGTTGAATAGTTACCATTATGCCTCCAAATTTCATAATGCTAACATTTTCTCTTATCTTATAGGTCTGCCTAAGACCACCGAACTTAGGCTGATGGATAAGGATGAGGATACGTCCTTGCCCGCCGAGCCCTCCGTTTCGGGACATCTCGGGGCTGCCGCGAAGGAGGAGAAGAAGAGGAAGAGAAAGTCCTCGGGTTCCCCAGATCTCGAGGCAAAGAGGAAGAAGAGAGCGGCCACCCGGGTCCGGAAGCCCAAGAAGAACACCAAGTCCAGGGTATCAGACCTTGACTTTCTCTACCGGCTCAGGGATGAGCCCGAAGAAGATGGCATCTTCATCGCTCATGGGTCGACCTCTACTGGGGATCAGGTGACGACCGAGAAAGAGGACCTTGAGGTCGATCCCTTTCTAACTCATGAACCTGAGGGGGAGATGGAGGTTGCAGCCTCGCGGGAAGCTGCTCCTGTACCGAAGGAGGCAACCGGTGTCATTGACATCGTGGAGACACCATCCTACACTGAATCTATGCTCAAAGAGGCCCAAGAGGGCAAAGAAAAGTCAAGTGAGGGAGAGAAGGGACCAGATGATCCCTTCAACTTGTTTTTCGATGGCATGGACATGGCCGCATTGGAGGATTTTACCGGGCTTGGTCACCTGGAGGTCCCGAAAAAGGATGTGCCCTCGAGAATTGACGGATCGAGTTCGAGCCCAATATTAGTGAAGAAATTTCCCACGCCGAGCGTGGACCCCAAGCGCAAGAGAACGGTTGTTCTCACAATCCCAGAGGATGCCCGGGTCATGTGTACTATGTTGGGCATAGCCAGCTACCTTCGATGCCTGGTGATCGAGGAGGATTAACAAAAGATGAACGAGGTGGGCACGTCAAGTCTCTTCAATGAGGCGCAGCAGGCGCTGAACCGGGTAAGGCATTAACCATTTCATACCCCTTCATGAATCCCTTAGGTTTTTATGTTTCTTACTAACTTCATTATTTTACAGTCTTCGGTGCTTCACCGTGAAAGACCTCCCGATTCTCCAGGCCGAGCTGGAGAAAGCTTAAGAAGGTAAAGGTTTTGAAGCTAAAATCGAGCAGCTAGTCATGGAGACTAATAACACAACTTTGTAGCTCCAATAGAAGATAGACCTGATCGACCAGCTACGGGCTGTGATAGATGAGGTCAAGGCCGCGGCCGAAGTATGGAAAGGAAGGATAGACCTATTGGCTTTAGAGAAGGAAGCGGTAAAGGCAGAGCTGGCATCAGTCGAGAACCATCTTTGGGTTGAGAAGGACAAAGCCGATAAGTGGTCTCGGCTGAATGATGATCTCCGGGCACAACTGAGCTCGGCTGTCATGTAACGGCACTGAGGTCCAAATTAGATATGACCTCTACTGATTCCGAGAAAATGGTGGCCCAGTACATGGCTGATGTGGAGGCAGTCGAGACTCTCTTAAGGACGAAGATTGAATACATAAAGCGGTTATCCCGAAGAGAGACCCTCGAAGAGATTCACGCTCGAGGTTTTGACCTATTGGCCGAGGTTGAAGAAGCTAGGAGGCTCGAGGTCAAGGCAAAGGAACTCTATGAGCCTGAGTGTCCTGAAGGTTCTAGAGGTTCCGAGGGTTCTGAGGGCTCAGAGGCTTCGACGGTTCTGGCGATGAGTCGGGCCCCGATGAAGACCAGGCATAGGTGCCTTAGTATTTTTCCAGTTTTTCATTTTTTCTTATGTATACTTTTTTTTTGTTTATTTCGAGGTCGTTCTATCGGGAACTTGTAAATATATTTTAGAATATATAAAGCTCTTCCCTTTTCTGGCAATAACTTGTCTTTATATTTCCAGCATCTTCTTGCAATTTCTATTTGTGTATTGTTTTTGATGCCTTAGCATATAATCGGATGTAGTTCTGGGGCATTCATTTTTTGGAGGTTCGAACAAAGCTCGACATCGGTGAAACTTTATTTTCTTGTGGCTTCGAACCCTCAGTGAGACCGGAGGTTTTCAAGATGCTTAAGTATTTTTAGACGATGTTTTTTCTTAGGATAATCTTTTAGTAGGTTTTGAATTTTCTTAAGGGCCTTACTTTCTGGTTTCAGACTTTGGACGTCTCTGAGCCGTTTTTAGGGTGGTCGTAGCCTTTTATATTTAGGCACCACCTAATAGGTTTGGTGCCTCCAGGATTCGGTAGCTCGGGTCGCCCGAGCTTTCATCGGGTGACAATCCCTGAGTAGGGTTATCCCGTAGCCTCGATAGTACCCGAGTAGGGGTAGCCCGTGGGCTTTTAGGATCCGGGATCAAAGAAACAAAACGCGTAGTGATAAAGTGTAAGGGAAGTGGAAATTTCTTTCATTTCTCGGTATGCAAGGTACATGATCGAAAGCGGATAAAAACTTGTACCATGGATAAAGTGGACTATGTGGGCACAGTTCATACGGCCGTTTGGCCTTTACAATGAATCCCATCCACCAAGCCATAGCTTTTAGCACATAAAGTTTTCTTTTTCCCTTACTAAAGACCTTAATCTGAGGGTAATGGCCCCAATATTCGAGGTCAAACTCCTGAGGGCTCGGATAATGTTGACCTGAAGCAAATGATCATCGACTCTGGTATGAAACCGGTCTTCGAATCAAAGTTAGCACATTTTACTGTTGCCTCGTTAAAAACCTTGCTGAAAAATCCACTTCGGAACAAAACCGGTCCAAGGTAAAAAGAGTGTAACACGTGCTTTCAGACCTAATAGCCACATCCCTCCTTGTCCGATTACCTGCATACGTTAGTTCGACTTATAACATGATTAAAAATTAATTGAGTTCATACCTTAGTAGTAGTACCGCTTTAAGTGCGTCACATTCCAATTGATCGATATTTATGCGTCATTTCCCGCTTCGAGTTTATATGAGCCTTTGTCGGTTATTCTGACAACTCGATACGGTCCTTCCCAGTTTGGTCCCAACTTCCCTTTGTTCGGGTTCCTGGTGTGTAATGTTACTTTCCTCAACACCAAGTCCCCGACTTGAAAGTGTTGGAGGATGGTTCTTCGGTTGTAATACCTTTCTATTGGTTATTTCTGGGTGGCCAAACGGGCCAAGGTGGCCTTCTGCCTTTCATCCAATAGTTCTAGGCTCGTGATCATGGCCTCGTCATTTGGCTCTTCGGCCACATACTGGAACTTGAGGCTCGGTTGTCCCACTTTGATTGGTATCAAGGCTTCGGCTCCGTTGACCAAGTAAAATAGGGTGGCTCTGGTACTAGACTTTGAAGTCATACAGTATGCCCACAGGACTTTGGACAGTATCTCCTTCCATTTCCCTTTCGTGCCGGTCAACCTCTTTTTCAGGATTTGAAGTACGGTCTTATTTGTTGATTCTGCCTACTCATTCCTACTAGGGTGATAAGGAGTTGATAAAACCTTCTTGATCTTGTGATCTTCAAAAAATATATTCACTTTGCTACCGATGAATTGGTTCCCATTATCGCAAATGATCTCGGCCGGTATCCCAAATCGACATATTATGTGATCCCAGATGAAATCGATGACTTCTTTTTCCCTGACCTTTTCGAATGCTTGAGCCTCAACCCATTTAGAAAAATAATCGGTCATAAATAGTATGAATTGAACTTAACGGGGTGCCCATGGCAGAGGACCGACGATGTCCATTCCCCGCTTCATAAATGTCCATAGGGACAAAGCCGAGTGGAGTATTTCTCCAGGTTGATGGATAATCGGGGCGTGCCTATGGCAATCATCGCAATTTTGTACAAAAACCTTCGCATCTTTCTCCATTTTGGTCCAATAATAGTCGGCCCTGATTAGTTTCTGAACCAAAGATTCTGCCCCCGAATGGTTCCCACAAGTGCCTTCATGGACTTCTCTCAAGGCGTATTCGGTCTCTCCCGGTCCTAAGCATCGAGCTAGCATCGAAGGTTCTCCTGAACAATGCCCTTTCGACCAAGCTAAATCTGGTAGCCTTAGTGCGCAAGGCTCTCGACGTTTTGGGATCTGAAGGCAATTTTCTGGTCTTCAATTAGTCTATGTATTTGTTCCTCCAATCCCAAGTTAAACTCGTCGAGTTTACTTTGGCATGGCCCTTTTCTATAACCAATTTCATTAGTTGTACTACTATTTCCGAACTGAATTCATCGGCATCGACCGACAACCCCAAGTTAGCCAGTGCAATCGACCTTGTTGTTCTAATCTCGGGGTACATGCTATAGGGTCCATTCCCTGAATTGATGCAAGGTCACCTATAATTTGTCCAAGTACCTTCGCATCCGTTCTTTTTTTACTTCGAACATCCCATTAACTTGATTTACCATGAGGAGGGAGTCGCACTTAGCTTCGATGACCTTGGCCCCAAGACATTTAGCCAATTCAAGACCTGCAATCATGGACTCATACTCGGCCTCATTGTTAGTCAATTTCACAGTTCTAATAGATTGCCTAAGTACATTCCCTGTAGGTGGTTTCAATACGATCCCGAGCACGGACCCCTTCGCATTCAAGGCACCGTCCGTGAAAAGGGTCTAGATTCCCAAAGTGGTCCCCGAGGTTAATAGTAGTTCCCTTTTGACTTCGGGCACTAAGGCCAGCATAAAGTCAGCCACAAAATCTGCCAAAATCTGAGATTGTTTTGGTAGTTCGGGGTCGATACTAGATATCGCACCCGCTAATTTCCACGGCCCATTTGGCCAACTGGCCCAATAGCTCAGGCTTGTGCATGATGTTCCTCAGTGGGTAAGAGGTTACGATACATATGGGGTGGCATTTAAAGTACGTTTTTAACTTTCTGGAGGCACTTAGCAGAACGAGTGTCAATTTCTCCAGGTGAGGATAACTTGTTTCGGCCTCGCCTAGAGTTCTACTGACATAGTAAATAAGGAATTACGTACCTTCCTCTTCCCGAACTAAGACTTCATTTACCGCCACCTCGGAAACCACCAAGTAAAGGTACAAGTATTCATCCGCCTTCAGAGTGTGGAGCAGGGGCGGACTCGATAGGTACTGTTTGAGTTCTTCTAAAGTTTGTTGTCATTCTAGGGTCCAGGAGAAATTATTCTTCTTTTTAACAGTAAGAAGAATTGATGGCTTTTGTCTGAGGACCTCGAGATGAAATGGCCTAGGGCGGCTATTCCCCCACTTAATCTTTGAACATCCTTGACGTTCTCCACCACGGTGATGTCCTCTATGGCTTTGATTTTGTCGGGGTTGATCTTGATTCCTAGATTGGATACCATGAACCCTAGAAAGTTTCCTGATCCGACCCCGAATGCGTACTTCTCTGGGTTCAGCTTCATATTGTATTTCTACAATATGTTAAAGGTCTCCTGCAAATGTTTCAAATGGTCCTGTGCTCGCAGGGACTTGACTGACATGTCATCAATATAAACTTCCATTGATTTTCCTATCTATTCTTCAAACATTCGGTTTACTAGCCGTTGATAGCTGGCACCAGTGTTCTTTAATCCAAACGGCATTACATTATAACAATAGGTGCCGAATTTAATGATAAAGGAAGTCATTTCTTAGTCGCCCGAGTCCATCCGAATTTGATTGTACCTAGAATAGGCATCGAGAAAGATGAGTATCTCGTGCCCGGTCGTCGCGTCGATTATCCGCTCGATGTTAGGCAGAGAAAAAGAATCCTTAGGGCATGCCTTGTTTAAGTCTTTGTAATCTACACACATTCTTAGCTTATTCCCCTTTTAGGCACTACCACTACGTTAGCTAAGCAGTTCGGGTATTTAACTTTCCGGATGGACCCTATTTTAAGGAGTTTGGATACCTCGTCCTTGATGAACGCATGCTTGACCTCAGACTGTTGTCTCCTCTTCTGCTTAACCGGATAGAACTTCGGGTCTAAACTCAGCTTATGAGTGGTTACCTCCGGTGGGATCCCTGTCATGTCAAGATGGGACCAAGCAAAATAATCTATGTTAGCTTTAAGAAAATCAATGAGTTTTTTCCTGAGCTCGAGGGTTAACCCTGTGCCCAGGTATACTGTTAGGATCGGGAACCCGGATAGTGCGGAATTTATCCAAACAACGGTATAATGACAATAACAAAGACAATGGAAGTTGATAACAACGGCTTTTAAAGCATATAAAGAAGACACAAATTTAACATGGTTCGGTCAGTGTGACCTACGTCCACAAGCGGAGAGGAGCAATTTTATTATACCAACAAGAGTACAAAAGAGAGTACAAAATTAGAGTAAATACTCTAATTAATCCCAAATACCCTAAGAGAATAACCTCACAAGATTACTCCAAAGAAAGGGTTCACACAAGTGCTTCCCAACACTAAACTCTCATACAAAACACTCTTAATAAAGGAGGAAAGGAAGAAACAAGAAATGAAGACTCAAGTCTTGTTGGTGTGTATAAAATGAACTAATGGCCTTCCCTTTTATAGGTAAAAAAAATCTTGGCCTCTTAGGTGTAAAAGAAGAGATACAACTTGTGCAAATGATGTCCACTACACAATGCAATATTTTTGGGTCCCAAAGAATATTGCCAACAAAGTCTACACTTTGTAAAGATGCTTATGCTTATGTGAGATGGACTCCATTAGACAAAATATTGGCCATAATTACAAATCTCCACCTTGGCCTAATTTTGGCTGATATAGTAAGTTTGCTCCACCTTCTCCGCAAAAGCCCCAATGGGCATATGTCAAAATTTAATGCCATCAAAATCAGACAAGTTGTCTGATACCGAAACTGTAGTAGAGCATATAACAGTGGAGCCCAATAAAGTATACAACGAACCAGATCTGTGTGCTTTCATGATCACACGAGCACCTAGAAAATATTTCAAAACTCCACCTTCACCAGTGAATTTTCACCCAAGGGATTCTAAAGTGCCCAAAGATATGAGATTTTTCTTCAACTTAGGAACATATCTAACATCGGTGAGAGTTCTCACCACACCATCATGCATTCTGATCCAAATTGTACCTTTGCCAATAACGTTACAAGTAACATTATTACCCAATTGGACAACTCCACCTGCAACTGAATCATATGTAGAAAACAAGTCCTTGCTAGGACACATATGATATGAAAAATCGGAATCTAAAATCCATTCATTGTCTAATCTGAAACTAGTTTTAGTTGCTAAAAATATAGTTCCCTCAATCTCATCAGCTGCTACACTAGCTTCGGCGGTGTCAGTATTTTTGTGCTCATTTTTTCTTTCCTTATGCTTTTCTTTATTTTTCAACTTATAGCATTCGGAGATATTGTGACCTTTCTTATGACAATAGCGATACCTTAAATTATTGTATCTGGATATGGAGTCGGATTTGCCCCTAACAAACAATCCAACTTCCGCTTGAGTTCCACTAGCTTCCCCAGTAATATCACTATCTATCTGTTCTTTTGATTTTAAGATAGATTTAATATCTTTATAAGAGATATTATCCTTTGCATAAAGCATAGTATCTCTTATATGCTTAAAAGATGGGGGTAGAGAATAAAGCAGTAACACAGTTTGATCCTCATCTTTAATTTCAGCATCTATATTACTTAAATCCATAAGAATGGAATCAAAGGTGTCAAGATGAGAGAGAATAGAGGTACCTTCACCCATACGAATTGTATAAAGCTTCTGCTTCAGGTAAAGTCTATTTTCCACCATCCTCTTCATATATAAGATTTTCAATTTTTCCCACATGCCTTTGGCTGTGGTTTCTACAGAAACTTCACGTAAAACCATATTTGAGATATTTAAAATGATACCTTCTTTTGCCTTTTTGTCTATGACGGTAAACTCCTCATCTATCATTTTATCCGACTTCTTCTCATTTCCTTTAAACACCAAATCTAAGCCATCCTGAATTAGGATAGCTTCCATCTTTAATTGCCATATTCTGAAGTTTGCACTTCGATCAAATTTCTCAGCATAAGTCTTTGTTAAGGTCATATTGGCTACTGAAACAAACCCGATTAGATCCGGCTCTGATACCAATTTGTTAGGATCGGGAACCGGGGTAGTGCGAAATTTAGCCAAACAACAGTATAATGACAATAACAAAGACAATTGAAGTTGATAACAACGGCTTTTAAAGCATATAAAGAAGACACAAATTTAACATGGTTCGGTCAGTGTGACCTACGTCCACAAGCGTAGAGGAGCAATTTTATTATACCAACAAGAGTACAAAAGAGAGTATAAAATTAGATTAAATACTCTAATTAATCCCAAATACCCTAAGATAATAACCTCACAAGATCACTCCAAAGAAAGGGTTCACACAAGTGCTTCTGAACACTAAACTCTCATACAAAACACTCTTAATAAAGGAGGAAAGGAAGAAACAAGAAATGAAGACTCAAGTCTTGTTGGTGTGTATAAAATGAATGGCCTTCCCTTTTATAGGCAAAAAAGTCTTGGCCTCTTAGGTGTAAAAGAAGAGATACAACTTGTGCAAATAATGTCCACCACACAATGCAATATTTTTGGGTCCCAAAGAATATTGCCAACAAAGTCTACACTTTGCAAAGATGCTTAGGCTTATGTGAGATGGACTCCATTAGCCAAAATATTTGCCATAATTACATATACCTTTCGATCCGGTAGGTGTTCGATTAGTATGACTTGATCCAACTCCTCGGCCATCGATTTAGTGTCGTCGTTGTCATCAGGAGCTATGAACGATCTTGGGACTCCGTAATCTTCCTCCTCATTTATTCCTCGTTTCTCTGGTTCGACCGATACCGGCATCAGTGATTGCTATTTAGTTTCTTCCTTGTCCGGTTTCGCTTCCTTGACGTTGAAATTGCAGGTACCGAGATTACCTCATCTACTGCGAACATCTCCTTTGCAGCCGGCTGCTATCTGTAGCGCATCTTGATTCCTCCTGGTGTAGGGAATTTAAACGCCTGGTACAAGGTCGAGGGTACCTCCCTCACGTTGTGAACTCATGGCCTTCCAAATAGAGTGTTATACCTCATGTCCCATTCGATCACGTAGAGCTTTGTCTCTTGGATCGTCCCAGCAGTATTCACCGGCAAGGTTATCTCCCCTTTATTGGTTTCACATGCCATGTTAAATCTGTTCAACACCCGGACCACCGGCACTATTTGGTCTTGTAACCCCAACTGCTCTACGACCCTCGATCTGATGATGTTGGCCGAGCTACCTAGATCAATCAACACACATTTAATTCGAGATTTATTGACAATCATGGATATTACCAGAGCATTATTGTCAGGTTATACGATGCCCTCAGCATCCTCGTCACGGAACAAAATGGTTCCCTCAGGGACGTAATCTCGGGTGCATTTTTCCCTTGTGATAGATACTTTAGTGCGCTTTATCATTGGCCCGTGGGGTGCATCGACCCCTCCGATGATCATGTTGATGATGTGTCGAGGTTCCTCTTGTTCGACATGTTTGTTAGGTCCCTGTTCTTATAGTGGTTTTTGGCTCGATCACTTAGAAATTCTCGTAGGTGCCCGTTGTTGAATAACAGGGCAACTTCTTCTCTCAATTGTCGGCAGTCCTCAGTCCTGTGACCATGAGTTCTGTGATACTTACACATCAAGTTAGGATCTCTTTGGGTTGGGTAGGACTGCAATGGTCGGGGCCACTTGGTCTCTTTGATGCGCCTGATGGCTGACACGATGTTGGCAGCATTAACGTTGAAGTTATACTCAGATAACCTTGGTGCTTCCCTACCCCTGAGCGGCTTGTCGAAACCATTTTTACTCATCATACCCCCAGCTACTAAGTCCTCGATCGCTTCTCTTCTTATTCCTTGTGGGGTGACACCCGGACCCATTTCCCCTTTGGTCTGCGCTGTATGGATAGTATCGATCCCGGGCCGGCCTTGGCTCATGATTAACGGCTCTCTTAGAACTATTATTGGCTCTGACGGGATAAACAGACCCAGAAGGGGCTCCGAGTTGGTCATCCTCGACCCTGATTTTCGACTGGTACTTGTTGTGGACGTCAGCCCAAGTTACTATCGGGTACTCTACCAAATTTTATTTTAGTTGCTTTGAAGCCAAGGAGCTTCGAGGGTTAAGTACTTGGGTAAATGCCTGAACGGCCCAATCATCTACAACTGGAGGCAGGTCCATCCTCTCTATCTGGAACCTTGACACGAACTCCCTAAGCATCTCATTTTCTCTTTTTTAACCTTGAAAAGGTCCGACTTTCTGGTCTAGACCTTGATGGCCCCAGCATGGGCCTTCACAAAAGCATCTGCAAGCATAGAAAACGAGTCAATAAATTTTGGGGATAAGTTGTGATACCATATCATCGCTCATTTGGACAAAGTCTTCCCAAACTTCTTGAGTAACACCGACTCGATTTCATCATCTTCCAAGTCGTTCCCTTTGATGGCGCATGTATAAGAGGTCACATGCTCATTCGGATATGTGGTTCCGTTATACTTTGGAATATTAAGCATACAAAACCTCTTTGGGATTGGCTTCGGTGCCGCGCTTGGAGGAAAAGGCTTCTGGATAAATTTCTTGGAATCCAGCCCTTTCAATATCGAGGGTGCTCCCAGGATTTGATCGACCCTGGAATTGTATATTTCCACCTTCTTGTGATTGGCCTCAATTAACTTCTCACCTGATTCCACCCGCTTCGTTAATGCTTCAAGCATTTTTATTATCTCGGGGTTGACCTCGGGCTCAGCTTCACCTGGTCTCTTAGTGGTTTGTTCGTTTCTTCGGGTGCTTTCCCCGGATTGTTCGGGCTCGACCCTGCTAGGAGCAAGGCCTTGATTCTGTAGCTATGCTATCGCCGCCTGTTGAGCCTGCAACATTTCGAAGATTATCCGCTGGCTTACCCCATCACCTTTGCCTTTGGGCGCTTCCCGAGCTATTGCTCGGAGTCCTCCGTGAGCGCTATTTTCGGGATCAGTTGGCAGATTGACATCGATTGCCACCTATGAGTTGGCATCGACCGTATCGGCAACTGGGACTCCATTGGGATCAGCAGGGGGCACCTCATTTCTAGGCACCAGATTATTATATTCTCCATGATAGCCAGACTCAGTGTCGACGTTCAAGTGGGCAGACTGAGAATTTGATATTTTTAAGCTGACCTGAAATTAAGACTTTAATGAACAAGCGTAAAATAGAGTGTGTTATGGAGATTTGTATCAAACCACTACTATTATCCTTAGCCCCTACGGTGGGCGCCAAACTGTTTACCCTAAAATTGGATAACAATTAAATTTATACGTGATTTTAGGGATATGTGGATTGATTCAACACAAATAATCAGAAATACCAGACAAACGAGTTAAAGACAAAATGAATGATCAAACCAGTCGTAATGTTATAGCCTAGCCTGAACCTATTTTGAACAATGGTTTTTCCCTCGATCGGATCCTTGATTCGAACCCAATTATGAATGAAAAACAAACAGTTAAGTAAGAACTTGTGCAGCAGCTAGAAAGCAGAAAATGTATTTGTATTGCCTTAATTTGCGTGTTACAATATGTCTTATCAAAGAAAAACTTCTCCCTTATATAGTAGGAGAGTTTCATCCCTAGTACAAATCTAAAATGGGTAAAAATCTTCTTTTCTCATTAATTACTGATCCATAACCGTCATCGAGCGAGATCCGCGCCGTGATATCCGATTGGTTGCGAATGTCGCAGCCCTCTATCCGTCATGTATAACAGTTCATTGTGCTTTCTGAGATCTTAGAAATCATCCCGAGTCCGAGGTACGTCATTTTATCAGGCACGATGGCAGGCACTTCATTCACTTTTCACGGACCTCGATACAAAAAGTTTCCAGCTTCGATTTCGATCTTGTATGTTCATGCCCTCACTCCGTTTTATTCACCGGAAAATCGGGGTGTGCGTTATACCCGATTTCACCCGTATATAAAAAGAAAGCGAAAAATAAATAATTCTTATTCAACAATTCTTGATCGAACCGAGAGCAAGAGCTAAATGCAACTGATGAACATTGCTGATGAAAGCAAGAAAGCAATTTTCTAAGAATAATTATTTAAGTATTGTTTAACTTAAAATTTAATTATTTGGATAAATCAATAAAATATATAAAAGTAGGCCACAAGCAATTGATTAAATCCGAAAATAGATAAACAATTGAGTTAAATATAAAATATAACAATAAATTGACAATTAAAAGGGAAAGAGATGTGTTGTATATAATAATCCGTGAATAAGTTGATGACAGCAGCCTAATTGATCAAAGCTTTGATTATACAATTATTGGACAGAAAGGGAGTAAGACTCTTAGAACAATATATTTTTCTTAAGTTGATAATCAATTGAATATGCTCCCTAAGTGACTAAAAACGTGAATTTATAGTGTCTAGTCCGAGTAGTAATTTTGTAACGACCCGACCGATCGTTTTGAGAATTAGCATTCTGTTCGGTGGCTTAAAATCTTGATCAGCTTCGTATTGTATATCATGACTTGTGTGTGTGGCCGGGTTAGATTTTCGGATGATTCGGGATTGATTTGGAAGAATGATTCTTGTTTTAGAAGCTTAAGTGGCAAGAGTTGATCGCAGTTTGACTTTTATGTAGATGACTCCGGAATGGTATTTTGATGAGTCCAATCAATTCGTACGGTGATTTTGGACTTAGGCATATGGCCGAATTTGCATTTGGTTATTTCTAGAAGGTTTCAACACTATTTGGCAAAAGTTGGCAATTTAAAGGTTTGATAAGTTCATAGGTTTGACCGGGAGTTGACTTTAATATTATTGGGTTCAGACTATTGTTCTGAGAGTTGGAATAGGTACGATATATCATTTGAAAATTGTATGCAAAATTTGGGTTCATTCCGGATTGGTTAGGCTTGAATCGGACACTTGGTTAGAAGTTTGAAGTTTATGAACATAACAGATTGATCTTGATCGGTGATACGTGATTTTGATGTTGTTATTTAGGATTTAAGGCCTCGAGTAGATCCATATTATATTTTGGGACTTATTGGTATGTTCGGATGGGGTCCCGAGGGGCTCGGGTGAGTTTTGGATAGGTTTGGGTTGTGTTGCGCTTGTTTTTTATGTTTCGACATCGTTTCTGCAAGCATAAATGGTACCACATTAATCAAATGAGCTCCAACTTCTGTTTTTATTGAAGATTTAGATCCGTATCATAATTACAAAACCATAGCAAAGAGAATCATCAAATTTGGACATCGTATGAGGGAGTTATGCTCAGTTTTGGTGTCGGAGAAGAGAGCTGGTGTTGGTGGTTCGCAGATGCGAAGTTGGGTCTGCATCTGCGACCTTGCAGGTGTGAAAAAAGGATGGCAAAAGCGGAAATGACAGCTGGAAATGCACAAGTGCGGCTTTTTTAGCGCAAAAGCGGAAATGCATGTGTATAAAAAATCAGACTGCGTTCTTTTGCTATTTTGAGTATATCTTGAGTTCTAGAGCTCCGATTGAGGTGATTTGCGGGGCGTTCTTCTCGTATTTTCATGGGGGCCAGTATCTAATCTCATTTTTTGTATTTTAAAATGATTCCAGTAGTTCATTTGTGAATTAATCCATATTTTTATTGAAGAATTGGGGGTTTTATCAAAACCTTTTCTAAAGAGAATAATTAGGTTTTGAACATCGATTCGGAGTCGAAATTAGATGACTTTAGTATGATTGAACTCGTAATTGAATGGGTTGTCGGTCCGAAATGCAAGCCTAGGGTTGACGTTTTTGGCTGACCTTTTAGTTTTCATTAAAGATCGAAACTTTATTATCCGGAATTGTTTCCTATGGTTTTTATTTATGATATTAAATTATTTTTGCTAGATTTGAGCCGTGCCGAGGTTCTTTCACATGAGAAGGTCATTTTAGAGTATCGGTTTAGCTTATTTGAGGTAAGTATCTTGCCTAACTTTGTGTGGGGGAACTACCCCTTAGGATTGGAGTTGGTTGTTCTATTTGTGTTATGTGAAAGTCGTGTACGCAAGGTGACGAGTACGTACTCGGGCTTATATGTGAAAATTGACTGATTTAGACTCTTAGGCTTCTTTCATGTATTTATTTGAAATTGTTAGGGCATGTTATATCCATTTATTTGTCATGTTTACTTTCACATGCTTTATTTGGAGTTGTGGTTACATGTCACATCCTTTACTTGTCAAGTTTACTCTTATATGCTTTATTTGAAGTTGTTACCTCTTTTATCATTATGTGACTTCCTTTATTGTTGAGTTACTCTTAATTAAAATTGTGGTTACAATAAATCCTTTGTTGTTGAGTTATTCTCATGCATTTAGACGTAGTTGCTAGTTCATGTCATCTCTTTCATTGTTAGCCTATTTCATACACTAGGATTTGAAGTTTGCCAATTCGTCGGAATACCTTCATTATCGAGTTTATCCTTAAGCAATTAATTAAAGTTGAAGTTATTGAAAGTCATTAATCTACTTTAATTAAACTTATGTTTAAAAGGGGTGTTGTTCATTGTTGAGTTACTTTCCCGTTCTTTTTGTTATTGAGATTCTATACACATTGTGTTGAGCCGTGGGCTATTTGTTATGGAAATACCGATACTGTTGGTTCTTTTGGAAAGGTTGTGGCCTATGGGCACTTGTGGTACGAGTTGATATGCCGTTTTGTCGTGATGTTAGCACATATAAATTGTTGTGTGGATTGGTTGTTGTTATCTGGAGCATAAGGGTAGCATTTCACTATTGTTGTTACGCGGGGCATAAGGGTGGTATCCTCCTATTGTCGATTGTGCGGAGTGATAAGGGTGGCTATTGTGTTATTGTCCGGGCGGAGCGATAAGGGTGGCTATTATGCAGAGTGATACGGGTGGCTATCGGAGTGATATGGGTGGCTAATGATATTGTCAGGGCAGAGTGATACGGGTGGCTATCGGAGAGATAAGGGTGGCAATGTCAGGTTATGATGTTTATGGCCGCCTAGGCTTATTTTGCTTGTTTCGTATTCATATTAAACTCTGTTTTAAAATTATTATTGTTAAACTGGCTCAATTGTTGTAAGTAGTTGGCTTACCTAGTCTTAGAGAATAGGTATCATCACGACGCATACTGTGGTATTTTGGGTCGTGACAAAAGGTGACTCCAAAAAACATGGTAAAAACTCGCATTTTCAGATCCGGCTGGATCTTGTTGCTTCATCGGAAAGAGTGACGCCGACTAGCTTTGACGACCAGTCAATCTCAGCTCAAAACCCCGCTCTTACGCACACCTGGAGAGACTCTCCTTCTCCCTTTTCAGGCCAGGCATCACAGCCAGAGATGCCATCGCCTACCTCGTTTTGCTCTTCTCTTGTCACTACTATTTCGTTTCTGTTATTGGGGGATGTCCCCTTCGTTATTTAATTGTTGTTGCTAATAATTTGTGGCCTTCAGGATTTATGGCTAGCCGAAATCTAACCAGAGAAGTTCTCCGATTAGCCCTCTTCCCTCTCCTTAAGTTAAGAAAAAAAGTTTTAACGTTACTATCACGACCCAAAATTCTACCTTAGGCGTCGTGATGGCACCTAGTCTCTAAGACTAGGTAAGTCGAGTACTTACAACAATTAAGCCAGTTTAACAATGATAATTTAAAACAAAATTTAATATGAATACCAAAACAAAAGAAATAAGCCTACGCGACAATAATTATAACAACCTCCCAAGACTAGGTAATACAGAGTCACAAACTCTAGCTGAATACAAAGAAAGATCTAAAAAATTGAAATACAATAATGTTCGGATATCAAGCTGACAGAGAAATAAAAGGAAAGGACTCCAAGTGACAGAGACAACCAAACAGCTCTACAATGAATCCTCGCGATCGATAAGCTAACTCTGCCTGCATCCGATATCTCCAATACTTGGATCTGCACAAAAATGTTCAGAAGTGTAGTATGAGTACACCACGGTCGGTACCCAATAAGTATAAAGACTAACCTCGGTGGAGTAGTGACGGGGTATAAGTCAAGACACCTACTAGTCAAAATAACATGTGCAGTATAAAAAAAATAAAGCTAATAAAAAAATAAGAATCAGTAAATGGCAATAAGAATCAACATATGATATAAACAATAAAGTAACAAGAACACTGTTAATGTACCAGCAACAATATATAAGGGAAAGAAATGTCAACCAACAAGCAAGTTGTTCTAACACAGGTCTTACAACGAATTACTCCGAGATACCTCATCTCATAATCACAAGTCACAAGTCTCAACCACAAATCATATGCTTACAGCACCCTGTGCCCACATTTCTAATCACAAATGCATGGACAACTCACGTGCCAATATCTCAATCCGTCCGGCATGATCACATGCTCACAATCACATTTCGCCCGGCGTGGTCACAGGCTCGCTATCACAATCCGACTGGGATGGTCACAAGCTCAATATCACAATCCGCCCGGCATGGTCACAGTCTCAATATCAACATGAAAGTAGATAATACAAGAATACATGGGCATGATCAATAAATGTCAATTTTCATACTCCTAAATTAGTATAAGTGGCATGCTACGATGTATGCTTGTGCGAGTGTGCTATTACAGCCCAAATCAACAAATAATATTAAAGACATCGAGAAGCTCATTGAAATCAACACAACAAGTCATGTAAGGTGTATAACATACACAGGGAAAAACACACCATCATACGAACATCATCAACAAAATGCCCCTAGCATCCCTGACATTGCCAGCCTTATCTCTCCGATAGCCACATGTATCACTCTGCCCTGATAATATCATTAGCCACCTGTATCACTCCGATAGCCACTCATATCACTCAGCATAATAGCCACCCTTATCGCTCCACCCGGACAATAACACAATAGCCACCCGTATCACTCTACACAATCGACAATAGTAGGATGCCACCCTTATGCCCCGCAAAATAACAACAGTGAAATGCTACCCTTATGCTCTGCATAACAACAACCAATCCACACAACAATTTGCATGTGCTAACATAACGACAACACGACATATCAATTCGTACCACAAGTGCCAATATGCCACAACCTTTCCAAAAGAACCAACAGTAGTAGTATTTCCATAACAAATAGCCCACGGCTCAACACAATGTGTATAGAATCTCAATAACAATAAAAAGAATGGGAAAGTAACTCAACAATGAACAACACCCCCTTTAAACATAACTTCAATTAAAGTAAATTAATGACTTTCAATAACTTCAACTTTAATTAATTGCTTAAGGACAAACTCGATGAAGGTATTCTGACGAAATGGCAAACTTTGAATCCTAGTGTATGCAATAGGCTAACAATGAAAGAGATGACACAAACTAGCAATTATGTCTAAATGCATGAGAATAACCCGGCACAAAAGGATATCATGTAACAATAATTTCAATTAAGAATAACCCAATAATAAAGGAAGTCACATAATGATAAAAGAGGTAACAATTTCAAATAAAGAAGCCTAAGAATCTAAACCGGTCAATTTCCACATATAAGCCCGAGTACCCACTCGTCACCTCGCGTACACGGCTTTCACATAACACCAATAGAACAAACAACGCAAAACCTAAGGGGTAGTTCCTCCACACAAAGTTAGGCAAGATACTTACCTCAAAGAAGCTAAATCAATACTCTAAATTGACATTCTCGTGTGAAACAACCTCTGGATGGATTGAATCTAGCCAAAATAACTTAATGTCATAAAGAAAAACCATAGGAAATAATTCTGGGTAATAAAGCTTTGATCTTTAATGAAAACTAAAAAGTCAACCTCTGACCCGCACCTCGGAACCCGACAAAATTTATAAATTCTGAACACCCATTTCGATACGAGCCCGAGCATACCAAAATTATCCAATTCTGACGCCAAATCGGCATTCAAATCCTCATTTTATATTTTAGAAAGCTTTTACAAAAAACCTCAATTTCTCCAATTCAAATCACGAATTTAATGATAAAAACAAAGATGGAATCATAAAATATAATAAAATCCGGTTTAAGAACACTTACCCCAATCCAACACGTGAAAATCCCCTCCAAAATCGCCCAAATTCGAGCTCTCTAACTCAAAAAGTGATAAAATATCAAAAGCCCTCGAAAGAGAGTAAATATAAGTCTACCCAGGTATTTACACATCGCGATCGCGTAGAACAAAACCTTCAGCTGCCAAATCGTTCTTCGCGAATGTGACTCTATTGTCGTGAATGCGGCTACCAAGACCTCAGCCTCAACGTGAACGGGTCTGCGTACCCGCGAACATGAAGGGAAATTGCCTGATGCCCTTCCCGCCTTTCCTTCCGCACGATCGTGAAAGACAGCATGCGAACGCGAAGATAAAAGTCTTCCATGCTACGCGAACGCAGTCAGATACACGCGAATGCGAAGTACAAATATTGCCTGCCTCCAATTTACCTTCACCGAATGCGACACTTCACACGCGATCACGAATAAGAAGGCACCAGATATCAGATCAACAATCCAAAACATAAGAAAATGGTCTGTAGCCCGTCCGAAATATACCCGAGGCCCTCCAAACATACCAACAAGTTTCATAACATAGCACGGACCTGCTCAAGGCTTCAAATCACAAAACTATGAATCGCACCTAAATTCAAGCCTAATGAACTTCTAACTTCTACAACCCGCACCGAATCATATGAAATCAACCCGGAATGACGTCAAATTTTGCATGAAAGTCCCAAATGACGCAACAAGCTATACCAACTCCCGGAATTACAATCTGAACCCAATATCAACAAAGTCAACTCCCGGGTCAAACCTATTAACCTTCCAAACCTTCAACTTTCACCAAAATGCATCAAATCAACCTACGGACCTCCATATCAAAATCCTGACATACACCTAAGTCCAAAATTACCCTAAGAAGCTATTTGAATCATCAAAAAACCATTTTGGGGTCGTCTACACAAAAGTCAAACTCCGGTCAACTCTTACCGCTTAAATTTCTAAATCAAGAATCATTCTTCCAAATCAATCCCGAATCATCCAAAATCCGAACCTGGCCACAAACACAAGTCACAATACATAATACGAAACTTCTCAAAACCTCAAACCATCGAATAGAATGCTAACGCTTAATACGACCGGTCGGATCGTTACATTTACTGTGGTCGTCTTTGATTTCTTTCTATCAATCTTTTTTTAAAAGAAAACTTGTATGGTTATTAGTAGGGTTGTGCATAATTTGGTAAACACCGAATTACCGTACCGAAATCAAAAACTTTGGTATTCGGTATGGTATTTGGTTTAAGTTTTTATAAAATATGGTATTAGGTATGGTATTTGGTATTTTAAAATGAAATACTGAAATACCGATACCGTATCGAAATATATATTATATTACACAAAACACATATTATTAATTATAAAATAAATATAAAAAAACTAAAATTTTACTTTCTTTTATTCTCTAAGTTCATCAATTAACTCTAAGCAAGTAAGAAGACATTTCTAATTATCAAATTTATTCCTCTATGTGCAGTTTTTTCTCTTTAGGTTGATATTTGCTGGTTTTGAATAAAACTTTTGTCAACAAACATTTTTAGTTTTGTACTTTTGAGTACTTTAATTAAGAATATTAGAATCTATGACTTTATACACTTGTTAGTATTCAAACCGAATAAACCGAAGTTACCGAACCGAATAAACCGAAATCGAAAGGAGAAAAACTAAACCATACCGAATTTAATTAGGTATAGTATTGATATAGCATTTTAAGAAACAAAATACCGAAAATACCGAACCGAAATGTCTAAATATCATACCATATCGTACCGACCAACGAACACCCCTAGTTATTAGTGTGTAATCTTCTAGTGATCATGTTTACAGTGAAGTCCTTGGTTGTTGGAGGGTCGTATTTTTTTTGCCTCGCTAATTTGCCATTCTCTACTGTTTATTTTGATGTTCAAACCTCACCATTTTTGTACCGCTTGCTTGGAACAACTGTTAGCCGAACATTTTGGTGGCTATTTTTGTTGTCTTGGACATTACATATGAATTGGACTATTAGTTCATTTTGGTTGATAGGTGACGGAAATCCCATTATTGGTGCTGCTCGTCGATAACCTACTAATGGCAGTGGTTGATGTTGGTGTATACGGTCGAAATCGGGCTCGACTATTGCATGACAGATCGAACTCGGAATGCGAGGGGTTGAAGATCGACCCCGAGTCTCATCGAACCGGAACACGAGGTCAGAATGTCCGTCCTCGAGAACATTGAGCCCATGATCCGGGAATCGACCTTGACCCCAAATAAGCTCGAGGAAGCATTGTCGGTATAACCAACAGAAGATCGAAATAACGGAAGGCTGAAATATCCATAACCGGTTGGATATTTTGGCGAGAATCTCGGCAAGTATCAATAAAGAAGCGGTAAATTAGCAAACCGGAAGATTTTTACCTTTTATAGAATTGTACCAAAAATAGGACTCCCCTACTATATAAAGGGGGTCTAATTACTTGTAAATGACATTGTAACACGCATCCCAAAGCAGTATATTATTATTCTCTTCAAGTTTTTATTATTCTCTTGTTGTTCTGTTATCAATAAAAGCATTTTTGGCTCGGGGGTAGCTAACCTTCAAAGGCTAAGACTGTTCAACTTAAGCGGTTTGTATTCACTTTTCCATTACTTGTTTCAATTGCAATCTGATTTGTTGTTTAGTATCAAATTAAATCACGTATCCTTAAAATCACTTATAAATTCAATTGTTATCCGATTTTGAGGGAAAACAGTTTGGCGCCCACCGTGGGGATAAGGGTAATAGTGGTTATTTGGTACAAATCTCCATAACACACACTATTTTACACTTGCTCTTTGAAGTGTCTCTGATTTCAAGTTAAAAAACAAAATGTCAAACTCTTAATCAGCACCCCTACACGTTGACAACGAGTCCGGACATCACGGTGAAAATAACAACATAGTACCGGGTGAAGGAGTACCGCCCGTTGATCCCATCGAAATTCCAATCGCAGATCCGATTGACGCTAATTCACATGTGGCTATCGACGCAAACTTGCCTACCTAGCCCGAAAATCGCATCCGTGGTGGAGCCTGATCGGCAACTCGAAACACACAAAACATTGAAGGGGACAGGGTCATTCTTTGGGTGATCCTCAAAATGTTGCAGGCTCAACAGGCGGCGATCGCTCAGTTGCAGAACCAAAGTCGTGCACCAAGCAAGTTCGAGCCTGATCCACCCCGGGAAGTCGCTCGCAGGGATGAACTGGTCATAGAAAGGTAAAATGAACATGAATCAGGGGCTAACCCCGAGATCATAAAGATGCTCGAGGAGCTGACAAAACGGATAGAATCAGGGGAGAAGGAAATCGAAGCTAATGACAAAAATATGGAAACCTACAATTCCAGAGTAGACCAAATCCTAGGAGCGTCGCCGATATTAAAAGTCTTGTATTCAAAGAAGTTCGTGCAAAAACCTTTTCCTCCGAGCGCAGCTCTGAATCCAATCCCTAAGATACTCCGCATGCCCGAGATTACTAAGTATAATGGAATGACCGACCCAAATGAGCATGTAACCTCTTACACATGTGCCATCAAAGTAAATGACTTGGAGGATGATGAGATCGAGTCTGTCCTATTGAAGATGTTCGGAGAAACCCTATCAAAAGGGGGTATGATATGGTATCATAACTTACCTCCTAATTCTATTGATTCATTTGCTATGCTTGTTGATTCTTTCGTGAAAGCACACGCTGGGGCTATCATGGTCGAGACCAGGAAATCGGACCTCTTCAAAGTAAAACAAAAGTATAACGAGATGCTCAAAGAGTTCGTGTCCCATTTTTAAACGGAACGAATGGATCTGCCACCGGTCGTTGATGATTGGGATGTTCAGGCTTTCACTCAAGGGCTCAATGTTCGAAGCTCGGTAGCTTCGCAGCAGTTGAAATAAAACCTGATAGAATATCCGGCCGTTACTTGGGCCGACGTGCATAACCGGTATCAATCAAAGATCAGAGTGGAAGATGATCAACTCGGAGCCCCTTCGGGGTCTGTTTATCCCGTCAGAACCTTCGACAGAGTCAAGAGAGACATCGATCATGAACCGAGGCCAAACATGGATCGTTATCAGCCATATAATGGAGACCGAAGAAGCAGTGGGTCCGGGCAGAACTCCATGAGAAACGTAAGGAGAAATGACCGAAGTCAAAGCAGCCGAGGACTCCTGACCAAATTCGATGGGTCCAACGGGCCTAAAGAAGCACCGAGGCTATCGGAATATAACTTTAATGTAGATGTTACCGCCATTGTATCAGCTATCGGGTGCATCAAAGATACCAAATGGCCCCGACCTTTACAATATGATCCAACCCAAAGGGATCCTAACCAAGTGTGCAAATATCATGGCACTCACAGCCACAGAACGGAAGATTGTCGACAGCTGAGAGAGGAAGTGGCCCGACTATTCAATAACAGGCATCTTCGAAAATTCTTGAGCGACCGAGCCAAGAATCATTTCAGGAACAGGGATTCTAACAAACAGACAGAACAAGAAGAACCTTAACACGTCATAAACATGATCATCGGTGGGGTCGATATCCATCAGGGACCGATGTTGAAATGCACCAAAGTATCCATCTCTAGGGAGAAATGAATTCGAGACTACATACCGGAAGGAACTTTATATTTCAACGACGAGGACGCAGAAGGGATTGTACAACCCCACAATGATTCGCTGGTAATATTTGTACTCGTAAATAAAATTTGAGTTAAACGTGTGTTAATTGATCCAGGTAGCTCGGCCAGCATCATTCGATCGAGGGTTGTGGAGCAACTCGGTCTACAAGACCAAATCGTGCCTGTAGTCCGATTTTTAAACGGATTCAACATGGCATGTGAAACCACTAAGGGTGAGGTAATATTATCGGTAAACACCGTCGGTACCATACAGGAAGCTAAGTTCTATGTAATCGAAGAGGACATGAAGTACAACACTTCGGAAGGCGATGGATCCACAACATGAGAGCAATACCCTCAACTCTGCACCAAGTGCTAAAATTCCAAATACCATATTCAATTAAAACGGTCTGCGGACAACATCCCGCCACAAAGGAGATGTTTGTGGTCGAAGAGGCAATTCTGGTATCCGCACTAACAATGACAAAGGGGTCGAGTTTGATTACAAAGCCAGAAACCAAACATCAATTACCAACACTAGCTCCGACCCAACCGGAAAAATAGGGGACTGATAAAGATGATAATTACGGGGTACCCAGATCTTTTATAGCCCCCGATGATTCCGACACCACCAAATCGATGGTCAAGGAGCTGGAACAGGTCATATTGGTCGAGCATCTACCCGACCGACAAGTATACCTGGGCACGGGGCTAAATCCTAAGCTCAGGAAAAAACTCATTCATTTTCTTATGGCTAACATAGATTGTTTCGCTCTGTCCCACCTTGATATGATAGGGATCCCACCAGAGATAACCACTCATAAGCTGAGCCTAGACCCGAAGTTTCATCCAGTCAAGCAAAATATGAGACCCCAGTCTGAGGTCAAACATGCTTAAATCAAGTAAGAGTTATCTAAACTCCTTAAAATAGGGTCCATTCGGGAGATTAAATACCCGGATTGGTTAGCAAATGTAGTAGCAGTCCCTAAAAAGGAAACAAATTAAGAATGTGTGTAGACTATAAGGATTTGACTAAGGCATGTCCCAAGGATTCTTTCCCTTTGCCAAACATCGATCGAATGATCGATGCCACGGCCGGCCACGAGATCCTCTGTTTTCTCGATGCCTACTCCGGGTACAACAAAATACGGATGGACCCAGGTGATCAGGAAAAAACCTCCTTCATCACTAAATACGGCACATACTGCTACAACCTGATGCCATTTGGTTTAAAGAACGCCGGTGCCACTTACCAACGCCTAGTAAATAGGATGTTCGAGGAACAAACAGAAAAATCAATGGAGGTTTACATTGATGACATATTGGTTAAGTCCTTGCGAGCAGAGGACCATTTAAAACATTTGTAGGAAACCTTCAGCATATTAAAGAAATACAATATGAAGCTGAACCCGGAGAAATGCGCATTTGGAGTTGGATCAGGTAAATTCCTCGGGTTCATGGTATCCAACCGAGGAATCGAGATTAACCCCGACAAAATCAAAGCCATCGAAGATATCACGGTTGTGGACAATGTGAAGGCCGTGCAAAGATTAACTGTGCACATAGCCGCCCTGCGGCGATTCATTTCGAGGTCATACAACAAGAGTCACCGATTCTTTGCACTATTGAAGAAGAAGAATAACTTCTCATGGACCCCGGAATGCCAACGAGCTTTGGAGGAATTAAAACGGTACTTATCGCGCCCACCACTACTTCACACACCGAAGGCAGACGAACAACTATACTTGTACTTGGCAGTTTCGTAGATAGCGGTAAGTGGAGTCCTAGTCCGGGACGAGCAAGGTACACAATTTCCAACTTACTATGTTAGCAGGACCCTAGGTGAGGCCGAAACTAAGTATCTTCACCTAGAAAAACTGGCGCTCGCTTTGCTAACCACCTCTAGGAAACTAAAACCATACTTCCAGTGTCACCCCATCAAGACTAACCTCGGTGGAGTAGTGACGAGGTATAAGTCAAGACACCTACTAGTCAAAATAACATGTGCAGTATAAAAGAATAAAGCTAATAAAAAAACAAGAATCAGTAAATGGCAATAAGAATCAACATATGATATAAACAATAAAGTAACAAGAACTCTGTTAAAGTACCAGCGACAATATATAAGGGAAAGAAATGTCAACCAACAAGAAAGTCGTTCTAACACAGGTCTCACAACGAATTATTCCGAGATACCTCAACTCATAATCACAAGTAACAAGTCTCAACCACAAATCATATGCTTACAGCACCCTGTGCCTAAATATCTAATCATAAACGCACGGACAACTCACGTGTCAATATCTCAATCCGTCCGGCATGATCATAGGCTCACAATCACATTTCGCCCGGCGTGGTCACAGGCTAGCTATCACAATCCGACTGGGATGGTCACAGGCTCAATATCACAATCCGCCCGGCATGGTCATATGCTCAATATCAACATGAAAGTAGATAATACAAGAATACATGGGCATGATCAATAAATATTAAGTTTCATACTCCTAAATTAGTATAAGTGGCGTGCTACGATGTATGCTTGTGCGAGTGTGCTATTACAGCCCAAATCAACAAATAATATTAAAGACATCGAGAAGCTCATTGAAATCAACACAACAAGTCATGTAAGGTGTATAACATACACAGGGAAAAACACACCATCACACGAACATCATCAACAAAATGCCCCTAGGCCATCACACATCATCCCTCACATTGCCACCCTTATCTCTCCGATAGCCACCTGTATCACTCCGCCCTGACAATATCATTAGCCACTTGTATCACTCTGATAGCCACTCATATCACTCCGCATAATAGCCACCCTTATCGCTCCACCCGGACAATAACACAATAGCCACCCGTATCACTTTACACAATCGACAATAGTAGGATGCCACCCTTATGCCCCACAAAATAACAACAGTGAAATGCTACCCTTATGCTCTGCATAACAACAACCAATCCACACAACAATTTTCATGTGCTAACATAACGACAACACGACATATCAATTCGTACCACAAGTGCCAATATGCCACAACCTTTCCAAAAGAACCAACAGTATTAGTATTTCCATAACAAATATCCCACGGCTCAACACAATGTGTATAGAATCTCAATAACAACAAAAAGAATGGGAAAGTAACTCAACAATGAACAACACCCCCTTTAAACATAACTTCAATTAAAGTAAATTAATGACTTTCAATAACTTCAACTTTAATTAATTGCTTAAGGACAAACTCGATGAAGGTATTCTAACGAAATGGCAAACTTTGAATCCTAGTGTATGAAATAGGCTAACAATGAAAGAGATGACACGAACTAGCAACTACGTCTAAATGCATGAGAATAACCCGGCACAAAAGGATATCATGCAACAATAATTTCAATTAAGAATAACCCAATAATAAAGGAAGTCACATAATGATAAAAGAGGTAACAATTTCAAATAAAGAAGCCTAAGAATCTAAATCGGTCAATTTTCACATATAAGCCCGAGTACCCACTCGTCACCTCGCATACACGGCTTTCACATAACACCAATAGAACAAACAACGCAAAACCTAAGGGGTAGTTCCTCCACACAAAGTTAGGCAAGATACTTACCTCAAAGAAGCAAAATCAATACTCTAAATTGACATTCTCGTGTGAAACAACCTCTGGATGGATTGAATCTAGCCAAAATAACTTAGTGTCATAAAGAAAAACCATATGAAATAATTCTGGGTAATAAAGCTATGATCTTTAATGAAAACTAAAAAGTCAACCTCTGGCCCGCACCTCGGAACCCGACAAAATTTATAAATTCTGAACACCCATTTCGATACGAGTCCGAGCATACCAAAATTATCCAATTATGAGGCCAAATCGGCATTCAAATCCTCATTTTACATTTTAGAATGCTTTTACAAAAAACCTCAATTTCTCCAATTCAAATCACGAATTTAATGATAAAAACAAAGATGGAATCATAAAATATAATCAAATCCGGTTCAAGAACACTTACCCCAATCCAACACGTGAAAATCCCATCCAAAATTGCCCAAATTCGAGCTCTCTAACTCAAAAAGTGATAAAATATCAAAAGCCCTCGAAAGAGAGTAAATATAAGTCTACCCAGGTATTTACACATCGCGATCGCAGAACTTCCCTCGCGATCGCGTAGAACAAAACCTTCAGCTGCCAAATCGTGCTTCGCGAATGTGACTCTACTGTCGTGAATGCGGCTACCAAGACCTCAGCCTCAATGTGAATGGGTCTGCGTACCCGCGAACACGGAGGGAAATTGCTTGATACCCTTCACGCCTTTCCTTCCGCACGATCGCGAAAGACAGCATGCAAACGTGAAGATAAAAGTCTTCCATGCTACGCGAACGCAGTCAGATACACGCGAATGCGAAGTACAAATATTGCCTGCCTCCAATTTATCCTCACCGAATGCGACATTACACACGCGATCACGAATAAGAAGGCACCAGATATCAGATCAAAAATACAAAACATAAGAAAATGGCCCGTAGCCCGTCCGATATACACCCGAAGCCCTCCAAACACACCAACAAGTTTCATAACATAACACGGACCTGCTCAAGGCTTCAAATCACATCAAACAATATCAAAACTACGAATCGCACCTAAATTCAAGCCTAATGAACTTCTAACTTCTACAACCCGCGCCGAATCATATGAAATCAACCCGGAATGACGTCAAATTTTGCATGAAAGTTCCAAATGACGCAACAAGCTATACCAACTCCCGGAATTACAATCTGAACCCGATATCAACAAAGTCAACTACCGGTCAAACCTCTCAACCTTCCAAACCTTCAACTTTCACCAAAATGCATCAAATCAACCTTCGGACCTCAATATCAAAATCCGGACATACACCTAAGTCCAAAATTACTCTACGAAACTATTTGAATCATCAAAATACCATTCCGGAGTCGTCTACACAAAATTCAAACTTCGGTCAACTCTTACCGCTTAAACTTCAAAATAAAGAATCATTCTTCCAAATCAATCCCGAATCATCCAAAAATCGAACCCGGCCACACACACAAGTCACAATACATAATACGAAGCTTCTTAAGACCTCAAACCATCGAACGAAATTCTAACGCTCAATACGACCGGTCGGATCGTTAGATTTACTGTGGTCATCTTTGATTTCTTTCTATCAATCTTTTTTTTAAAGAAAACTTGTATGGTTATTAGTAGGGCTGTGCATAATTTGGTAAACACCGAATTACCGTACCGAAATCGAAAACTTTGGTATTTGATATTCGGTATGGTATTTGGTTTAAGTTTTTATAAAATATGGTATTAGGTATGGTATTTGATATTTTAAAATAAAATACTGAAATATCGATACCGTACCGAAATATATATATTATATTACACAAAACACATATTATTAATTATAAAATAAATATAAAAAACTAAAATTTTACTTTCTTTTATTCTCTAAGTTCATCAATTAACTCTAAGCAAGTATGAAGACATTCCTAATGATCAAATTTATTCCTTTATGTTCAGTTTTCTCTCTTTAGGTTGATATTTGCTGGTTTTGGACAAAAGTTTTGACAACAAACATTTTTAGTTTTATACTTTTCAGTACTTTAATTAAGAATATTATAATCTATGACTTTATGCACTTGTTAGTATTCAAACCGAATAAACCGAAGTTACCGAACCGAATAAACCGAAATTGAAAGGAGAAAAATCGAACCATACCGAATTTAATTAGGTACGGTATTGGTATAGCATTTTAAGAAACCAAATACCGAAAATACCGAGCCGAAATGTCTAAATATTGTACCGTACTGTACCGTACCGACCGACGAACACCCCTAGTTATTAGTGTGTAATCTTTTAGTGATCATGTTTACAGTGAGGTCCTTGGTTGTTGGCGGGTCGTATTTCTTTTTTGCCTCGCTAATTTGCCGTTCTCTACTGTTTATTTTGAGGTTGAAACCTCACCATTTTTGTACCGCTTGCTTGGAACAACTGTTAGCCGAATGATTTGGTGGTTATTTTTGTTGCCTTGGACATTACATATGAATTGGACTATTAGTTCATTTTGGTTGATAGGTGACGGAAATCCCATTCTTGGTGCTGCTCGTCGATAACCTACTAATGGCAGTAGTTGATGTTGGTGTATACGGTCAAAATCGAGCTCGACTATTGCATGACAGATCGAACTCGGAATGCGAGGGGTTGAAGATCGACCCCGAGTCTCATCGAACCGGAACACGAGCTCAGAATGTCCGTCCTCGAGAACATTGAGCCCATGATCCCGGAATCGACCTTGACCCCAAATAAGCTCGAGGAAGCATTGTCGGTATAACCAACAGAAGATCGAAATAACGGAAGGCTGAAATATCCATAACCGGTTGGATATTTTGGCGGGAATCTCGGCACGTATCAATAAAGAAGCGATATATTAGCAAACCGAAAGATTTTTACCTTTTATAGATTTGTACCTAAAATAGGACTCCCCTAATATATAAAGGGGGTCTAATTACTTGTAAATGACATTGTAACATGCATCCCAAAGTAGTATATTATTATTCTCTTCAAGTTCTTATTATTCTCTTGTTGTTCTGTTATCAATAAAAGTATTTTTTGGCTCGAGGGTAGCTAACCTTCAAAGGCTAAGACTGTTCAACTTAAGCGGTTAGTATTCACTTTTCCATTACTTGTTTCAATTGCAATCTAATTTGTCGTTTAGTATCAAATTAAATCACGTATCCTTAAAATCACTTATAAATTCAATTATTATCCGATTTTGAGGGAAAACAGTTTGGTGCCCACCGTGGGGATAAGGGTAATAGTGGTTATTTGGTATAAATCTCCATAACACACACTATTTTACACTTGCTCTTTGAAGTGTCTCTGATTTTAGGTTAAAAACAAAATGTCAAACTCTTAATCAGCACCCCTACACGTTGACAACGAGTCCGACCATCACGGTGAAAATAACAACATAGCACAGGGTGAAGGAGTACCGCCCGTTGATCCCATCGAAATTCCAATCGCAGATCTGATTGACTCTAATTCACATGTGGCTATCAATGCAAACTTGCCTACCGACCCCGAAAATCGCATCCGTGGTGGAGCCCGATCGGCAACTCAAAACACACAAAACATTGAAGGGGACAGGGTCATTCTTCGGGTGATCGTCGAAATGTTGCAGGCTCAACAGGCGGCGATCGCTCAGATGCAGAACCAAAGCCGTGCACCAAGCAAGTTCGAGCCCGATCCACCCCGGGAAGTCGCCCGCAGGGATGAACCGGTCATAGAAAGGTCAAATGAACATGAATCGGGGGCTAACCTCAAGATGATAAAGATGCTCGAGGAGCTAAAAAATGGATAGAATCAGGGGAGAAGGAAATCGAAGCTAATGACAAAAAGGTGGAAATCTACAATTCCAGAGTAGACCAAATCCCAGGAGCGCCATCGATATTAAAAGGCTTGTATTCCAAGAAGTTCTTGCAAAAACCTTTTCCTCCGAGCGCGGCTCCGAAGACAATCCCTAAGATACTCCGCATGCCCGAGATTACTAAGTATAACGAAATGACCGACCCAAATGAGCATGTAACCTCTTACACATGTGCCATCAAAGTAAATGACTTGGAGGATGATGAGATCGAGTCTGTCCTATTGAAGAAGTTCGGAGAAACCCTATCAAAAGGGGCTATGATATGGTATCATAACTTACCTCCTAATTCTATTGATTCATTTGCTATGCTTGCTGATTCTTTCGTGAAAGCTCACGTTGGGGCCATCATGGTCGAGACTAGGAAATCGTACCTCTTCAAAGTGAAACAAAAGTATAACGAGATGCTCAGAGAGTTCGTGTCCCAATTTCAAATGGAACAAATGGATCTTCCACTGGTCGTTGATGATTGGGATGTTCAGGCTTTCACTCAAGGGCTCAATGTTCGAAGCTCGTTAGCTTCGCAGCAGTTGAAATAAAACCTGATAGAATATCCGGCCGTTACTTGGGCCGACGTGCGTAACCGACATCAATTAAAGATCAGAGTGGAAGATGATCAACTCGGAGCCCCATTGGGGTCTGTTTATCCCGTCAGAACCTTCGACAGATTCAAGAGAGACATCGATCTTGAACCGAGGACAAACATGGATTGCTATCAGCCATATAATGGAGACCGAAGAAGTAGTGGGTCTGGGCGAAACTCCATGAGAAACGAAAGGAGAAATGACCGAAGTCAAAGCAGTCGAGGACTCCTGACCAAAAATAGCTTCGATAGGTCCATCGGGCCTAAAGAAGCTTAGTTCGGAAGAGGACATTAAGTACAACGCTTCGGAAGGCCATGGATCCACAACATGAGAGCAATACCCTCAACTCTGCACCAAGTGCTAAAATTCCAAATACCAGATTCAATTAAAACAGTCTGCGGACAACATCCAGCCACAAAGGAGATTTTTGTGGTCGAAGAGGCGATTCTAGTATCCGCACTAACAAAAACAAAGGGGTCGAGTTTGATTACAAAGCCAGAAACTAAACATCAATTACCGACACTAGCTCCGACCCAACCGGAAAAACAGGGGACTGATAAAGACGATAATTACGGGGTACCTAGATCCTTTATAACTCCTGATGATTCCGACGCCACCAAATCGATGGTCGAGGAGCTGGAACAGGTCATATTGGTCGAGCATCTACCCGACCAACAAGTATACCTAGGAACGGGGCTAAATCCCGAGCTTGAAAAAAAAACTCATTCATTTTCTTATGGCTAACATAGATTGTTTCGCTCTGTCCCACCTTGATATGATAGGGATCCCACCGGAGATAACCACTCACCAGCTAAGCCTGGACCCGAAGTTCCATCCAGTCAAGCAAAAGATGAGACCCCAGTCTGAGGTCAAACATGCTTTCATCAAGTAAGAGGTATCTAAACTCCTTAAAATAGGGTCCATTCGGGAGATTAAATACCCGGATTGGTTAGCAAATGTAGTAGCAGTCCCTAAAAAGGGAAACAAATTAAGAATGTGTGTAGACTATAAGGATTTGACTAAGGCATGTCCCAAGGATTCTTTCCCTTTACCCAACATCGATCGAATGATCGATGCCACGGCCGGCCACAAGATCCTCAGTTTGCCTACTCCGGGTACAACCAAATATAGGATGGACCCGGGTGATCAGGAAAAAACTTCCTTCATCACTAAATATGGCACATACAGCTACAATGTGATGCCATTTGGTTTAAAGAACGCCGGTGCCACTTACCAACGCCTAGTAAATAGGATGTTCGAGGAAGGAACAGGAAAATCAATGGAGGTTTACATTGATGACATATTGGTTAAGTCCCTGCGAGCAGAGGACCATTTAAAACATTTGTAGGAAACCTTCAGCATATTAAAGAAATACAATAAGAAGCTAAACCCGGAGAAATGTGCATTTGGAGTTGGATCAGGTAAATTCCTCGGGTTCATGGTATCCAACCGAGGAATCGAGATAAACCCCGACAAAATCAAAGCCATCGAAGATATCATGGTTGTGGACAATGTGAAGGCCGTGCAAAGATTAACCGGGTGCATAGCCGCCCTGCGGCGATTCATTTCGAGGTCATACGACAAGAGCCACTGATTCTTTGCACTATTGAAGAAGAATAATTTCTCATGGACCCCGGAATGCCAACGAGCTTTGGAGGAATTAAAACGGTACTTATCGAGCCCACCACTACTTCACACACCGAAGGCAGACGAACAACTATACTTGTACTTGGCAGTTTTGTAGATAACGGTAAGTGGAGTCCTGGTCCGGGAAGAGCAAGGTACACAATTTCTAATTTACTATGTTAGCAGGACCCTAGGTGAGGCCGAAACTAAGTATCCTCACCTAGAAAAACTGGCGCTCGCTTTGCTAAGCGCCTCTAGGAAACTAAAACCATACTTCTAGTGTCACCCCATATGTGTCGTAACTACTTACCCGTTGAGAAACGTTATGCATAAGCCCGAGCTTTCGGGCTGGTTGGCTAAATGGGCCATGGAAATCAGTGGGTACGATATTGAATATCGACCCCGGACCGCCATTAAGTCTCATATTTTGGCGGACTTTGTAGCCGACTTTACGCCGGTCGTAATACTCGAGGTCGAAAGAGAGTTATTAATCAATTCAGGGACCTCCTCGGGAATCTGGGACATTACATATGAATTGGACTATTAGTTCATTTTGGTTGATGGGTGACGGAAATCCCATTCTTGGTGCTGCTCGTCGATAACCTACTAATGGCAGTGGTTGATATTGGTGTATACGGTCGAAATCGGGCTCGACTATTGCATGACAGATCAAACTTGGAATGCGATGGGTTGAAGATCGACCCCGAGTCTCATCGAACAGGAACACGAGGTTAGAATGTCCGTCCTCGAGAACATTGAGCCCATGATCCCGGAATCGACCTTGACCCCAAATAAGCTCGAGGAAGAATTGCCGGTATAACCAATAGAAGACCGAAATAACGGAAGAACGAAATATCCATAACCGGTCGGATATTTTTGCGGGAATCTCGGCACGTATCAATAAAGAACTGGCAAATTAACAAACCAGGAGATTTTTACCTTTTATAAAATTGTACCTAAAATAGGACTCCCCTACTATATAAAGGGAGTCTGATTACTTATAAAGGATATTATAACACATATCCCAAAGCAGTATATTATTATTCTCTTCAAGTTCTTATTATTCTCTTGTTGTTCTGTTATCAATAAAAGTATTTTTGGCTCGAGGGTGGCTAACCTTCAAAGGCTAAGACTATTTAACTTAAGAGGTTTGCATTCACTTTTTCATTACTTGTTTCAATTGCAATCTGATTTGTTGTTTAGTATCAAATTAAATCATGTATCCTTAAAACCACTTATAAATTTAATTATTATCTGATTTTGAGGGAAAACATTTGGTTTTAACATTACTGTTCCACCTATTTTGATAAAGATCCTGCTATTGAGGTTGGCGGATAATGAGTAAAATATTAGACTGTTATAAATTCAATTGTTATCTGATTTTGAGGGAAAATATTTGGTTTTAACATTACTGTTCCACCTATTTTGATAAAGATCCTGGTATTGAGGTTGGCGGATAATGAGTAACATATTAGACTGTTGTATGTAAGGCCGATGAAAAAATAATATTTGAATAATTGAGGCCATGACCCTCCGAATCGGGCCCAAAAATAACAAGTCGATCACAATATATATCTAAAAAGGAAAAGACGAGAACGTGAAGAGCCATAAATTTTTGGACGGCGACACGGCTAGCTACCGTAGTCGCAACCAAAGCAGTTCATGTTCTCACGTCTAGACGGAACAAAAATACAATCTGAGCCTCTAATATTTTTTTAAAACTATTTTCAAAACCTTTCCTATTATATATTTCAAACTATTTTCAAAAACCTTTTTCCGAAAAATATTTTCAAACCAATTTCAAAAACAATCTTCCAAAAATATTTTCAAATAAAACCATTTCAAATATATTAGTTTATTAAAAGTATTGTACTATTTCACTAATAATCTACTCTTCTTATCTTGTGAGGTACTATCATACGGAGTTACTTTCAGAAGACGAAACTCGAAGATGAAAAGATAAATCCCCGTCAAGCTCCCCGCGTCACACTTCCTATTCTAGGATGTATTCGAAATCGCAAGTATAGTTTAAAAAACATAGATATATGTCATGTTGTTTGTTTATTTTGATATTTATCTATTTGTTAAACACTTAGGGCGTATTGCATCTAGTTAATAATCCGATCGACTTATAACATTATGTGCTAGATATTTGTGCGAAGCTTGTATATAGACTTAGGATGTCAAATATATTTTATAACTTATTTGATTAATTAGGATCGGTATACATATAGTTAATTAAATTAGTTACATAAAATGAAAGGTGTGTCATTTTCTTCTTCTTTTTTTGAAAATAAAATAACTTTACCCTTTTACAAGTTTACTAATATGCTTTTCAAATCAATTCATCTGTAAATCATTCTTTTAACTCTTTCACTTCAAGTGTGCATGACTTTTAAAAAATCATAGTTGAACTATTATACTTTGGATATTTAATTCTATACTCGTTTGGGCTTGACCCGAACAATTGGCATCTCAAAATAATCTTTGGTAATTCATTGTATTGATACATTTTCTTACATCATATCCATTCTTTACTCATCAAAAAATATTTTTTTTACTTTCTTCATTATACACTAGGATTACTCAAAGATAATTCTTTCTCCAATTTTCTTAATCAATTATTTCTAAATGTGTCTTTCTTATGTTTTACCTATTTTATTTAAGCCTTGGATATAAATCAAATATTTTCAAGTTTATTCTTTTAATTAAAATTCATTTTATTAATTTATAAATACTTTATTTATCGCTACGTATTTTTGTATATTTTATTAAACCATCAGAAAACATAATTTTCATATACTTTATTCACAATCTTTGTGTGTATACTATTACATAGGTGTTCATATTCTATCACGTGACACTCGCATTTAATCATTATTATTTTGAGACACTCTCACATTCTTTGTATATATTAAATTAATCATTCTTTAATTAATTTTCCTTGTATTTGTTTGAGTCCACGGGAATCACATATTGTGGATCTTGAGGGATACCTAACACCTTTCCCTCGAGATAATTTGAACCCTTACCTAGAATCTCAATAGTTTCGTAGACCATAATCAAGTGTGCATCACATAGTGTAGTATAGGTGTCCTAATGTACCTTAAATACTAGGTGGCGACTCTTAACCCTAAATAACCTTGTAGAGTACTATACATTGTATTTTATTTTGACTTGTACAAAATAGGATGCAACACATGTTATTCTGGATTATCACGCCAAGACTATGACATTGGGTATGCCAGGGTTGCTGCGGCTGGAGTAGAGAGGTATATTAGATTATGTCCCTAGTAAGGTGTGTCTTTCCTGAAGGCACAACGAATGATTGAGAAGGGGTGCTTAGCATTGTGAGGTATGTTAGTGCTAATATTCATATCGTTGAGTCAGTTCTGCTAGTGAGAGATTTCTCAAATATGTTTCTAGTAAACCTACTGGGCATGCCGCCCGATAGGGATATCGATTTTGGTATTGGGTTTTCCACTTCATTCAGTTACATTAGGGCTTTATACAACTCTACCTTAGTGCGTTGATAGCTCTGATTCAGTTCAAGCTGCTACGAAAGAATTTGTCAAAGTGGTGGAAGGAAAGTAAGGAATTTAAGTGTGCTTAGAGATTTCATATCTCTCCCACGTGTGATTCATCCTAACAGCTACCGAGTAGGTTAAAAAAGTGCCCCTACATATGCAAAAAACTAATTAAAGATGAAGGCCAAAGCATTTCCTAAAGAGGGAATTCTGTCTTGGTTCTTCTACACGGGTGATCCAGGAATTTTCCTAGTACTTTTTCCCTGGTGCGAAGCACTCAGTCCATTTCTATTCCACCATATCTATGACACATGTGGAGTTAAATGAATTAAAGGAACAACTTCAGGATTTGCTTGATAAGGGTTTCATCCGACCAAGTGTCTCGCCTTGGGGTACTCCAGTTCTATTTGTGAAGAAGAAAGACGGCTCTGTGAGGATGTGTATTAATTATTGGCAGCTGAACAAGGTTACACCATAGAACAAGTACCCATTGCAGCATATTGATGATTTGTTCGACCAGCTTTAGGGTACTCGGGTATTCTTAATGATCGATTTGAGGTCAAGGTATCATCAGTTGAAGATCCGGGATTCAGACATTACTCGCTATGGTCATTATGAGTTTTTGGAGATGTCATTTGGGCTGACCAACGCCCCCATTAACATTTTGGCACTTGATGAACAATGTATTCCAGCCATATCTTGATTCTTTCATCATCTTGTTCATTGAAAACATATTGGTATATTCTTGTATCCGGGAGGATCTAGACTTTGAGGGAGAAGAACCTATATGCTAAATTCTCCAAGTGTGAGTTTTGGCTTGATTCAGTGGCATTTTTGGGCCATGTGGTGTCTAGTGAGAGGATTAAGGTAGATTTGAAGAAGGGGGAGGCAGTTCAGAGTTGGCCTAGACTGTCTTCTACTATTGAGATCCGGAGTTTTCTAGGCTTGGCCAGGTATTATCGTCGTTTTGTAGAGGAGTTTTCATCCATCGCAGCTCCTTTGACCATATTGACTCAGAAGGGTGCCCCATTTAGGTGGTCCGACGAGTGTGAGGAGAGCTTTCAGAAGCTCAAGACTGCCTTGACCACAGCTTTAGTTCTGGTTTTGCCTTAAGCATCGGCTTCTTATATAATTTATTATGATGCTTCGCGGATTGGCGTTGGATGTATTGATGGAGGATGGTAGAGTGATTACTTATGCTTCACGTCAGTTGAAGCCCCATGAGAAGAACTACCCAGTGCATGATTTGGAGTGGGAAGTCATTGTTCAGAAGCTGAAGATTTGGAGGCAGTATCTCTATGGCGTGTCTTGTGAGGTATTCGCAGATCATATGAGTCTACAGGACTTGTTTTAAGCAAAAGGATCTGAACTTGAGGCAATGGAGGTGGTTAGAGCTATTAAAGGACTATGATATCACCATTCTCTATCATTCCTATAAGGCCAATGTGGTGGCAGATGCTTTGAGTAGAAAGGCTGAGAGCATGGGGAGTTTTTCTTATATTCCAGTTAGAGAGAGACCATTAGCATTTGATGTTCAGTCTTTGGCCAACATGTTCGTGAGATTGGATGTGTCGGAGCCTAGACGGGTTCTTGTTTGCGTGGTTTCTCGGTCTTCTCTGTTTGAGCATATCAAAGCGCTCTAGTATGATGATCCCCACTTATTTGTCCTTAAGAACACGGTGCAGCACAATGATGCCAAGGAAGTTTCTATTGGGGATGATGGGGTGTTGTGGATGCAGGGCCCGATTTGTGGGTCCAATGTAGATGGGTTACGTGAGTTGATTCTTGAGAAGGCCTATAGTTTGCGATATTCCATTCATCCGGGTGCCGCGAAGATGTACTAGGATTTGAGGCAGCACTACTAGTGGAGAATTATGAAGAAAGATATTGTGTAGTATGTGGCTTGGTGTTTGAACTGTCAGCAGATGAAGTACGAGCAACAGACACCAGGTGGTTTGCTTTAGAGACTTGATATTCCAGAGTAGAAGTTGGAACATATGACCATGGATTTTTTAGTTGGACTTCCACGAACCTTGAGAAAATTTGATGCAATGTGAGTCATTGTGGACAGGCTGACCAAGTCTGCACACTTCATTCTGGTCATGACTGCCTATTCTTCAGAGCAACTGACTTAGATTTATATTCATGAGATTGTTCATATTCATGGTGTGCCGGTGTCTATTATCTCTGATTGAGGCATGCAGTTCACATCGTAATTCTTGAGAGTCTTGTAGCGTGAGTTAGGCACATGGGTCGAAATGAGCACGACATTTCATCCCCAGACGGACGGGCAGTTCGAGCACACCATTCAGATCTTGGAGGACATGCTACGTGCATGTGTCATTAATTTTGGGGGTTCATGGGATCTATTCCTACCGCTCGCAAAGTTTGCCTACAATAATAACTACTAATCGAGTATTCAGATGGCTCATTATGAGGCCTTATATGGGAAGTAGTGTCGTTCTCCAGTTGGTTGATTTGAGCCGGTGGAGGCTAGGTTGTCGAGCACTGATTTGGTTCGGGATGCCTTGGAGAAAGTCAAGTTGATTTGGGATTGGCTTCGTACAGCACAGTCCAGGCAGAAGAGTTATGCTGATCGGAGGGCTCGTGACGTAGAATTCATGATGGGAGAGAGGGTTTTGCTCAGAGTTTCATCCATGAAGGGTGTGATGAGGTTCGGAAAGAAGGGCAAGTTGAGCCCTAGGTATATTGTCCCTTTTGAGATCTTTGAGAGAGTTGGTGAGGTAGCCTACAAACTTGCATTGCCACCCAGCTTATCGAGAGTTCACCCGGTGTTCCATGTTTCCATGCTCCGAAAGTATTTTGGTGATCTGTCACATGTATTAGATTTCAGCTCATTTCAATTTGACAAGGATTTGACCTATGTTGAGGAGTCGGTGACTATCTTGGACAGACAAGTCTGAAAGTTAAGGTCAAAGAGCATTGCTTCAGTGAAGGTTTAATAGAGGGGTCAATCGGTCGAAGAGGTGACCTGGGAGACCGAGCACGACATGCAAAGTCATTATCCTCACCTTTTTGGCACTTCAGATATGTCTCTATGCACGTTCGAGGACGAACATTTGTTTTAAGAGGGGGAGAATGTAACGATCTGAGCGATCATTTTGTGTATTTGAGTCTCGTTTCCCCTTTTGAAGCTTCCCGTATGTGTATTTATGATTTTATGACTTGCGGGGATGGTTAGTTTAGTTTCAGGAAATTATGGAATGATTTGGATCCATTAGTTCTTTGTTTAGAAGCTTAAGTTGGAAATGTTAACCTAGGTTTGACGTTTGTGAAAACGACCCCGAAAAGGAATTTGAGGGTTCCAATAGGTTTGTATTGTGATTTTGGACTTGGGCGTATGCCCGGAATTAAATTCGGAGGTCCTTAGGATGATTTATCTTGTTTTGCGAAAAGTTGGCAATTTGAAGGTTTAGAAATTCCTTAGGTGTGACTGTAGGCTGACTTTATGGCTATCGGTTTCGGATTTTGGTTTTGGCACTTGGAATAGGTCTGTGGTGCTATTTGGAACTTTTCTGCAAAATTTGGTGTCATTCCGAGTTAGTTTGATAGGAATCGGATGCTTGGTTGTGATTCTAGTGATTCTTGAGTTCATTGTGAAAGCGCGAGCGGGTTCGGATGATGTTTTTAGACTTGTGTGGATGCTTGGTATGGAGCCCCGAGAGCTCGGGTGAGTTTTGAACGTGTTTCGGATTGGTTTGAACTCATTCCAGGTTGCTGGTGTGTTGGTGCTTCAGTTATCGCAATTGCGAAGTAGGAAGGGAGGGCTCGGGTATCGCAAATGTGATGACTTACTCACAATTGTGAAGATTAGGCTTGGGATGGGTAGGTCGCAATTGCGACCATTTTTCCGCATATGCGGAAGGGACAGACTTCGCATATGTGAAGTCATTATCGCATTTGCGACATTTCCCTGGGTTGTCAGGCACCGCATTTGCGAGATGTTGTCTGCATTTACGAGGGTTCGCAATTGCGAACCTCGGTCATATTTGCGACTTCAGCACCTAAACAAACGGGCTGGAAAACGGGACTAAGCTTTATTTTATCAAATTTTAGAACCCTAGACTCAGTAGGAGGCTATTTGGAGGAGAGATTTTCACATACAACTATAGGGTGAATGATTTTGATCAATTTTCAATTATATTACATGATTATTTCTAAGATTTAACCTCTAATCCATGGAATTTGAAGAGAAGTTTTGGGGAATTTTGTCTATATTTTGAAAAAAATTAAAATTTGAGATTTGAGAGTCGAATTGGACTCGTATTTGAAAATAAAACACATATATGGACTCGTAGGGTTATGGGTAGTGGAGATCTACCCTTGGACTTGTATTTTGACCAGGCAAGCCAAGAGTTGACTTTTGGGGAATAGTGTAAAGATCTTAGCTCTATTAATCAAAATTGGTTTCTCTTGCATTGTTTGATGATATTAAGTCATTTTTTTTTAGATTTGAGCCATGCGGAGGCCAATTTTAAAAGAAACCCCATTTTGAGCGTTGCTTTGGCCTGGTTGAGGTAAGTATCTTGCCTAACTTTGTATAGGTGAACTACCCCGTAGTATTGAGCTTAATTGCACTATTTGAATTATGGAAGACGTGTACATGAGGTGACGAGTGTGTACACGGGCTTATATGTGGAAATTGACCTATTTAGACTCTTAGGCTATTTATAAGCAATCGATTGTAGTTGTTATTACATGTTACTTCTTTCATTGTTGAAGTTCACTCTTATGCATTTATTTGTAGTTGATATTACATGAAGTTCATTCTTATTTATTTACTTGTAGCTGATATTACATGTTACCTCTTTTATTGTTGCGTTTACTCTTATGCATTTACTTGTAGTTGTTATTACATGTTACCTCTTTTATTGTTGAGTTATTCTTATGCATTTAGTCGTAGTTGTCATTACATGCTATCTCCTTTATTGTTGAGTTTATTTTATGCATTTAATTGAAGTTGTTATCACGTGGAAGTATTTTTCATTGTTGAGTTTAACCTCTCGTTTCATTGTGTTGTTGTTGAGACTCTTGTATACATTTTTGTTGAACCGTGGGCTACGCGCTGTTATGATATTGGTATTGTTATTTTGGAAATATTTTGGCATATGGGCATGTGTGGTACCAGTTGATTATTATGTTATGATGAGATGCGCATGCAGTAGTATAAGGGTGGTGATATTGAAGCGCATGCGACAAGATAAGGGGGATTTATGTGTGTGTTACTAGTAAGGAAAATTACTTCATTTGAAGCACAGTGGCGAGATAAGGGGGCTAAAGCGTGTGAAGCTATTTCGGAAAAAATATTTTTAAAATAAATGCAAGGCTCATGCGGTGATATTAGGAAGATTGTGATTGCGACTTGTAAAATGTGAATATGAGGTGTGGTACCTCGGGGTGATTCTTGTTGTATATTCTATGTGGGAACGGCTTGTTGTTTTGAACGGTTATTGTTTGAATTCATTTCACTTGTATTTCAATTGTATATGATTACTTACTATTTTTACCATATGTTCACTTTTTGTTGTCATTTATTGCTTTTACTTCTTGTCACGACCCAAATCTCAACATGATGGCGCCTATCACAGTACTAGGCGAGCCGACAATCACCAAGCAACTAATCATTTTAATTTAAAAGCATAATATATTGAGGGTGTGTTTGGTATAACAGAAAATGTTTTCCGTGGAAAATATTTTCTTGGAAAACAAGTAGTAATCTTACTCATTTTTCGGTGTTTGGTACGCAAATTAAGAAAAATAACTTCTCAACAGTATTCATAAATAATTTAGATATAATAAACATGAAGCCATAAACTTTCGAACCAACAATTTTTCGAACCCACAAATTTCATAAACTTCTGAACCGCTAAACTTTCGAACACGTAAACTCTATAATTTCTAAACTCACAAACTTCCAAACACATAAACCTCCGAACTCATAACTTTGGAACTCGTAAAATTTTGAACCTGTAAACTGAAAAATGAAAAAACCAGAACTGAAAATATAAAATAAAATAAAAAATAAAAAAATTGCAGGGGGGGTTGAGGGGGTTGGGTTGGATGGGTGATGCAGAAAAATAAAACAACAGAAAACAGAAAATTGAAAATACAAAAAACAATTGCGAAGGTTGGGGGTGAGGTGGGTGGTTCAGAAAATTGAAAATACAAAAAAAATATTTTTTGCGGGGCGAGGGGGGGATGATAGGGTTGGGGTGGGTGGGTGGCGCAGAAAAATGAAAAAAAAAAATAGAAAATTGAAGTTGGAGGGGGTTGGGGTTAGATGTGAGGGTAGGTGGAGTTTTTGGAAAATATTTTCTTAACTTTTTCCAAGAAAGTCATTTTCCTCCAATTTCAAGAAAATGTGATATCTAGGAAAATATTTTCCTAACTATTTTGTGCAACCAAACAGTGAAAAATAAGAAAATATTTCCCGTCATACCAAACACACCGTGAGTTTAATGGTGAAAATCTCATAAATAACTGCAAGGACTAACGGTGACTCAAACACAAAATCTCTCAAAATCCGGGTGTCACCGAATACATGAGCTACTAAATATCAAACCAATCAAACTTCTGATACAACTGTCTGGAAAGATAGAACAGTGCTAAATAAACTGAAAAGAAGGAGAGTCGGGGTCTGCGGACACCAAAGCAGCTACCTCAATAGTCTCCAAGCAGGAAATGCTCCCAAATCTAGCAACCACCGTGCCTAGAAGTACCTGAATCTGCACACGAAGTGCAGAGTGTAGTATGAGTACAACCAACCCAATGTACTCAATAAGTAACATGACTAACCTTGGGCTGAAAGCAGTGACGAGCTCAAAAAGGTACAGCCCAAATCCAGATAAATAGCAGCACAGATATGATAGGAAAATGACAGTAATAACTCAGAGAAATCTCATAATCAGTTTGTACACAATGCAGAAATATAGACATGCTTTCAAGTTTAACAGTTTATGTTCAACACTGATAAAATATGCCAAGTATGACTGATATGAGGAATGTTACATCTCTATATCTACATGTCAAGTGTGCATGTCACATGTAATGCATCACAATGATAACCTCATATACTCACACTCTCAGAGTACTCAATCTGATTGTCTCAACTCTCACTCATCACACTCAATCACTCAGCAATGTACGGTACATGCGCTCACTGTTGGTATGTCAGACTCTGGAGGGGCGGATCCTACCCAAGCACTAATATAAAGCCAATATAGCCTGTTGCGGCGTACATCCCAATCCCATAATAATAGATAAATCCTATAAGGCCTTCTGCGACGTGCAACTCGATCCATAATAATAATATATATAAAGCCAAGAAGACCTGATGCGGCATACAACCCGATCCATAATCTCACACACAGCATGGCTCTCAGGCTACAACTCTGTCACGACCCGAAATTCAATAAGTCATGATGGCACCTAACCCAACCCGCTAGGTAATCCAATTAACAATAAACCACAATATAATGATAATGATAAGAGTCAAAATGAAATAACTAAATTTTATACAATTCTCTAAGGACTGGTAGTACAAATGATGAGCTTCTAAGACTTAGAGTTTATAAAGCTGGTACGAAATAAATACATCATATGTTCGAAATGTACATAAATAGATTTATAAATCTAAAGCTACCAAGAATAAGAGGAAGCTATAATCGGAACGTAAGTACATCTTCAATGCCAGCTCCTGCCACTCGCAATAACATCAGCTCCAAAATCTGCACACAAGGTGCAGAAGTGCAGTATGAGTACAACCGACCCCATGTATTCAATAAGTAACAAACCTAACCTAAGGTTGAAAGTAGTGACGAGCTTGAACAACGGTCAAAGTCAAACACCAATAGCCAAGAACAACTCGTACCAATATAATGAAAGTAGCACAAGTAATGACTCAAAGATATGATGCCCAGCTCGTTCACAGTTACGGAAAAATAGGCATGCTTTTCAAGTATAACAGTAAAACTCAAATCTTACACCGAAATCACCAAAATATGAGTAAATCAGAAAACTGTGATTTTTCCAAAAAACTGTCAACAACAGATAAGATATTTCATTCTCAGATAGCATGACAAAAGTACATCTCTATGCCTACATGTCAATGTGCATGTAAAATCATGAATGTCACAAAACCGTGTAGCACGAGTAAATGCATCTCTACGCATGTATGTGAAGTATGCATGTCAAATGCAATGCATCACAGTGATGAACTCATATACTCACACTCTTAGAGTATATAATTTTACTGTCTCGCACTCCCACTCTTCACGCTCAATCACTCAGCACACCAATTACTTAGCAATGTACGGTACATGCGCTCACTACTGGTATGTCAGACTCCGGAGGGGCAAATCATGCACAAGCGCTAATAAAACTTGTTGCGGCGCACAACCCGATCCCATCAAGAATCAATAATACCTGTTGCAGCATGCAGCCCGATCCCATCATGAATCAATAAAACTTACTGCGACGTGTAGCTCAATCTCGTCATGAATCAATAAAACCCGCTGCGGCATGTAGCCCCATCCCATCATGAATCAATAAAACTTGTTGTGGCGTAAAGCCCGATCCCATCAATATCCCTCACAATCAGGCCCTCAGCCTCAACTCAATCATCAATCTCTCCAATCTCTCATGCTCACAAATCTCATGCCAATCAGCTCAAACAATGATAACATGATGTGACAACAATGATAACAGAGACGGAGATATGATATGCAAAATGAATGAATATGACTGAGTATGTAATTGCAATTTAAGCAAATAACTCGACAGCAACAATAACCTCAGTGGGTCCCAATAGAATAAGTATATAGCCTAAACATGATTTCTAACATGGATTACAACTCAATTACTCTAGCATGTAGGAATTTCATGGATAGAAACAAGATTAGGTAACTACACACTACCACAGAATCAACCGAGTCATAATTCACACGGTGCACGCCCACACGCCCGTCACCTAGAATATGTGTCACCACAACACCAACACATAACATGTATATTTAGGGATTCATACCCTTAGCACCAAGTTTAGAAGTGTTACTTATCTCGAACAAGCCGAATCCAATACCGAGCTAGCCAAACAATACTCCAGAAATGACATCTCACGCGTACTGACCTCTGAATGGCTCGAAACTAGCCAAAAGCAACTCAAGAACATCAAATAATGCCAAAGAAAACAAACCCAGTCGATAAAGGTTGAATCTTTAATCAAAACCCCAAAGTCAACCAAAAAGTCAAACCCGGGCTCGCACCTCGAAATTCGACAAAACTCACAAAATCCGATGGATTCCATATGATATTCCAGTTAAGTTAGGCTTCTGAATCACTCCATTTGACCTTATAACGAAGGAGATATATTGGTTTCAATATTTGAAAATAGTGCAGATTTTTAAATACGAATCGAGTGATAATTTTGTAATTAATCTGAAAAATTTAGCAACTCAATTCTTAGTAAAATGACCATAAATTCTTCATACGATGTCGAAACTTGATGATTTCAGTTGCTATTGTTCCAAAATGAAGATACGGATATAATGGTTTCGGCGAAATACGAATCAAAGGTCGTTTGCTCAATATGGTAATCTTTATACTCAAATCGACGTCGAAACCGAAAAAAATCACCACACAACCCAAACTTATCCAAAACTCATCGAAATTTAACCAAACTTTGTGGACATGTCCAAAATCATCATACAAACTTATTGAAATAATTAAAACGCGATTCTGAGTCACTTTACCGAAAAGTCAAACCTTTGTTGCTCTTCCAACTTAACGCTTCTAAAACGAGAATCATTCTCCCCAAATCAATCGCAAATCGCTTGAAAAGCGAAACCAACCATACATGAAAGTCATAATATATAATATGAAGCTACTAAAAGTCTCAAACCACTGAATGGAACGCTAAAGCTCAAAACGACCGGTTGGGTCGTTACATTCTCCCCCACTTAAACATATGTTCATCCTCCAACGTGCCAAGAGTCTTTCCAAAGGCATCAAATCGACATATACCCTCACCATACACATAACCATGGGTGATCCCACGTCACCCCAATCTATATAAGCCCGACAACACCACCTAACAGAGGATCCTTACTTCAACCTTAGTCCATAAACCTTAAAACCCAAATCCCCAACATCCGGAACTCATTATATGACCTGATTCTTGTATCTACACACTGTATAAGTCTAAACAAGTTGTATCAAGTCATAACCATAACCCAAGATGTAATCACATGATATACCACACAATTCGCATACTCGTAGCAATAATTTTGATCACAGTAGCTGCTCAAAATAAACCTGATACCGATAGTAAACCTCATATCAAATAAAACCTCGTTCAAAACCTTTGTACACTGCCGATGATGAAAGAAACATGCAGGAACTCATAACCACTCATCATATCAACCAGTCAAGGAGCTCTCTCTCTCTCTCTCTCTCTCTCTCTCTCTCTCTCTCTCTCTCTCTCTCTCTCGTCCGACAAGAGCCAAAGCCAAATCCTAAGCTGACTTTCAATATTATTCTTCCAAACATACCGTAATCAAATCCGATAGTATCCATTCTAGGTCCAATGACCTTATCTCATCAAACACAACTATTCTATTGACATGCCACACCAATACAACCTAAAGCTACAACCGTGCAATCTGTGCATCAATAAACAACAATTCAAATATACTCAAACATGGAAAATGGCTCAAATGAGAGAACCGTCCAACAAGCTCAACAAGTGCAACCAAAAATACAATGCTACGAACCTATCACACATAGTAGAAACGAAACACACGAATCTAACTCAAAAGATCATATCTCAACACAACTCTGCTGCAACGCGTGACCCCATCCAAACACCGGTCCTATGAAATACCTCAAGCCACAATGCTCAAAATCAACAACCACACATAATTCTACATAAAATACACGAAGTGCATGACCATAACCATGAAGAAGCGAATAACACAATATACCACAGCCCGAAAAGACCATAGCCAAGGTGCAATCAACCTTTCAACACCCCAATAACCATCTCGCTCGAATTCCGCTACCAGGCCCAAACAGAACCGCATCGGATGTGCATATAACCAAAAAATCACAACCTCTCATAGCATAGAAGAGTAACACAAAGAACATATCAAAACACAAACAAACTCAACTCTAACCGAATGACACACCTTTAAGCAATAACGGTGTTGAGTCAACAAATTTGACATGGTGTAGAATACACATCCTCATTGCGCCTACCAATGGCCCCCCAAATCAACTCCGGTCATCCTCAAATAGATAAATGGACCTCTAAAAGTCCACAATGACCTAACCATAGCACGTATTACCATCTAGCTAACTTTGTCAACTGACGAGCTCGAAACACATACTTAAATTATGCTCGCTAGTCAAATATAGTATAGTATATTATTGTATCCACAGGGATTGGATTTAAACAGTGTTCTTGTAGTTTCTAGCTTGATTGCTATCCAAGATGATCAACAATTTAGATTTCTATGATTTCTAACTACAATTAACTAAGAATCTAAAGCTATTGACTAATGGCAATCGCAATAAAGATAAGCAAGGAAGTTATCAATGGAAGAAGATAGGGGTTGATAGGATAGGTGCAAGATAATTGTTCAGGATCTAACTCTATATAATTCACTTCTAATGTTCAAGTCAGTCTCTCGAATTCACTCAATTATTAGTTCAACGTCAGGCAAAAACTCCTCTCTCGATTAAGTCTTAACCTCACAAGATGAACCAATTTAAGTACGTGAAGAGATGCAAGAATGCGTAGTGGATTGGTCTTTAGGAGAACCTCTCTCGATTATCCTCCTAACTAGGTTTAATCAATGATTCAACTAGCCTCTTTCAATTACTAAAAAGAATTAATGAATTCAACCAACAATATCATGCAAAGATATCACAAGTTATGCCTCTCTCGATTACATGAACAAGTGAATATAGATGCAATAATTAAATCATCCAAAAAGATTCAATGCATAAAACTAGAGTTATAATCCACAAACAATAATCAATACACCAAATCCATCAAACTCTAAAGAGAACTACTCCATAGACATGGATCAATTCATCACAAATATAGTTAAAGTAATGGAAAACATAAATTCAATCCAAACTCGTGTCTTGAGTGAGGAAGGAATGATGAAGTCCTCGTGGTGTTCTTCCAACTCCTCCTTAGGTCGAATATGTGTCAAAAATCCAGAAAATAATGTTTTTTCATATATTTATACCAAGTAAGGTCGGGCCCAGACGAAACCACCTTCTCCTATCCAAAATTAGATTTTCACTCTGTAAAGATCACACAGGCGCGCCGCATGGGGCGACGCGCCATACGGGGCATTAGTGGGGAAATTCATTGGATTCGGATAGTGCAGATTTTAAATACGAATCCAGTGGCAATGTCGTAATTAATATGAAAAATCTAGCAACCCAATACTTAGTAAAATGACCATAAATTCCTCATACGATGTCAAAACTTGATGATTTCAGTTGCCATGGTTCCAAAATTACGATACAGATATAATGGTTTAGTCGAAACACGAATCAAAGATTGTTTGCTCAATATGGTAACATTTATGCTCAAATCGACGTCGAAACTGGAAAAAATTACCATACAACCTAAACTTATCCAAAACTCATAGGAATTTAACCAAACTTTGTGGACATGTCCAAAATCAACATACAAACTTATTGAAATAATTAAAATGTGATTCCGAGTCCACTTACCCAAACGTGAAACCTTGGTCAACTTTTCCCACTTAACACTTCTAAAACGAGAATCATTCTCCCCAAATCAATCTCGAACCACTCGAAAATCGAAACCAACCATACACGCAAGTCATAATACATAATATGAAGCTACTAAAAGTCTCAAACCACCGAATAGAATGCTAAAGCTCAAAACGACTGGTTGGGTCGTTACAAACTGAGGCAGCAATCTCTCCAGTCTACCGGGCTCACAAATCTCATGCCAATCAGCCCAAACAATGATACATGATGTAACAATAAATAACAATAAAGACTGAGATATGATATGCAAATGATGGATGTGACTGAGTACATAATAATTTAAGCAAATAATTCAACATTAGAAATAACCTCTCTGGGTCCCAACAGAATAAGCATATAGCCTAAACATGATTTCTAACATGGACTGCAGCTCAATTACTCTAATATGTAGGGATTTCATGAATAACAACAAGGTTTGATAACTACACAGTACCACGGAAGCAACCGAGCCATAATTACCACGGTGCACGCCCACACGCCCGTCACCTAGCATGTGTGTCACCTCAATACCAACCACATAACACGTATTTCAGGGATTCATACCCTTAGAACCAAGTTTAGAAGTGTTACTTACCTCAAACCGCGCAAATCCCTACTCCAACAAGCCCCTGCCTCGCGAATCGGCCTCCGAACGACTCGAATCTAGACACAAACAATTTAATACAATCAATACAAGCTATAGTAATCAATTCCATAAGATAAATCTAATTTCTTTAACCAAAGTCAAAAAGCCAACCCAAAAAGTCAACCCTGAGCCCACGTCTCGGAAGCAGACAAAATTTACAATATCCGAATAACCATTCAATAACGAGTCCAGCCATACCAAAATTACTCAATTCCAATCTCAACTCGACCTTCAAATCCTCAAATTATAGTCTATGAAGTTTCACAAATGTTTCCCCAATTTCTCCAACCCAAAACACTAATTAAATGGTAAAACAATTATAGATTCATGTATAACAACCAAAACCGAGTTAGAATCACTTACCCCATTCAACTCCTTGAAAATCCCTTCAAGAATCGGCCAAATCTGAGGTCTCTAGCTCAAAATATGAAAAATAGGTTCAAACCTCGATTTTGAAATTTAATGATTGCTGCCCAGAGGTCCTTCTTCGTGAACGCGGAAAGTGCCTCGTGTTCGTGAAGCACAAAATTCATCTGTCCAAAAAATCCTCTTACGCGAACGTAAAGGACCCATCGCGAATGCGACGCATCCCCCTGACCGCGAACGCGAAGGATTAAGGCCTGGTGCCCAAGACGACCTCATCCTTCTACGCGAACGCGAGCACCCCCTCGCGATCGCGATGCTCAAACTCCCTTCACCTTCGCGAACGCGTGGCCCTGTTCGCGAATGCGTGGACCTTTTCACGAACGCGAAGAGCAAACTTCTCCTGCCTCCCAGATACCCTTCGCGAATGCGAGACCTCTCTCCCAAACACGTATAAGGAAACCAGACACCAGAAAATCTGCAGCTTTACAAGGACAAACTCAATCCGCAATCAACCCGAAACTCACCCAAGGCCCACGGAACCACATCCAAACATATTAACACATCCTAAAACATCATACGCACTTAGTCGAGGCCTTAAATCACATCAAACAACATCAAAAATATGAATCGCACCCCAATTCAAGCCTAATGAACTAATGGATTTTCAACTTTTACAATCGATGTCGAAACCTATCAAACCAACTCCAATTAACCTCAAATTTTGTACACAAGTCATAAATGATACAACGGACCTATTCCAACTTTCGGAACCAAAATCCGAGCCCAGTAACAAGAAAGTCAACTCTCGATCAAACTTCTCAGCTATCCAAACTTTAACTTTTTTCAACTTCCGTCAATACAAGCCAAAATCACCTACGGACCTCCAAATAAATATCCGAACACACTCTTAAGTCCAAAATCACCGTACATAGCTATTGGAACTATCAAAACTCTCTTCCGGGGTCATTTACACACAAGTCAATACTCAGTCAACTCTTTCAACTTATGCTTCCAACGTTGGGACTAAGTATCCTAATTCATTGCGAAACATCCCCAGAACCAAACCAACCACCCCAGCAACTCAGATAACAACAAACGAACACAAAATAAGCAATAAATGGGGAAATGGGTCTACAATACTCAAAACGACCGATCAGGTCATTACATTCTCCCCCTCTTAAACAAACATTCATCCTCGAACGGGTCTAGAATCATACATGGGGTCTCAAATAGGCGTGGATATCTGCTCCGCATCTCCCGCTCGGTCTCCCAAGTAGCCTCCTCGACTGGCTGAACCCTCCACTGAACCTTCACCGAAGTTATGTTTTTTGACCTCAACTTTCGAACCTGCCGATCCAAAATGGCAACTGGCTCCACATCATAAGTCAAATCTCCATCTAACTGAACCGTGTTAAAGTCCAAAACATGAGACGGATCACTGAAATACTTCTGTAGCATGGAAATATGAAATACTGGATGAACACTCGATAGACTAGGTGGCAATGCAAGCTTTAAGCCACCTCCCCAATCCTCTCAAGCACCTCAAAAGGGCCAATATACTGAGGGCTCAACTTGACCTTCTTCCCGAACTGCATAACACCCTTCATGGGTGAAACTCTGAGCAATACCTTCTCTCCTGCCATGTAAGAAACATCATGAATCTTCCGATCGGCATAAATCTTTAGTCTAGACTGTGTCGCGCGAAGCCGATCCTGAATCAACTTAACCTTTTCCAAAGCACCCTGAACTAAGTCAATACCCAATAGCCTAGCCTCACCCGGCTCGAACCAACAAACCGGAGACCAGCACCGCTTCCCATACAAGGCCTCATACATAGCCATATGAATACTCGATTGGTAGTTATTGTTATAGGAAAACTCTGCAAGCAACAAAATTGATCCCAAGAACCCCCGAAATCTATGATGCAAGCACGTAGCATATCCTCTAATATCTGAATGGTGCGCTCAGACTGTCCATTCGTCTTAGGGTGGAATGTTGTACTCAACTCAACCTATGTGCCTAACTCTCGCTGCAATGCTCTCCAAAACTACGATGTGAACTCCATGCCCCGATCTAAAATAATGGACACCAGCACACCGTGAAGGCGAACAATCTCACGGATATAGATCTCAGCCAACCGCTCCTAAGAATAGGTAGTCCCAACTGGAATGAAATGCGCGAACTTAGTCAACTGGTCCACAATCACCCAAATAACATCAAACTTCTTCAAAGTCTATGGGAGCCCAACTACGAAATCCATGGTGATACGCTCTTATTTCCACTTAGGAATCTCAAGCCTCTGAAGCAAACCGTCCGGCCTCTGATGCTCATACTTCACCTGCTGACAATTCAAGCACCGAGCAACAAACTCCATTATATCTTTCTTCATTCTCCTCCACCAATAGTGCTGCCTCAAGTCTTGATACATCTCCGTAGCACTCGGATGAATAGAATACCTCAAATTGTGGGCCTCCTCAAGAATGAACTCACGTAACCCATCCACATTGGGCAAGAAAACTCTGAATCTCAGTAGCTGAAGACGGTCTGGGCTAACTCTGAACCGCCTCAATCTTTTTCGGATCCACTTTGATCCCCTCACTGGACACCACGTGCCCCAAGAACTCCACTGAACTAAGCCAAAACTCACACATGGAGAACTTAGCATAAAGTTTCTCCTCCCTGAATGTCTGTAGTACAATCCTCAGGTGTTGTGCATGCTCTTCCTGGCTACGTGAGTACACCAGAATATCATCAATAAATACTATGACAAACAAATCAAGATATGGCTGGAATACACTGTTCATCAGATGCATGAATGTTGCTGGGGCATTGGTCAGATCAAAAGATATCACAAGGAACTCATAGAGACCATAACGGGTCCTGAATGCCGTCTTCAGAATATTCGAGTCTCGAATCTTCAACTGGTGATACCCAGACCTCAAATCAATCTTAGAAAACATTATAGCTCCTTAAAGCTAGTCAAATAAGTCATCAATGCGCGGCAAAGGATGCTTGTTCTTAATTGTAACTTTGTTCAACTGCCTATAGTCAATACACATCCACATAGTACCATCCTTCTTCTTCACAAACAGAACCAGTGCACCCCAAGGCGACACACTAGGCCTAATGAACCCATTATCAAGAAGCTTATGAAGCTACTCTTTCAATTCCTTCAACTCTACTCATGTCATACGATACAGAGGGATAGAAATGGGCTGAGTACCCGGCACCAAGTCAATACCAAAATCAATGTCCCTGTCGGGTGGCATGCCCTGCAGGTCTGCAGGAAACACATCTGGAAAGTCTCGCACTACCGGAATAGAATCAATGGTAGGAGTATCAGCTCCAACATCCCTCACAAAAGCCAAATATGACAAACACCCCTTCCCAACCATCCGTTGGGCCTTCAGATATGAAATCCCCCTACTGGGAACATAGTCTAGAGAACTTCTCCACTCGATCCTAGGTAACCCCGGCTTCGCCAATGTCACGGTCTTAGCGTGACATCTAGAATAGCATGACATGTGGACAACCAATCCATGCCTAAAATCACGTCAAAATCAACCATACTAAGCAATAAGATATCAGCTCTAGTCTCCAATCCCCCAATAGTCACCACATATGACCGATACACACGGTCTACAATAATAGAATCCCCCACCGGCGTAGATACATGAACAGGTGAAACTAAGGACTCACGGGGCATATCCAAATAATGAGCAAAATATGATGATACATATGAATAAGTGGAACCAGGGTCAAATAATATGGAACCATCCATGTGGCATACTGAGACAATATATGTGATCAATACATCTAAAGCAACAGCCTTTGGCCTAGTAGGGAAAGCATAGCATCGAGCTTGAATGCCACTTGATCGGCCTCCCCCTCCAAGGTGACCTCTGGCTGCCTGAGCCCCACCTCAAGATGGCTGAGCGGTTGGTGAAGTAACTGGTGCGTACGTCATAAGCGGACCCCTCTGCTGAACAGGATCTCCCAAGAAACGGGGACAATACCTCCTCACATGTCCAAACTCCCCACACTTGTAGCAACTTTGATCCGTCAATGGTGGTGAAGACTGAATCGAACCTCGAGAACCAGAATAGCTACTAGAAGGACCTGGTATAGATGAACCCTGAACTGATGGAGCACGAGATGAACTTTGAGCTGGGAGGGCACTGAGAAATGACTGACCCAGACGAGCACTGTATGAACCATGGCTAGCTGATGCACCACGATGAACCGGACGAGCCTATAAGGACGACCCCTGCTATGGTGGGACAGCCCTCTAGAAGAAACACTGTCAAAACCACCTGAACCACGAGGCCTCTTGGGAAGTTTGTCATGCCCCGACCTCGGGGAGCACGACCGGCGCTCAACCGAGATACCCCGATTAAGCAAGACTGCTAGATGCCTTCTACCCAAACTTGCCCATTAACAATATAAGAATCAGTACAAGTGATAGACATGAGAAGAGTCAAGTATTCCACATTCTTTTTCCATTACTAAAGGATATTCATTTATGATTTTCAAAATACTACAAGTTTAGAGATATGATGGAAAACGTGTTTGCCCAAATACCAACACTTACTAGTTTAATTCCCAACATTAAACACCACCCACAACCTGTCTACGGAGCCTTTAAGTACAACAGAAGAGTAGTATAGAAGTGCCGACGACAAGGCCCCGACTATACCTCAAAACATAAAGTACCACGTCAAATGACATGAAGCCTGAAATAGAGTAGGGCTCACCAAAATCTGCTGAATAGAGAGTAACTGCTAATGAGGATCAAAACCGCCTGCTGACGAACACCTGCATCCATTGAAGATGTAGCGCCCCCAGCAAAAGGGACGTTAGTACATATGGAATAGTACTAGTATGTAAAGCTAAATGTCCTCTTTCAAAATAGAATGCCAATATAAGAAAGGGAAAACCATAGAAACAACAAGTCACCATCAACAATATCCAAATGCCCAGTTAAAACATAACAATTTTAAAAATACGAAAATAGTATATATTTTCGTATTTGGGAGATCATTAGCACCGATATACCACCATATTTTTAGCACGGAGTTCGATCACGCCCGATCGGCTAAGCCATCTCCCCACGAACAATGTGGTTTGACATGTGATGCAAAAAAAGGTGTTACCAAGAGTAGTACCGCCATGTGCGCAACATGGCGTCCGATCTCCACCCCATCGGCTTGGCCATCTTCCCACATATGCCGTGTGGGTTAATTTTCCAATTCACAGCTAATATCAGTCTCATCCCAATTAAAGGAATAGTCACAATCACATCAATATTATAATCTCATCCCAAATAAGGGGAATAATCACAATCCACCCCTACACCGACACGTGTAATTTCGGGATTGGGCCTTATGACCCACCCTTCCTCGGTTTTCTAACGATACTCCCAAAAATATTTTTGTTTTGCACACAAGGGAAACAAAAGTACAAATATATGTACATATATCTATCTATATTCTTTTTCTTTTATTCACCCCATAACCTTTCACACCATATATAGTTTCATTAGTACTTTCAACCATTCACAACATCATTATTTCCTCGGCTCTATTGGCCATACGTATGATTCTTCTTTCATGGCATGGTGGTCGTATTTCATATTTCACACTTTTATTTCTTTACTTTCAAGGATCACCAATATCAACATCAACATATAGCATATTTTGGAAATTACAACTTTAAGTTCATTAGTAATGAAGGCTTTAAACACATTAGATACCTTTTCAAAGTATGGAGCACAATGACTTTTAATCACAACACAAGTTAAAAATCATAAGCGAGTACTATACCGTATCTTTTTTAAATACTTATTCACAAAAGGGCAATACACAATTTCAACTCTCGAGTACGTAAGAACTTAAATCGCATTGGAAATATTTATAAAGAGGGCATGGTGATTTACAATTTAAACACGACTTCAAATCAAATGCACTAGCTACAACAACCATGGCCACGTTTTGTATCTCACTTTAGTTCTTTCACTTTCAAGCATATTTGTAGGTCATCAACAGTAAGAGCATTTGGGATCAAGGCCTTAAGCATGAATATGAACAATAGGGGTCTTAGGCACATTGAGTTTTCCTTCACAATTGAGCATAACAACTTGCAATTAAAAACAAGATTGAAATCATAATATTCCGATACATTGGCCACATTTGAATACATTCCCGAAGGAGAGCACAATATGATAGGAGCATTCGGTACGCGTTTCTAGTACATATTTTTCAAAAAAAAGTTAATTTGGAATAGTAATGTTTGTACGGAATAACTTCGAACATGGGAATTAGGAACTTGGGCCAACCATACTTGAAACTTACGGGAACATCATGGAATTCGATTCCAAGAGAGAAGTTTAACCAACATACCTTGTTTGAGCTTTCCTTAAGATACTATAACGCCCCAACACTTCTAGCAATAACAATTTATAGGAAGATAGCGAAAATCGATTAATAATTAGAAGGATTCACATGGTGTAACCCTCTTAGGAATTTTGACAAACACCTAGTATGCAAAATAGACTATAAAGCTCTACAATGGTAACCCCTTCCTCTCTCAACCAATTTCAACAAGAAACCAACCAAAATGGTTCATTGATCCCACATACTACAACCTATTGTCACATGTATGGCCTATTTCCAACCCCCACAATATACTTGAACTCATAACCTCTTGCATGAAAGCTTGGGACTAGACTTACCCGGATAGATGATAATCTAGTGATTGGCTTCCTTGATTCTTGAAGGTTGGTGTAAGAATGGGTGCTAGAATGCTAGGCCTTCCCCTTCTCTCTCTAAAATACTCTTACCTCTCTTTAAATTTACCAGACATCTGTTTCAAAATGATCCCCAAAGGCTATTTATCAAAATAGGGTCGGGTTATAAAAATAGGAAAATAGACCCTTTGAACTCATGTCTGCAGTCGCAGAATGGACCTCATAACATATATGCGGCCCGCAAAATGGGCCGCAAAAATGATGCCAAGAAATGGGTTGGTCTGGACCAGTCTGCGACAGGTCTGCGGTCCGCAGACCACTTATGCGGTCACAGAATGGACCGCAGAATCATCCAACAAAATTCTTCATGCCAAATATGCGATGGAAAATGCGGACTGCGAAATAGATATGCGATCGCATAATGGACCGCAAAACGACCTTTAAAATTCATCCATTTTTCTGCTCAACGCTGCAAGGGTATTCGGCCCGCGGAGTGGTTCTGCGATCGCGAAACTGACCGCAAAATCGCCTTCTTCTGCCAAAAATTACCATCAAATCCATAGTGCTTTCTTCAACCCAAAAGGTTCGTACTGCGGTGAGCTGTTCACCTCAAAGATTTCTACAATCCCCAAACACATAGGCCTACCTCGGTACCATAAAACCTTAAATTCCTTAGAGATGTTTTATGGGGCCTTACATCCTCCCCCACTTAGGATCATTCTTCCTCGAATGAGGAGTAGAGTCCGCCCCAAAACAACCAACATAATTCATCTCTTCTTTCACACATCTTGAGCCTCCAAATTAACTAACTCCCAAACTTTTCAGAAATTTCGGCAGAGTCTCCCCTGCAATTGGGCCTATCCACTTGTCAGAAAATTACCAAAACCACCCTAACAACATAACCACAACTCAACAAACTTATTGTGCCCCTCTTTCCACAGCCATAACATATTTCAAGAGTCATCCAACATGTTCCCAAGTAACACTTCTTGCAAATCAAACAATCTGGTTCATTAGTACCAACAACCCTCTTTCGTTTCTTAGATGCTCTCACCACACGATCTGGTGGTGTGGAGACATTGGTAGGAACAAGGACACTTCCCTTAGCAACAAGTTCTCCCATTCCCTCCACAGCTTGACGTATTCTCCCAACGAACTCTTGTGCAATCTCCCCCAAATTCAATGGCGGGGTCATTCCTTCCTCCCTCAACCAATTTTAACAAGAAACTAACCAAATTGGTTCATTAATCCCACATACTACAACCTATTGTCACATGCATGGCCTATTTCCAACCCCCACAATATACTTGAACTCATAACCTCTTGCATGAAAGCTTAGGAGTAGGACTTACCCGAATAGATGATAATCTAGTGATTGGCTTCCTTGATTCTTGAAGATTGGTGCAAGAATGGGTGCTTAGAATGCTAGGTCTTCCCCTTCTCTCTCTAAAATACTCTTACCTCTCTCTAAATTTTCCAGACATCCATTTCAAAATGAGCCCCAAATGCTATTTATCAAAATAGGGTCGGGTTATAAAAATAGGAAAATGGACCCTCCAAACTCAGGTCTACGATCGCAGAGTGGACCGCATAACAGATATGCATCCCTCAAAATGGGCAGCGAAAATGATGCCAAGAACTGGGCTGGTCTGGACCAGTCTGCAACAGGTCTGCGGTCCACAGACCACTTATGCGGCCGCAAAATGGACCGCAAAATCATCTAACAAAATTCTTCATGCCAAATCTGCGATGGAAAATGCCGACCGCGAGATGGATATACGATCGTAGAATGGACCGTAAAACGACCTTCAAAATTTAACCATTTTTCTACTCAACTCTGCGACGGGCATGCGGCCTGCGGAGTGGTTCTGCGATCGCGAAACTGATCGCAGAATCACATTCTTCTACCAAAAATTTCCATCAACTCCTCAGTGCTTTCTTTAACCCAAATGGTTCGTACCGCGACGAGCTTGCTCGGGGAGAAGATTTCTACAATCCTCAAACACATAGGCCTACCTCGGCATCACGAAACCTTAAATTTCTTGGCAAAATTTACGGGGCCTTACACTCCCTCTCCTCACACTTCTGACTATGGACCTGCTCTAGCTGCCTAGCAATATCAACCACCTCGTCAAACCTACCACCCGATGCAATCTCCCGAGTCATGACAAAGCGTAGTCCATAGTTGAGGTCATCAATGAACCTTCTAATCCTCTCTCTCTCTGTGGGAACCAACCATATCGCGTGACGAGCCAACTCTGAAAATCTCATATCATATTGGGTCACGGACATACCCTCTTAGCGTAGCTGCTCAAACTACCTACGCAACTCCTCCCTGCGTGTCTGTGGAACAAACTTCTCCAAGAAGAGAACAGAAAACCCGTGCCATATAAGTGGTGCAGCGCCGGCTGGCCTGCTCAATTCATAAGCCTCCCACCATCAGAAGGCTTCCCCCGACAGCTGAAAAGTAATAAATGAGACTCCGCTAGTCTCTAGAATAACCGTCGTGCGAAGGATCCGCTGGGATTGGTCTAAGAAGTCCCGAGCATCCTCTAACTCAGCCCCACTGAATGATGGAGGCTTGAGCCTCCCAAACCTCTCTAGCCTCTTCTACTTCTCGTCACTCATAGGTGGACCAATCGGGGCCTGAGCCGCTGCAACCAGCTGGGCTAGTAGTACCTCTGATGTATGAAGTCCCTGAACTACCTGGTTTGGAGTACGGACGACGGGTGTCTGAGCACCTCCCCCAGCCTGAGAAGTGGCTAGTGCGGTCAGAACTGAAACCACCTGAGCAAGGCTAGTGCATACAGTCAATATTTGGACCAGAACCTCCTGAAGGCCTAGAATCCCAATTGGCACAGCTAGTGCCTGAATTGGTCCCACCGGCTCAACCACATCTGGTGTCTGCTCCTAAGCTGGAGCAACGGGTGGATCCACAGGTGTTGCTCTACCTATTCTACGAGCTGCACCTTGGCCTCTACCGAGGCCCCGGCCTCCCGCGACCCTAGCTGGTGGTACTGGTGGCCTTCCGCCCTATCCGGTAGCACGTGTCCTCACCATTTGTGAGAGAATAAAATACTAGAAATTTAGTTTCCAGAATCAACAAATTCGCTTGACAAGAATACAAGAAAATGAAGTTTCCTATTGGTTTGGTAGCCTATCGAAGATAAGTACAGCCGTCTATGTACCGATCCTCAAGACTCTACTAAACCTACTCATGACTCGTGAAACCTATGTAACCTAGGCTCTGATACTAACTTGTCTCGACCCAAATCTTAACATGTCGTGATGGCGCCTATCACAGTACTAGGCAAGCTGACATCACCAAACAACTACTCATTTTAATTTAAAAGCATGATATATTGAGTTTAAAAGTGAAAATCTCATAAATAACAGAAAGGACTAACTGCGACTCAAATACGAAATCTCCCAAAATCTAGGTGTCATCGAGTACATGAACTACTAAATATCAACATAGTCAAACTTCTGATACAACTATCTGGAAAGATAGAATAGTGCTAAATAAACTGAAAAGAAGGAGAGTCGAGGTCTGTGAACGCCAATGTAGCAACCTCAAAAGTCTCCAAGCAGAAAATGCTCCCAAATCTAGCAACCACCGTGCCTAGAAGTACCTGGATCTACACACGAAGTGCAGATTATAATATGAGTGTGACCAACCCAATGTACTCAATAAGTAACAAGACTAACCTTGGGCTGAAAGCAGTGACGAGCTCAGAAAGATACAGTCCAAATCCAGATAATAACAGTACAGATATGATAGGAAAATGAAAGTAGTAACTCAGAGAATCTCATAATCAGTTGTACACAGTACAGAAATGTAAACATGCTTTCAAGTTTAACAGTTTAAGCTCAACATTGATAAAATATTACAAGTATGACTGATATGAGAAATGCTACATCTCTATATCTACATGTCAAATGTGCATGTCACATATAATGCATCACAGTGATAACCTCATGTACTCACACTCTTAGAGTACTCAATCTGACTGTCTCAACTATCACTCATCACACTCAATCACTCAACACTGTACAATACCTACGCTCACTGCTGGTATGTCAGACTCTGGAGGGGTGGATCCTTCCCAAGCGCTAATATTAAGCCAATATGGCTTATTGCGGCATGCAACCCGATAAATCCTATAAGGCATGCTACGACATTCAGCCCGATCCATAATAATATATATAAAGCCAAGAAGGCCTGCTGCGGTGTGCAGCCCGATCCACAACCTCACTCAGAACACGGCTCTCAGGCCCCAACTCAGTCATCAATCTCTCTAGTCTCTCGGGCTCACAAATCATGTCAATCAGCCCAAACAATGATACATGATGTAACAATAAATAACAACAGAGACTGAGATATGATATGCAAATGATGGATGTGACTGAGTACATAATTGTAATTTAAGCAAATAATTCAACAGTACAAATAATCTCTGTGGGTCTCAATAGAATAAGCATATAGCCTAAATATGATTTCTAACATCGATTGCAGCTCAATTACTCTAACACATAGGGATTTCATGAATAGCAACAAGGTTTGATAACTACACAATACCACGGAAGCAACCGAGTCACAATTACCACGGTGCACGCCCACACGCCCGTCACTTAGCATGCGCGTCACCTCAATACAAATAACATAACACGTATTTCAGGGATTCATACCCTCAGAACCAAGTTTAGATGTGTTACTTACCTCAAACCGCGCAAATCTCTACTTCAACAAGCCCTTGCCTCGTGAATCGGCCTCCGAACGACTTGAATCTAGTCACAAACAACTTAATACAATTAGTACAATCTATATGAATCGATTCCATATGATAAAGCTAAATTCTTTAACCAAAGTAAAAAAGTCAACCCAAAAAGTCATCCTTGAGCCCACGTTTCAGAATCAGACAAAATTTACAAAATCCGAATGCACATTCAATAACGAGTCCAACCATACTAAAATTACTAAATTACGATCTCAACTCGACCTTCAAATCCTCAAATTATAGTCTATGAAGTTTCACAATTTTTTCCTCAATTTCTCCAACCCAAAACACTAATTAAATGATAAAAATAATGATAGATTCATGTACAACAACCAAAACCGAGTTAGAATCACTTATTCTAATCAACTCCTTAAAAATTCCATCAAGAATCGCCCAAATCCGAGGTCTCTAGCTCAAAATATGAAAAATAGGTTCAAACCTCGATTTTGAAATTTAATAATTGCTGCCCAAAGGTCTTTCTTCGCAAACGCGGAAAGTGCCTCGCATTCGTGAAACACAAAATTCAACTGCCCAAAAAATCCTCTTACGCGAACGCGAAGGACCCATTGCAAACGCGATGCTTCACAGTGCTTTGCCTACGCGAACGCGTTCCCTTGACTGCGAACGTGAAGGCTTAAGGCCTGGTGCCCAAGCTTGCCTCATCCTTCTACGCGAACGTGAGCACCTCCTCGCGATCGCGATGCTCAAACTCCCTTCACCTTCGTTAACACGGAGAGCAAACTTCTCTTGCCTCCCAGATACCCTTCGCGAACGCGAGACCTCTCTCGTGAATGCGTATAAGGAAACCAGACACCAGAAAAATCTACAGCTTTACAAGGCCAAACTCAATCCGCAATCAATCCAAAACTCACCCGAGGCCCCCGAGACCCCATCCAAACATACCAACACATCCTAAAACATCATATGAACTTAGTGGAGGCCTCAAATCACATCAAACAACATAAAAACACGAATCGCACCCCAATTCAAGCCTAACGAACTAATGGATTTCCAACTTCTACAATTGATGCCGAAACCTATCAAACCAACTCCGATTGACCTTAAATTTTGCACACAAATCATAAATGACACAACGGACGGACCTATTCCAACTTTCGAAACTAAAATCTGAGCTCGGTAACAATAAAGTCAACTCTCGGTCAAACTTCTCAACTCTCCAAACTTTAACCTTTTCCAACTTTCGCCAATTCAAGCCAAATTCACCTACGGACCTCCAAATCAATATCCGGACATACTCCAAAGTCCAAAATCACCATGCAGAGCGATCAGAACAATCAAAACTCCCTTCCGAGGTCACTTACACACAAGTCAACATCCGTTCAACTCAGGCTTCCAACCTTGGGACTAAGTGTTCCAATTTATTCCGAAACATCTCCGAAACCAAACCAACCATCCCTACAAGTGACATAACAACAAACGAACACAAAATAAGCAATAAATGGGGGAACGAGGCTACAATACTAAAAACGATCAGCTGGGTCGTTACACTTTTGTTGTTAGCCTTATAATAAAATTCTGTTTTGTTGTCATTTATTGCTTTTACTTTCCGTTGTTAGATTATATTAATATTCTGCACATGTTTCTATGTCTAGTAAGTGTCTTGACTTGACCTCGTCACTACTCCACCGAAGTTGGTCTTGATACTTACTAGGTACCGTTATGATGTACTCATACTACACTTCTACACATTTTTGTGCAGATCAGGTACTCCCGTGCCAGACGCTAGTGAGTTGAATCAGATATCACGAAAACTTCAAGGGATACCTGCTTGACGCTCGCAGGCCTCGAAGTCACCTTCTAGTGATCATATGCTACTATTTCTTTTGTTTCCAAACAATATTGTAATAGAGATTCCTAGTGTATTTCAATAGAGCTTAAGACTCCGTACTACCGATTTTGGGGTGTATTACTATTTGGTCATTTTGTCGATGCTATGTCACTTATCCGTTTACGCTTTTAAGTTAATTAAATTTAACTAGTTATTCTTATCATGTGTTAGGCTTACCTAGTATTAGAGACTAGGTGCAATCACGATTCCTAAGGTGGGATTTTGGGGTCATGACATTTATTGATTTTCAGTTAAAGAGTTTTTAATTGGGCAAGTTGGGTAATATGGTTATGAGTCTCGTCAGTTAACACCAAATATAATATTAGGCCGAACCAATAACATATACTTCCTTCGTTTCAATTTATATGAACCTATTTGACCGGATATAGAGTTTGAGAAAAAAAGAGAATGACTTTTGAACTTGGGGGGTAAAATGAGGTACATATTTTTTGTGTGTCAATAAATTATTGCATAAAGGTAAATTGTTTCAAATACGGAAATTGGGTATTACATTGTTTCAAATACGGAAATTGGACATTCTTTTTGGCACGGATTTAAAATGAAATACATTCACATAAATTGATAAATTGAAATGAAAAGAGTAATTTTTGTCATTTTTAAGCATACTATTATATACAATACCTTTTGTCATTTTTGAGCATTTATAATCGTTTAAACTAATTGTTCAACTGATATTAGTATTAATAATAGTAACACATAAGTAAGTTGGAATTAATTGCTGATATCGTCGGTTGTAGCAAAGTGAATGTGATATTCAGGAAATTACCAATGAGGCTAGCAGCAGCACCAGCAACAGCAATTGGGGCTCCCTCGTTATTTCCTCCTAACACTACTACTAGGAGTACTACTTTGGCATATTTGCCGGTCTCTTCTACTTCACCACCCCCAACTACTTACATCTTCTCGCTTTCCATCACCCCCATCTCAGGTTTCTCTCTATTTGTTTGTGTGCAAAAGTGGGTAAATTGTCTACTTTGCTGCTTGATGGACCCTTCAATATCAAAATCTATGTGCCAAGATTTTTGCAGAAACACAATTTTGAGAGTAAAGCTGAGGCTTTTTTCATCTTTAGATGACAACTAAGTGACTGAAATGTGAAAGTAAAGGATAATTATTGGATTGGTATTAGCAATACTTTTTTGTTATAGGTGAATTTTCTGCTTGATGGACCCGTCAAAATCAAATTATTTCTTGCAGAATTATAATCCAGATGTTAAAGTTGGGTGGGTTTTTTTCTTGTTGCCTTTAAATGACAATTGAGGAAAATGATTAGATGGGTATTTTCGTACTTTTTTGTTCCATTTGTGTTTGCTCTGGAATTTGCTCATATCGGTGTCAAAGACAGTGTTTTTTATTTTTTTATCACTTGATTTAACTGTGAAACTACTGGAGAATGACAAGATGAGCATATCATATCTTTCATTCTGTTTGTTTTTCTTTGAATTTTGCTTAAATGAGTGTTTTTAAAATAGGTTTTTTTTTCATATAGTTTTGTCACTTAATCTGCTTTGGTATATCTGAGATGGATCGTGTGTTTCGTGGTTGGTGCTAACTTTGCAGGGAGGAAGAAGTTATTGTTACGAGCTCAGAATCTTGATTGTGAAAGTGAGGAACAATTAATAGTGGATCAAATGGATTTGAAGAAAGAATTTCCTGCATTGAACACGAATCTATACCCTTCTATAGAGCCATATAGTACTGGGTTTTTGAAAGTTTCGGACCTTCATACTATATACTGGGAGCAGTCAGGACATCCTAATGGCCATGTGAGTTTTTTTCCCTATTTTTCTCTTTCCGATTTCTGGGTATGTTGGCATTGGAGCAGAATCAATTCATGCTTCTTGAACAAATCAAACTGATTTTCATGCCAGTGTCGAATAGAAAGATTAAAAGAGAATTGCTGTTAAATATACGTTGGACAATGCTTGTGCAGAACTGATGGATCTTTATTTATTTAAATCTTCCCTTGAAGATAAAGTGAGTTAAGAGCTAAGATGCTCTTTGTCTGTTATTGCTTCACTCAGTTTTTCTTTTTAGTCTGTTCAGTTACGTGGAGGCGTAGTTGTTGGCGTCTATTCTATTACCTTGATGGTTTGATCAATTGCCATAATTGAAACTGTTCTTCAAAAGACATTCACTTTAATGTGAACTAATACTACTCTATGTTTTTGTTTCAGTGTGACATTTTCGTTGCACAAAAGCCCACTTTATATTCTTAGCTATTTTGGGACTAGCTTCTCAAACTTCATAAATCAACTCTAGAAGTCATGATATGCGATTACTTCCGTCTCTTCCTGAAAGTGCTCTATTGTTTCTCTGCTGCCCGATTTATCATGGGAAAAGGGCCAAATTTACCTCTTTACTTTCAAATGTTGTATATATTTAACCTTCGTTACACTATTCGGCCAAATTTACACCTACTGTTATACTATCCGGCCAAAATTTACCCCTATCGTTAGCAAAATTTTAAAAATTACCCCCAACCCTAAAGGCAACCCAAAATCTCCTTAAAATTACCCACAATCTTGTAATCCTTTTGTAGAGCTAGCACCCTCTTGATGTCAATCTAATGAAATTCTTTTACTTGTCAAAATGAATCACATATTTCTTGGTGGATTTAATTTGACTCTATTTTTGATAATTCACACTCTTATTCTTATCTTCCGTCCCTTTTATGACTTAGACAGATATACCAAACTTACCTAAGCAACAACAGCGAAGGAAACCTTAGTAGGCAGAGACTGATAGCACCGAGAGGGTGCTAGCTCTATAGAGGGGTTACAAGATTACAACAACAACAACAACCCAGTATAATCCCACTAGTGGGGTCTGGGGAGGGTAGTGTGTACACAGACCTTACCCTTACCCTGGGGTAGAGAGGCTGTTTCCGCTAGACCCTCGGCTCCCTCCCTCCAAGAACTCCCCACCTTGCTCTTGGGGTGACTCGAATTCACAACCTCTTGGTTGGAAGTGGAGGGTGCTTACCACTAGAGCAACCCACTCTTGTCAGAGGGGTTACAAGATTGTGAGTAATTTTTAGGAGATTGTGGATTGCCTTTAGGGTTGGGGTAAGTTTTAAAAGTTTGCTAACAGTAGGGGTAAATTTGGCCGGATAGTATAATAGTAGGGGTAAATTCGGCTGGATAGTATAGCGAAGGTTAAATGTAATAATTATCCCAAAGTAAAGGGGTAAATTTGACCCTTTTCCCTTGTATCAAACTCAATCATGTTACAATGAAGGACTTTTTTTGGAATACAAGATCTACTTTGGGAAAGGGGACACGGATTTTACTACTTCTAGAAAGGAAAATGGGGCAGATAAGGGGCTTAGAAAAGTTGCTGAAATGAAGAGCTATTTGGTACCTCTAGGAATGTAGTGTGGAATTTTATCAAGTATGGCCCCTTCCATTTTCTGTTCTTTGGTAATTTATCCTTATTTTATTTCTTCTGAAATCCAGGCTTCATTGGATAAACGTTAATTTGGCATCCTGAGTCGGAAAATTAAACAAGTTTGAGTTTTACAACATTTTTGGAAAGATCCAAGTATTCCTAGTACGTGGCCATTTAAAGTTCTAAGTTTGCTTGCCTACATTACCATAACCTTTTGCAAATTGCAAAGGCAGTATCAGATTTCAACTTTACATGTGTTCCACTTTCTCAGAGTAGTCCCAGCTCTCTTTTCCTTACTAGGAGAAATTGTGGAAGGTGAGGGAGCAAGCATATGAAGAGTGCATTTTTGCTTGTGACTCCATAAGTGATTGATCAGTTTCCCTCTTTTTGGTGGACAACATTATTTTATTGGACAGTGATATATATGCCTATTTCAAGGTAGGCCATGTTCTCATGTTCCTACTCTCTGATGTCTTCACATGATGCAGAAGTAGAGTTGTTCTGTCCAATTTTATTAAAGCCATCACTTCGACAATTAAAGCGATGAAGCGATGTAAAGTGAGGGGTCATCGCTTCATGGGTGAAGCCATTCATGCATGATCTCGCAAAGGATTTGACGAGAAACAATCGATTCTTTGATTCTCATCTTTGAGGAGTTGGATTGATATCAGCTTTATTGTACGTTGGATGTTGAAATTAGTTTGAAATTGATTATTATAGTACTAAATTCATAATTGTATGGTACTCTTTTTATTTTCCTAAATTGTGCGCTTCACTTGTCGGTTCACTTCAAGCCCCTAGGACCTTGTTGCTTTTTTATGCTTTTTGGATTTTGAAATAATGGTTCTGTCACTGCCCAAGAAGGTGAAATCTGCTTTTTGCAATGATGTGTTAGTGTATACAGTCATTTCGAAAATTAGTTCCATATTTGCAGCCAGTAGTTTTTCTTCATGGAGGCCCTGGAGGTGGGACTTCACCAAATAACAGGAGGTTCTTTGATCCTGGCTTCTACCGAATCATTCTGTTAGATCAGGTAGATATTCTTATTTAAGTGCTAGTTCATGCACTCTGTGCTTTTTCTAATGAAGACATTGCTATCTTCCAGAGAGGTGCAGGTAAAAGCAAGCCTCATGCTTGCTTGGAGGAGAATACAACATGGGATCTTGTTGGGGATATTGAAAGATTAAGAGAGCACTTAGAGATTCCAGAATGGCAGGTGCAAATAAGCTCTCCATTTGTGACTGCTTGGTGGATGGTACTTCATAAGCCTCTCATAAGCGTGATTTTTGTGCAGGTATTTGGTGGTTCATGGGGAAGCACTCTCGCTCTTGCATACAGCATATCACATCCTGACAAGGTTTAATACATGACTAATTATTCTTTAAGTTCAGGTTTTTTAGAACTTATTAGGGGGAAATGATACATTCTGTTTTCAAAATCATGTTAAATCGATGTTATTGCTAAATATTTTAAATTACCTTTCTGTTAAGGTTACTGGTATCATTCTCAGAGGAATATTTTTGTTGCGGAAGAAAGAAATTGATTGGTTTTATGAGGGTGGAGCTGCTGCAATATTCCCTGATGGTAAGCTTCTGAATATCATGCGTTCATTTGATTGAGTGCATAATGGCCGAGGAAAAATCAACTAACTGTAACCAGTGAGCAGCTGTATCGAGATGTTCTAGAATCTGTAAACTATTTCATCCGAATGCTTGAATGTATTAGTTTTGTTGTGGATGAACCTGAATTATATGTAGGGTATAAATGTACATTAATTTGGCATGGGAGTTCCTATGTGGTTTTTCCATATGAAGATAAGGAACAACTTTTCCATTCACTTGTGGATCTTTGAAAACTCACTTCTAAGCCAAAGTTTTAAGTAGTTCTTTCTAGTCCATGAATGAAATGCATTTTCCAGAGTGTATTTCTAATTTTGTGAACTCGGACAAACTTGTGATAGGTCTATGTGAGTCACTCCTTTTAATGAATCTTTTCAAATTTTAACTAAGTAGTTGTCTTACTAAAGCTTCTTACAAGTACATTGTATTAAGTAGTAATTGCTTACTCAAAACTGGGAAATTGTCAAGTGTCTAGGTCTAATCATCATTAAGGTGTTGTTTTCATTTGGGATGACGTATATAGGTCTGATCATCATTAAGGTGTTGTTTTCATTTGGGATGATGTATAAGGGGACTGAAGATGTAGCTTTGGAAGTTAATGCCTCTTTATTTTGTGATCTGTTGCAGCTTGGGAGCCATTCAGAGATCTGATTCCAGAGAATGAAAGGAAGTGTTTTGTTGAGGCCTACCACAAGAGATTAAATTCCGATGACCTAGAAACACAGGTAAGAAGATGCTGTTTCGTTGTGTACGGCCTCTTTCTTTACCATTCTGGATTTTTGAATATGTTTTAGCAATTCCTCTCATGCACCTGGGAACCTCTAGGTATTTAAAAGTTTCCTGTCTTTTTTAGGTAGACAAAAGAGTTGATAAATAAAAATAAAAATGATGCAACTGTCTTCTCTTTTCCCCGTGGTATCCTTTGATGTTTCACTTTTGCCTATTGGTGAAATACAACATATATATCCCCTTAGATCAGAAACTTTTGAATAAATGGAGGTCTTTTTTTTTTCTGTATAACTTGATTTAATTTTGAATACTCAACAATGGTGGAAGCTCTTTTTGTTCATGTGTTAGTGGCATACGGGTAATGTTATTGAGATAGGAAAGTTTGAAGTATTCATGATACTTACTGCACATAAACCACTATATTCTCTTAACTAAAGAAGTCAAGAAATAAGTTATGCATGCATTAGTAATGGTTTCCCTTGGGAAATGTGTAACCTTTCCAAATTCTCTCCCTAACTATCTTTTCCGATAGCTTTCGTTTCCGGCGATCATTGCTTTTCGATTATCCAGTTTTTAATCTTTATCTTATCCTCTATTCTTTCTTCATCAGTGATTCTCAATCAATTTATTTCTTTCCTTTTTGTTTCTGACTCTACTCTATGTCCTTGATTCTTGTTAAATGAACACTTTTGACTGAGTAACTTAAGCCTACTTTACGGCGACGAGAAAAGTGAAGGTGGCCAGTTAACAAATTAAAATGGTAGAGCTTGCTTTTTCATGTCCTGCAACAAATCTTTTGAAGAGTAGAACTCAGTGATAGTTGGTATGAAATCGTAGAAAGGAGAAAATTTCTTATGAACAGAGTTACTTTTGACAGGTTTAACGTCCTGGGCTTATGCAAATGCATGGAATGGGCAACAGAGGGACTGGGTAACATATGTAGAAGCTGGGATTATCAGATTCAATTCGTATCGTATTTTCCAGAATTTTAACAGGATGGGCAGATTCATCAGAGTCGTGGCAGTGAAAGGCAGCAGTAAAGTATCCATCATAATTCCTGAAATCAGTGAGAATGTTGGGTGGTCTGATTTTGCAGACAAGATCAAGAGATTTGTTTTGGAGAAGGAGAAGGCGAGGTATGAACCACTAAATTCTAAAAGTGGAGAAAGTTTTATTCAGGTAGTACAGATGGAACAATGGCCTAAAGATGAAATCAAAGTGATGAACGATGATTCCTTGGAACCAAACCAGCTTCGGATTGAAACTAGTTCGTTAAGGAGCAGGGTGGATTATCATTGAAAGTGTGTTGGGCTCCCTATGTTATTATCCTTATAAGTTTCCAAGTTGCAGAGAGTTACAAGCTTGGGCAAACAAAAAGTGGAAGATTCCGGCAGGGGTGGTAGTTAAGGAGCTGAATGACGAATACTTCCTTTTTGAATTCCCTTTGAGAGTGGAAGCAAGAGAGAATCAAAATGGGAAAATGGAAGTTTGAAAATCAGGAATTATTCCTGGATTGGTGGTCCCTTATTTTAACTTGTAATCGCAGAAACTCTAAACCTGAAAAGCTTTGGATCAAGTTAATAGGTCTTCCGTCTCACTTATTGTCAGAGAATATCTGCAAAATGGTTGGTGACCGGTATGGAGGCTTTCTGGGTATTGATGAAGAGACAAAAAATAGAAGTCATCTGAGATGGGCGAGGATATGTGTAAAAAACTCTGACACATCTTTTCCGGTAATAGTAGAACTAATTGCAGAGAAACTTATCTTCAAAGTACCTCTATGGGTAGAATCTATTTCTTGGGTGGAGGAAATTGGATGGAAAAGTGAACGAGAAGGTGACCGAAAAAGAGAGGATGATCATCAGAGAGTATCTCAGAACTCTAAGAGTCGCATTAATGAGAGACAGTCGGCGCCCTCAAGTTCCAAGACAACAAAAGTACAACAAACTGAGACGCATTGAGTTTGGGGATGGGACATGCGTCGGTTAAAGGAAAGGATCAGGCGTCCTTTAATAAATCTGGGCTCTCTAATAACTCTAACGCAAACAAGACGGGTAAATATACTGGGTTGAAGGGCACTAATAATCCAAAATAGAAGGCAGGCCCAAAAGAGAGTTTTAATAGGAGAAAGATGGGCCAGAAAGTTCGTTATAGAGTAAAAGTGGTCGACCCATGTATCTAGAAGTCCTCTTTTACTGCTGGAGATCTAGAATTATCCAACTCTTTCGATCCTTTAGCTGTTGAAGTTGAGGCGATAAAAGCGAAGACCTTTTCTTTGGAGGAGAAGGACATGGAAGATATACAACAACAAGAAAACCAAACCAGAGATTTTGGGCAGTTGAAATGGTAAGAAACACAAAGAGGGAAGATGAGAAGAATTGGAGAATCTTCTACCTGAGGAAGATAACCCATGCATGAATGGAGAGGGTGTGGAGAATCCGATGAATAACTATTCCAATAGCGAATAAGAAGATGATTAATTACTGTTTAACTATGAAGAGAGACTAGAAGTTGAAGAAAGACTAGAAGTTGATGAAGCCTAGGATATTTTGATGCTTTCGTGGTATGAGAATCAAGCTGCTGGATATCGAGCAGAAGTTAATTCACTTGCAAGCTTCAGTTTGGGTAAAAAGAAACATGACAAAAATTAGCAAGCAGTTGGGGATAAAGGCATTGGGGAAAAGCTTATGGAGTTACTTATGCGGATTGATAGTGAAAGATCCGAAAACTCTTCTACATCTAGTTCATCGAGTACTGTTTCTCCAAGCAAAAAATGTGAGAGAATTGAAGTTACTGGAGTTTAGGATATGCTTCGAAGGTAATGCAAGTAAAGGGGGTAGAGGCAAGGGAAGGAGAGCATTGCCAGTTGATCAATGAAGTTGAAAATTATATGTTGGAATGTGAGGGGTGTTAACAAGGCGGACAAAAGGGAGTTGGTTAAATTAGTTTTATGTAAATGGAAGGCTGACACACTTCACAGAAACAAAAATGAAAAAGATAAATTTAGATTGTATCAGACAACTTGGGTGGTTCTAGTGGACTGAGTGAGTTGAATTGGAAGCTCAGGGTAGTAGTGGTGGGATTATTATATTCTAGGATAAAAGAAGATGGAACTGTTTGGAGAAAATTATGGGTCAACATTTAGCTACGATCTTGCTAAAAGAAGAAAATTCTAGACATCAACATGCTTTCACTAGAGTTTATGGTCCTTGTGATAGAAAAGAAAGAAAAGGTTTATGGAAGGAACTTGCAGCAATCAACGGAATTATGTCACAACCATGGGCAGTGGGGGGAGATTTTAATGTATTAAGGTTTGAAGAAGAGAAGAGGGGAAGAGCCAAGAATACAACAGCTATGAGAGAGTTATCAAAATTTATACATGAACTATCTTTGATTGATCTTCCATTTCATGGAGGCTCTTATACTTGGTTTAGGGGGAGAAATAGTCAAAGTGCATCCATGATAGATAGTTTTTTTATTATCAGAAGATTGGGATGAACAATTTAAATTCTTGCAATAGAGGGTCCTTCCTAGAACTACTTCAGATCATTGTGCAATCCTATTAGAATGTGGAGACTGCAAAATAGGAAAAAAGTACTTTAAGTTTGAAAATATGTGGTTGGAGCATAAGGGTTTCTTAGAACTAATTGATAATTGGTGGAAATCCTATGATCTCCAAGGTGATCCCGATGTTGTTCTTCCAAAGAAACTTATACTTTTGAAAGGTGATTTTAAAAAAGGGACTAAAGAGGTTTTTGATAAGCCGGAGGACAAGAAGAGTAGGGCCTTGGCCAGGCCGGAAGAAATTGATCATGGTATGGTATTTAATCAGGATTAAGAACATTTAGACTCTGAAAGAAACTCTATCATGATGGAGACGGAGGAGTGGCAAAAGTTGAGGAGATCTCATGGAGACAAAAGTCCAGATGCATTTGGCTTGAGCAGGGGCATAGAAACACAATTTTTTCATAGGCAAGCCAATGCCCATAAGAGATTCAATTGTATTGACAAGATAGAAATTAATGGAGAGTTGGTGGATGATAACATAATCAAAATACATATTTAGGATTTCTATGAGAAGTTGTTTAATGAAACTGAAGACTGGAGGCCAAGTTGGGAAGACGATAATTTGATGACACTTTCTGATGAGGACAAGGAATGGCTGCAGAGATCTTTCTCCATGGAAGAGTTCGAAAATGTTATTAAATCATTCAGAAGTGATAAGGCACCAGGACCTGATGGTTTCAACCTTTATTTTTTCCAAAAATGCTGGAATACAGTTATGGATGATGTGTGGCAAACTGTGGAGGCGTTTTATAAAAAAGGTTCCTTTGTCAGGAGTATGAATTCTACTTTCATTGCATTGATCCCCAAGAAAAAAGAGCTGCAGATGCGAAAAATTTCAAACCTATAAGTTTGTTGGGAAGTGTTTATTAGATCATTGCAAAGTTGCTGGCAGAAAGACTTAAAGTAGCAATTGATAAAGTAGTATACTATCAGATAGTCAGAATGTATTTATCAAGGGTAGACAAATAATTGATGCTGCTACGGTTGCCAATGAGAGGTTTGGCAATCTGTTGAGGATGAAGAAAAGAGGTGTTGCTTACAAACTGGATCTTGAGAAAGCTTATGATCATGTGAATTGGTCTTGTCTGCTAAGTATTCTAAAGCAAATGAATTTTGGTGACAGATGGATTGAGTGGTGACGAGTGTCTGGCGTGTATATAATTTAAACTCGTACTCTGTCAAATACAACAACAACCCAGTATAATCTCACAAGTGGGGTCTGGGGAGGGTAGGGTGTACGCAGACCTTACCCCTACCCCAGGGAGGTACTATGTCAAATAATAGTATAGAAAGATGTCGAACTCACAGAGATTGGTATATCTATTCTAGAGACGTTTCTTGTTTTAATTACTATTTGAGAAAATCAGAAAGAGTTGAGTTGTGAATTAACTAACAAAAAATGCATGAATAGAGCAATAGAAAATATTTTGTTTTTCACAAATATAATAAAAAGGTGTTGGGATCATAACTTCACTTTAATATTTCTATTATATAATAGATAAAATTATCCTTCAATTTCTATTTCTCACAAATGTATAAATGCCTCTCACGATTACATTTATATATTATTACTTAAGTTGAGCAATTAATTGCACTCCTCTCGGTTATACAAATTAATCGTCAAAATAGTAATATTAAAAGAGCCAGGAAATATATGCTTAAACTGAAACACACTCTTTTTACTAAGTCCCTTTCGGTTACCTTACTTGTTACAACTGATTTTTACACTATTCGCCTCTCTCGACTACAAATAAGTGTAGAATCAATTTTAACATATAAGAGCTAGATGTCACTAAATAAAAGTTAACATCTATCAATACCAAAATTAACTGTATTACTTCTTCCACCTCTTTCGATTACAGAATTAGTAATAAGTTAATATGTAGTACGAAATAGATAGATTTTAACAAATTAAATAACACCTAACTATAAAGCAGATAAAATTTAAATAAAAAGCTCCAGCTCAAGCATGTGAAATTGAGGAATAATCTACTATTATATTAAAATATTAAGATCCGTCATTCTCCCAACACAAGAAGAGTTACTCCATACTGGAGTTAGTACTAGCAACAGAAATATTCTTGCCCATTAAATAAGAAAATAGAAAAAAATATTCAAGAAAAATAATTCCCACTATTTAATTAAAAATGGGAACTAGAGTAATTTCCTACACTGAATAACTGAAGACGAAGAAGAAAGAAAATGACTTATGAAGATAGAGAAATTATCTATGCTCCTTTCCTCCCCTCGAAGTTGCTCAATGTGACGCTATTTATAGAGCTTCCGTAGTACCATATACACTGAATTGTCACACTTCTTATTTTCCAAGTTGGCCACTTGCCTGTTGTTGTGAATTTGTCAGAAAACTTTCTTTATCCAATTTGTCAAGTTGCCACTCCGATTGTTTTGAACTTGTGTGCTAGTAAAATTTATTCTGACAACTTTGTCTTTCAAAATTCTCATTAGCAAATGCCCACTTGCTCTAAAGTAGCGTGGCTTGGTCTCCAGCTTTTTCTTCTTCTTTCTTTCTCTTTCTTTTCATTTTGTTTGTCATGGATCTTGATTTGTATAATGCAAAAATAGGTTCTTTTTTTCTTGTCACATGTCTCCTTAATTGTCAAGCTGCTGAATTTTTAAATAAAATATGATCTTTCCTGCAAAGAAATTATTAATATTAGTATTAAAAATTAAATATTAACTTAATTATGTATGATATTTTTCTTTTATCAAGTGGATCAAGTACTGTATATTGTATTAATAAATGGAAATCCCCAGGATTGTTTTAGATCTCAAAGGAGTTTGAGACAAGGGGACCCTCTGTCCCCATATTGTTTACTCTAGTGATGGAAGTTCTTAGTAGGATGTTAATGAAGGTGGAGAAGTTGGGATGGATTAAAGGAATGCACTTTGGCAGAACTGGTGATAATAGAGTCATATTTTCTCATATCATATGTGCTGATGACACCCTCCTTTTGTATGAAGCAGAGAAAGAGCAAATACTATACCTCAAAGGAGTTCTGCTAATTTCTGAAGTAGTCACTGGATTAAGAACTAATATGGCCAAAAGTAGCATATTTAGCATTGATGCTGATAACACAGTTGAGGAGCTGGCTGCTATTTTGGGTTGTAAGGTTGAGAAATTTCCAACAATATATCTTGGGCTTCCTCCGAAGAAAAATGATCAGAATATTTGGCAATGGGTCTTGGATAGATGTGCTAATAAGTTGGTTCTCTCGAAGAAACAATATTTTATCTATGGGAGGCAGACTTACATTAATAAGAAGTGTGTTAGATGGAATGCCAACCTACCTGGTGTCCCTTTTTGCTATGCCCGCTGCAATCGAGAAAAAGATGAATACCATGAGAAATAAGTTTCTATGGGATGACAATGCTACTAAAAAGAAAATGCATTTAGTCAAATGGCAAGTGGTGTTGAACGATAAATAAGGGGGTGGCTTGGGTATAAGAACTCTGAAAGTTCACAATAAGAGCTTGCTTTTCAAATGGTTATGGAGATACACGCATGACGGGGATTATGTATGGAAGAAGCTGATCAATGCTATTTATGGTAACAAGATTGAGTGGAGACCTTCCTCTTTACACTTGAATGCAAAAGGAGGCATCTGTAAGTGTATTAGTAAACTTTGGGAAGAATTTTTGAAATTTACTAAATTGGAAGTTGGGAATGGACAAAGAATTAAATTTTGGATAGATTTATGGATAGGGGAAGAATGCTTGAAATTTAAGTATCCTATTCTATTCAGTTACTCTGTTAATAAGGATGGTATGATTGGTGATTTTCACACAGAGGCAGGATGGCAGGTGGAGCTCAAAGAAACTTGAACGACCGGGAGGTAGATGATTATTGTCTTTTACTTCAGTAGCTTGACTCAGTCTCAATTAATCATAGTAAGGTGGATGCACTGATCTGGGCAGTCAGAAGCTGTTATAATATGCTGATTAAGAAGTTAAGTCACAGGGTTAACAATTGGCCTTGGAAGATGATTTGGAAGACAAACGCTCCGGTCAAGGTGGCATGCTTTGGCTGGATAGCAACCTGGGAAGCATGTTTGACACAAGATATTTTGCAAAAAAGGGGTTTTAATCTAAGTAATAGATGCTATCTGTGTGAAGGAGTTCAAGAATCAGTGAATCATATTCTTCTCCATTGTAGAATTGCTAGACAATGCTGGGATTTATTCTTAAACATTTGTGGTATCTCTCAGGTAATGCCACAGACTGTTAGGAGTTTGTTGGAAGAGGGCAAAATCAAAGAGTACCTAGAAGACTGAAGCAAATGTGGAAAACCATTCCAATGTGCATATTCTGGACTTTATGGCTGGAAAGGAACTGTGCTTGTTTTGAAGGACACAAGGATCACATTTTTAGAATTAGAAACAAATATATTAACAACTTGTTTTATTGGTGTAAAAGCAGTGTACCAATGGAACAACAATAGTTTATTGATTTTCTGGATTTACTAGGAGGCCCGCACGAGATGGTTGTTTTTGGGGTGCTCTTTGTAACTTTTTGTACCATCTTGGTACCTTATTAATGAAACTTTTACCTGTTACCTTATTAATGAAACTTTTACCTGTTGATTATTATGATTCAAGGAGATTTGATTTGATTTGATAGCTAGATTTATTGTATAGATCTATTTTATTTCCTTAATTAACATTAGGAGCTTTGTATAAATTTTCTTGCTCATGGGATGTAAACACACACACAAATACAAGAAGCCTTTTCTTTTCTTCTCAAAATCTACATGGTATCAGAGCAAGCTGAGGTCCTAGGTTCGAGTCTCACTGCCACCCAATATCAAAAAGAATTTCCACGTGCTTGACTCATCAAGTCCGCACGTGCACAACATAATTAAGTAAATAAAAATGTGTTCTCTCTAACAGCTTAAGCTTTTAAATGAGATGGTCACACATTTCAATGTGGTATCAGAGCCATTGCTGCCTTTTTGAGGTAAGTGATCTCCCTCGCATCACTAGGGTTTCGTTTTTATTAAAGAGGTCGGGTTTTCTCTCTCATGGTGGCTGTGTGCAATACAAACTTCTTCTGGTTCCGTCGAGATAGATTTGGTTTCCGGCGAGGCAGATTATTTTTAGCAATTTTCTTCAGATTTCCTTCTGATTGGGCAAAAAATATGGAGACATTCAAAGAGACGGTTTATGGAGAAATCTTGTCTTCGGATGAAATTCAACTTCTCCGTCGCCTCCTAGCCAAACTTGACTCCGCTAATGTTGCCACATCCAATTATGTGCAATCAGGTACTGCCTTTGCTTCTCACCTTAATTCTTGGATTGTTGATTCTGGTGCAAATAGACACATGACAGGCTCTTCTAAAGGCATTCAAAACTATTCTCCGTGTCTCAAAGGAGGTAATGTTAAAATAACTAATGGTTCTTTAACACCTATCTCTAGAACAAGTTTTGTCGTTTGTATTCCTAATATTAAACTATCATCCGTGCTCCATGTCCCTAAGTTCCCTGTCAATCTTTTATCTGTTAGTGCCATCACCAAAGCTCTAAACTGTAAAATCTAGTTCTTTCCCGATCATTGTATTTTTGAGGATCTTCAAACAGGAAAAAAGATTGGCAGTGGTAGATTGCATGATGACTTGTATATATTAGATGGAATTCAAAACTCTGATCAAGCCTTTTTTGGGGAAAGTAAGGATGTCAACCAACAAATAATACAACTGCATAGACGGTTAGGACACGTATCATTCTTTGTTTTGAAGAAGTTATATCCCGATTTGTTTTCAAGGACTCGATTTGAATCTTTGTTCTGTGGTGCGTGTGAATATGCCAAGCATACTAGAAACTCTTATTTTGTGAGTGATAATAGAAACACAACTACGTTTATAACTATTCATTATGATATATGGGGTCCTACCTAAACTGTTTCTTTGTCTGGTAGTCGACGGTTTACTACTTTCATTGATTGTTGCACTAGGATGACTTGGGTATATTTCTTAAAGGCCAAAAGTGAAGTTTTCTCTTGTTTTCAGTCATTTCGTAAGATGATTTGTACTCAGTTTGATGCCAAAATAAAAATCTTGAGAACTGATGACAGCGAATACATGGATAATTATTTGGAGTTCAATGGGATAGTCCATCAGACTAGTTGTCCTTATACTAGTGCACAAAATGGGGTCGCGGAAAGAAAAAATAGGCATATGTTAGAAGTAGCAGGATCTCTTATGTTCACCATGTATCTACCAAAACCTTACTGGGGATGCTATTCTAGCGGCTGCCTATCTTATCAACATAATGCCACTTAAACCCCTCAATTTTCAAAGTCTTCTAGAAGCTTTAAAGGGTAAGAATGAATATACTGTTCTTCCAAAGGTGATAGGGTGTGTTTGCTTTGTCCACACTAGTAATTCTGGGAAACTTGATCCTAGAGTTATAAAGTGTGTTTTCATTGGGTATCCTTCGACACAGAAATGTTATAAATGTTATCATCCTCCCTTTAGGAGATCTTTTGTTAGCATGGATGTTACTTTTCGAGAATCTGATCCCTATTTCAGTATTACCTCATCACCTCTTTCGGGGGAGAGCATTAAGGAGGAATAAGTGATTCTACCTAGTTCCGTTACTAGAGCTCTTGATGACATTGTCATAGGGAAAAGTGAAATTGGAGAAAGAATTCAGGGGGAGACTATTGGGCGTTTGGATAGGCCTGATTTGAAAACTTACTCAAGGAGAAATAGAGCAGAGGAAGCCATCATGCAATCTACCGAAACTGAACCTTCTTTTGCTGGTGAGTTATCTTGATTTTCTACTGCGTTAGATGTGCCTATTGCTCAGAGAAAAGGAGAAAAGGAGCCAGATCTTGCACCACCAAACACCCTTTATCTAATTTTGTCTCCTATGATTCTTTGTCTCTCTCCTATGGAGCCTTTGCCTTGTCTATTTCTTCTGTGTCTATTTCCAAGAATTGGGGGGAAGCTTTTGCAGATCCTACATGGAAGCAAGCTATGATTGAAAAAATGAAGGCCTTGTCAAAAAATGAGACTTGGGAACTTATCACTTCACCACCAGACAAAGAAGTTGGATGGCTGCAAATGAGTCTTCACTGTGAAGCACAAAGTTGATGGCTCAATTGAAAGATTCAAAGTAAGATTGGTGGCTGAGGGATTCACTCAGACTTATGGAGTGGATTATCAAGAGACATTTACCCCTGTTGCTAAGATAAACACTATTAGAATTCTTTTATCTTGTGTAGTTAATCTTGATTGGAATTTGCAACAGTTTGATGTGAAGAATGCAATTCTTCATGGAGACTTAGAAGAAGAGGTGTATACGGAGATTCCTCTTGGATTTGATACTGCACAGAATCAAGGAAAGATATGCAGATTGAAGAAAGCCTTGTACGGACTGAAACAATCCCTCAGAGCTTAGATTGACAAATTCAACAAAGCAATGTTCTCAGGGTTACCAACAAAGCAATGTTGATCACACCCTCTTCATAAGACATCAAACGGGTAACTCACTCTTGTCATAGTTTATGTTGATGACATAGTAATGACATGAGATGACAAAGAGGAGATAACCCGATTGAAGAAGTTGTTGGCACATGAATTTGAGATCAAGGATCTAGGAAATTGCAAAAATTCTTGAGAATTGAGGTTGCTAGATCCAAAAGAGGAATCTTTATTTCTCAAAGGAAGTATATTCTGGATCTCTCGAAAGAAACTGGTATGACAGGTTGCTGACCCGCATAATCGCCCATTGAAAGCAATCACAAGTTACAAAGGGGAGTTGGAGAGTCGGTTGATAAGGAGAGATATCAGAAGTTGGTTGGAAGACTCATTTATCTCTCCCACACTAGGCCAGACATAGCCTATTCAGTTAGCCTGGTGAGTCAGTTCATGCATGATCCCCGATATCCGCATATGCGATCTGTCTTTCACATTTTGCGGTATCTGAAGTCTGCTCCAGGGAAAGGTCTACTTTTCTCCGAACATGATCACCTCCAAATAGAAGCCTTTACAGACGCAGATTGGGTTGGATCTCTAGATGACAGAAGATCTACATCCGGTTATTGTACGTTCGTGGGAGGAAACTTGGTTACTTATAGAAACAAGAAGCAAAGTGTAGTTGCTAGATAAGTGCGGAGGCAGAATATAGAGAGCTATGGCCCTGGGTGTTTGCGAACTGCTTTGGCTACAAAAGCTACTAGAGGAAAATTGAGACTGTCTGAAAAAGGAAAACTTCCCTTGTAATGTGACAATAAGGCTGCCATCAGTATAGCTTATAATCCAGTCCAGCATGACTGAACAAAGCATGTGGAAATTGATCGACACTCATCAAAGAAAAAGTTACAACTGGTGTCTTGAGTTTGTTTCAGGTGCCATCGGAAAAACAACTAGTTGATGTGTTTACCAAAGGTCTCAACAAGCGAGCTTTCCATACTTTGAGTTGCAAGTTGGGCATGTGCGACATCTTTGCACCGACTTGATGGGTAGTGTTGATTATATTTAGGAGATTTGATTTGATTTGATAGCTGGATTGATTGTATAGATTTATTTTATTTCCTTAATTAGCATTAGGAGCTTTATATAAATTCCCTTGCTCATGGGATGTAAACACACACAGAAATACAAGAAGCCTTTTCTTCTTCTCAAAATCTACATTACCTTATCAAAAAAAACTAAAGAAGTCAAGACTCTGGTTTTTCAGTTTGTCATGAAAAGATATAAGAGAAAAATTGGAAGCACAAAGGATTTGAATACGTTTGGCAGCAAAGATGATATGACATACCAATTTTTGTCTGCAGACATTGTAAACGGCAGTTTCTCATCCTATTGCCTCCACAACATGACATCAACTGCACATAATTCTAGATCACTATTAAAGACTGTAAACATACTAGTTTGCTCGTCTCAAGTTCTTAATTTGTTTTAGTATGCAGCAGCTAGGGCATGGACTAAATGGGAAATGATGACTGCTCATCTTCTCCCAAATGAAGAGAACATAAAGAGAGGAGATGCTGATGATTTCTCCTTGGTGAGTACGTTTATGAAGTGTATGCGGTATTCCGTTGACCTTCCCGTTGAAGCATTGTTCTTTTGCATCTATATTCTTAAACTCTGGCTACTCTGAACTTGAAATTATGATATTCTAGAATATTCAATGTGAACAATTATTTTCAATCACAGAGATTATTATCATTCTTTATTATAATATCAATATATCATGTGTTGTTCAGGCATTTGCAAGGATTGAGAACCACTACTTTATCAATAAGGGCTTCTTTTCTTCGGATTCTTTCCTTCTAGATAATGTTGAAAAGATAAAGCATATCAAGACAACAATTGTTCAGGTAAATTCTGCTTTCATTTCTACCTTCTGCTTTGCATTGCTTTCTCAAAGTTCAAAACTCCCATGTTATGTGAAGGCCAATCTGGAAACACAAAACATCCAGAAGATTTACTTTCTTTCCATATTTGGATGAGATTTTCCATGGAAAAAACGATATTGGGAAAGAACTGTGAGTGAAGGACATACATACAGGATGTAGTGCTAGCCGGTAGGGGATCAATGGTTGCCAGTGTTGTTAATTCTAGTTGTTGGTGACTGCCTTCTTGAATGGGACACAGGGATGTTTACTTTTCTCCCAGTGATGCTTTTGGATACTTTTGAGACCTGAATTTTCCGAATAAATTTCGAAGGAAATTTCTTGGTCTGGTGTCTTTATTTTTGCATTCATGGCTTCATGTGCTCCGAAATAATTGTGCTATTATGGTTCCATGGGAGTGTTCATAACTGAGGAGACACCATATATCAACAATCAATTTTGCATCCATTCTTAACCCACTCAAGTCCTCGGCATGCCTTTACTGGCAATTAGAAATTTTGGTCTCCGCTACCATCATAAATACTCAAGTGTTTATCCACTGTCTTTTTCTTTTTAGTGGTTGCCCATTTGTTGATTTCCAGTGCAATTGTTGTTTTGGCAGTTGCCACAAATCAAGCAAACTCCTAAGAGGGCTTATCGGATTTTATGGCCCTACAGGATCCTGCTGGGTTACTTGCATGAAAAAAATCCTTTTTCCAGGACTATGTGCTGCGAAAAAAAGAAGAAGAAGAAGAGATATTCCTGTGCTTCATATCATAAGTCTGTTTCTTGACTGTTGAACACCTATAAAGATCTCATACTTGAAAGCTGTAACAAAATTAGCTTGAGGTATATTATGCCGCTCTCTATTAACTGACTGTGCCATCTCCAAGTGGGTATAATAGCTCTATGAATCTACCTGTGAGGTGTTTTAACTGGACTCTTTCTATTACTCTCACGGTTAGAATTGTTATGGACAATTAACAGCTTGCAGCTCCTCGAGTGACCACTTTTTCCGCTACCTGCTATTGAGTATCACAGCCTAAGCGATTCAATTAACATAGTGGCTGCAGTTGTACCAATGAGATCCGGAGCTAGCCCCTGTAGTTGTCGGATACACCTAAAGTACCATTATGACTACCATCCACCAGCATTAACTTTATTCCTTAAGAATGGGTGTTTCGAACCACAAAATCACCGCCTTAAATTTGTTCATTAGTCGTCCGTCTAATGCATGATGACTTAGTTACTGAAATCTGCTATTGCTTACTACTGAACATTATTGCTGTGATTGCAAAATATGATTGGTTCCTGCGTTGATTGGGGAAAAGTGGGATGGAATGGGAATTTATGTATTTGTAACGAGGATCAGGATGGTGAGTAGCTCTGTGATATGAAGACAATGCCAACAGCGGCAAGAAGTACAAGAGTGTGATAGAAATGAGATTGCTGGATGAAATATTGGATGAGGTTTTTCTTTCAACAGATTTCTGGAGTTTAGCTATGTGATTTTATATTTATTGCGATTTTATTTTCTTTGAAAGTATATTTTCCATTGCCATATTTTTCCTATAACTTGCCAATACAGTTTAAATAATGATACGAGTAAAGAGCTGGCCGAGTTTCGAATGTATGTTGCCAAAATGGGAGTGCATTAATTTTCCATAGTGCTTCTTGATGTAATCATGTGAGTTTACCTAAAACATCCACTTAGTGTAGTTGACAACTGTATGGTCCACCAGATATTGGCTTAAATTAATCATTGAACATGCATATTTAAGTTGTCAGATGTCACTATGTTTGACTGTTTTCCTGTCATTATGTATTGTCAATCTAAGATGTATATATGTGTCCCTTTAAAACCCTACACTAAACATGAATCTTATATATTCTGCATGCATCTGAGGTGAATTGTATTCCTGGACAATCTGAAAGCAAGAAATTTTTTCTTAATGCACTTTCAGGGAAGATATGACGTTTGCTGTCCAATGATGTCAGCATGGGATCTTCATAAAGCTTGGCTGGAGGCAGAGTTCATAGTAAGTAATATGTGATTTGCTAAGTTAAGTAGTTGCGGAAATTCAACATATGGGAAGGGGGTTATGAATCACATCTTACATTCTCGTCTTCTCAAGTTGATCATACCTAAGCTGCTCCATCTGTTTCTCAATTTGTCTCTTTTTTGGGCTATTACGCCTTGAATGATAGTTTGCTTTCGTACTTGAATGTTTTGTATGAAAGTACATTTGTCTAGATATTCTTTAGGAAATTTATCCGAGTGCTCATCTTTAGTCTTATAGACTTGAAATATATATATTCAGATGCATAGTTTCCGGTGCAATGTCTTAAAGTTGCACCCTTGGGTGTCTAACTTAAATAAAAGAGGGCCTTCCACCATTTGATATGGAGAGAGTAGGGACAAAGAAATGCCTACAGCTAATCTGGAGGGAAGAGTAGTTCTTTTAATTTTTTTTTTTTTTTTTCTTAAAAGGAACTGGAGGGAAGAGATCTTGAGACAAAAAAACCAAAGGTAGTGTTAAACTGGCGATTGGGACCAGAAATAGCGAAGGGACCCCCCCCCCCCCCCGAGTACAAACATGGTAGATTTACCAATAGTCATTGATTTGAGATTTCTATGAAGAGTTTGTGGGAAATGAAAACTCACTAAAATCAAGATATGTAATGAGCTGACACAATGGTTTGAATCCTCCAACCCAACACGATATTTACCCAGGAAAAATAATAGCTGAAGAAACAAGGCCGCCTTTACCCAAGAAACGTCTTCTTTACCACAGGAAAACTAAATTGAAAAAAAGAGGAAGAAGTTTTGTACTCTTCGCAAATGAGCTAATGTTTTACTTAAATTTGTGTACATGCTCTTTTTTTGGGGGGGTTTGGGGGGGGGGGGGGGGTCCGGTAGGGGGGGGATGTCGTGTACATTAGGGGTTTGTGGTTACATTTTCTTTTTATGTGTAATTGACATAAGAATCTCGATTGTTGATCTATGTAGACTTCTAAGTTATTGGTAACTGACAGTTTCTGCTGTGTAATAATAGGTCGTCCCGGATGCAGGTCACTCTGCAAATGAACCAGGAATTGCAGCAGAACTTGTTGCAGCTAATGAAAAACTGAAAAACATCCTTAAAGGAGTTTGTTGAGTTCGAAGTGCCGCAAATAATCGAGAATTTACAGATCTTTGCTCCTTTGAAGCGTTGGATATTGGCATTTGATGTTTGTGGGAGGATGAATAATGATCTGTGTGTTTAGTGTTTTAGATCCTTGTATTCCAGTATTCTAGCTTTACGTTTCTTAGGAGCACCACACTGTGTGGATGAAAACAATGCCATGAGTTTTCTCCCTTTTTATGTACGACTATGGCACGAGGCTAATTGGAAGAAGTTATTTGTGATTTACATGTATGAATTGTAGGTGCAGCTAAAGTCTTGCACAAGAGGGTATTATGATTCATTGTATTAAGATTACATTTCCTTGTAATTTTCATTTCGCACTTGAAATTACAACAGTCACAACTGAAGTTAGTTAGAGTAGTTAGAATCAGGCACGTGAGGGGCACATGCTTCCCAACTTTCCCTCCCCAGATTCCCTCGCCTATATCAGGTAGAATTAACCTTAATCCTCTCTCTCTCTCTCTCTCTCTCTCTCTCTCTCTCTCTCTCTCTCTCTCTCTCTCTCTCTCTCTCTCTCTCTCTCTATATATATATATATATATATATATATATATATATATATATATATATATATAATTCTTTCCCAGTTATTCGAGTGATTGTTCAAGAGCAATTCTTCCAAATTTGCTCTTTAGGTCTCTCGATTCAATCTTCGATTTTGGAGATCGTATCATTGGTATCAGAGCTTTCCTTTCCTTGGATCCGTGAGTGGAAATGGGTGAATTCAGGAATTACGCAGGGATCTCGATGGACTTCGTGGGTCCTTCGATGGCATTAGTGGTAGTATGGAGGAGTTGAGGAAGACTGTCGATGAGAAATTGGCAGCGTCTATGGAGGAATTCAAGAGGATCTGACTGGCAACTATTGGTAATTAGAGACCAACAGACGAAGTTGTTCCTAATCGACCTAGGCAAGAGGAGTTGAAGATGAAGAAGCTGCTCCTGAAGTTACCAGCGCTCGAAGGGATGATGGATATCAACTGCCTATAAGAGGGCATCAACTGAATTTCCTAGGTTTGATGGAGTAGACTTGCATGATTGGTTGTATCAATGTGAGTAGTACTTTGAAGTAACTGAAACTCCAGCAACCTCAAGCAACCTCAAGACTCAAGATGGCTTCTTGCCGGCTTGAAGGTAAGGCTCTTCAATGGCATCAAGGTATATGTGAGTAGTCTATATTCTAAGTTTGGATCTGAACATTTTAATGATCCAATGGGGGACTTGAAGGTTCTGAAACAAACTTCCACTATGTAGTATTTCATAGATGTGTTTGATGAATTGCTAACTCGAGTAGAGTTGAGTGAGGAGTATATTGTTAGTTGTTTCTTGAGGAGTCTTAAAAAGGAAATTGGACTACCAGTGAAAATGTTTGCTCCCAGATCCTTACAAAAAACCATCGGCCTTACAAAAATTCAGGAAGAAACATTACTTCTCCAAAAAGAAACTCTGAGAACCACCCCAATTCTTTCACAACCTAGATTTGTCCACAGATTCCCAAATAATCCTCATAACAGTAACCAAACTTACCCACTCTATCCTAAATCCAGCCAAAACATCCAAAGACCCCAGAACTCTCAAGCTGGAACCAGCAAAACCATATATAAAAATCCCAAATTTCTGAGTCCTGCAGTGATGGAGGAAAAGATAGCTAAGGGCCTTTGCTTCCATTGTGATGAGAAGTACACACCTGGACATGTGCGCTTTAAGAGGAGGCAATTATTTTCCATTGAGGTAGAGGAACCAATAGAGGAAGTGAGGGATGAGGAAGTAGACATGACTTTCACCCCTTCTGAGTTCTTGTGTTTGGAAGGAATAAAAGGCCATGTGGATTCTGATGGAGTTGTCTTGGCTTATGTATCAGTGCATGCCATTACTTGTATGTACAATTTTAGGACAATGTTCAAAACTATGAGGGTCACAGGATCTGTGAAGGGCAAAGATGTTAAGATTCTTATTGACACATGCAACACACACAATTTTATAGACCTTGGGATAGCTAAGAGGATGGGATGTTAGTTGACTCAGATACAACCTTTCTCTGTATCAGTAACAGATGGTAACAATATGTACAATGGGTCCATGTGCAAAGGTTTTGCGTGGAGGATGCAAGGAGTAAAATTCATATCATTAGATAAGTTAGTGAGGCCATATAGCCATTAGAATGCTCATTTGATAGTTTTCCACTTGCTCATTCACTTTCATAAAGATCCACTTCTAGAGTTCAATCAATACCTCAATTAAATCATGAATTCTACTCATAAACACCTTCTACATACCCATTTATATACAATTAGTCAAAAGACAAGAAGTACAAAATTTTAAGAAAAATAAATAAATATTATTTTAAAATTTGTGGTTATATACTAGAAGTTAAATGAGAAAATGTAAAATCATAAAAATGATGATAGTTGATCATATTTAACAGAATCAATAAATGGAGAAGCTCCGCCCCGTCGAAGTCATCAAAATCCTAAATTTTAGTTCTGCCAAATGCGCGCGCGCGCGCGCACACACACACACACACATAATAGATTATACTCGTCAAACAAGATATTTTTAATGCAGACATAATGTCACGACCCAAAATTCCACTTGAGGATCGTGAGGAACTAGGTAAGCCTAACACATGCTGAGATTTAACAAATTTAAACCATTTAACTATTAAATATAAACTAGTAAATGACATAACATAGCCGAAGATGAACAATTATTATACATCCCCAAAACCAGTAATACGAAGTCATAAGCTCTATTGAGAGTGCACTAGAAATCGCTAAATACAACATTGTTTAGAGATAAAGTAAACAGTAGCAAAGAATAATAGAAGGTGACTCCGAGGCCTGCGTGCAAAAATGCAAGTATACCTTGAAGTCTCCACAACAACTCTGATAATCAGCTCGCTGTCGCCTAGCTCTAAGGTACCCGGATCTACACAAAAATGTGCAAAAACATAGTATGAGTACACCACAATCGGTACCCAGTAAATATCAAGACTAACTCAGTGGAGTAGTGATAAGGTTCAAGTCAAGACGCTCACTAATCAAATAACCTGTGAAAAATATCAAACATCGGAAAAAAGAATAATAACATAAAGAAATATAAACTAAAATCTCACCAGCTTAAGCGATAACCAATTAGTAACAATAAAGGTCCAGTTCCGACGATAAATCATCAAATAGAATCACATGTAACCGGCACCTCGTGCCTACTTTATCAATCACCCTCGCACGGCAAAGACCTCATGCCACAATATAGGTCACACTCGCAAGGCAAAGACCACGTGCCACAACATATACCACAACCGCACGACAAAGACCTCGTGCCATAATGTTTATCACAACCTCACGGCAAAGAACTCGTGCCACAATGTATATCATAACCGCACGATAAAGACCTCGTGCCATAATGTATATCATAACCGCACGATAAAGACCTCGTGCCACAACATTTACCGTACCTGTGTCAGTTACCAATAACACGTTCAAGAGAAATTTATCAAGAATCAAATAAAGTAATGCACGATAACGACTTCTTTTTTATTTCATTTCGTTATGTTACCAACTCCACAGAATATGAGATAACAACTCCACGTAGGTGAATTTACCTTGGCAACCAAATCATCAAGTAAATGAAAGAGACACAGATAAGCACATTGGAAACAACACAACAAAACACGTGAAAATGTATGACACACACAAGAAGTCATATCACCACACAAACCTCATCAATAAAACGCCCCCAGGCCATCACATATCATCCGCACATAGCCCCCTTGTCTCGTCGCGTGCACAACAATAAAGTAAAGGCCCATCTTGTCTTGCCACAAGCTCATCAACAATTATCCCACCTTGTCTCGTCACATGCGCAAACCATATGCGCGCGCGCACACACACACACATATAGTCCGCCTTGTCTCGGCGCATGTGCAATATCAATAATAACAATAGCACGACAGAAACCTCGCGCAAACACCTGAACAATCCTCCCAACAAGTTCACATGTGCCATAATCACAACAACACAACATGCCAACAATTGTTATCAAGATAAAAACTTACAATCTACCAACACAGTGCACAAGGATAAACCAATAAAGGAAATGCGGATGGGTGTTCAACTTATAAACACGAATTCAACCAACTCATTAGGAAATTAAAATCCTAAAGCATGATCTCTAGCACAGAACATAGATTCAAGTAATTATCCAAAGAGAAAACACGTGGTACATGGACCTCTCAACCCGAACAAGACAATAGAAACAACCTCGGGTCAAATCCAGTCATAAGGCACATATACGTCCATGTACACACCCATCACCTCGTGTACATGTCGCTTACACATAACACAAATAAGCAATTAAGCCAAATCCTAAGGGGTAATTTTTCCATACAAGGTTAGGCAAGATACTTACTTCAAAAGTCCTCAATCAATACACTAAAAATGCTTTTCCTCTAAAATTCACCTCCGCTCAGCTCAAATCTAACCAAAATCAACTTAATAGCATCAAACAATGCAAGAGAAACCAATTGCAATTAATAAAGTTAAAGATCTTTACACAATTCTCCAAAAGTCAACAAAAGTCAACCCCGAGATTGCCCGGTCAAAACCCGAGTCGAAGGGTAGATCTTGACTACCTGTAATCCCACGAGTCCAAATATGTATTTGGTTTTTAAATCTGAGTCCAATTCGACTCTCAAATCTCAAATTTTTATTTTTCAAACTATAGTAAAAAATCCGCAAAATTTCTCTTCAATCTCATGATTTAAATGTTAAATCTCATAAATATTCTTGTTATATAATCAAAATTGAGTTAAAATCACTTACCCAATGACTTTGTATGAAAATCCCCTCCTAAAATCGCCTCCCACCGAGTCTAGGGCTAAAAAATGTGATAAATGAAGCTAAGGCCCGAAATCCCAGCTATATATTCAGATGCAGATGTCGAAAATACGATCTTGGGTTCGCAAATGCGACCCTCTCAAATATGAAACACTCATCGCAAATGTGGAGCCTGTTGATCCCAAAAGAAGTTGACTTCGCATTTGCGAAGTCAGGCCCCTTCGTAAAAGCGATTCTGTGATCGCAAAAGCGATCAAGCCTGTCAAGGCCCCCAATCACAAAAGCGATAAAAAGTTCACAAATGCGAGCATGGCAACCCCCAGCCAACCTTGCGAATGCGTTCCCAACCTCGCAAATGCGAATAGTGTCTCACATTTGCTAGACCTGCAACATTAGTCCAGGACCAGCAACTATGAAACATGGCCAAAACAATTCAAAACGCGTCCTAAATTCACCCGAGCCCCCGGGGCTCCACACCAAATATCCACACAAATCTAAAAATATCTTATGAACTCGCTTGTGCGATTAAAACACCAAGATAACATCTGGAATCACGAATCGGACACCAAAACACATGAAAATTACAATGAAACTTAAGAATTGCTAGAGACACAACCATGCGAACCGATTCCTACCAAACCAACTCGGAATAACATCAAATTTTGCAGACAAGTTTCAAATGACAAAAAGGACCTATTCTAAGTCCAGAAACCAAATCTGAACCCGATAGCCATAAAGTCAACCCATGGTCAAACTTAGAAAAATTCTAAACCTTCAAATTGTCAAATTTCACTAAAAAAGTGCCAAATAAACCTAGGAACCTCTAAATCCTATTTCGGGCATATGTCTAAGTCCAAAATCACCATTCGAGCTTAACGGGACCGTCCAAACTCTAATTTGAGATCAAATACACAAAAAGTCAAACGTGGTATACTCTTCCAACTTAAAGCTTCTTAAATGAGAATCATTCTTCCAAATCAACTCCGATTCGCTCGAAAACCGAAATCGACCATACACGCAAGTCATAGTACATAATATGAAGCTACTCAAGACCTTAAATGCTACTCAAGACCTTAAACATCTGGAACCACGAATCAGACACTAAAACACATGAAAATTACAATGAAACTCAAGAATTTCTAGAGATACAACCATGCGAACAGATTCCTATCAAACCAACTCGGAATAACATCAAATTTTGCAGACAAGTTCCAAATGACAAAAAGGACCTATTCTAAGTCCAGAAACCAAATCTGAACCCGATAGCCATAAAGTCAAGCCATGGTCAAACTTAAAAAAATTCTAAACCTTCAAATTGTCAAATTTCACTAAAAATGTGCCAAATAAACCTAGGAACCTCTGAATCCTATTCCGGGCATACGCTTAAGTCCAAAATCACCATTCGAGCTTAACGGAACCGTCCAAACTCTAATCTGAGATCAAATACACAAAAAGTCAAATATGGTATACTCTTCCAACTTAAAGCTTCTTAAATTAGAATCATTCTTCCAAATCAACTCCGAATCGCTTGAAAATCGAAATCGACCATACACGCAAGTCATAATACATAATATGAAGCTACTCAAGACCTTAAACCACCGAACGGAACTCTAAAGCTCAAAATGGTCGGATCGTTACATTCTCTCCCTCTTAAAGAAATGTTTTTCCTCGAACGTGCCAAGAGTTGTAGCAAAGCCATCAAATTACTGCATAAGCACACCATACCCATACCTATGGGTGATCTCACATCACTCCAAATAATATAATCCCGCCAACACCATCTCGGCTGAAGATTGTTCCTTCAACCTTAACTAATAAGCTTTATAACAAAATTGCAACATTCAAGCCTCTCCCAAAGACCCGTTCCCCACATATACACATTGTATCAACCTCAACCAGCTGCAACAAATCATAAATACATCCGCAAGGTATATCCACATGACGTAACCCATCGCTCACATGCCCATAGCTATATCCCTGACCACAGTAGCTGCCCATAACCAAACCTGGCACGGGTAAATAATCTTGTATTGGCTAGAATCATGTCCCAAACCTTCACGACATTTCAAATGAAGTAAGAAACATGTGAAAACTAATACCACTCACCAACAAATAAGTCACAAAAAATACCACATAAACACATATGCCGTAGTCCGTACCTACCAAGCACAACTCGAATATAACTAAAGATAAAAAGAGGAACGCTGGATATAACTATACAATAAGTACAATAGGTACAACTCCCCATCGGTACCATACCACGAATCCACCTTACAAGGAAGAAGCAAATCACTCGCAACAACCACAAAGAATCTCATCCTAACATAACTCCATCGCGGCATATAGCCCAGTCCAAACATACCGATCCACAAGGAACACGGGGATCTCATTCAACTCGGAATTGCAAGTAGGATAAACATCTGACAACTTAAAACCTTCTACTAACTCAATCCCCTAAAACAAAATCACAGTACGCAACAAACTCCCCATACTTGTAGAGCACCTCAATCGCAAGCCGTGTCCAAATCATTTAGATTCATGTCAAAACCCGTTATATTAATTAACAACAAATCCACCCTAGTCTCACAATCGCCAATAGTTACCAACCAAGAACGATAGACACAATCTACCACAATAGAGCTCCTAACAGGTATAGACACATAAATAGAGTGTAAGAATCATGAAACATATCCATATATGAAGCAAGATAGGATGACTCATACCAATAAATATGACCAGATCAAAATAAAATTGATATATCTCTATGACAAACCGGAACCATACCTGTAGCAACATCATCTAGTGCAGCGGCCTCATCCCTACTAGTGAAAGCATAACAACGGGCCTGGTCTCCCCCTCTAGGATGCCCTCTATCCGCCTGTCCCCATCTCTAGCTACTTGTGCAGGTGTAATAGCAACTGGGGCAGAACCCATAGCTTGAGTACTCCGCTGAGGTGAACCCCCAGGAGTCTGGGACAATCTCTCACCATGTGCCTGATATCCCCATACTGGAAGCTGTCCGAGATAAGTGCTTTGGGACCCATGGATAACTGGAGCACCACGTGAAACATGAAGTGCAGACTGAACTGGATGACCAACAAAACCTCTGCCATGACGCGCCCTGCACCCAAAATAGGGATCAGTAGATCCTCCAGGTTCATGAGGCTTCTTCAACTCTCTTTCCTCCCTCTCTAGATCGCAGATCCGTTCCATCTTTCTAGCGATCTCAACAACTTGATGAAATCGAGTATCAGTCTCCAACTCCTGTGCCATCCCAAGTTTGAGACCATAACTGAGTTCCTCAATAAATCTACGGACTCTCTCTCTAATAGTAGAAACCAAAGTAGGTGCATGACAAGATAGCTCTGCAATATCATTGTGAGGCCCCTCGAATTTCCTATTAGTCTGAGGCCATAAGCACGCTCACAAGTCGCTTAAGTGTCGTCTTGACTTACACGAGAGGTTAAGGACTGGAAAAACATAGATGATCATGATATTAAGTGTAGGAGGTGTATTTAATGTTGTTAGGGTCTAAGGATATCCCTAGAACTAAGCCAAGTTGAGAGCTATGCAATGGGCTAAAGTTTCAAATAAATTTGCATAAGATCTAACTTCAAACGAATACGTCTACCAAACTATAAAAACTTAAGTGGTGATATACCTATCAAATTAAAGCCCTTTGAGTCTAGTTTCCAAATCATCAAACCGTTTGTCATTTGGATATGTATACAGAATGTTATGGCCAGTTTACCTGACCTATGCCATATGCGCGCCCAGATGTGCGACCGCGCACAAAAACGAGGTTTCTGCCTTGTGTGCACGTCCAGATGCATGGACACTTGCCCAGGTGCGTGGCCACACACGTAGGAACCCTATAAATACCCCCAAGGTCGGGGAGAGAGAGTGGCTAAGTCATTTCTTCAAGACTAGGGCTTTCTCTCCATCACCCATCCGGCCAAGGCTTCTAACACATACCTAAGGTGAGTTTTTAAGTGTGTTTTTATGATAATTTAACTTCTCAATCACTAGTTACAATGAGGTTTTGATTGGATTCCATAGGATTTCTTCAAAATCTCAAGAACACCTCAAAAGTTGTCTTTCAAGATTTGGTCTACAAAAGGTAATCTTTCACCCTTAAACCTACATGCATGGATTGTTAGTGAATGTATGAGCAAAAAATAAGTACTAGCACTTATGGGATGGTGATTGGAAGCCATAAGTTATTAACCTAGATAATTGGGTGTTGTAGAGATTTTGTAATGAGTTAATTAGTAAAATTTGGTGTATGTGAGTTCATTGATGATTATAATGGTGCTAAGAAGGTAGTTAGTGGATGAAGGATGTTGTAGTATCTCTTGTTGGTTGAAAAGAGGAATTGTTGGATGAAGAAACACAATTACTAGAGCTTGTAGAAAAATATGTACATTAGATGTTTGATAAAAAGTCTAAATGACTTAAAGTATAGAAATCTTGCTAATATTGGTGCAATTGTGTTGCATTGTTGTAGATTGAAGTTGTTTAGTGTGGTGGACCATCGTAGTATTATTAAGGGGCGAATTTCAGGTATGTTGGCTAAAACATCTCTCTTAGAATTGAATTCCATGATGTTCCCGTAAGTTTCAAGTATGTTTGGCCTTGGTCCCTAATTCCCATGTTCCGAGTTGTTCCTAATAAATTCGATTATCCCGAGTAAGCAAAGTGTCGAAAGATGTATGTACTCAAAACGTGTTCCAATTACTCCTATCTCACCATGATCTTCTTCGGGAATGTGTTCAAGTATGGTTTATGTGTTAAAAGCGTTATAACTTCAATTTATGTTTCAAATGAAAGTCCATTATGCTTAATTTGGAAAGAATACTCAATGCGCCTAAAACTCATATTGCTCATATATATACTTAAGGCCTTGATTTCAAATGCTCTTATATACACTTAAGGCCTTGATTTCAAATGCTCTTATGGTTGATAATCTATGAAGATGCTTGAAAGTGAAAGAAGTGAGTTGGAGATATAAAGTGTGGCCACCGTACCAAGAATGAAAGTTATACTTTCGAATGAATTGATGTGTGAAAATTATGAAATGAGTCTTGATTCAACTGTTCCAAATTGACTCCGAAAATAGATTTGCCTAAAAGGCTCATGTACTCAAGTCATGTTCAAATGTGGTTGTTCTAAATTAATACCTATGATTTGAACCACTATTTCAGTTGTAAATCACCATGCTCTCTTTTATAGCATTTCCAATGTGTTATAAACTCTTACGTTCTCATGAGTAAAGGCTATGGAGTTCCTAAATGTTTTAAATGCTCTTAATGTTCTATGGTCACCCATGGCAAGTAAAAGGAAGTGATAGTATGAACATGAAATGTGGCTGCTTGCCAAAATGAGAATTATGAGGCATTGTATGTTCTATGGACGGTTTGTGAAACACATAGGTGCATGTTAAGAGAGGGCTATGGACGGTCTGGTGAGACACATAGGCAACATGAACAATAGGTGCCACTTTCATTGCCTTTGTTTGTACATGTTGTTACATTTACATTATATTTTGACTCGGAGGGGTTTATTGCACAAAAATATTGGGGCGTCACGTGTGCGCATTATTGTTGATTTATCTCTTCCCACGCATAGTTCATATGGCTCACTTGATCTCAAAAAAAGTACATAATGATGTAAGTATAATAAGTCTTGACATGTGATTCTATGGTTAGTTTCATAGTTTCTTGATGTACTTTATTTGCCTCTTATTTGAGTTACCGTATTTTCAAATGTTGTTCTGTCTGCCTTACATACGAGTACTATTCCACATGTACTCACGTCCCTTTTGTCGGGGGCACTGCATCTTTTAATGGATACAGGTGGTTCCACAGCAGGCGGCATCGATCGGTGATAGAAGTACATACTCCTCTCAGCAGACTTGGTGAGCCCTACTTCATATCGGGGTCTTGTGTCTTTTTGGCTTCATGTGTACAGTGTTTTGAGGTATAGCCGGAGCCTTGTCGCCGACACTTCCGTACTACTCTTCTGCTGTACTTAGAGGCTCCGTAGACATAGTGTGGGTTGTATCTTGGTTTTGGCAAACAAAAATCAAACTAGAAATGTTGGATTTGTGTCACATGTTTTTACTGCTAAACTATGAATGTGTAAAACATATTTTGGAAGAAAAACAAATCGTGAACGAATTTATCAATGGTAATGTGATTGGTGTTGATTATGAAATCCTCTCAATGTTTAAATAATGGTATACATCTCCACTCTATTCATGGGTAAGGTCGAATAGAAAGCATCTAGCAGGCTTGCTTGACCGGGTTATCTCGGTTGAGCACCGGTCGTGCTCCCCGAGGTCGGGGCGTGCTCGGACACGGTCATAGTACCCTAGTGCAACTGCTCAAACTCGGTGCGCAACGCATCCCAGAGGGTCTGTGGAATGAACTCCTTCAAAAACAGATCAGTGAATTGAGTCCAAGTACGTGGCGCTGTGCCAACTGGCCTACTCTTCTCATAAGCCTGCCACCATCTATATGCCGGCTCCCGCCAGCTGGAAAGTAGTAAGGGCAACCCAACTTAATTCCACTATGCCCATGTGTGCAGAACACAATGACAATGGTCTAGAAAACCCTGTGCATCTTTAGAAGTTGTGCCACTGAAAGTAGGAGGATCATACTTCTTGAACCTCTCTATCCTCTTTTTCCCTCATCTGACGCCGCTGGCCTGACCTCAGGCTGAACCGAAATCACTGGTTGTGCCGGCATAACACCCGGAGTCTGATCAATATGAGCCCACTGCTTTGGAGTACGGGCGGAAGGATTATAAGCTCCCCCTAGCCTGTGAAGTAGCTGGTGCAACCGAAATCAAACCCGTAGGAGCCAATGTACCAAACATGCTCAGAAAGTGCGCTAAAGTCTTATAAAAACCCAAAAATGAAGCTCCGGAACAGGGTATGCGGTCACATATGCGACCGCAGAATGGATATGCGGTCTTCATATCGGCCGCACAATTTGGTGCCAAAAACTGGGAAACAAATCTGCCTGGGTCTGCAGTAGTTATGCAACCCACAGACCTGTTCTGCGGTTGCATAACGCACCGCAAAACTGGTCTGCGACCACATAATGCACTGCAGACTTTCGCCCAAACCGCCTCTCCTCTTCTTCATTCTGCGACCATTATGCGGTCCACGGAGTGATTATGCGGCTGCATAGTGGGCCGCAGAAATGCATTTTTCTGGCCAAATATTTCCTTCACTTTTAGTGCATTGTTCAACTGAAACACGTAAGCCTACTCCGGCACCATGAAACCTTGAATTCATTTGCGAAATTTTTACGGGGCTTTACACTTAAGTACTTCAAAATTTTCCGGGGTGTTACAAGGATTCAAGCCCAAGCACTAATCAAATAAAAAGTCAACAATCACCATAACTCAGCTCAAATGGCCTAGTGCATGCGTCGCCTCAATATAATTACCACTTAGCCTAATAGGGGGCTTGGCGTACGCGTCACCTCAATATCAATCTCAATACGGCTCTAAGGCCCCAAATCAGTCATTAATCCGCTCAAATCACAATATGCTACTGTCACACAGTATCAGAACTCAATATACCGCACGAATTATACTAACGTGCCATAAATCCACTCAAACCCATTGTACTCAAGTAAGAAAACCAAAAACATCTGAGATAATAGGTAAGAAGTATACAAAATGGTGAAATAATGTGCCGATATAATATCATGATTGAAAAGTATCACTACAATCAAGGCAAATGGCCCAACATAGAAAAATGGCCCAAACATGTCTCAAACGGATAAGAACATAGCCTAGACATGATTTCTAACGTGAATAATAGCTCAAGTAGTCATGCATGTAGATAAAACACGGTAAGATGAAGGCATGATAGCAAAACCAAGCACGTAATAGCCTAAGGTCTACCAGGATCATGAATAACCACGGTGCATGCGTATGCACTCGTCACTAAGTACGTGTGTCACCCCAACACATAGCAAACATCGTATTCTATATTGAAATACCCTCAAGGCAAGACTAGGCAAGATACTTACCTCAAAGCATGAGAATCAATACTCCAAAAAGCCTTGCCTCTCGAATTGGCCCCGGAACGGGTCAAATCTAGCGAAAAATAACTCAATAACATCAAACACGACTATAGAAATCGATTCCAAGTAATAAAGCACCAATCTTTATCAAATATCAAAAAGTCAACCGAAATTTCAACCTGGGCTTGCCTCGCGAAACTCGAAAAAAAACACAAATCATGATCACCCATTCCAATACGAGTCTAAAAATGCAAGTTTCATCCTAATCCGACTTCAAATCAAGGTTTAAATGCCAAATAATCACTCTCCAATGGTTACTCACAAAAAACCACATTTCCTCCCTTAGATTTCATCAACCAAAAACCAAAATCAAAGACAGAATAATGAAATAAAATCAAATCCAAGTCAAGAACACTTACCTCAATCCAAGTGGTAAAAATCACCTAAAACATCTCCCCAATCCGATCTACCAACTTAGAATATGGTAAAATGAAGCTAACCCTTGATAAAAATGTGCACTGCCCAATTATTTCACACCTACAACATGCTAGCCACTTTTGCAGTTTCTCTTTTACTAGAAATACTTGCTTCTGCGAGTTTCACTTAACCCTCGCTCCTGCGGCCAAAAGCTTCGTTTCTGCGCAAAAAATCCCAAACTGGCTGCCTTTGCTTCTGCGATCACAACACCGCATTTGCGTACTCGCAAATGCGCCAAGGACCCTCGTATCTGCGAACCTCTCCTGCCCAGCCCTTTTTTTGCTTCTGCATCTTCATCCACACATCTGCGACCTCGTACCTGCGGCCAAAGCTCCGCATGTGCGACACACCAGAACCAGAATTGTCCATAAACCTCAAAATGATTTGAGACTCATCTAAAACACTTTTGAGCCTCCCGGGACTTCGTCCAATCACACTAAACACTCCTAAAACATAACATGGACTTACTCAAGGCCTCAAATAACACAAAATAACATCAAAACCATAAATCGCACCTCAATTCAAGCGTAATGAACTAATCGACTTCCAACCTTCAAAACTCTTATCGAACCACGTCTAACTATCTCAAAATAACCCCAAATTTTGCACACTAGTCCCAAATGAGATAACGAACTAACTCCAACTCCCGAAAAAACAATCCAACCCCGATAGCCTCAAGGTCAACTCCCGGTCAAACCTATGAACTTTCCAAACCTTCAACTTTCCAACTTTCACCAAATAGAGCCAAATCAACCTAAGAACCTCTAATTCCAAATTCGAAAATATGCATAAGTCCAAAATTACCATACAAACCTATTAGAGTCTTCAAAATACTATTCTGAGGTCGTTTACACAAAAGCCAAATCTCGATCAACTATTATAACTTAAGCTTCCAACCTTGGAACTAAGTGTTTCAATTCATTCCAAAACTTCCCCGAAATCAAACCATCCATCCCTTCCAGTCACAAAAGAATAAAGAAGCATACGGGAAGCATCATATAAGGGAAATGGGCTCAAATACATAAAACAACCTGCCGGGTCGTTACATTCTCCCCCTCTTAAACAGGTGTTCGTCCTCGAACGAGTTTAGAATCACACCTGGGATATAAAAGAGGTGAGGATATCTTCTCTCATATCATGCTCGGTCTGCCAAGTCGTCTCCTTGACCGATTGACCTCTCCACTGAAACTTCACCAAAAGCAATATTCTTCGACCTCAGCTTCCGAACCTGCATATTCTAAACGACCACTGGCTCCTCATCATCAGCCAGATCCTTGTCCAACTATACTGAGCCGGTATCCAACATATGTGACAGATCCTCATAGTACTTCCCATGAAACACCGAATGAACTTCAGATAAGCTGGGTGACAAAGAAAGTCTATAAGCCACCTCACCCACTCTCTCTAACACCTCGAAAGGACCAATATACCGGGGCTCAACTTGACCTTCTTCCCAAATCTCATAACGCCCTTCATAGGCAAAACATGGAGAAGAACCTTCTCATCCTCCATAAAAGCCACATCACGAACCTTCTTATCAGCATAAATCTTCTGTCTGGACTGTGCTATATAAAGTTATTCCTGAATTAATTTCACCTTCTCCAAAGCGTCACGAACCAAATCTGTGCCCAATAACCTATCCTCACCTGGCTCAAACCAAGCAACCGGAGAACGGTATCACCACCAAAGCTATGACGGAGCTTAACATTGCTTGCTAGGAAAGCCAACGTCAAATATACATAAATAAACTCTAACAACAATAAGAAGGTCTCAAAAGCGATATAAGATAGATAACTAAAGCAATATAGCGATACAACTGCAATACCATCCCAGAACCCGATGTCAATGAGTACATGAGCTCTATAGATTAAATAAGTACAACTGTCTGAATAGTGATACAATACTATCTGAAATACATAAATAGTAATAACAAAAGTAAAGGAAAAGACTTTAAGGACTGCGAACGGAAAACAACTGAGCTCCCTTGAAATCTCAAACAGTACTGGTGCAACTCTCTAACAATCAGCTCGATCAACAACAACTGGATCTGCACATAAAGTGTAGAGTGTAGTATTAGTACAACCAATCCCATGTACTCAATAAGTAACAAGCCTAACCTCAGATTGAAGCTAGTGACGAGATTGGCAAAGTATGCTACTCACTTACAACAGTCAACAATAACAGAATCATCATAATAATAACTATAAAAGGAAAGCAGCTCAATAATAACAAGTTTAACATATTCACATTAACAAGAAATAGGCATGCTTTCCAATAAATCAGTTAAAGCATCAATTTTAGATATAGAATTTCAATTAGCATGACGAATATACACCTCTATGCCTGCATTACAAGTAAAAATGCCAAAATCAACGAATTCACAGGGAAATCACCAAATAAGTCCGCTCTCAACACTATACGGATGCCTTGCATAAGACTCTCACAGGGCCCAAAGACCATGGGTTATCACCTGATTCCGGAGGGGCAAATCCTAGACCAAGCACTGATCGGATCAAAAGTCAACCATCATCATAAATCAGCCCAAATGGCCTGGAGCACGCATTGCCTAAATATCAATACCACTTAGCCCAATAAGGGGCATGGCATATGCGTCACCTCAATATCAATCACAATACGGCTTTAAGGCCCCAACTCAGTCATTAATCCTCTCAAATCACTATATGCCACTATCTCATAGCATCTGAACTCAATATACCACACGAGTTATACTACATGCCATAAATCCACTCAAACCCATAGTACTCAAGTAAGGAAACCAACAACATATGAGCTAACAGGTAAGGGGTATACAAAATGGTGAAATAACGTGCAGATATAATATCATTACTGAAATGTATGACTACAATCAAGGAAAAAGGCCCAACATAGCAAAATAACACAAACATGTCTCAAACAGATAAGCACATAGCCCAGACATGATTTCTAACATGATTAATAGCTCAAGTAGTTGTATAAGTAGAGAAAACACGGTAACATGAAGGCATGATAGCAAAACAAGGCACATAATAGCCTAAGGTATACTAGGAACATGAATAATCCCGGTGTATGCACATACGCCCGTCACCTAGCACGTGTGTCACCCCCATCATATCTCAAATATCATAGCTAATAGGGAAAATTACCCTCAAACGAAGTTTAGACATGTTACTTACCTCAAAACGCGTGAATCAATACCCCAAAAAGCACTTCCCACGTGAATCGACCTCAAAATAGTTCGAATCTAATAAAATCTAACTCAATAACATCAAACACGGCTATAGAAATTGATTCCAAGTAAGAAAGTTCCAATCTTTTCAAATTGAAAAAGGTCAACCAAAAAGTCATCCTTGGTGTCACGACCCAAACCGATGGGCCGCGACGTACACCCGGTGCCTTACTCAAACGAGTACCAACGTAACATATCTTTCTTATCAGACCATCACGGGCAAATGGGCCAGAAGGGCCATCATGATATAACCAGAATAAAACATAAGGGAATACTCAACATAGGACGACCCAACATGGATTACAAACTTATACATGTGACATACGAGCCTATAAGACCAAAATGATCACATGTACACTCAAAACATAGGCCGACAAGAACATACAATCTTTCATATGTATGAAAACTATCTACAAGCCTCTAAGAGTACATAAACGTCATAAAGATCGGGAGATGGCCCCGCCATACCAATCATTATATGTCCAAAGCATACCGACCAAATAGGCAACTCTAGAGCAAGTGGAGTGCGCCAACATCTTCTGCTGAGCTGATAGACTACTAGGAGGACTGTCAACCTGTCTATCAGGACTTGCGAGCATGAAACACAGCATCCCCAGGCAAAAAGAGACGTTAGTAGGAATAAAGTACTGAGTACGTAAGGCATGAAAAATAGTATATAAAAGACATGAAAGAAACATGGAGTAAAGGACTCAACTTGTAAGTCTAAATAGCGCAGTGAATCATGAAATATTTGTAGTGTCATGTATATGCATATAAATGTCATATCATGCATAAGTATATGTGTACATAACATCTTCAAGCCTTTGAGGGCATCCCATCATATCATCTCGGCCTCTGTGGGCAAAATCATCAACGTATGCCAGCTAATCAGGTGGTGGTGTGTATATAATACTGTATCCTTTTCCCATACCCCAGACCCCATATACATATAATATACTTGTATATAACGCCATCTGGTCATTGGTCAATGTACATGTATAAATGAATGCAATGCATAATGAAGTAAGTCAATAGGATCTCTCGGAATGTCATAAGATCAAGCTGCTTTCGGATAAACTTTATCAACTTACTTATTTTTTGAGACTCATTAATAGACGATATAATAATAGGACACATGGGGAATCAAGAACATAGGCACCCCTAGTACTTCTACGGATAGAGTCATTTATGAAAGTTGCACGTTCGCTCGTTTCATTTGTATCATATGGATCATTCCATAAGGAAAGAAGGGATAGCCTTAACATACCTTTGTCCTTTACATAACCTCATGGCATTGGTTCAACCGGTTAGTACTTCAATCTACAATAATGATATGGAAGCGTTGTTAAGCTTACGGAAGCTAGAATTCAACACAAATGAGCGACTAGCTCTTCTACAAGTAATTCGACAGTACCTCCCCTTATTCTTTTCCTGTCCTCAAATCAAAAACCAAGACCAACATGCCTAGAATTTCAACAAACATATTACATCAATACCCCACCTTAAAATCCATCGCAATACATCACCAAAACAGTCCACAGATTCTGACACAACAACCTAGTGATACTTTGCACTTTTCCATCCCTAAAATTAAGCTAGAACTTTTGAATACACTTCAATACTGACAATCACAATATACTCAGGTTATACATACTAATTTTCCAGCTACAACCAAAAAATAAAAATGAACTCATAGCAGTCCACAAATTACAACAACTCAAAATTGATTTTTAGATTATTACTTCATCAATTCTTACTCTCACAACTTAGTTAAGGCACCAATAAGCTTAAAATTAACATGTCCAAGAAAATATTCACATGTGACAGCCATATAATAACATGAAATTACTCCAAACAGTCCATAACACCTCAACAATTTCAACTCAAGTTTCAGCCCCTACTTCACAAGTCCTTCACCAAACAACCTAGCTAGAACTTAGATAAACTCAAATAAATGAAGAAGAGATAATTTTCATACCTAGATCAGATCTAGTAGGGATGAAACAATGGTAGTATCTTACCCTTTATGACCATTAACTTTCTCCACTTCAGATCCTTCAAGATTGCAGATTAGCCTTTAACTTGAATTGAAAAAAGAAGAAGATTATCGGCAACCTTTTGAGGGTTTGGAGTCGATCCATTTGGGAGAGAATTTCGTGGCTCTCTTTATGTTTCTACTACTTGGATATTGTGAGAAGAAGTGTATTGATTCATCCCCTAAAAAGGCCCTCTTGGCTAACCTACACATGTCCATTTAGGTGGACTAATTTGGGCCTCCCTTATTGCAAGTAGCTGACACACCTACTTGTCACCTTCTTGGTTACCTAATAGGTGTCACATGCTGCCCTTATTCACTTATACACGTGTATTGTCCTTGTTTAATAATCATGACATGTGTTAAGTAGCTCAAGCTAGTAGGACGGGCAAGCAAGTAGCTTAAGCAATTATCCCGTTAAGCAAGCAACTCAATTTATGTATCCATTATCTCATTTTTTTTCCAAGTCTCATTCATCTTAACTTACTTAAGACTTCGATGAACCCTCCTTATCCTAGAATAAGGATTTCATCCTTTTTGAGCTTATATTAGATAATCTTATAATGACAGTGGTGTCTAAAGTACTGGGTGTAACATCCTTCTTCCTTAGAAATATTCATCCTCGAATGTTAACTCTTAAAGGCTTGCGAAAACGGGGCGTAAAATTATTAAATTAATTTATATACTTTCAAAGAGGATCTCATTTCTAAGCTTACATCAATTGAATTACGATGTATTTTCATGTAGGAAAACATGGGATGTAACATCATTCTCCCTTTTGGAACATTCGTCCTCGAATGTTGACTGGTGCGCTTATCATTCTCATAACCTATAGCTCTTACAGATACTTTAATACTGTCCTTGCCATCTAGGCATTTGTTCTGTGAATAAATCCAAAGTCTAGGGTATTACCCCCTTTAGGCCTCTTTATCACACCACGACTTGTGGTCGGAATTCTTCCAATCTCGTAACTATTACTACCTTCTATCACGCAGTCTGTAAGATTTTGTCCTTGTATGTGCACCTATGAGACTCCTCTCTCATTTTTCCTCCAGCTTTTAGCCAATATCTTGACCTCACTTTGTGAACATATACAGAACTATGATAAACTGTTCATGTGGTCATCTATAGGTGTACTAAAGTTCTTCGCTCGGTACTTTGTCAAACTTATGACAATTGTTATATCTTGTTTCATAGCCTCAGTTATCTATTCTTATGGCTTTACTACATCTAGGTAGGTCATACTATACCATAACTCTTACTTCGATTTATTATTATCGGGGTCTGCTACCCAACTCCAGGTTACTCTCTCACTGCTCTCTCACTGCTTATCCTATATGAATAAATCTAAGTCCTTTAATGCTTCCTTATTATTGTTCATTTAAAGAATGACATCTTTATCTCCTCTCCTACATAGGAACTTTTATCCATCTATTGCTGATTCACCTTAATATTGATCTATATTCTACCACTGATAACTTGAAATCTCTTATGCAATACATTGTCACTAGGGCTCGCGTCTCATCGGGGAACATCTGAGGTGATTTCCCTGATCCATCTAGGGATGATACTATACTTCAATAACCGTATTTCATAGCATCCAAATGTGATTCATCTTATGGGAGGTATTCTAATCCCGTACAATTCATGAAATACCTTTTTTTAAATTCATTACTCAATCAAAGGCATAAACGTCATCCTCATATCTATCACAATTACACCCTTACTCTACTACCAGGGCACTATTCCATCTCTTCTATATGCTCCTAGTCTTAGACTCCTCCGAGTTTATTCAGGCTATACTGAGCTTTCTATAACTTAAGGAACCATCAACTCTCTTGTTTTGATAGGCTTAATCCCGAGGCCTTACCTATTCTCGTCACCTTCTCACTCACCTTTTCTTATCCTTACTCCTATCTACCTAAAACCTTGTCACTCTACCGTACTTTATCTTACGGCCTACACATATCTATTTATACTACTCACAACATTCCTTTAACTTGCTAGCACCATAGATTTCTTTTCGTGCCTTCTTAGTTGTCTTTAAACATAAGGAATTACTTTTCCTAGTCGTTCTACCACTTGCTGCATGGATACTTGGCTTATCTTAGTGCCCACGAATACTGGAATTCCTTGTAACTCATATAATCTCAAATATCACTTTTGATTTTTTTTCTTCCCGTTCATTAGCCACGATAGGTGCCACTTTCTTATGGAGTGCATTCAATACTGTAGTGAGGCTGTTGTTACAAGATCATTTCTTCTTTAGGTCACTATGCTTAGGGTGAAACATTTTTCTTTATTTCCTCAGCTAGTATTCGATTGTAGTACTTAGGGGACATCCTCTGACTCCTGTAAAGCTGTGAGCTTATTGTCGTATACCCGAAAGATTTTTTTGATGTTCTTACTCGCCTATAATTATCCTTAGTTACTTACCTCTGCACTTTTATGCTCGTAGGGTTGCTTCAGAACTGAAATTTTGACTGTCTCCCCAGTGGTACTCTCTTTTATTTCTGTAACACCTATAAGGTACCTTTAACTACCCCAACTCCAATCTGAATATTTCTCAAGGATCACGATGTCATATCTGCGAGACTTAATTCCCTATGTTGGGGTTCACTATGTTTATCTTGAACGATCTGTTGATTTATCCATATCCTCTTGTCTAGCCATAACTAGACTCTTCCTGAATCCACTACTAACTACTCGTTGGTCCATTCTCATATCTATATTCCGTGTAATCTCTCTTGGGTTATTTTTTTTGTCTTAACTTACCTCTCACACTGACTCCTTATGTATCAAATGTTAATTCACACTTTTTTATCAATAACATCCTGGGGGGAACCCTTACTGCCTCCCCCCGGTGGCGTGCTCGCATAATGTTCTGGAGTCGTAATATATCTATAGAATCTATATAAATGCAATCTCATTCCTTTTGCTTGTTTATCACATTCTTTCTTTACTATTCCATAGTTACCCGAACCATATAACTCCTACTTAATACCATATCACACTATCTTCCCCCCTCTCTTCATCTTTGGCATGTTTTCAAATCTTCATTGATTCTTACTCGCCTTGCTGTAACCTTTGTGTACCAAGGATAACGAAATTTCTTTCTCACGAGGGTGACATATAGTGTAACTGGCATACGTAGTCCCTTAAGCTTAACTCTACTCATAATGCTTGCTTTAGGGAAGAGTCTTCCTGAATGACCTTTAAATGTTGTTCTTCTATTGTCCATATTATTATTGGCGGAACGCGGTCTCTAAAATTCTCACAATGCTAACTATTATCAAATCCTTCGGTCTCTAATTCATGTTCAGTTTATCTTGTTCACTAGCCCATAGAGATTTCTATTACTCTAGGGTCTAACTTATCCTTCTGGTAATCACGTTGGAGTCACCAACTTATTTCTCGAAATAAGGATATGACATTATGGCTTATGCCCTTTTATTGTTTCAAGGCCCGTCTCCTTTTGTCTTCCCTTCACTTGAGTATACACTCCGTCATCCTGTCATATTTTGATTTACCGTTATCACTCATTTATCACATCTTAGTCATAATACTTCATTTATTCTCTTCTTATTCTCCTGCTAATATTTTTGTCTATCACTTTATTCTAAACACTTCAATAAAACATTTTTTCACTTTTATATCCCCTTGCTCCATCCACTAGCTCTTCGGGTCGCCTAACATTCTCTCTTAACTAAAGACGAGAGTCATACTAAGGTAAATATTTATCCATTTTAGGATTCAAGTGCCTATCTTCTGAAATTTCTATACATTCTAGTATTCATATCGGACTGTACTGTTCTAGAGTTCACCACCTGGGTGTCTCACAAGGAGAACTATTACCATGTTTGCAATATCATTCAAAAATGTCAGCTAACGCTAATAATCAATCCACCATTTTGGGTTACTCTAACTCAAGCTGGATCTTAATATCCCATCCTTCTCTTAAACTATATCTGTTAGCTCCCATAGGTCATAACTGAGATGAGTGTGGTCAATTGTATATATCTCTGTTACTGTTGAAAGTAACTCATAATGCTTATATTTCTCTGCCTGAATTGTAAATACTGATAATCTTCACTAATCGGGTACCTCGTACCCTTCTTCACCTTGCTTCTTTTACTTGTTGAAACTTCTATCTCATTGTTTATTACCATATGGGTGGATAGATATTCACTCATTGGGGATCCTTATCAAGAAGCTTACACGTCTTACTACACACATGATCTGCTGAAGACCTTACATCTACTCATCATAAGTATGATTCAAAATCGAGTTCCTCTAACTCAACTCTTCCATAGTCATATTCAATCTCTTACCAACTGTCTTTTTGGATATAAGTATCGTTGTATTATGAATAAAATAGAATTTAGGAGTTTGAATTCTTACAACTGAGCTCTACCACACAATATAGAGTAGGAAGGAAAGAGTGACAGTCCTAAATGCCCAGTAGCCTCCTGCTTATAAGTGTGGTGCGCAATACACCCATAAACAAGTCTCTACTAGACACGGCTTATAGACTCCGTAGGACAGAACTACTCTGATACCACTTTTTTCACCACCCAAACTGATGGGCCTCGACGGGCACCCGGTGCCTTACCCAACCGAGTACCAACATAACGTATCTTTCTTATCATACCGTGATGGGTAAATGGGCCAGAAGGGATGCCATGATATAACCAGAATAAAACATAAGGGAATACTCGACATAGGATGACCCAACATGGAATACAGACTTATAAATGTGACATATGTGCTTATAAGACCAAAATGATCACTTGTACAATCAAAACATAGGCCGACAAGGACATACAATCATTCATATGCATAACATATGTCTACAAGTCTCTAAGAGTACATAAATGATGTGATTCTTCGAGTTAACAAAGAACTAACCGACCAAGATCATGTTCTTGAAACGAAATGTGGCTCATGGACTGATTTCAAGAAATAACGTATCTCAAGTTTTAGGACTCAAAATTTGATGATTCAAAAATGAGGTGAAAGATGGCGATCTAGACTATACGAAAGATAATTTACTCATTTAAAACAAGTAAGTATTGATGTTGTACAAGTTCAATGAAAGTTCTTATTCTAGGATATCTAAAAAACAAATTTAGCTCAAGAAAAGTGTTCTTGAATGAAAAGTTCCTAAAGTCACCACTTGGAATCAATTAACGTGATAAAGAAATACCACACACAATTGAAAACAATATGAAGACTATCACCACCTTTCTTGGAACCAAAAACAAGGATAAAGAAGACAAAATAGAGAAAAACACTCTATTGCAAATTAGGGCAAACGTCAAAAAACGTGAATTTTGCTCTACAAGGCATGAGAACCCTTTATATAGGCATAGGGTCTCTTCTTTGATAACTAGAATTCCTATTCTAATACTAAAATAAAATAGCTAAGGACAAGGAAAGTAAAATCCCTATTCTACAAGGAACAGAGACTAGAATCCTATTAAAGAAAAAATCTTTATTCTAATAGGGTTAAATAAATCCTATTATAAGAAGGAAATAATCTTGGCTTATTGAAATAAATTTTGAGCTTCTTGGAATTCTTGAGCTTCTTGAAAACAAGGCCATATGTTTGGACTTGAGCTGTAAAACATGATCTTTGCCAAAATTTAACATAGATTCTTCATTTTCATTCTCCTCAGGTTGAGAAAGACTCGTCCTCGAGTCTAGAGGCTCCACAAATGGTACAAGATTAGCAACTTCCATAACTTGGTGGAACGCATATTCACCAGGCTCTAAGTTACATTTTTCTAACTTGTCAAAGAACTTCATCGTGCTGTAACAAAGCTTAGCATGTGGTCGAACTAAATTCCACTTTCTTAGTAGTAACTTTGTACCAATATTTCTGCAATAAATCATCCTAAATAGATTTTCAACCACTAATCCATAATCATAAGTTATTTTCTTTTTATCTTCAGGAACTTTGAACTTCTCCATGTCAATGTGGTGCTTATGGGATATGCCCAAAAAGGTCGATTTAGTAGCATGAAAACCCTTAGAAGAATCAAATTCAAGTACCTTTGGATCAATCTTGGAGATCAAAGTATATCTTCTAGAGAATTCATTAGCAAAAATGCTCTCATATTTAGCTAGATCATAACCATTGATGGAGTTTGTGTTGAGATCTCTTGTTCCAACATATTCTTGAAAATATTCATCCTTTGGGGGCAAGAAAAAGGCTGGAACAAAGTATGAACTCAAACCCTCCATTATGGACCTCTTTATGATCAATCCTTCCTCTTGTGTTTGCAAAATTTCATCGACTTTTGGATTAACGAAATATGCCGCCTCGTTTGTAAGGATAGAATCAACAATTAAACCAATATTATGTTGATCATCTCTATTATATGAAAAGTTAAGCTCACATATGGGATACTCCAACGGATCATCATCAAACTTCGGAGGTAAATCCTCAACTTGTGCATCTAGTGCATGCTCCTCCTCATTGTGCTCTTCCATAGTAATTCCAACATTCAAAGACTTTTCTCTATTGATTGGACAAATTATTTGTAACTTGGTTACAAAAGAATCATCATTGAGCTTCGTATTTTTCATAATTTCTTCTGGATTCAATGGTACTAAAATAATCTTACGTCCATCTTTTGTAAAAAAAATATGTATTAAGGTATCTATCATGTTTAACACACCTATCATACACCCACGGTCTTCCAAGTAATAAGTGACAAGCATCCATCTTCATCACATTACACCAAATCTGGTCTTTATAGATCTTACTAATAGAAAAAGATACTCCGCATTGACGAGTTACCTCTATACTATCATCACCTTCAACTTCGATGCTGTAAGGATATGGATGAAGTTTGGTTGACAAACCAAGTTTAATAACCATCTCTTCAGAAACGATATTTATGTGACTCCCACGATCAATGATCAACGAACAAACCTTTCCATGGGAGGTACATCTAGTGTGGAAAAGAGATTCATGTTGTCTCGTTTCTTCATCTTCTTGAACCAAGAATCTTCCTCTTGGTTGAATCTTGACCATGATAAATTCATCAACCTTGGACTTGTGGATTACAGCTCTGATACCAAATTGATGTGATTCTTTGAGTTAACAAAGAACTAACCGACCAGGATCAAGATCTTAAAATGAAAACGTGGTTTATGGGCTGATTGCAAGAAATAATGTATCTCAAGTTTTAGGACTCAGAATCTGATGATTCAAAAACGAGGTGAAAGTTGGCGATCTGAACTATAGGAAAGATAATTTACTCATTTATAAAAAGTAAATATTGATGTTGTACCGATTCAATGAAAGTTCTGATTCTAGGATATCTAAAGAACGAATTCAGATAAAAAAAAAATGTGTTCTTGAATGAAAATTCCTAAAGTCACTACTTGGAATCAATTAACATGATAAAGAAATACCACAGGCAATTGAAAATAAGATAAAGACTATTACCATATTTCTTGGAACCAAAAAGAAGGATAAAGAAGACAAAATAGGGAAAAACACTCTATTGCAAATTAGGGCAAACCTCCAAAAACGTGATTTTTTCTCTACAAAACATGAGAACCTTTTATATAGGCCTAGGGTCTCTTCTTTGATGACTACAATTCCTATTCTAATAAGAAAATAAAATCGCTACAGACAAGAAAAGTAAAATCCCTATTATACAAGGAAAAGAGACTAGAATCCTACTAAAGAAAAAATCCCTATTCTAAAAGGAATAAATAAATCCTATTATACGAAGGAAAGAATCTTGGCTTCTTAATATAAATTCTGAGCTTCTTGGACTTCTTGCACTTCTTGAAAACAAGTCCATATGTTTGGACTTGAGCTCTAAAACATGATCTTTGCCAAATATTAACATAGATTCTTCATTTTCCTCAATAAAAGTCATAAAGACCGGGACAAGGCCCCACCATACCAATCATTACATGTCCAAAGCATATCGACCAAACAGGTAACTCCGGAGCAAGTGGAGTGAGCCAACACTTTCTACTGAGCTGATAGCCTACTAGGAGGACTGTCAACCTGTCTATCGGGACCTGCAAGTATGAAACGCAGTATCTCCAGGCAAAATGGACGTCAGTACGAATAAAATATTGAGTATGTAAGGCATGAAAAGTAGTATATAAAAGGCATAAAAGAAACATGGAGTAAATGACTCAACCTGTATGTTTGAATAGCTCAGTGAATCATGAAACATTTATAGTGTCATGTATATGCATATAAATGTCATATCATGCATATGTATATGCGTACATAACATCATCAAGTCTCTGAGAGCATCCCATCATATCATCTCGGCCTCAGTGGGCGAAATCATCTACGTATGCCAGCTGATCAGGTGGTGGTGCGTATATAATGCTATAACCTTTCCCATATCTATGTGTGTGTGTGTGTGTATATATATATATATATATATATATATATATATATATATATATATAACATACACGAATATAACGCTATCTGGTCATGGGTCAATGTAGATTTATAAATGAATGCACTGCATAATGAAGTAAGTCAATAAGATCTCTCGGAATGTCATAAGATCATTATGCCTTTGGATAAACTTTATCAACTTACGTATTTTCTGAGACCCATAAAAATACGATATAATAATAGGACACATGGGGATTCAAGAACATAGGCACCGCTAGTACTTTTATGAATAGAGTCATTTATGAAAGTTGCGCGTTTGCTCATTTTGTTTGTATCATATGGATCATGCCAGAAGGAAAGAAGGGTTAGACTTAACATAACTTTGTCGTTTACTTAACCCCATGGCATTAGTTCAACCCATTAGTATTTCAATCTACAACAATGATATGGAAGCATTGTTAAGCTTACAGAAGCTAGAATTCAACACAAATGAGCGACTAGCTCGTCTACGAGTAATTGGACAACACCTCCCCTTATTCTTTTCCTTTCCTTAAATCAAACAACAAGACTAACATGCCCAGAATGTCAACAAAGATATTACATCAATATACCACCTTAAAATCCATCGTAATACATCATCAAAATAGTCCACACAATCTCACACAACAACTTAGTGCTACTTTGCACTTTTCCATCCCTAACATTTAGCTAGAACTTTTGAATACACTTCAATACTGACAACTACAATTTACTCAGGTTATACATACTGATTTTAAGCCACAACACAACATAAAAATGAACTCATAGAAGTCCACTAATTACAGCAACTCAAAATTGATTTTCAGATTATTACTTCATCAATTCTTACTCTCACAACTTAGTTAAGGCACCAATAAGCTTAAATCAATATTTACAAGCCAATATTCACATGTGACAATTATATAATAACATGAAATTACTCCAAACAGTCCATAGCACCTCAACAACTTCAACTCAATTTTCAGCCCCTACTTCACAAGTCCTTCACCAAACAACCTAGCTAGAACTTAGATAAACTTAAATAAATGAAGAAGAGATAATTTTCATACCCAGATCAGATCTAGTAGGGATGAAACAATGGTAGTATCTTACCCTTTATGACCATTAACGTTTTCCACTTCAGATCCTTCAAGATTGCTGATTAGCCTTTAACTTGAATTGAAAGAAGAAGAAGATTATCGGCAACCTTTTGAGGGTTTGGAGTCGATCAATTTGGGAGAGAATTTTGTGTCTCTCTTTATGTTTCTACTAATTGGATATTATGATGATACGTGTCTTGATTCAGCCCCTAAAAAGGCCCTCTTGGCTAACCTATACATGTCCATTTAGGTGGACTAATTTGAGCCTTCCCTTTTTGCAAGTAGGTGACACACCTACTTGTCATCTGCTTGGTTACTTAATAGGTGTCACATGCTGCTCTTATTCACTTATCACGTGTCTTATCCTCGTTTAATAATCACGAAATGTGTTAAGTAGCTAAAGCTAGTAGGACGGGTAAGCAAGTAGCTCAAGTAAGTATCCCGGTAAGCAAGCAACTCAATTTTATGTATCCATTATCTCATTTGTTTTTCTCCAAGTCTCATTCATCTTAACTTACTTAAGACTTCGATAAACCTTCCTTAGTCTAGAAGAAAGATTTCATCCTTTTTGAGCTTACATTAGATAATCTTATAATGATAGTGACATATAAAGTATGGGGCGTAATACCAGACCTGCCTCCCATTACTCGACAAAAGTCACAAATCTCGACTACCCATTCAAATACAAGTATAAGTACACAAGTTTCATCCTAATTCGACTTCGAATCGGGGATCAAATCTCCATTTTTCACTCTACAAAATATTAGTCAAAATCTCAAAATTTATGCTTTTGATTTCATTACCAAAAATCCAAAATCAAGAGTAGAATCATGAATAATAGTCAAATCCAAGTTAAAAGCACTTACCTAATCCAAGTGGGTGAAAATTGCCTAAAGAATCGCCCCTATCCGAGCTCCCAATCTCAAAATATGATAAAATAAGCCAAAACCTCAATTGAAATACTCTGCCTAGTGTTCTTTGCATCTGTGGATAAATAACTCCCACCTATGAGCTGGCAGGTGCAGACAAAAAAATGCATCTATGCCCAGCTCTCTACTAACCAAACCACGCAGATGCAGGACTTCTCCGCAAATGCGGCATCCGCATCTTTTGGGCCTTTCTCATAGAAGTGACCCTCGTAGAAGCAGCCAAACTTCACAAATGAGACATTTTCCCCAACCAACTCCACTTCACACCTGCGCTCCCCTTCCTTGTAGGTGCGACTTCACACCTACGCATCTTATCTCCGCAGGTGCGATGCAACTGCACCAAACCTGCCAACAAACTTCAAAATGTTCCAAAACTCATTCAAAACACACCCGAGGCCCCCGGGACCCTATTCAATCACACCGACGAGTCCCAAAACATAATACATCCTACTCAAGGTCTCAAATCACACATAATAACATCAAAACTATGAATTTCACCGCAATTCAAGCTTAATGAACTAATCAACTTCCAACTCTAAAAACGCATCGAACCATGTCTAACTAACTTGGAATTACCCCAAATTTTTCACACAAGTTTCAAATAAATTAATGAACCTATTAGAACTTCCAAATCAACCTAGGAACATCCAAATGCAACTTCGGACATATGCCTAAGTCAAAAATCACCATGCAGACCTACTAAAACCATCAAAACACCATTCAGAGGTTGTTTACACAAAAGTCAAACCTCGGTCAACTCTTACAACTTAAGCTTCCAACCTTGGAACTGAGTATTCTAATTCACTCTAAATCCTTCCCAAAACCAAACCAACCATTCCCGTAAGTCACATAGCAATAAGCGTACATATGGGAATGATCAGATAGGGGAACGAGGCTCAAATACATAAAAATAACTGGTCGGGTCGTTACAGAAGTGATGCCTTAAAAGTAGGTCAAGAGTACTGTAAGAAAATTGGACCAGCATCGCATCAGCCTAGATCAACATGGTAATGGAGATGACCAATTCCCTTGGTATGATATGAAATTATAGGTACTTTTGTGGTATGACTTTTGGGTTTGACAGTTTGCATGATTTGGTTGACTTGGAGAGGTCAGTCTCAATGGTTGATTATTGTGTAAGTGTGTTTCTATGATCTTGAGGACTGTACTACTTGTGACGTGTAGTAGATAATGGAGTTCTTGTGCTTAGATATGGCATCACGATGGATATAGTGATCCGTGTACAGTTTGGGTTGCATTGCACATCGTGGTTCATCTTCAGACAAAAGGAATGAGATTAGAGGTAGCACAAATGGTTCTGTTGTTTGAGAGATATAGTAGTACTAATTTTGGTATCAACAAGAAAGTGGATGTGTTGTAGAGTGTGCTTAATAATGAGGTTTAAGGGAAATTCAGCTATGCACCATGGCATTTGTATGATAGTCAGTTGTTGAGGTTCAGATTTCAGTTATTGAATATAAAAGGGATAATGGAAGTGCACTTTTGAGATTCTTGCATGTGTGGCTTCATAATTGTGTTAGAGTAGGCATGTGGAAGATACTAGGACAAGAAATCTTGCACGTTAAGGTATGGAGGTTGGAATTCTAGAGGTGAGATTATCTATTAGAGTTTGTGAACAATGGAAGTGTTGAGCTAGATAGCTGGTCGTATGTGTATCTATGGTGGGCTACTTGAGTAGATCTGTGCTTGATAGAGCTTGTGGTTATGGTATGTAATATGTTGTGATCTACCTAAGTGTGGTGATATGTCCTTCTTGGAGGTCTTAGTTTGATAAGTATGGTTCAAGAGGCTGTTGGCATTATTTTTGGTATGTTGGCATATATGACAAGTTAGGTCAGGATTTTAGAGGCATAAGGATTTGTATATTCGATGCATTGGGCTCCATGAGGTTATAGCTGATCGCGAGTGGTATAGTTGGTGATTGGATTGATAATGATTGTATGTATATATTAACAGTTGAGGTAAGTGGTTTAGATGTTTCTTGTATGTTCATGAGTGAGAGTTAGAATGGATCCCTATTAGCTAGTAGAAGGCTTATTTCTAGTTCAGAAGGCTGTGGAATCAGTTTGGATGTCTACTAGTAATACTGTTGATGATGTGTATTCTACGACATGTCATATTTGCTTATAATGCACGATGTGACATACGTGTGCGTCATTCGCAAGATTTATACTTATATGAGGTACTTTTTACCATTGGATTCATTGGTGTGGTAGCCCACTATGTGATTGTGGTGGTTATGGCAGATGCTTCAGTTTGCATTTTGTCGAGTTTGCTTGATTGTTACATGATGGGTAGATGGAATAAGTTTAGATTTCATAGATTGTCAAGGTAGAGCACCATGGGTTCGAGTAGTTATTGGATGAGAAGTCTCTTTTATATAGATTTGTTATATTCGAGTTGTTACTTACATGGTGCAAACCATGTCGTTAGAGGCCCCACATGGGATTTGTGCGACTAGTTGATCGAGAAGCTTTAACTACATGAGGAAAAGTTTATGGACTTGGAATTAACGTGATCATATTTAGATAAGGGTACATTGGAAAGTAATTTTTCCAGCTAGCCAAGAACTTGGCAACTGTTCTTGTCGAGCAAGGGCACTTCATGACTTGTTATTCTTATCGTTGGTCATGAATTTCTACATGTTTATTTTATCATTAGCAATGTTGCAAAGGTTTGGAACAAGAATTTATTTGATATGAGGTATATTTACCGGTATCGAATTTGGTAATAAACAGTTATTGCGGGCAGAAGATATGGCTGTGGGCATATGAGTTATGGTATATATCGTGTGGTTACATCTTGGGAGTATATTTATGATTCGATGCAGCTTATGGGAATTGATACAATGCATATATACAAGAATCGGATCTTGGAGAGAGTTCTGAATGTTGGAATTTAGGGTCTAAGGCTTATAGGCGGAGGTTGAAGGAAGAATCTTTAGTCTGGAATATGTTAATGGATTTATATGGATTGAGGTGACTTGCTATCACTCATGGTTGTGTATATGATGAGTTCATACAGTTATTTGACGACTTTGGAATGACTCTTGGCACGTTCGAGTACGAACGCATGTTTATATGGGGGAGAATGTAACGACCCAGCCAGTCATTTTAGGCTTTATCATTCCGTTCAGTGGTTGAGACCTTAAGTAGCTTCATATGATGTATTCCAACTATCGAGTGTTTTTAGTTTTTTTCTCCGAGAGGTTCGGAAGTGGTTTGGAAGAGTAACTATTAACTTGGAAGCTTTAAGTTGGAAGGTTGACCAAGGATTAACTTTTGCACAAACAACTTCAGATTGATGATTTGATGGCTCAAATAGGATCACATTTATTTGACTTGGGTGTATGTTTGGATTTGGATATGGATGATTTTGACTTTATTTATCGGAAGTTGGCAATTTGAAGAATTGAAGAGTTTACAGGTTTGACTGAATATTGACTTAGGTATGATAGGACTCTGATTGTGATTTTGAGACCTTATATAGGTCCTAATGGTGTATATGAACTTGTGTGCAAATTTTGGTTGTCATCCAAAATGTCTAAGTGTCATTCAGACGTGTTAGGCGTAGTTGGAATGCTTGAAAGTTAAGATATGGATTTTGATCTACAATTCATGGTTTTGATGTTATTTGTGGTATTTAGGGTCCTTGGATAAGTTTGGATTAGGTATAAGGACTTGTTGGCATGATTGGACATGGTCTTGAGGGCTCGAATATGTTACGGGGTAGTTTCGAACCATTTCGATTGAGTTTGAAGCAGCCGATTTGTTGGTGTGCTGAAGTGCTACGCGATTGCGAAGAAGGATTTGGCCAGCTGGTTTTGTGCATAGTGTTCACGAACTTTAGTGCATGATCGATTAGAGTTGTGGGTTCCAGGAGCATCACGTTAACGTATGGGTGATCGCACTCACAAAGAGGTAGAGGTAGGCTGGAGGCTGGCCTTCGCGTGGGGTAGCTCACGTTCGCAAAAAGATGGATCTGACAAGGTAGGATTTGGCCTTCGTGTTCGCTAAGGTGTTGCTCGCATTCTCGAAGGAGTGGGTACTGTTGTCTATCGCATTCACTTGTTGCTCGCATTCGCGAAGGAGTGGGGACTGTTGTCTATCGCAATCACATCGATACTTTTGCAATCGTGAAAGAGGATTTAGGCGGCTGAGTCATTTGTGCTTCACGATCATAGACCAGTGTCTTTCTATCACGAAGGGTATCCCTGGGGCGGCTATTTGTAAGTTGTTATTTCGGGATTTTATCCATTCTCCCATATTTTGAACCATAGACTTTAAGAGGGGCAAATTTTGAAGAGGATTCTCAGCGAAGGCAAGAGGGTAAGTGATTTCTACTCAATTGTGATTATATTTCAAGAACATATATCGATTTTTAACCCCTAAAACATGGATTTAAAGGTTTGGAAATTGGGTTTTTTGGTATGAACTTAAGAGAGTGATTTTGGGGGGTTTGATTATGAATTTGGCCCCGATTTGGAAACGTAGGGTTATTGGTGAACCATATCTATGATCAATTCTGGATTCCGGGCACGAGGCCCGAGATTAACTTTTTGTTGACTTTTTTATTTGGGTTAAAGATTGAATCTTTTTGTCATGGGATCAATTTCTAAAGCTTGTATTGACTCATTTAAGTACTATTTGACTAGATTCGAGTCGTTTTGAGTTGGATTTGAAAGGAAAGTTGATTGTTGTTGATTAAAGCTTGCTGATAAGAGGTAAGTCTCTTATCTATCCTTGTATGAGGGAATTCTCCCCATAGGTGATCTATTTACTATTTGTTTCTTGATTTAGATGCTTCGTATATGTGCTTCGAATTTGTGTATATGCGTAGCTACGTTATGACCTTGGCCAGACAGAGTTAGGCTTATGATTTACCTTATTTGGACTTTATGAATTGTTTATTTATGTTTCTTTGATTTTGTGACAACGCGATGAATCTTAATCATGATTAGAAGCCATGCATGGGTTATGACTTGTTGATTTGGATATGATAAATTCACCGTGATGACCATTCTGATTTAGCCGTACTCATATAATAGCCTTGCTTGATTTATGATTTAATAGCTACTGGCTTACTTCGCTCTTGTTGATGCCATGATTAGACTTAAGAATGTTAAATAAGCATATTGAACTATTATGAAAGTTGACATACATGATTAGCCATAGGCAGCTCTTATTGATGAAAATATTCATCCGCATTTTTATTATTATCATGTCGTGGAGCATCTTTATTATATCACTTTGTGTGCATATTCCTGAGTTAGAGAATTGGATATTGAGAAAAGTTGAGAATTTTGGAACCAAGGACATTGTGAGCTGATATTGATTATTGATGAGATTGTGATTGGATCGGGTTCACCCTACAACAATATTATGTGTGGACTGGGTTGCACATTGCAACTGTAATATGATTGGATCTGGTTCCATGCCGTAACATTATTATTAGGGATCGGATTGCATGCTGCAAAAATGCTTGGATATGGATCCGTCCCTCCAGAGTAAGGTGATTACCCATGTTACTTTGGGCCCTGTGAGCACAGGATGCCAGATTGGTGATAGTTTGGACACTTGGCCAGTATCGGATCATGAGCATGCACTTATAGTATTATTTGATATATATATATATATATATATATATATATATATATATATATATATATATATATATATATATATATATATATATAATGATTATGAAAAGAATTGGAGATAACTGATATTGTATTCTATCTCTCATATGAGAAAGCATATCTAAATTCCAGATTTACTGTGTTTCTACTAGTGGACTTGATTGATGATATCATACTTAATTCGATTTGCTACTTATGTTTTCATATGCTTATTGAGTTGTTAGTAAGTGTCAGTGTCGACCCCTTGTCACTATTTCTTCGAGGCTAGACTTGATACCTATTGAGTACAATGATTTTGTACTCATAATACACTTCTTCACATTTTTGTAGGTTCTGAGGCTGGTATTAGCAGTACCCATTGAGCTGAGCAGGAGTTTTTATTGGAGACTTCGCAGCGAGCTGCTTTACTTGATCCGATCTGCAGCACCTAGAGTCCCCCTTCCCCATTCATTCATATCTATTTATGTATTTTATTTCCAGACAAATGTTGTTGTTCAGTATTTCCAGACAGATGTTGTTGTTCAGTTGAGACTATATACTCTTGTTAAATGCCTGTGACGATGTTGTGACACTAGTTCTTAGGAGAGTTTGTGAGACAATTGTGGTCTCCTTTAGACCCTGTCTAGGGTTCATGCATTTATGATATATAAATGTTATACTTATTTTGCCTTGTTATTTATATCATGAATTAGTTAAGGCTCAATAATTGAATCATATTGTTGTTGTTGAGTGTTGTCTTGCCTAGCTAGCAGGTGTTTATAAGTAGATGTCTTTTATTAGCCTCGTCACGTCGAGGTTAGGCTCGACACTTACTGAGTAAATGGGGTCGGTTATATTCAAACTACAATTCTGCACATCTTGCGCAAATCCAGGTGTTTGTCTTAGCGGAGTCCCGAGAGGTGCTTAATTTGAACATTTGGGTAATTCAAGGTATTGTTGCATATCCGTTTACAGACTCTGGAGTCACTTTTCTTATCATTGTTACTGTTTTGTTGTACTAGAAGATATTTTACTTCATTTCAGACTTTGTATTTTTTACTCGTTAGACGCTCAAGTACTTCGTGCACCTGTCTTGGAAGGTGTTTATGACAGTTGTATTGGCTTTAGACTTGTTATGAAAAATTTAGGAGTTTTTACTCTTTAGATGGTATTATGTTGTTAAATGTTATTATTGCTTCTTTTTTATTGCTAAGTATGGCTTGCCTAGCAAGTAGGTTAGGCTCCATCATGACCCCTTGGTTGATATTTTGGGTTGTGATAAATTGATATCAGAGCCCTAGGTTGCATAGGTCTCACGAGTCATGAGTAAGCTTGGAAGTGTCTTGAGGATCAGTACAGAGAAGTTTCCACTTATCTTTGAGAGGCTATGAAGCTTTTAGGAAACTACACTTTCTTTCTTTCTCTATTGTTTGACTTTGTTCTATCTTAAAGTTTGAATCTTTACTCTCTATTCTCTCACAGATGGCGAGGACAGGCGCTATAGCCGTAGTGGAGCAAAAGCCAAAGCCCAAGGTCATAGCTACTACTAGGGGTAGAGGCGCGGGTAGGGTCAGAGTGAGAGACTAGTCTAGGGCACGTGCAACAACACTTACATCGACTCACGCTCGTGCTAGAGCAATATCAATCGAGCCCCAAAAAGCTCCAAATGGTGTGATTTCAATTCTGTATGAGCCAGTAGGGCTAACTATGGTTCCAGAGGGGTTTACTGCTAACCCAGTGCTTCAGGATGCCTTGGTCCATTTGATTGGTTTTATGGAGAGCATGGCCTAGGCAAGTTTACTCTTTATGAAACCAGCCACTTCTCAGGCTAGGGAAGGAGCTCAAACCCCCTGCCACTCACACTCCGGAGCATATGGTGCAAGGATATTAGACCCCGTGGGTATTACTAGCTTGGATGGCTCAACCTATTGTTGCGGTGCGGCCTGAGGTTAAGCCTGCTATGATTGATGATGAACTGAAGAGGATGAATTACTTTCAGAAGTTGCATCCTCCTTATTTTAGTGGTTTTCCTTCAGAGGATTCTCAAGAGTTCTTATACCGATGTCATGAGATCTTGTGTGGCTGAGTCTAATAGGGTGGACTTCACAGTTATTCAGATGCAGGATTCGACCAAGAGGTGGTGGCAGACCTATGAGTTGGGCAGACTAGCAAGGTCATCTCCTCTTACTTAGGGTTAAGTTTTCAATAGCTTTTCTTGGAGAAGTTATTTTCACTCAATTAGAGAGATGATCTACATAGTCAGTTTGAGCGTCTTCAGCAGGGTGGTAGGACAATCACCCGGTATGAGACAAGGATTTTTGATATTTCTAGTCACACAACTATCTTGATTCTCAATGTGAAGGAGAAGGTGGTGAGGTTCATTAAGAGGCTTACCTATAGTATCAGATCAGATAAATAGAGAGACCGAGATTGAGATTTATCCTTCTTTTGTATTATTTGTTAGAATAGATAATACATATATGATCAGATGCATATGTAGTTAAGGGCTTCTTAGAATTGGACATAGAATTCCTAATTCAAATTTCAATGTACATTGATTCGGGAAATAAGATTTTCCTTTTCTTAAAACATAAAAAAACACATCCCCTTCTTTCTTACTGAGAATTTACGAAAAATACTAATTTATTTTATGATGGGTTCTGTATTTATATATTTTTTATGTAATTCACTCAGGTAGTGGGGATTGCTAGAAAGAGTGAGCATATTCGTGGCCAGGGGAGAGAGGCAATGAGTGACAAGAGGCCTTGTCATTTTGGTGGGTTCAGTGGTGCCTCATCTGGAGGCAAGGGTCAGTTTGTAGAGGTCATGCTATCACGCAATTTCAGTTAGCATTCCATGTTTTTCATGGTACTTCAGGCAGCCATGGTACTTATGGTTCTTGCCTAGGGTAGTCATCATACAATGCATCTCTACCTTAGGGTTCTATTAGTGCACCCCAAATACAAAGTTTCTATAGTGGTCATTCAGGTCGTCAGGGATAACTTCAGGTTCAGCCACCACGTCTGTAGAGGGGTTGCTACGAGTGTGAGGATTTGAGGGACATCGTGAGATGTTGCTCTAGGTTGCAGAGTGGTATGCCTTAGTAGGGTACAATGCTATGATCCTGACATTAGTTACTACACCACCCACCTAGACAACTAGGGGTGGGGGTTAGCCAACTAGAGGTGGAGGTCATCTAGAGTAGAGCTTGTCCTAGAGGGGGAGGACAGGCTGGTAGGGCTCAGCCCGTTGTTATGCATTTTTGAGCAGGCCTGAGGTGGAGTCATCTAATATAGTTATCACGGGTATTACCTTAGTCTGTCATGCAAACGCTTCAACTTTATTTGATTCGGGTTTTACTTATTCAAATGTGTCCTTATATTTTGTATCGCACTTGAGTATGCCTAGGATCCTTTTAATATTCATATTTTTGTGTCTACATTGGTTGGGGCATCTATAAGAGTTGACCAAAGTTTGAATTTTGAGTAGACGACCTCAGATTGGTGATTTGAAGTTCCCTATAGGTCTATATAGTGATTTTGGACCTAGGCGTGTGTTCGGATTTGGAGGCTCTTAGAATTTTGGCTCTAATTGCTGAAAGTTGGCAATTTGAAGATTTGGAGAGTTCATAGGTTTGACCGGGAGTTGACTTTGGTGTTATTGTGTTTCGATTGCTGTTCCCGGACTTGGAGTAGGTTTTTTTGTTGTTTGATACTTGTGTGCAAAATTTGGTTGTGATCCGAATTGGTTAGGCATGAATCAGACGATTGGTTGGGAATTTTGAAGTTCTTGAACTTGAAGGCATGCAACATGAGTTTTAGTGCTTGATTCTTGGCTGTGGACGTTATTTTAATGTTTTGAGCTTACGAGCGAGTTTGTATAGAGTTTATATACTTGTGTGGATGTATAGAGTAGGGCCCGAAGGGCTCGAGTGAGTTTCAGATTTATTTTAGGTTGATTTTAAAGTTGGGAGTTTGCTGGTGCTACAATCATCGCATTCACGATAATCTACTCGCAAATGTGAGGTATGTATTTGTAGACTTTAGCTCGTATTTGCAAAGTGGGACTAGGAAGGCCAGCTTCGCATTTGCAAAGCTTGTGTCGCATTTGTGATGGATGCTCCGCATTAGCGAGGGTAGTGTCCCATTTGTGAGGGCCATGGTCACATTTGATGTTTGCTGCTCAGGGGCTCAGTTTGCATTTGTGAGCCCAGTGTTGCATTTGTGAACCCATGGTCACAAATGCAACATATGTAGCTGGGTATTAAGTTTTATTTCGGGATTTTTAGCTCATTCTCTCATATTTTGAATCTAGACTTGGAGAGAGGCGATTTTGGCTTGGAGATTTTGACACAAGGCTTTGAAGTAAGTGATTTCTACTCATTTTTGGTATTATTTCAAGAATCAACATGGATTAATATCACCCAAAACATGGAATTTCTACTCATTTTTAGTCATGATATTATATTCGTGTATTATATTTCTGTCTTTGTGCACTTCTTATATGTTATATCACATGTTGTTAGTCTCCTTGTGTGTGACACAGGTTTGAGCTAAGATATGGCATGGTGGTAAATTTCGTGCGGTATTTTCAGTATGATACTATAAGATGTTGGTATTTTGAGACTTGAGGAGATTGATGACTGATATCGGGCCATAGATCCATGTTGATGTTAATATTGAGGTGACGCCGATATCAAGGCACCATATTGGGCTGGGTGATATTGATCGTTGGCTTTGATTAGATCAGCACTTGGACTTGGATCCACTCTTCTGGAGTCATGTGATAACCCATGTTACTTTGGGTTCTGTGAGTGCATGCACATGAGATGTGCTTAGTGAGGAACTTATGTCAGGCACCCGTACAATGCTGACTGTGTGTTTGCGATGATTCAGGGGTATTGTACAAGGCACCACGAGAGTGTTGAGAGCATGATTGTGAGGTACTTATACCAGGCACTATGAGCGTGCGAAGATTGTGTATACTTGATGATTAAACTATGATATTGTTGACTTTACCATGTATATTTGATATGCAGGCATAGAGTTGGATTTTCCTCACGCTAATTAGTATTTGATGTCTCTACTCGATGTTTAGAGCTTGAAATCACAATTACCTATCCAAGTTATTTCTGTGTAAAAGTTAATGCTTTGACTAATATACCTGAAACGCATGTACATTTCTCCTTTTATAGTGTTAAAGTTGAGCCTGTTATTATTTGAGCTACTTTTTCTTATATGTCATTACTAGCTAACTTGCACAAGCTTCCAGCGATCGTAAAATGAAAAAATGAATTTACAATATGATCTGATTGTAAACTTAGCTGAAATAGAATGGATTATTTTTTCATGTATATGCATATGTTTATAAATACTTTCTCCAATTAGATCTCAAATTCTCCATAACATCAAATCCAAAACTGATTTCGTTTAAATCCTAAGAATAATAATTATTATCTAATAGTTGGACCATAAAAAGGAAATATAAAGTGGCAGTCATCAGGCATAGATTTGTTTCAATTAATTTCTTCAACATGAAAAATCGTATGCTCATATATATAGGTGTTGGTAAGTGGTAGTACATTCCTCCCAAATCTATTTGTTGCTTTCAAACTTTATTTGACGCATCCTTTGTCTCTTTCGACCAAAAAAAATAATTCTCACACTCTTTGACATTCCGTTAAATACTTTGCAACCGAATAGTTGCTGCCAATGAAATAAATTTCTACGTCTCTTAGTAATGCTAGAAGTGCCTTGCCAATTCCTAAAATTTTGTCAAGATAATATTAAGCTATGAACATACAAGAATATTAGAACTGTTGCGCAATGTTTTAGGACTTCCGAACTAATCTGAGCATCATCTAAGCTCTAGGGGTTCATTACAAAAAATGCAGATAATTTTGATACAATTTCTTAAAAATAATAAAATTAGTCCATAAATTGTAAACTTTTAATCTAACATGTGTTTTTGCTCTCCAAGATCAACGCAATCTGCTAATGTTTCCATATAAGAGCAATGATAATTTGGAGATGGAACCGTAAAAGTCGTTTGTACAAAAGCATAAAAATATATTTTAGCACCCTACTTTGAACGTGCATGCCTTCATGTTTCTCGCTCTTGTCAAATTTGTCAGTCAAAACGCCTAACAAATCGATCATTCCAATAGTCACAGGTGCAAGACTGCCAATCACAGCAAATACTACTCTAATACGAACAAAATCAAATCTATGCCAAAACGAAAAAACTTTTAGAAGATTACATAGGGGACATCAAGGTGTCATAAAACAACACATTAAACATTTGGGGCACATTGATATGAAAAGCATGATAGTTAGGACAATTTTTTAAGAGTAGCAGTTGAAGAAATGTGACATGTGATTTGTGTAGTTGAGATTTTTTTAATTAAGATAAATAGAAAAAAATCCAAAAACAAAGAAAAGATAAATAAAATCCTTGTCCAAACAACATTCTTTGAAATTTACAGAATTTCGTTCACGTTTTAGAAGTCATGGAAACTATGTGAAAATATTTAAAGAATCTATGAGATAATTAAAGTCCTTGTTATATTTTTTTCAAAATAAAAATTAAATGAATTTTGTCTTGCTTAGAGTAGCCAAAAGGAGAAAATAGTTTCCCTTGCACATTTCTACACAGGTTAAAAGATGACATTATATCAATAAAATAACACAACAAAGAAAACGCTCTTCACTTATTATTTATTGATATCCCTGGATAAGAGTGGGCTGATCTAATGGTGAACACCCTTTACTTCCAACCAAGAGGTTGTGAGTTCGAGTCACCCCAAAAGCAAGGTAGGGAGTTCTTGGAGGGAGGAAGCCGAGGGTGTATCGAAAATTATACTGGGTTGTTGTCGTTGTTGTTGTTGCTGTAGTCCTCGAAAATTCGGGAAGGACTTGGAAACAGCAGTAGGACTACCAAACTAATTTTCTAATGTTTCTTAATCTTGCTATTTGCTTGAATCTCATTTGCTGATTTGAACCAACATACATGATATCTTCCAACGGGAGAATTGGGCTGCGATCTGCAAACCTAATTTTTGACGTTACAGAATTTTTTGTTGGCAAATAGAGCCCGTTTGGATTAGCTGATTTGAAGTAGTTGATAAGCATTAGGTGCTGAAAAGTATTTTAAGGTGCTGAAAAGTGTTTTAAAGTGTTGAAATTTATTTAATAAATAAGTAGTTACATGTTTGGATACAAGTGTTGAAATTAATAATAAATTGTTGCAGTATTTGATAAAAAGTACTGATAAGCTCTTTTTCTGTTAAAATGACTTGAATAACCTTAGAACTGTTTATACTTATTAGGACGTAATTTCTTTAAAATTTTAGATTCCAGATCGATTCAAATACAAAATATTCTATTTATCATTTTATTTTAAATATAACTGTAATTAAATAAGATAATTTTTATGATAAATATAATTTATTTTATGATAAGCATATAATCATAAGTTATAATAATTAATAAATTGATAAAAGTTTCTCAGTAAAAAAATAAACCTAAATAGGATAATATATTTGAAGAGAAACATTGTCTTCATCACCACAACACTTTGAAACCAATACACCAAAAAATTGATATGTCCTCGTTTATTACATACAGTTCAAAGATTAATACAAAAATCACATAGATACAACTATGCAAGGGCATAGAGAATTTGCATACCTCAAATAGTCAATGAGAATTGTAGACTTGAAGAGACCTGAGGTTTAGGTTGAAAAAATACGTGAGGCAGTGAGTATCGATGTAAGAGTTTTGTTTTGAAAAGGAATATTTTAGGGATAAAATAGTAAAAATCTTGGTCAAACTTAAAGTGTTTATAAGTTAAAAATTCATAAGCTGGGGGTGACCAGCTTATGGTTTTTGCCTTATTTTTGGAAGTGCTTATAAGCCCTTTTAACTTTACCAAACGCGTAGATAAGCCGAAAAGTGCTTATAAGTTAGTTTGAGGAGCTTATAAGCTTAGCCAAACACCACCATAGTTGGATCGGTGAAAACTTCTACGTTTTATCAGTGATTTATAATTACTTGGATGACCATTTCAGGAAGGAAAAGGAAAATGGGAAAGAGAATGTAATCGGATTCCGTCGATGTTGGGGTTCTGTACATGACAGAATGAAACTTTCTCTTAAGATGGTGGTAGTATTAGAGAATTAATCATAGTGCCTTTCGGTTGTTAATAGACATGACTGTTCGATTTAGTAGTACTGATAATTAAGCATAGAGACTTTCGGTTGCTAATAGACACGACTGTTCATTTATTAGTATGACGTTTGGCCTTTTACATATTAACTGGTTGGAAGAAAAGGAGGATGCGGGAGAAAAATAGCAAAAATATGAGAGGAATGCCTTGACTGATATTCCTGAAAAGCATGCCTATTTTTTCTATTATTGTGTTAGAGTTGAGCATGTTATTATTTGAGATGTTTTTTTTCCTACATGCCATTATTCTAATATTATTATTGTTGTTAGCTGTTGAAACTGAGTATCAGACTTTGCCAACCTCTCCACTGCTTTCTTCGAGGTTAGGATTGCTAATTATTGAGTACATGGGGTCGGTTGTACCCATACTATGCTCTATACTTCATGTGCAAATCTAGGTGTTGCTGATAGTGGTGGTTGCTTGTGAGCTATTTTTTGGATTTTCATGGGGATTTCAAGGTAGCACTGCTGTCCGTTCACAAGCTTTGAAGTCCCCTCCTTTATCTTATGTTATTACTGTTAGTCTTTCAGACAATACTTTATTTTGTTCATATTTTGTATTTAGTACTCTATAGAGCTCATACACTTGGTGACACCATATTTTGAGTGGTTTCAGTTGTATTTCATTATGACTTCAGTTATTTATGCTATTCCGCTATTTGAGACTATTTTTTATCGTTGTTGAAGCTTGGTTCTGCATATCTATTGTTGGCTTGCCTAGCAAGCGGTGTTAGGTGCCATCATGAATCCGGTGGAATTTTGTATCGTGACAAGTTGGAATCTGAGAACTAAGTTCATATAGGTCTCACGAGTCATGAGCAGGCCCTTTTTGTGTATTTTTTAATTAATGTGGTGCTATGTTTTCCTGAGTCGAGGGTCTATTGGAAACAACCTTTTTATCTTCACAAGGTAGAGGTAAGGTCTGCGTACACACTATCCTCCCTAGACCCCACGGTGTGGGATATTACTGGATATGTTGTTGTTGTTGTAGTTATTCAAAATGCTTTGGGTTGTATGGTTCGTGTATTCGAGAGTTTGGCTCAAGGCTGGGTGTTTCCTATTGCACCGACTACTTCTCAAGCGGGGAGCGGAGTGCAAACTCTAGCTACTCGTACACCCGAGCAGATTCATTTAGTCTCTCAAATACCGGGAGTGGTTCCAATTATTGCACCACAACCGGTAGTTGTTGTAGGGCCAATTATTGAGCGTGCTTTATTCGCAGATGAGCAAAAGAGGTTGGAGTTGTTCCGGAGAATGGCCTAGTAGAGTCTTATGGATCGATGCGGAGACATCCATACTTATCTTTGGGAGGCTATAGGGTATTAGGAAACTTCTCCTTCTTTATACCCAATCGTGCAGTTGATGTCGTGCTAAGTTTCTTTCTCTTATTCTCTCACAGATGGTGAGAACGCGTGCGACAGCAGTACTAACAGTATATGTAGTAGATGGACTCCTCCTCCAGCGGTTAGTGGTAGAGATAGAAGCTAAGTCAGTGCCACAGCTCCTGTAGAGGATGAAGGCATCACAAGATTGCTCCCGTTGTACTACTAGTGGATCCGGTGGAGGATCCGGTTATTGAGGATCAGGATAAGGTTCTTGCAGTTGAGCCGGCCCTGGCAGATTTTATGACTGCCTCGGGATTTCAAGAGGTCATGGGCCGTATGTTGCGGTTCATGGATTCTTTCACTCATGTCGAGATATTTTCGGCAGATCCCGCCACATCTCAGGCAGGAAGGGGAGCACAGACCCCTACCGCTCACGCTCCAGGGCACGCTGTTGCCGCTTATCAGAACCCAGGTGCACTACCTGCAGGCGGGGCACAATCTGTTGTAGCAGTCAGACCAGAGACCAGACAGTCCGCGACCGTTGAGGAGCAGAAGTGGCTGGATAGATGGACTAGGCTTTGTCCTCCTGTCTTTGGCGGTGAGCGGTTAGAGGACCCACAAGATTTCATTGACCGTTGCAAGGAGAGGCTGCATAACAAGGGAGTATTGGAGTCCAACGGGGCGAGGCCCGTAGATGGTGGCAGTCTTATCTCTATAGCAAACTAGCAGGTTCACCTCCATTGACTTGGGACTAGTTCACACGTCTTTTTTTGGAAAATATATTCCACCTTCACAGAGGGAAGAGTTACGATAGGTTCAGTTTGAGCGGCTCCAGCAGGGTCAGATGTTCGTGACCGACTATGAGGCAAGATTCTTTAAGTTGTCTCGCCATGCACTTATGATACTCCCCATAGATACAGAGAGAGTGTAGAGGTTTATTGCGGGCTTGCACTATGGTATCAAGGTTTCTGTGGCCTAAGAGGCTGAGATGAGGACTCCCTATGAGCAAATTGTGGAGATAGCTTGGAGGATCAAGCGTATCCGTAGCTAGGGCCGCGAGTATACATCGAGGGATAAGCGGCATTGATATTCTGGTGGATTCAGTAGAGCCCCCTCTGAGGGCAGAGGTCAGTTCATGAGGGGCCAGTCTAGCAGGCCCATGTATTCAGCACCACCGCCTGCTTGGAGTGTTCCAGTGTGACCCGACTTCAGCGCCATTCTAGAGAGCACCTACTGTCCACTAGCTATTCAGGGTTCTTCCAGTGGGTATTCATGTCTCCAAGGTCAGACCCATGGTTAGCAGTCTTCCACACAAAGAGGCTTTTACGAGTGCGGGGAGCTTGGTCATATGAAGAGGTAATGCCCCAGGCTTTGGGGCAAGGCAGTAAAGTAGGGCCATCAGCCCATGATCACAGCACAAACTGCCGCACAACCCGTCCGGCCCACCAGAGGCGGAGGGAAGGTGATACAAATCTAAAATGTGGAAGACAAGAAATTAAAGATAAAGGATAAAATTTAAGAATAGATCCAACAAAGTAGTAATTGAAAAAAATTGATAAAGATAAATCACCTAACAATTACATAACAAAGTGAACCTAAACTATAGGAATACCTTCAAGTGGAAGTGTGATTCCACTTGAAGAACACACCTTGAATAAGTTGTCATCAACAATGGCAAACTACCATTACACCTCTCAATAGAGTATTCATTATTCATCAAAATTGGTCTACCTCAAATGAAAGCCTTAAGGGCTAATTATACTAGATTGGGTATTTGAATTCAAATGACCAAAATACCCTGAAGCTAATTCTAAGAAACTAAGTATAGCCACTTATTAGAAGTATAGCCTCCAATTACATGTAGTTTTTAATTGATGGCAAATTACACGCATAGCCTCAAATTGCGAAAGTAGCCATCAATTGACATCCAAAGCGCATGTTGGCTATCTTGGGTCGTATCATCCCCCTTATCAAAAAGAATTCGTCATCGAATTCGAACATTGGAAAACATGAAAAAGAATGAGGACAAGTATAAACTCATCAAGAGGCAAATATATAAAGCAATTTTCTAAAGCAATATTTTTGTAAAAACTGGAAAAAACTGAATGTTTTTTTACTAAAAACTGAAAAAATCGAAAATATTTTTTTTCCAGTTTTTAGAAAAATATTGCTTTAAAAAAACTGAAAAATAATTTCTAAAGCAATATTTTTGTAAAAACTAAAATAAAAAACTGAAAAGCAATTTTTTAAAGCAATATTTTTGTAAAAACTAAAAAAATAAATATTTTCTTTTTTTCAGTTTTTAGTTAAAAATATTTCAGTTTTTTCTAGTTTTTAATTGCTTTAGAAAATTGCTTTTCCGTTTTTTTCCAGTTTTTAAAAAAATATTGTTTTAGAAATTAATTTTTAGTTTTTTTTAAAGCAGTTTTTTTTTGTAAAAACTGGAAAAAAAAATATTTTCATTTTTTTCAGTTTTTAGTAAAAAAACATTTCTGTTTTTCCAGTTTTTACAAAAAAGAATTGCTTTAGAAAATTGCTTTTCGGGTATGGGTAATGAGTCTTTTTAATTAATTAGGAGATATTTAGAATTGGCCAACAGGACGATGACACGTGTCCCTCCATTTAAATGAGGGGTATATTTGAACCCAAAGTATGACTGCAGGGGTATAAATAACCCAATAGTATAACGAGGGGTATTCTTAGACCATTTTCGAAAGTAGAGGGGTATATTTGGACCTTCGTCGTAGAGAAATATACGTCTAACATCACTAAATCATCAAAGCTTGCATATAGAGAAAATATACATAAAATATCAAATAACCCTTTCACGTTTGCATATAAAGAAGATATACATGAAATACCAAGCAAGTCTTCAATAGTTGCATATAGAGAAGATATGCATGATTAGACAAGTCATATTGCACAGATTGACATATAGAGAAGATATGTACTTTGAATCAATTCTTAAATCATGTGGCATATAGAGAAGATATGCTTAGAAGGCATGTATACATTCCAGGACTAGCATATATAGAAGATACATAGTAAATGAAACATGTATAAACCCAAGGAGTTTGAATATAGAGAAGATACACAAAATTCAACCACTGGCCAGTTTCCATAATTGCGTGTTTGTCATCCAAGAGAAACATGAGAGGACGACCCTAGGGGATGGATCCTTGATCTTTCGCCAAAAATGCATATATTAACCATTATTGATTCACATTAGAGCAATTTTATTCATCTTTTGAGTATTAATTACGTCACTTTATGCTTAATATTAAATGTTAACTGTGTAGGAATAAAGCGGTGTGAAGCTAAAGAGATTTGGAGCAAAATTAAATAAAATACGGAAGAAAATAAAATGAAAATAAATAAGGAGACAAAGGGTGGAGACCTTTTGGTGTTTGTCCCCCCATGTGGAAGACAAAGGAAAACGAAACACAATTCAAAGAAAACAAAGGATTTAAGCATGAAACACTTACTGGATTTAGCGCCAGGGCCAGTGCTAGGCGCTGCCCTGGACGCTCGAAGCGGGGACTTGTCCTATTTCGTCCGGGACTTGGTTATTTCAGCCCTACACACCCCCAACTCGTATAAAAGGGGTCCTAAACCTATTTTGGATGGGAGGAAGTTTTATAGAGTAACTTTTGACAATGAGAGAGCACAGAGCCGCCTTGGAGGTCGGGTTTCATCTTTTCTTCCACCAAACATAATAATTTTTTGTTTCTTTGTATGATTTGTTGTTTGGATACCATGTCTATGTGGAGCTAAATTTCACGTTCTAGGGTTGTGGTTCTTCATGACTATTGTTATTCAGATATTGATTTTGCTTTCTTGATTTATCATATTGGTTTGTTTATTCAATCGTACACTTAATTATTTAATTGCTTGATGACCAATTGCATACTATCTACGAATCTAGAATTGAACTCGAATGTGGGAATTCTAGATTGCATATAGGATTGAGTAGAGCAAGTTCTTGAACCTGGGCATCGGGGAACAGATTCGCGGTTAGGATAGACATATACCTAATTGCCTTGCTTGGTTGATTTACAGGAATTATAAATGCATTCTTGTTAGTTCTAATTCCATAGACATATAGGCGTTAGTTTATCTTGAATAGGCGAGTAAGAACTCGACAGATTTTTATGAGCAATATTAACCCTGTTAACCAATAAACTAGATAAATTAGTTAGTCAATTTAATTGAAGAATACAATAAGAATGTTAGATAGCCCATAACCCTAGATCATTTCATCACATTGATAATATAAAAATCTGCTCTTCCTCTGTTTAAAGTTCATTAGTTATTTTCTTTTTAGTTTAATTACTTTAGCATTACAACTTTTGGGTTTAATCCTTATTTAGATAATTAGGATAGTCTAATTTAGTTAATAGTTAATCACAAGTCCTCGTGGGTTCGACACTCTATCTTATCACTTTATTACTTAACGACCACGTATACTTGCGTGTGCGTTTGGCCGCAACTAGTTTTTGGCGCCTTTACCATTGCCGACACTCTATTTTTATGACAATTTTATCTTTCTCTTAGTGTATTTGTAGTTCTCTCAACATGACATCTGGGGATGAAATATCCGGAGGTAAGGTTATTGATGAAGACGCTTGGTTGACGGAAGACTTTTATGGCCCGTCTTTTTGGGCTTGTCAAGACCTAAACTCTGGGAGGTCTGAATTTGAATATGGGAGCAAGGGTTGGTATTGGGACGGATATTCTCGATTAGGGGAATATGCGAAATGACGTCTTTTAACAACGTTGGTAAATGATTGGTTTAAGGAGAGAGTTGATCTTGTACATGAAATTGACAGGTTTGGCTTGGCTGTGAATAACTTGGATGCAGATTTGAGTACAAAGGTTGATGCGTGTAATGCCCAACAATTTAATGATGAGTTGTGTGAAGCTGAAAATAATGTTCTAGACCAAATTAAGGAGCTAAAACGAGAATACCAATCATTAGAACATATTTTTCTTGAGGATGTCAATGTTTTGAAGAGTGCTCTAGAGTCATATGAGAGAATAGGTAACATTACTTTTGGAGAATTGAGTGTGTGTATATACGGGGATGTAAATAGTAGTACAATTCATTAGTTAGGGCGCATTATACCTCATTTCAATCATTTTTCCACATTATGTTTAGATAGTAAGATAGTAATCGAGACATCTGAGCCTATGAGGGAGTCAAAGAGTGAGGACAAGAGTGCCTATATTCTTGAATTTGTTGTGCCAAAAAGAAAAAATTACATTCCTCATCTAAAGGCCAAGAAGTGCAGAGTGGAAAATTTATTACTTGGCCCGGTTATCTTTGTAGCCCCACCACTAGAGCATAGCCGCAGACTGGATGCCATGTTAGGGGTACAATTCATAAGTTCAAGGTGGAGGAAAAATTGGTTCACGTTGTGCCGCGACGGTAAATTAGGCGCTTGTTGGGAGGCAACCCAATTTTACTGCTTTCTTTATTTTTGTTTATTTTTGTTCATTTTTGTTTATTTTATTTTTCTATTATCTTTGTAGTTATTTTATTTGTAGGATTATGAGCATAAGAATAAAAGCCATTTGAAGGTTCAAAAGCGAGCCAGATGGTTGGAACTAGTGTGAGGTACCCGCACAAAGTACTATCCTTGGGAGCAGTCTGAGTACCCCGTGAGCTGCTATTGCTTAGGCCTTTGGACTTTTAGGGAGTTTCTTGTTCACCCTTGTTATTTTTACTTTATTTGTGCATTGTGGACACTGCACTCTTTTAAGTGTGGGGTGAAAGATTCTCTGTTCTTTGTATAGTATTATATTAGTATATTGTTAGTTTCTTATCTTTTTATTGTTAGCTAGCTTCTTATTTTTAATAGCATAGTTAGTAGAATTAATGGTGTAGTATAGTAGTAGTAGTTTTAGTAGCTTAATTAAAAAAAATAGAAAAAAAATTGAGAAAAAAAATTGAAATTTTGTTTTTGGACTTTTCCCAACGATGGATCTCCTAGACAATTTTCTTGAGGGATTAAAGTCTAAACAAAAAAATCTAAAAATATTTTCTTTTTGTTTCTAGTTAGTTTTAGTTAGATAATAATCCCCTTGGTTTTTCTTTGTGCATCGTTTCTTTTCCAGGGGATGTAACTTGAACCGGGTAATTTTTTTATTTTTAGGATTAGATCTTTTTTAGGAGTACTAAAAGAGGGAAAAGAAAAACTTTTGTGACTTATTTTATACTAGCATCTTTAGGCCTGATCTTGAGTTGTATTTTTGTCACGACCCAAGACTAACCCTTGTCGTGATGGCACCTATCGTGGGACTAGGCAAGCCGACTCATTTCCAAAACAAACCGATATTTTCATTTTAAAGATAATTTCAAGGTTATTTAACATAAAAACCTTCGTAAAAGAGTTCCAATCAAAATAAAAGTGCGGAAGGAAAAGCCAGACATCGGGGTGTCACTAGTCATGAGCATCTACTATAATTTGTCTAACAATATCAAGGCTAACTCAGCCTGGAAAATAGCTAAATACAACTAGAGGAAGATAAGAGGGAGAAGAGCAGGGGATGCGATCGCCAAACAACTACCTTGCTATCTCCAAACGAATCTACAACCAGAACACTCTATAACCGCTACCGTGACCAGCTACACCTGAATCTGCACACAAGGTGCTGGGAGTAACGTGAATAAGCCAACTCAGTAAGTAACAACAATAAATAAAGACTGAGCAGTAGTGACGAGCAATAAAGCATATAACATTCATATCGGGAAATCTCAGTAAAATACCACATGCTTTTAAAAATCAGGATTTGAATCAAAATATCTCGTTTAACCCAGTTCCAGTAAAAATCATTTAAAGATATTTTTCAACAATTTTCAGATAGAGGAAAAAATGCAAAGGTGAGCAAAAATGATAAAATCACAAACAGCCCCTCGGGCAAATCATCACTCATATACAGCCCCTCGGGCAAACCTCACAGTCACTCGTGCCACTCGGGCATAACTCACAATCCTTTTGTCACTCAGGCATACCTCACAATCACTCATGCCTCCCAGTCACTCAGCACTCGGCACTCGGCACTCGTACTCAGTAGGTACCTGCGCTCACTGGGGGTGTGTACAGACTCCAGAGGGGCTCCTTCAGCCCAAGCGCTATAATCTGCACGGACAACTCACGTGCTGCACGGAAAACTCACATGCCAAAATAATAAAGTATGCTGCAGGCGAGTAGCCCCGATCCACACTCATCCTCACAAATCCGGCCCTCGGCCTTACTCAGTCATAAACCTCTCAAGCCGCTCGGGCATTTCAGTAAATTAGGGCATTCGGCCCAAAACATTTATATTCATCAAAATAGAGTCACAAAACTGAGTTATGCGGTGAACAAGTATAAACATAACTGAGTATAGATTTTCAATCGAAAACAATGACAGGATGGTAAGAAACAGCCCCTAAGGGTCCAAACAGCATTGGCGCAAGGCCCAAACATGGCATTCAGCCCAATTTACAGAAATTCTTTCTAAAACATATAAGTATCATATGGTTTCAACAAAGTATGCAACTTTACAGTTTCTACGGGACGGACCAAGTCACAAATCCCCAATAGTGCACGCCCACACGCCAGTCACCTAGCATGTGCGTTACTTCAAAATAGTAGAATGATACGAAATACGGGGTTTCATACCCTCAGGACTAAATTTACAATCGTTACTTACCTCAAGGCGTGAAATTCTTATTCTGCAATGTCCTTTCCTCATGAATTGGTCTCCAAACGCCTCGAATCTGGTCATAAATAATTCGTTTCAGTCAATAAAATTTATTGGAATTAATTCCACTAGATATAATGATTTTCCATAAAAATCCGAAATTAGCTCAAAAATCGCCCGTAGGGCCCATGTCTCGGAACTCGACAAAAGTAACAAAATCCGGAAACCCATTCAACCACGAGTCTAACCATACCAATTTTACAAAACTCCGACCCCAACTCGACCCTCAAATCTTCAATTGAAACCAAGAGGGTTTTCAAATTTTTTCCCAACTCAATTCACCAATTAAATGATAAAAACAACCATGGATTCGGGTAATATAACCAATATTGAGTCAAGAACACTTACCCCATTGTTTCCTCTGAAAATCACCCAAAATCGCCTCAATTCCGAGCTCCAAATCGCCAAAAATTGAGTCCCATTTTCAGAACTTAAACTCACTGCCCAGACTTTTCTTCTTCGCGAACGCGGTCAGTGCCTCGCATTCGCGAAGCACAAAATAACTCACGTCCAAGTTCCTCCTTCACGAACGCGACATCACCCTCGCGTTCGCGAAGCACAAAATGCCTCTGCCTCAATGCCTTCTACGCGAACACGTTCAACCCATCACGAACGCGACACCCCCCTACGCGAACGTGTAGATCAATTGCCTGGGGGGGGGGGGGGGGTTCGGCTGCTTCCTCTCTTCTTCACGAACGCGTAACACCTCTCGCATTCGCGATGCACACCCAGCCCACCCTTTGCGAATGCGTGCTTCTCTTCGCGAACGCAAAGATCAAATATTGCATGTCTCCCAGTTCCTCTTCGCGAACGCGAGGCTCCACTCGCGAACGCGATGAAGGAAACCAAATGGTGCATCAGAAAAATTCCAGCAGAGTTCCAAGTCCAAAATCCAACCCGTTAACCATCCGAAACTCACCCGAGCCCCTCGGGACCTCAACAAAATATACCAACAAGTTCTAAAACGTCATACGGACTTAGTCGAGCCCTCAAATCACCTCAAACAATACTAAAACCATGAATTACACCCCAATTCAAGCCTAATGAAATTTGAAATTTCTAATTTCTACAAACGACTCCGGAACCTATCAAATCACGTCCGATTGACCTCAAATTTTGCACACAAGTCATAAATGACATAACAGAGGTATTCCAAATAATATTTTGGACACGCTCCTAAACCCAAAATCACCATACAGAGCTATTGAAATCATCAAAATTCAAATTCGAGGTCGTTTACACATAGGTCCATATCCGGTCCACTTTTCTAACTTAACTTTTTCAATTATGAGACTAAGTGTCTCATTTCACTCCGAGTTCCTTCAAACCTGAACCAACTAACCCGATATAATATAATATAGCTGAATAACACAAAAAGAAGTAGAAATGGGGAAAATGGGACTATAACTTTCGAAACGACCGGCCGAGTTGTTATAATTTTCCTGTGAGTGCTTGAGTAATGAATAAAATAGCAGATTTTCTGACACTTAGATTCAGGGTTGTGACTGTGTATATAGCTTATTCTGATTTTGTCATTCGCTATGATCCTGTTTGTCTTAGAGTAGAATTGATCCATCTTGATTGATACTTGTACCATGTGTGGTGAGAATTTCTTACCTATATTCCATGTTTTGCATCTTAATCTAGAACTTGCCTTGCATGTTATTGAAGCGAAATAAAAGTGTTGCTCTATTTAGAAGATGATAATAGGCTTTCTTTGATATGTCTTGTAAATTTTAGCCTTTTCAGATATTGTACCACTAGTTAGCCCTTTGAGCCGGTAGCTTTTTGTTTGGAAACCATATTTTTTCCTTGATTCTTTTGTTGAATCCCTAGTTTTTGCACACTGCTTCCTTGAGCACTATTACTTAGACTGCGATATTAATTGATAAATTTGAAGAAAAGAATGATTAAGTGAAGAAATGGTGACCAACGATAGCTGAAAAGTGATGAAAAGGCCCGCTTGAAAAGAATGTGACATGAAAAAAAGAGAATGGAAAAACAATTGCTTCGAAAACAAATGAAACGTTCTTGATATGAGAGAAAGACTTGTGAAACAATTGATGAAGATAAGGCTGAAAAATAAAGTGAATAAATGAAAATAATTGGGTGATGGAGTCTAAAAGTACAAAGTGCTTAGGGAAGTGTAAGTCACTATTATATAGTTCTCCTACCCGTCCCCTAGCCAACATTACAACCCGTTAAAGTCCTATTTGATTCTATTCGAGTATACTTAATTAGTAGAGATGTACATAATGGGAAAGCATATGGTTCTTTGTGCATCCATGTGAATTCTTTGTGAGTGCGAGAGTTGTTCTTTGATGCTAAGTCCTTAAATGATATTCATTCTTTGATTTGAGTGTATGGACTATTTATTCTTGTGAGGGGACTCGTTTCATGATAGATAGGTGATGTTATTAGCTTTATTTGACAGAGTAGGTGAGCTAGCTTAAATTTGGTGAGTTAGAGTCCCTCTCTGAGGTTAGGAGGTTAGACGTTTGTTGTTTGTTTGTGACTTGTATATCTTGCACGATGATTAGGAAATGTATATCTGATGGTTTGAGTTGCTATAGAGCCTAATTATTAGTATCAACCGAAGTAGTGGTGTTGCTAGGCTTGATTTATTGAGAGTGGTTTTAATGCTTACTCGAGGACGAGCAAGAGTCTAAGTGTGGGGTGTTGATGTTTCGTCAAAAAAAAATATATCTAATCATTATTGCCTCACATTATTGCACTTTTATTCATCTTTTGAGTATTAATTACATCACTTTATGCTTAATATTAAATGTTAACTGTGTAGGAATAAAGCGGTGTGAAGCTAAAGAGATTTGGAGCAAAATTAAATAAAATACGGAAGAAAATAAAATGAAAATAAATAAGGAGACAAAGGGTGGAGACCTTTGACAACTTTTGGTGTTTGTCCCCCATGTGGAAGACAAAGGAAAATGAAACACAATTCAAAGAAAACAAAGGATTTAAGCGTAAAAACATAATGGATTTAACATCAGGGCAGCGCCTAGGACGCTCGAAGCGGGGACTTGTCCTATTTCGTCCGGGACTTGGTTATTTCGGCCCTACACCCCCCCAACTCGTATAAAAAGATTCGTAAACCTATTTTGGATGGGAGGACATTTTTTAGAGTAACTTTTTGACAATGAGAGAGCACAGAGCCACTTTGGAGGCCGGGTTTCATCTTTTCTTCCACCAAACATAATAATTGTTTTTGTTTCTTTGTATGATTTGTTGTTTGGATACCATGTCTATGTGGAGCTAAATTTCACGTTCTAGGGTTGTGGTTCTTCATGACTATTGTTATTCAGATATTGATTTTGCTTTCTTGATTTATCATATTGGTTTGTTTATTCAATCGTGCGCTTAATTATTTAATTGCTTGATCACCAATTGCATACTATTTCCGAATCTGGAATTGAACTCGAAAGTGGGAATTCTAGATTGCATATAGGATTGAGTAGAGCAAGTTCTTGAACCTGGGCATCGGGGAACGGATTCGCGGTTAGGATAGACATATACCTAATTGCCTTGCTTGGTTGATTTATAGGAATTATAAATGCATTCTTGTTAGTTCTAAATCCATAGACATATATGCGTTAGGTTATCTTGAATAGGCGAGTAAGAACTCGACAGATTTTTAGGAGCAATATTAACCCTGTTAACCATTAAACTAGATAAATTAGTTAGTCAATTCAATTGAAGAATACAATAAGAATGTTAGATAGCCCATAACCCTAGATCGTTTCATCACATTGATAATATAAAAATTTGCTCTTCCTCTGTTTAAAGTTCATTAGTTATTTTCTTTTTAGTTTAATTACTTTAGCATCACTAATTTTGGGTTTAATCCTTGTTTAGATAATTAGGATAGTCTAATTTAGTTAATAGTTAATCACAAGTCCTCGTGGGTTTGACACTCTATCTTACCACTTTATTACTTGACGACCGCGTATACTTGCGTATGCGTTTGGCCGTAACAATCCTTTTCCACATGCTCCATGGAAAACTCACGTGCCTAATCACCGCACGGACAACTCACGTGCCATAATCATAACCACCACACGGATAAATCACCTACCATAATCCCAGTGAGCACATAGACAACTCACGTGCTAACAATCCAGTCTATCATACATAAAGCATATACAAGAATACATATATACGATCAACGAATATCAACTCATGTACCCATAGATTGATAAATAGCATGTTAAGGTGTATGGATGTGCGAAGTGTACAATTACAGATCAGATTAAGCGGTTATGCCATACAATAATGAATATCATGTTCAAACAGGGAATCATCACCTACACATGATCTCTATCACGATTCACGGAGTTCACGTAGTCATACAAACATATAAAGCATGATAACAAGAAGTACAATATACGCTCATCACCTTACATATACGTCGCTTCTTGCACATTTCAATCAGACAAATAAAGTCATATCATAAGTACAACAAAAGAGTAGTATGGAAGTTTCAGCGACAAGGCCTCGGCTATAGCTCAAAACATAAAGCACAATGTCAAATGACATGAAGCCTGGAATAGAGTAGGTCTCACCAAAATATGCTGAATAGAGAGTAACTGCTAACGAGGATCAAAACCGCCCATTGACGAACCACCTACATCTATTGAAGATGCAGCGCCCCCGGCAAAATGGACGTTAATATATATAGAATAATACTAGTATGTAAAGCTAAATGTCTTCTTTCAAAATAGAATGCCAATATAAGAAAGGGAAAACCATAGAAACAGCATGTCACCATCAACAATATCTAAATGCCCAGTTAAAACATAACAATTTTCAAAATACGAAAATAATATATATTTTTGGTTGGGAGATCATTAGCACCGATATACCACCGTGTTTTTAGCACGGAGTCCAATCACGCCCGATCATCTAGGCCATCTCCCCACGAATAATGTGGTTTGATATGTGATGCAAAAAAGGGTGTTACCAAGAGTAGTACCACCATGTGCGCAATATAGCATCTGATCTCCACCCGATTGGCTAGGCCGCCTTCGCGCATATGCCATGTGGGTTGACTGTAAATCTAGGGCTATCAACAATCTCATACCCAATTAAGGTGAATAATCACAATCACATCAATATTTCAATCTCATCCCAAATAACAATCCACTCCTACATCGGCACGTGTAGTTTCGGGTGTGGGCCTTACGACCCACCCTTCCTCGGTTTGCTAATGATACTCCCAAAAACCTTTTTATTTTTTTGCATACGGAACACAAAAATACAAATATATTTTATATTCACCTCTTGACCTTTCACACTATATATATAGCTTCGTTAGTACTTTCAACCATTCACAACATCATTATTTTCTTGGATCTCTTGGCCATACTTATAATTTTTCATTCATGGCACGGTGGCCGTATCTCATATTCCATACTTTCATTTCTTTATTTTCTTGTATCATCATCATAAATATCAACAAATAGAATATTCCGGAAATCACAACTTTAGGTTTATTAGTAATGAAGACTTTAAACACAATGGATTTGTTTCCAAGAAATGGACTAAAATGATTGGTAATCGAAGCACAAGTTAAAATCATAAATGTGTAACACATCATTTGTTCTTGAAATACTTTTCCCCAAAAAGGGCAATGCACAATTTCAACTCATGAAGATATAAGAGCTCAAAACACATTGGAAATACTTACAAAGCATAGCATTAGTTAAAACATCCACATTCGGGCATGACTTGGGTACATAAGCTTTTAGGCAAATCTATTTTTGAAGTCAGTTTGGAACAGTTGAACCAAGGCTTATTTCATAACCTTTCTCACATCATTACATTTCACCGGCACCATGGACCACAAGTATAACTTTCATTCTTGGTACGTTGGCCACACTTTCTATCTCCAACCCACTTCCTTCACTTTCATGCATCCTTATAGATTATCAACAATAAGGCATTTCAAATCAAGACTTTAGGTACACATATAAGCAATTGGAGTTTTAGACGCATGGAGTATTCTTTTCAAGTTAATTATAATGGACTTTCATTTGAAACACGACTCAAGCCATAACATTTTTAATACACATATAATTCTTGAATACATTTCTGAAGGATAACATAATGTGATAAGAATATTCGGAACACATTTTGAATACATAATTCTCGACACTTGCTTACTCGGGACAATCGAATTTATTGGGAACAACTCGGAACATGGGAATAAGGAACTTGAGCCAACCATACTTGAAACTTATGGGAACATCATGGAATTCAATTCTAAGAGAGTAGTTTAGCCAACATACCTTGTTTGAGCTTGCCTTAAGTTACTACAACGTCCCAACACTTCTAGAAATAACAATCTATATGAAGATAGCGAAAATCGGATAATAATTAGAAGGATTCTCATGGTGTAACTCTTTTTGGAATTTTGTCAAATACCTAGTATGCAAAATAGACTATAAAGCTCTACAATGGTAATCCCTTCCTCCCTCAACCAATTTCAACAAGAAACTAACCAAAATGGTTCATTAATCCCACATACTATAACCTATTGTCACATGCATGGCCTATTTCCAACCCCCACAATATATTTGAACTAATAACGTCTTGCATGAAAGCTTAGGAGTAGGACTTACCCGGATAGATGATAATCTAGTAATTGGCTGTCTTGATTCTTGAAGATTAGTGCAAGAATGGGTGATTAGAATGCTAGGATTCCTCCTTCTCTCTCCAAAATACTCTTACCTCTCTCTAAAATCATCAGACATTTGTTGCAAAATGAGCCCCTAAGGCTATTTATCAAAATAGGGTCGGGTTATAAAAATAGCCAAATGGACCCTCCGAACTCATGTCTGCGGTCGCAGAATGGACCGCATAACAGATATGCGGCCCCAAAATGGGCCGCGGAAATGATGCCAAGAACTGGGCTGGTCTGGATCGGTCCACGGTCCACAGACCACTTATGTGGCCGCAGAGTGGACCGCAGAATCGCGGAACAAAATTCCTCATGCTAACTCTGCAACAGAAGTACGGACCGTGAAACAGGTATGTGATCGTACAATGGACCACGAAACAACCCTCAAAACTCAACTATTTTTCTGCTTAACTCTGCCATAGGTATGCGGCCCGCAGAATGGATATGCGGTCGCGAATCTGACCGCATAATTGTCCCTTTAGCAAAAACGTTTTCCACCAACACCTCAATGCATTCTTCAAACAAAAATGTCTATACCTCGGCACCACGAAACCTTAAATTCCTTGGTGAAATTTTACAGGGCCTTACAGTTCTAGCCCACCAATCATGCAAATCCATCATCAACCAAGGTAATAAAATAATGCTAGAAAGCGATCTCGATCCATAAAGCTTCAATCTTTGAAGCATTCCCAAAAAGTCAACAAAGACAACCCGATCTGGTGTTCCCAAATCTAAAACCAATACCAAATTTCGATGACTCATAACCTACCGAGTCCAAATATATAATTAGTTTTCAAATCCAACTTCAATTACATGTTAAAAATCCCAAAATATCACTTAAGTTCAAGTAAAAAACCCACAATTTCTTTTCTTCAAATACTTGATTTAAGTGTAATAATCAGTGGAAAAACAAAATATATAATCAAAACAAAGATAAAATTACTTACTCTCGTGATTTGGGTGTTTATCTCCTCCAAAATCGCCTTACTTATTGTCACGACCTAAAACCACTAACCAGCCTTATGGCGCCTAACTCACTTGCTAGGCAAGCCAAGCATAACAAAAACGAAATATAAATACTGAATTAATAGAAATAATACAAGTCTAAGGCCAATAAACATAAACAATAGCGTCGATACATAACAAATCCCCAGAACTGGAAAATACAGAGTCATGAGCTCTAATTTGGAAATATAAGTCTGAAATACCAAATAACGATGCTGTCTGAATGAAAGTCAACAGTACAAAATGAAAGAGATGCCAAGACTGCGGTCGAGATGCTGTTCTACCTCATCTCTCCAAAGCTAACTTCGCAATAAGTCTCAACTATTGATGGCTCGGTCTAACACCTGTATCTGCACAATTAAGTGCAGAGTGTAGTATGAGTACAACTAACCCCATGTACTCAGTAAGTATCCTAACTAACCTCGGCGAGAAAATAGAAACAAGAATTATAAATGATACTCGCTAATCACTTGTACAGTTCACAAATTCCAACAAGTACATAATAATAATATGATCAAGTCGTGAATCAGAGACAAAATCCACCTTGGTGCAAACAATGATTTAACGTACTTTGATCCTTCAACGATCCATAATATAAAAGATAAATGCAACAAATTAGGTAAACAACCAAGGGAATTGCAAGTAAAGATGAAATGCAATCACCAAATCAAACACTAGCCAGACTTTCCTCACTACCTCAGTAACGAACCAAACCACTGATCAATTTTCCTCAAACCACGTGTACATCATCAACAAGGCACATAAAAGGGTGACCCTAGGGGGATGGATCTATATCCACACGCTGCACGACATAGTCACATGCAATAATCATAATTGGCTCGGCATGGTCACATGCTCAATATCACAATCTGTCTCGTATGATCACAGGCTCAATATCACAATCCTCCTGGTGTGATCACATGCTACCAGTTCAATCCATATCACCTAGGGGTAGATATACATGAATAAATGTACATGATAGATGGACATCAAATTGATACTCTCGGACCGGTATAAGTGACATGCGAAAGTGTATTCAAGTGCAAAGTGTGCTATCATAGCTCAAATTAGGTAAATACATCACAAAAAAAGCAATTATCAGGTACATCCAGGAGATTAACCATTATGTAACCTCAATATGGTACAAATAGCTCAAAAAAGGGGTACAAATAGGAGAGACATCACAGCATGAATGCTAGCAATCAACTCAAGGCATATCATAGCCTAAGCACTATCTCGAGCATGAATAATAACCTAGTGCATGTACATGGGCTAAACCCCACACATTTGCGCCACCCATAGCACGTAACTATCATAAATAATTCAAGCAACTAGTGCCTCAACCAAGTTTAGGTAAGATACTTACCTCAAGCAAGCCAAATCAATCTTTTAATAATCCCTTCCCATGTGAATCAACCTCCGGATGACTTGAATGTAGCCAAAATAACATAATATCATCAATAAGAGCCATAAGAAATAATTTGAAATGATAAAGTTAAGTTCTTGAATCTATTATGCAAAGTCAACAAAAAAGTCAACCTCGGGCTCGTACTACGGAACCCGACCAAACTCACAAATTCCAAACACCCATCCAATACGAGTCCAAATATATGTGTTTCATCAAAATTCGATCTCAAATCGACCCTCAAATCAACAATTTATGCTTAGAAACGTTTTTACTAAAATCCCCAATTTCATCACTAAGATTCACCAATTAAATGCTATAAACAAGGTTGGAATCATGACCAAATCTGAGTCAAAAAAACTTACCCCAATACGAATCGCGAAAATCCCCTCCAAAATCGCCCAAATCCGAGCTCTATAACTTAAAATATGTTAAATGACTAAAACCCTCGAAAATAGAGTACTCATAGTCTGCCCAGGCAAACCCTTCACGATCGTGGCACCAACATCATGATTATGAAGCACAACCAAAAACTATCTCAGAAAAGCCTTACACGAACGCGAGCCCATGGTCGTGAACACGATGCAAATCACTGCTGAACCTACGTGAAAACAATGCTCCACTCACGATTGCAAAGGTTAAAAGACTGGCGTCCCCACCAGCCCCTCCTTCTATGCGAACGCGTCCTCCACATCATGATCGCGAAGCCACTACCTTCTAAAGCCCCACAAACGCGATCTCCCCTCCGCAAATGCGATGAACAAACTCATATGCCAAAATATTTCCCTCCGCGAACGCGATCAAGAGAATACTAGACATCAGATTCAATAATTCAAAACATGGTGAAATGGCTTGAAACCCATCCTAAACACATCCGAGGCCCCCGGGACCCCGTCCAATCACACCAACTAATCCCAAAACATAACACAAACTTACTCGAGGCCTCAAATCACACAAAACAACATCAAACATATGAATCGCACCCCAATTCAAGCCTAAGGAACTAATGAATTTTCAACTTCCATATTTCATGTTGAACCACATATAAACAACTTTAAATGACCTCAAATTTTGCATGCAAGTCCCAAATGACACAAAGGAACTCTTCATACTCTTGGAGCCGCAATCCGAACCTAATATCAACAAAGTCAACTCTAGGTCAAATCTATCAACCTTCCAAACCTTCAACTTTCACAATTCAAGCCAAAACAACGTAGAACGCTCCAAACCCAAATCCGGATACACACCAAAGTACAAAATCACTATAGAAAGCTATCAGAACCATCGAAATACCATTGTCGGGTTGTCTACACAAAAGTCAAACTCCGGTCAACTATTATAACTTAAGTTTCCAACCCTGGGACTAAGTGTCCCAATTCACTTCAAAATATCTCTGAAACCAAACCAGCCACCCTGGCAAATCGCATAACCATAAATACACATAAGTAAAGCATCAAATAGGGGAAACGGGGCAAAAATACTCGAAACGACCGTCCGGGTCGTTATATTCTCCCCCTCTTTAACAAGCATTCATCCTCGAATGCGTCTAGAATCATACCTGGAGTCTCAAAAAGGTAAGCGAATTTCTTTGTATCTCCTGATCGATCTCCCAAGTAGCCTCCTCAACCGGTTGACCTCTCCAGTGAACCTTCACCGATGCTATATTTTTCGATCTCAAGTTCTGAACCTGCCAGTCCAAAATAGCCACCGGCTCCACATCATAAGTCAAATCCTCATCCAACTACACCGTGCTGAAGTCCAAAATATATGACGGATCCCCATAATACTTTTGGAGCATAGAAATATGAAACACTGGGTGAACTTCCGATAGACTAGGGGGAAAGGTAAGTCTGTAGGCCACCTCTCCAACTCTCTCAAGCATCTTAAAAGGACCATTATATAGAAGGCTCAACTTGACCTTTCTTCCAAACCTCATCACACCCTTCATGGGAAAAACTGTGAGTAAAACCTTCTCATCCACCATATATGCAACATCACGAGCCTTCCTATTAGCATAGCTCTTCTACTTGGACTGTGTTGTACGAAGTTGCTCCTTAATCACCTTCACCTTCACCAAAGCATCACGGACCAAATCAGTGCCCAACAACCTAGCTTTCTCAGGATCAAACCAACCAATTGTAGAACGACAATGACTCCCATATAGGGCCTCATAAGGAGCAATCTGGATACTCGACTGATAGTTGTTGTTGTAGGCAAATTCTGCTAACAGAAAAAATTGATCCCATGAACCTCCGAAATCAATGTCACATGCACGTAACATGTCCTCCAAAATCTGAATAATTCGCTCTACCTGTTCGTCCAGGGATGAAATGTCGTACTTAGCTCATCCTTTGTGCCCAACTCATGCTACACTGCTCTCCAATAATGCAATGTAAATTGCATGCCTCAATTTGTTATAATAGACACAGGAACACCATGAAGGCAAACAATATCCCAAAGATAAATCCGAGCCAACTGCTTAGAAGAATAGGTAGTCATGACTGGAATGAAGTGTGCAGACTTGGTTAGTCTGTCCACAATGACCCACGCTACATCAAATCTTCTCATGGTCCGTGGAAGCCCAACTACAAAATCCATAGTGATATGCTCCCACTTCCACTCCGAGATGTCAAGCCACTGAAGCAAACCACCAGGTCTCCGATGCTCATACTTCACCTGCTGACAATTCAAACACCAAGCAACATGCTCCACAATATCCTTCTTCATCCTCCACCACCAATAGTGCTGCCTCAAATCTTGATACGTTGTCGCGGCCCCCAGATGAATGGAATACCGAAAACTATGTGCCTCTTCAAGGATCAACTCGCAATCCATCCACATTTGCAACACAGATCTGACCCTGCAACCTCAATACCCCACCATCTCCAATAGTAACCTCCTTAGCATCACCATGATGTACCATGTCCCTCAGGACAAATAAGCGGGGATCATAATACTGACGTGCCTTGATGCGCAACAAGGACGACCGTGATACAACACAAGCAAGGACTCTACTGGACTCTGAAATATCAAACTTCACGAATCGATTAACGAAATCCTGAACATCCAATGCTAAATATCTCTCCCCAACTAGAATATAAGCAAGACTCCCCATGCTCTCAGTCTTCGTTCTCAAAGAATTAGCCACCACATTCGCCTTCCTCGGGTGATAAAGAATGGTGATATCATAGTCCTTTAGTAGCTCTAACCACCTCCGTTGCCTCAACTTTAGATCCTTTTGCTTGAATAAGTGTTAGAGATTCCTGTGATCTGTGAACACCTCACAAGACACACCGTTAAGATAATGCCTCCAAATATTGAGCGCATGAACAATGGTTGCTAACTCCAAATCATGTACTGGTTAGTTACTTTTATGGGGTTTCAACTGACATGAAGCATAAGCAATAACTCTAACCTTCTATATCAACACACACCCAATGCCAATTCATTAAGCAACAGAATAGACTGTGTAGGAACCCTATCCCGAAGGTCAAACCAGAACTGGAATTGTAGTCAAAGCGGTCTTGAGCTTTTGAAAGCTCTACTCACACTCATTAGACCACCTGAATGGGGCACCCTTATGGGTCAATCTAGTCAATGAAGCCATTATAGATGAAAACCCCTCCACAAAATAGCGATAATACCCAGCCAACCCAAGGAAAATCTGGATATCAGTAGCAGAAGATGGTCTGGGCCAACTCCAAACTACCTCAATCTTCTTCGGATCCACCTTAATCCCCTCACTGGACACTACATGGCCCAAGAATGCCACCAAGTCTAGCCAAAACTTGCACTTAGAGAATTTAGCATATAACCACTTCTCCCTCAAAGTCTGGAGCACGATCCTCAAATGTTGCTCATGATCCTCCCGGCTACGAGAGTATACCAATATATCATGAATTAAAACTACGATGAAGAATCAAGATAGGGATAAAATACGTTGTTCATCAAGTGCATAAAAGCTACTATGACATTGGTTATCCCAAAAGACATCACTAGAAACTCAGAATGACATAGCATGTCCTGAAAGCCGTCTTCGGAATATATGAAGCCCGAATCTTCAACTGATGGTACTTCGATCTCAATTAAATATTTGAGAATACCCTTGCACCCTGAAGCTGATCGAACAAATCATCAATACGCGGTAGTGGGTACTTGTTCTTGATAGTAACCTTGTTCAACTGTCTGTAGTCAATGCACACCCTCATAGAAGAATCTTTCTTCTTCACAAATAATACCGGTTCACCCCAAGGTGACAAACTAGGCTTGATGAAACCCTTATCAAGCAACTCCTTTAACTGTTCCTTCAACTCCTTCAACTCTACTGGTGCCACGTGATACGATGGAATGGAGATGTGTTGGGTTCCCGACACCAAGTCTATACCAAAGTCAACATCCCTATTGGGTTTCATGCCCAGTAAGTCTATAGGAAACACATATGGAAACTCCCTTACTACTGGAACTAACTCAATAGTAGGAGTATCTGCACTAACATGTCTCACAAAGGCCAAATATGCCAAGAACCCCTTCTCGACCATCCATTGAGCCTTCAAGCATGAAGTCACTTTACTGGGAGTGTGACCAAAAGAAACTCTCCACTCCAACCTAGGCAACCCCGGAATCACCAACGTCACGGTCTTAGTGTGATATTCAAGAATAGAGTGATATGGCAATAATAACTGCATGCCCTAATCACATCAAAATCTACCATACTGAGCAATAAAAGATCAACTCTAGTCTCGAAACCTCCAATGGTCACCACACAAGACCAATATACACGGTCCACCATAATAGAATCACCCACTAGTGTAGACACATGAACAAGCATATATAAAGAGTCACGAGGCATATCCAAATAACGAGCAAAGTATGATGACACATAAGAATAAGTGGAACCATGGTAAAATAATACTGAAGAATCTCTATGGCACACAGAAACAATACATGTGATCACAACGTCGGAAGCAACTACCTCTAGTTTGGTAGGAAATTCATAGCAACGAGCCTGACCACCGCCTGACATCCCCCTTTAGGGTTACCTTGAACTGACTGAGCCCCCTAGCTAGCTATGCGGGTGATGTAGCAGATGGTGTTGATATCATAGACTGCATGAACTGCGGTGGAACTCTACTTAGAAGTTAAGGGCAATCTCTCTTAAGATGACTCAAGTCTCCACACTCGTAGCAACCCCTCCTATAAGGCTATTGTCCTTGATAACACGAATAACTGCCTGTGGAACCTTGAGCATATGGAGCATGGTAAGAACTTTGTGCCGGTAGTGTACTGAATGATGACCGAACTGGTCAAGCACTGTATGAACCGTGGCTAACTGAAGAACTACGAGGAATATGACGAGCTGCCTGAGCGGGCCTAAAAGGATGACCTCTGTTGTGATAAGACTGGTCTTTAAATGAGGCACCACTAAAAGCACATAAATCGTGGGGACTCTTACCCTCCCGCTCCTCTCGCTCAAAGCGAACATGCTCCAAGCGCCTATCAATCTCAACCACCTGGTCAAATACGTCTCGGCTTCTTGAGACAAATTATAACCATAGTTATGGACATCAATGAACCTCCTGATCTTCTCCCTCTCAGTGGAAACCAACCATATTGCATGGACTGCCTAATATGCAATCCTCATCTCGTATCTGGTCACAGTCATATCCCCCTGGCGTAGCTGCTCAAATTCCCTGCGCAACCCCTTTCGGCGAGTCTGTGGGACAAACTCTAAGAAGAGAACTGAGAACTGATGCCATGTGAGTAGTGCTGTGTCAGTTAGCCTGCCTGACTCATAGGTCTACCACCATCTGTAGGCTGCCCCATTAGCTGAAAATAAATAAAGGCAACTCCACTAGTGTCCACAATACCCGCTGTATGAAAACTTTGGTGACACCGCTCTAGAAAAGCTTGAGCATCCCGTGACTCGCATCCACTGAACTTAGGAGGATCAAGCCTCTTCAATCACTCCAACCTCTTCTGCTCCTCATCGGAAATAGATGGATCAATCGCGGCCCGAGGAACAACACCTGGCTGCTCCGGTGTATGGGCGGCAGGAGTCTGGGCGCCTCCCCTAGCCTGTGAGGTAGCTGGTGCAATTGGTATCGTGATTGCCTAAGCCAAGCTCATACACACACTCAAGATCTGAGCCAAAACCTCCTAATGAACAGGTATAATAATAGGTACCGCTAGTGTCTAAGCTGGTCCTATCGGCTCAATAGTATTTGGAACTTGCTCCTCCACTGGAGCACCTGGTGGCTCCACAAGTGCTGCTCTGGCTGCAGTGCGAGTCCTACCTCAGCACTGGCCTCTCGCGGCCCTTAATGGTGGTACTGGTCTCTGTCCGTCCGATCTAGCATAATGTGCCCTCACCATCTGTGAGAAAATAGAAGAGTAAAGGTTCAAACTTCAAAAATAACAAATCCGCACGACAAGAATGGAAGAAGGTGAAATTTTCTAACAGTTCGGTAGCCTCTTGAAGATAAGTACAAACGTCTCCATACCGATCCGCAAGCCTCTACTAAACTTGCTCATGTCTCGTAGAACCTATGAACCTAGGGCTATGATACTAACTTATCACGACCCAAAACCACTAACCGACCGTGATGGTGCATAACGCACTTTCTAGGCAATCCAAGCATAACAAAATGAAATATAGATACTGAATTAACAGAAATAATACAAGTCTAAGGCCAATTAACATAAACATTAGCGTCGACACATAACTATCACGCCCCGACCTTGGGGAGAGAGACCGACGCCCAACCTAGTTACCCCAGTCAAGCAAGCCTACTTAGTGCCTACCATCAAACCTTTCCCATGAACAATTTGAGATGAATTACAAGAGATAGATAGTGAGATAATGAATGAGTTCAACATCATACTTCGCTACTTAAGGAGCTTCACTGATAATTACCAAAACATTTTAAGTCTATAGTTTAAAAGTGAAAACATGTCGGACAACTACAACATATTTAGTTTGTTTCCCCAATCAAAATACAACCCACAACATGTCTACAGAGCCTCTAAGTGAGCATGAGTACAAATATAGATGTGTCGGTGACAAGGCCCCCGCTATACCTCAAAATACTATGTACAAGAGTCAAAATGACATGAGGCCCGATGTAGAGTAGGGCTCACCAAATCATCTGAGTAGAGGGTATGATGATATCAACGATCAGTGCCGCCTGCTGAGGAACCACCTGCATTTATTAAAGATGCAGTGCCTCTAGCAAAATGGGAGTTAATACATATGGAATAGTACTAGTATGCAAAGTTAAATACCCTCTCATGGAAACAGTAAGAAGATCAATACTTATTTACATGTCAAGTTAAACAAAGTAAACCTTCAAGTAAGCATTAATATCTTAAGTTAGGAGATCCTTAGTATCGACACACCACAATGCACATGGCATGGAGTCCGATCCCTGCCCGATCGGCTAAGATGGCTCGCCCCAATGTATGAGGGCTGACATGGAAGCACGATACCACCATGTGTGGGGCATGGTGTCCGATCTCTGCCGGATCGGTTAGGCCGTCTTATCAAAATGTCATGTGGGTCGACATGGTCTTTGCTAACTATCCATTCATCCTAATCAAGGGGAATAATCTCAACATATCATAACAGGAATTTATCCCTCAACCATTTCCTACACCGGCACGTGTAGTTTGGAGCATGGGCATTTATAACCCAACTTTCCTCGGTGACCTAACGATACTCCCAAATATATTTTTCTATATAAAAGAAATATTTTCATCTCATAGTATTTCGTTAAATATTTGATTCCATTGGCATGCTTGGCCATACATGATAATCTTCATTCTTGGCACGATGGTCGCATTTCATATTCATACTCTTATTTCTTTACTTTAAAAGATCATCATAGAACATCAATATGTAGAACGTTTTGGAAATCATGAATTTAAATACATGAATGATAAGTGCCTTAAACACATGGAATTTCTTCTATAAGGTGAGCATACTAATTTGCAATTGAAACATGAATTCAAATCATAAGCATTAGATTTAATAACCATATTTGAAACATTTTTCCCAAAGGAGAGTAATACAATAGGGGCAATTGAAGCATGATTTGAGTAAATAAGCATTCGGATAAATCAATCGTTTGAAGCAATTCAGAACAATAAGAATAGGGCTTGAACAAACCACATTTGGAACTTACAATGAACTCATGGATTTCGATTCTATAGAAGGAGGATAGCCAACATACCTCGATGGATCTTTCCTTAGAATTACTACAATGTTCCCCCTAATCTTAGCAACTTCAATCAATAGAAACATAACCAAATTGAACAATTATTAGGGAAACGTTCATAGACGTAGCCATTATTGGCATTTCATCAAATACTAAGTGCAAAATTGACTACAGGGTTCAATAATTGAATTCCCTCTCTCCAAAACCAATTTCAACAACAAGAAATCAATTTGCGTAGTCCTACAACACCTCTTAACCTTTATTGGCACATGCATGCCCAAACATCTAATCCAAACTTCAAGAATCACACTTCTTAGACCTCACATACACCAACATTCGAGTTTGAGGGCTTATGGCTTCCGATCACCGGCCCATAAGCCCCATCACTATAAAATCACACTTAAACCCCTTCAAAGCTTGCATGAAATCATAGAGGCGATGTCTTATCCAGTTAGTTGATGACCTTATGAGTAGCTTCCTTGAATCTTCAAGATTGAACAAGAATTTGAATAGGGGAAATGTTGGAGCTCCTACCTCTCTCTAGATAACTCTCCTCTCTCTAAAATAACAGCTGAAGCCTTCTAAAATAACCCATGATGCCTTTTTATTAAAATAGGGTTAGGTAAACATTTCCCAAAAATACAAGTCTAACATACCAAACAACAATACTTTCTGAATGAAAGTCAATAGTACAAAATAAAAAGAGACGCCAAGACTGCGGTTGAGATGCAGTTCTACCTCGTCTCTCCAAAGCTAACTCCGCAACAAGTCTCAGTCACTGGATGGCTCGGTCCAACACCTAGATCTGGACAATTAAGTGCAGAGTGTAGTATGAATACAACCGACCCCATGTACTTAGCAAGTATCATAACTAACTTCAGCGAGGAAATAGAAACAAGAATTACAAATGATACTCGCTAATCACCTGTACAATTCATAAATTCCAACAAGTACAGAATAATAAAATGATCAAGTCATGAATCACAGATAAAATCCACTTTGCACAATGACTAAACGTACTCTGCTCAATCAATGATCCAACGTATAAAGGAGATATGCAACAAATCAGGTAAACAACCAAGGGAATTGCAATAAACAAATTAAACACTGGCCAGACTTTCCTCACTACCTCAATAACCGAACCAAAGCGCTGATCAATTTTTCTCAAACTGCATGTACACCATCAAGAAGGCACATGAGAGGGTGACCCTAGGGTGATGGATCCATATCCACGCACTACAAGGTGTAGTCACGTGCAATAATCATAATCCGCCCTGCATGGTCACATGCTTAATATCATAATCCGCCCGGCATGGTCACATGCTCAATATCACAATCCGCCTGGCATGGTCACAGTCTCCATAACACAATCCGCAAGGCGTGATCATGTGCTACCAGTCCATACCACATCACCCATAGGCAAATAGATAGGAATACATGTACATGATATATGAACATCAAGTTTTATATTCCTATACTAGTATAAGTGACATGCTAAAGTGTATGCATGTGCAAAATGTGCTATCAAAGCTCAAATCAAGTATATACATCACAAAAATAGAAATTATAAGGTTTAATCAAGAGAATAACCTCTATGTGACCTAAAACATGGCACAAATAGCTCACAACAGGAGTACAAATAGGAGAAACATCACAACATGAAGCCTAGAAATACACTCAAGGCATATCATAGCCTAAGCACTACCCCGAGCATGAATAATAACCCAGTGAACACATATATGTGTGCCACCCATAGCACGTAGCTATCACAAATAACTCAGGAAACTAGTGCCTCAACAAAGTTTAGGTAAGATACTTACCTCAAGCAAGCCTAATCAATCCTCTAATAAATTCCCACGTGAATCAACCTCAAATTGACTCAAATCTAGCCAAAATAACTTAATATCATCAATAAGAGACATAGGAAACAATTCCAACTAATAAAGCTAAGATCTTGAATCCATTATGCAAAGTCAACCCAAAAAGTCAACATCGGGCTTGCACCCCGAAAACCGACCAAACACACAAATTTGAAACACTCATTCTAATACGAGTCCAAATATATGTGTTTCATCCAAATTTGGCCTCAAATCATCAATTTATGCTTAGATAAGTTCTTATTAATATCCCCAATTTCATCACCAAGATTCACCAATTAAATGCTAAAAACAAGGTTGGAATCATTAATAATTAACAAATCTGAGCCAAAAACACTTAACCTAATCCAAATCGTGAAAATCCCCTCCAAAATCGCCCAAATCCGAGATCGCAGAGGGTCTTCCCAGGTATACCCTTCGTGATCGTGGAACCAACTTCGCGATCGCAAAGCACAGCCAAACACTGCTTTAGAAAACTCTTACGCGAACACGAGCCCATGCTCGTGAACGCGATGCACCACTCGCAACCCCACCAGCCCCTTCTTCTACACGAACGCGTCTTCCACATCACAATCGCGAAGGTCAGTGCCTTCTCAAGCTCGGGGAACGCGACCTCCCCTCCGCGAACGGGTTGAACAAACTCATCCTCCATCCAATTGCCCCCGTAAACGCGACCTCTTTGTCGCGATCGCAATGAAGAGAACACTAGACATCAGAAACAACAATTCAAAACATGGTGAAATGACCCGAAACCCATCCGAAACATACACAAGGCCCTTGGGACCCCGTCCAATCACACCAACCAATCCCAAAACATAACACGGATTTACTCGAGGCCTAAAATCACACAAAAGAACACCAAAACTATGAATCACACCCTAATTCGAGCCTAAGAAACTAATGAACTTTCAACTTTCAAAACACGTGCCGAACCATATCAAAATAACTCGGAATGACCTCAAATTTTTCATGCAAGTCACAAAGGACACAACAAACCTATTCATGCTCTCAGAGCCGCAATACCAACCCGATATCAACAAAGTCAACTCTCGGTTAAATCTATCAACCTTCCAACTTTTGCCAATTCAAGCCAAAACAACCTAGAACCCTCCAAATCCAAATTCCGACATTTGCCTAAGTCTAAATTCACCATACAAAGCTATCGAAACCATCAAAATACCATTTGGGTTTCGTTTACACAAAAGTCAAACTTCAGTTAACTCAACAACTTACGCTTCCAACCTTGAGACTAAGTGTCCCAATTCACTCCAAAACATTCCTAAAATCAAACCAAACACCCTGGCAAATCACGTAACGACAAATACACATAAGTAAAGCATCAAATAGTTGAAATGAGGCTAAAATACTCAAAATGACTGGTCGGGTCGTTACACTTGTGCTTCAAGAATTCAAAAAGTGAGTAAAATAAACTCAAAATCCCAAAATTAGATGTTTTAAAGCCCTGCTAGTCATCCTTCTTCGCGATCACGGTTGTCAGCCTCGCGATCATAGTTCACAAAATGTCCAACATGATTTTACCCTTCGCGATCGCTGCCAAGAAGCTTCATGATCGCAATGAACAAACCTAAATAAACTTGCTCAACTCTCTTATGACAGCCTCTAGTATAATTACCAATAAGACTCAGTACAATGTTCAAAATGATAAATGGTTCAATTTTTTTGAAGACTAGACACAAAGGTATAAAATATTAATTTTTGGAATATCTCCAAATTCCTTATGCATTGCAAGATATAAGCTCCCGAATTTAGCCCAGTGACAGTAGAAATTTCTTCTGTGCGATCGCAAACAAAACCTCCGCGATCGCGATTCACAAGACCAAAACTGCAATTTACTCTTACCACAAGTGGCCCAGAGCTTCGTGATCATGATTTATACACATGTAGCAAAAATCAACAACTAAAAAAGGCCTATAAATGGTCTGAGACAACTCCAAAACTCGCTTGTGCCCCTCATTACCCTGTCCAATCATACCAACAAGTCCTTATACATCGTCCAAACTTATCTAAAGGCTCGAAAAACCCCAATTAACATCAACTGAGAATCAAAGATAAAAATCCTTCTCTTAACTTTCAAATTTTTAAACTTCGCCGACTGCTTCTGAATCACACCTAAACATTCTGGATCACAACCAAACTTTGCACAAAATTTCCAATCAACTAAACGAGCATATAAAAGGTCCCAAAACCACAATAGTAGTCCAATAATACCGAAGTCAACTCTCGGTCAAACCTATGAACTCTCCAATTTTTCAAATTGCCAACATTCGACAATTAGAGCCAAAACCTTCTAGGAGCATCCAAATTCAAATATGAAAATACGCCCAAGTTCAAAATTATAATACAAACCTACCAGAATCATCAAATCACCAATCCTAGGTCATTTACTCAAAAGTCAAATCTTGATCAACTCTTCCAATTTAAAGCTTCCAAATTGAGAATCACTCTATCAAATCCATCCCGAACCACTTGAAAATTAAAACTAACCATGCACACAAATCATAATACATCGTATGAAGCCACTCGAAGTCTGAAATCACAGAACCAAATTCTAGAACTCAAAACCACTGTTCGGGACATTACATTCTCCCCCACTTAGACACACATCCAATTACTGTATGACTCGACATACACATCATCGTGGGTGATGTCACATCACCTCAATCCATGTAAGCTCGTCAACACAATCCTAACTGAGGATTCTTCCTTTAACCTTACATAAAATCCTTAGAACCAAATTCCATTATCTGGAACTCCCTCCAAGATCCAATTCTTGCGTATATACGTTGTATCAATCTCATCAAGCTACATCAAGTTGGTAATATACTACCACGATCAAACCACACGATGTACCACACAACTCATGTACTCATAGCAATAACTTTCGACCACAATAACTACTCATTGCCAAACCCGGTACCGATAGTATACCTTATATCAAATAAAACATTGTTCCAAACCTTCACAACACTACTAATGATGAAAGAAACATGTAGAAAATCATCACCACCCAGCAAATCAATCGTCAAATTCTAGGCTGACAAATGAAATTCTTTTTCAAACATACATCACCCAAATCTGATTGCACTAATTCCGGATCCATTAACCTCATCTCACCTAGTACAAGCTGCTTGATCAGTAGGCCACACCAAATGCCACCTAGAGCCACATACGACACAAGACGTGTACCCAATAAGCAACAACTCAAATATAACCAAATTGGAAAGAGAACAAAATAAGAGAACTATCCAACAACAGATACAACCAAAAAAGAAAAATGCTATGATTCCATCCGACAAGTGAGAAGCAAAACACGCGGAATGAGCACAAAGAATCATATCCCAAAAAAGCTCTGATGTAGTGCATAACCCGATCCAAAATAACAATCCATATAAGGATACTCGTCGAGTCCAAATGCTCATACCCAATAAACATGTGTATATCAACAACAAGCATGTGAAGTGCATGACCATAACCATGGGAAGATGGATAACACAGTATACCATACAAGAAAAGCATGACAAAGGTGTTATAAGTAATTCGACATCTCAAGAAGGCCTAAACTGAACCACATCAAACGTGTGAATAGCTAAATAGTCTCATAACCCGTCGTAACACAAGAGAGTAACACACGGAACATATCAGGGCATGAATAAGATCAATTCTAGCCGATGACATACCCCTAGCAATTTCTGTGCTAGGTAAATAAACCCGATCAGATGTAGAATACACATTCTCATCGGCCCTATCAATGGGCCCCTAAATCAATTTAGATCATCCCAAAATAGGTAAAAATAACATTCCACAAAGTCCACAATGACTTATCCATAACACATAAAATCGACTGTCTAACCCTCAACTCACCTTCACAGCCGCAACCAAGGAATAGTCTGCCTCTGAGAATATTAAATCTCTAAACCTCAAGAATAAAGGAATCTACATATCTGATCTTTAATTGTTCCATCTAAATAACTTCCATATCATGCATACACAATCAACTCGTGAGAAATACTCCTATAAATCTTCTATGACATGTAGCAAAACCTGAACATCAATAGTCACCAACCTGTAATACTAGTCAAGCATCCGCAAATCAATACACAATGCCTCTTCTACAACACACACCTCCTCCGGCGTTACAAGGTAGTACTAGCAGACTCTTAAACATCTTGTCTAGAACTTATGACCTTCGTTTTAAAATTGAACCGCAATCTTGTCCATGCAATCTCAAACCCACACGGCGCACCGTATCTATTATGCTATCATTTGAAAATACAAGAATCTCATTATCAACTCTGAATCACAAGTATGATAAAAACTCCATCAGTGAGAGACCTTCCACTTAACTTAATTCAGGAGAGACCATTGCAATACACAAAAAAACTTCCATACCCATAGAAGACATCAGTCTCAAGCCATGGTCGTAACCATCGAGAACTCTTCGAAACCCATTTGCACATAACCAAGCTATCATAATTGAATCTCTCTAACTCAACAAAGTTTCGCGGGCTTGTCACAAACCCAATTTCCCTCCGTATGATGTCGTGATGGAACCTAGTCTCTACAACCAGGTAAGCCTAACATGCGTAGAGAAATAGCAGAAATACTACTAAGACTTCAAATAAAACCTTCAAACTATAATAATAACTCAATAGTATAATACCCAACATTTTCACCAAAACCTGGTGGAGCTGAGTCATAAGCTCTACAAGATAGTAATACTAGTCTCGAACTACAATACTTTTTGAAACAAGAAAGAAACTGCAGAATGTATAAAACAGAAGGGGACTCCGAGGCGTGCAGACACAGAGAAGGTATACCTTGAAATCTTCAAAAGTAGCTACTCAAATAAACTTTAGTGTTTGGCACGGGCATACATACCCGGATCTGCACAAAACATGTGCAGAAGCGTAGTATAAGTACACCACAATGTTATCCAGTAAGTATCAACCCTAACCTTAGTAGAGTAGTGACGAGGATAGGTCTAGACACCTACTAGGATAAAATAAACAGAAAGAAAACATAATAACAAGAAAATGGAAAGCGGGGCAATAAGTAATATGAAAAATGTTAATAGCATAGACTAATGAACGGATTATAAGCATAGAGATAACATAAGAGAAGAAATTGAAAACAACCACAATGTTCATATAGAGACAATAACTGATGGAGCAAGGTAGAACAAAAACAACAACAAATGTTCCCACCAAATAATTGTTTACAACACGAGATAAACAACAAGAATCACAACGAGTTACTGCCTCGTGTACAATAAGAATCACAACCGAGGTACCGCCTCATATATATCAAGAATCAAAAAACGAGGTACCGTCTCGTATTCACATTTCTCAATTTAAATTACAATCATGCCTTATACCGCCGCATGAGCCTTACATTTAAATAGTTTTGAAAATATTTTTCCCGAAATAGCTACACGCACTTTAGCCCACCTTATGATGCCCCGTGGCTTCACGTAATTCCCTTAAGCAACATGCACATAAGTCCCATCTTATGCCGCCGCATGCACATTAATCCCTAGCCTTGTACCGCCACATGCGCGTCAATATCACATCACAATAACAACTTGCACAAGTGCCCATAGGTCACAACTTGCCAACAATCAATAATATCAACGTTTCCACAACAATAGCCCATGGCTCCATCACAATATGTACAAGAATGTCAACAATAACAATGAATGTAAAATTCTCAACAAGAAGGATATCCCAACAATTAACAACTTCGCCTCAATGTGATATGGCTTTCACAAATTCAACACCAATAACTCAACAATGAGAAAGATAATGTGTAACCACGAAAATAAATACAAATAACTCATAATGGAAGAGATAACATGACTTCAAATAAGAATAATAGCAATGAAAGATATAACTTGTAACAATGACTTCAAATAATGATAATCAACAATGAAAGAGACAAATGTGTAATAATAAAAGAGGCAACAAGTTCAACTAAAGCATAAGAGCAAATTATCAAGTAGGATGTAGAAGTGTGTTAACAAAGTCATTTAAGGCATGCAAGGATAGGCTAACACAAGTAAGAATAGATTGACTGTGTGAATTTAGTACACGATATGACCATTCAATTAAAGCATGGAAAGAGTCTAAGCAGCTTAAATGGATCAATTACCACATACAACCCGTATACCCACTAGTCACCTTGCGTACGCGACTTTCACATAGCACAAATGACACAATCAATCTCAAATCCTAAGGGGTAGTTATCCCACACAAAATTAGGCAAGACACTTACCTCAACTAGGCAAATTCAACCCTCGAAAATAGCTTTTCCCCTAAACTTCGCCTCCACACAGCTCAAATCTAATCAAAATCGACTTAATATCATCAAACAATGCAAGGGAAATAAATTACAATAGATAAAGCTATAATCATTACATTTTTCACAAAATATCAACAAAAGTCAACTCGAGGCTCGCCCGGTCAAAACTTGGGTCCAATGGTAGATTCCGACTACCCTTGACCCCAAGAGTTCATATATGTGATTAGTTTCAATATTTGAGTCCAAATCGACTCTCAAAACTCAAATTCTTATTTTTCAAAAACATGACAAAGTTTCAAAATATTTCACTTTGATTCACATGATTTTGATGTTAAAATCTAAGATATATTGATGGAATATGATTGGAAATAGATTAGAATCACTTACCCAAAGTTTGTAGTTGAAAATCCCCTCTCCAAATCACCTCCTACCGAGTCTAGAGTTCTAAAATGAGAGAATGTGTTGAAAAATGTCGTCTCCCAACCCTTTGTACCAGCTGTAGTTGTCGCAATTGCGACACAGGGTTCACATTTATGAACCCTCACAATTGCGGAACAGGGATCGCATTTGCGAACCCTGACAGCCTCATTCATCATTGTAATTGCGAACCTGGAAATCTCGCAAAAGCGAACAAATGTTTGCAAATGCGAACCAAGTCAAAACTCTGCTTACTTCGCAAATGCAAAGGGGAAGTCGCAATTGCGACATCTGTGCCCCCACTATCACCTTCGCAATTGCGATAACTGAGCACCAACAACACCAACAATTCATTTTCCATTCAAATCCATTTTGATACATGTCCAAAACTCACCCGAGCCCTCGGGGTCTCCAAACCAAACATCCGCACAAGTCTAAAAACATCATACGAACTCGCTCGCGCGATCAAATCACAAAAAAACATCTAAAACTACTAACGGAATGCTAAAATGCATAAGTTTCTAAATTTCAAGAACTTCTAGAATTGCAACAAGACGTTTGAATCCTATCAATTCAACTCCAAATGATATCAAATTTTACAGACCAGTTCTAAATAGCATAAAGGATCTATTCCAAGTCCCAAAATCAAATTCCGAGCTCAATAGCTAAAAGTCATCCAATAATCAAACATTTCAACTTCAAATTGCAAATTTCGGTGAAACAACACAAATCAATGTACGGACTTCCGAAACCAAGTTCGAAATCATGATGCGAAGCTATCAGAGACATCAAAACACCGTTTCGGGATCATTTTTATGAAAGTCAAAGTTTGATCAACATTTCTAACTTTGGCTTCTAAGTCCAGAATCAAAGGGTCTGAATCAACCTGAAAGCTTCCTAGAACAAAACTAACCAACTCTGCAACCCATAAAATCAGAAACACACATGTGTGAAGCATAAAAAGGGGATACAGGGTGCAACTACACAAAATGACCGGTCAGGTCGTTACATTCTCCCCCTTTAAAAAGAACGTTCGTCCTCGAACGTGCATAAGGACATACCTAAAGTGGTGAATAAATGAGGATTACGACTTCGTATATCATGCTCGGTCTCCTCCTCGACCAGATGACCCTTCAATTGAACCTTGACCAAAGCAATGTTCTTTGATCTCAACTTTGGGACCTGTCTCTGCAAGATAGCCACCGACCCCTCAATATAAGTCAAATCCTCATCCAATTAGATTGTGCTGAAGTTTAAAGTATGAGACGGATCACCACAATAATTTTGGAGTAGAGAAACATGGAACACTGGATGAACCGCAGACAAACTAAGTGGCAATGCAAGCTTGTAGGGCACCTCACCAATCCTCTCAAGGATCTCAAAAGGTGAGGTATACCTAGGGCTCAACTTGCCCTTATTCCCAAACCTCGTCACACCCTTCATGGGTGAAACCCAGAGCATGACTTGATCTCCAACCATGAATTCAATATCATGAACCTTCCGATCTGCATAACTCTTCTGTCCAGATTGGGCTGTACGAAGCCAATCCTGGATCAACTTTACCTTCTCCAAGGCATCTCAAACCAAATTCGTGCCTAATAACTTAGCCTCTCCTGGATCAAACCAACTAATTGGGGAACGACACTATGTCCCATATAGGCCTCATAAGGAGCCATCTAAATACTCGATTGGTAGATGTTGTTGTAGGCAAACTCCGCAAGCAACAAGAACTGATCCCAAGAACCCCCGATATCCATGACGCAGGCACGAAGCATATCCTCCAATATCTGAATGGTGCGCTCAGACTGTCCGTCCATCTCGGGGTGAAATGTTGTACTCAACTTAACCTGTCTTCCTAGCTCACGCTGTACAACTCTCCAGAAACATGATGTGAACTACGTACCCCGCTCAAATATGATGGACACCGGCACGCCATGAAGTCGGACAATCTCGTGGATATATATTTGAGCTAGCTGCTCTGAAGAATATGTAGTCACTACCAGCCGACTTGGTCAACCTGTCCATAATCACCCATACCGCATCAAATTTCTTCTGAGTTCGTGGGAGCCCAACAATGAAATCCATGGTGACACGCTCCTATTTCCATTGGGGAATCTCGAGTCTATGAAGCATACCGCCCGGCCTCTGATGCTCATACTTCACTTGCTGATAATTTAGGCACCGAGCTACATACTCCACTATGTCTTTCTACATTATCCTCCACCAAATAGTGCTATCTCAAATATCTAGTACCGCGAACTATGGGCCTCCAAAAGAATCCACTCACACAACCCATCCATATTTGGCACACATAACCGGACCTGCATCCGCAACACACTGTCATCTCCGATAAAAACCTTCTTGGCATCATCGTACTGAACCATGTCCTTAAGTACAAGCAAATGGGGGTCATCATATTGAAGCTCTCTGATGAGATCATATAAAGAAGACCGAGAAACTATGCAAGCAAGAACTCGACTAGGCTCCAAAAAATCCAATCTAACAAACTGGTTGGCCAAGGCCTGATCATCCATGGCTAGTTGTCTCTATGCTACCGGTAGATAATGCTAAGCTACCCAAACTCTCCTCCTTACGACTCAAGGCATCGACCGCCACATTGGCCTTTCCGGGATGATAGAGAATGGTGATATCATAATCCTTAAGCAACTCTAACCATCTCTGCTTCCACAAGTTAAGATCTTTTTGTTTGAACAGATGTTGTAGATTTCAGTGGTCGATAAAGACCTCACAAGGGACACCGTACATATAGTGCTACCAAATATTCAAGGCATGAACAATAGCAGCCAATGCCAAGTCGTGGAGCAGATAATTCTTCTCATGGGTCTTTAATAACCGAGACGCATAGGCAATCACCCTACCGTCTTGCATCAAAACCGCGCCAAGGCTAACACGTGAAGCATCACAATACATAGTATAAGACCCCGAACCCGTAGGCAACACCAACACCGGAGCTGTAGTCAAAGAAGTCTTGAGCTTTTTAAATCTCGCCTCACACTCCTCGGACCATATGAAAGGAGCACCATTGTGGGTCATTCTGGTCATAGGTGTAGCAATAGATGAGAAACCTTCTGCGAAACAGCGATAATACCCAACCAAACCAAGGAAGCTCCGAATCTCAGTAGCTGAATACAGTCGGGGCCAACTTTGAACTGCTTCAATCTTTTTCGGATCTACCTTGATCCCCCCACTTGACACTACATAACCCCAAAACGCCATCGAATAAAGCTAGAATTCACACTTTGAGAATTTTGCATACAACTTCCTCTCTCTCAAGGTCTGAAGCACGACCCTCAGGTGATGCTCATGATCTTCCCGGCTGTGGGAGTACACCAAGATGTCGTCAATAAACACAATGAAGAATGAATCAAGATATGGTCGGAATAGACTATTCATCAGATGCATAAAGGCTGCTGGGGAATCGGTCAGCCCAAATGACATCACAAGGAACTCATATATGCGCCGTCATGGGATTTATCATGGGGGATTGGGATATATATTTCCATTTCTTCATTTATTTCATGTTATTTCTTGTTATATTCCTTAAATATTACATGTTTTTACTTGACATCTATTCTATACATGTTACTTGATATTTAATTGTTACTTGCCTTAATTTGTTCATTTCCCACACGAATTCTGCTTATTTGCTTCCTGTTTCTACTTGCCTTAACTGTATATTTTAGTTGTTACGTGTTTTACCTATTTTTATTGTTTTATTTATATTATTTGATGCACTCTATATGTTGCTCCGCTTATGTAAGCCATTTAATTGTTATGTACTGATGAATTGGTAAAGTTTGAGATTTCGAGATGTTGGATATTCTCCAGTTATTCTGTGGTTGTTGAGTTGTTTATGTTAATGATTTAAAATTATTTGGGGATCGGGTTGCGCGCCGTAACAGTATTGAATATTATTTAAATGATATGAAGGAATAAGGACGGATTATGATATGAACAGATGATGATATGGTGGGATCGGGTTGCGCGCCGCAACGAATTCGATATGTTCTAATTGTTTGAGATTGTAGAGTTATCCTCGATATTTTGATATGAGACTTGAGACTTTGTTATTTTGGGGCTCTCTAGTAGTTGCCCTTTGGGTTCGTTTATATGAGTTTATTTCTTTATTTCTATTGCTGTTATTATTATTTTGTACATGTTAATTGTAAGTGGCTTTCCCTGGCCTCGTCACTACTTCGTCGAGGTTAGGCTCGGCACTTATAGAGTACATGGGTTTGGTTGTACTCATGCTACACTTTTATACTTCTTGTGCATATACCGGTATTGGTCCCGGTAGCGCTTACCGAGATTGCTCAGATTTAGTGGCTTTGAACACTTGAGGTATAGCTGCACAACGTCTGCATACCTGGAGTCCCCTTCTTTATCCACTTTTACTGTTTACTTAGTATCAAATAGTTGTACTTTATTTCAGACAAAATTTGTAGTATTCTAGTTGCTCATGTATTCATGACTCCAGATTCTAGGATATGTTTAGATTTCGTCATTTGGGATTTTCTTAATCTATTTCAGATTATTACAGTTTATTATTATTAATGTTTTGATTTGAATTGTTAAAACTGGTTAAGTTACATAGCTAACGTTAGTTTGTCTAGTAAGTAAAATGTTAGGCGCCATCACGGTCCCAGGGGTGGGGTCCGGGTCGTGACAATTATCATTTTATGATTTGGTTGTCAAGATGGATTTACCTACGTGGAGTTTATATCTCATATTTTGTTGAGTTGTTGGTAGCGTATCGGATTGACATGATAAGAAAGTTGTCGCCAGGAGTATAGTGGAGAACTTTCTCTTAACACAAGAGATATTGACTGATATAAGGATGAGAGGCAAACCATCCAATATGGTGATCAAATTGGACATGGCCAAGGCCTATGATAGGGTCTCATGGATATTATTGACTAAAGTATTAAGGCAGATGGGATTTGATGAGGTGTTTGTTGACATGATCTTCAGATTAGTATCAAACAATTAGTATTCACTATTTCTAAATGGAAAGGCAAATGGCTTCTTTAAATTATCAAGCGGTGTAAATCAAAGGGATCCTTTATCTCCCACATTGTTTATACTGGCTGCAGAAGTGCTTGGTAGAGCTTTGGATGCATTGTTTGACAATCCCAACTTTATAGGGTTTGGAATGCCAAAATGGAGCCAGAATATAAACTATCTCTCTTATGCTGATGATACAATCATCTTTAGCTCTTCCCATTATGGGGAAATCCAGATGATTATGAATGTATTGGAGGAGTATGAAGCAGCATCATGTCAGAAGGTTAACAAGGAGAAATTAGCATTTTATATGTATGGAAGGCTCTTTCAGATGAAGTCAACACTGTACATCTTATCACTGAATTTCAGAGGAAATAGTAGAAGGCAGAAGGGGTTCTATAAGGATATAATTTTCAAAGTGCAACGAAAGACTACAATCCTGGAAGGGTAAATTATTATCCATAGGGGGAAGGGCAGTTTTGATCTCACATGTACTAAAAAGCATGCCTATTCACTTATTGTCTGAGGTGAATCCACATGCATATGTAATTGTTGAGCTACACAAGATGTTTGCTAGGTTCTACAGGAGTAATTCAGGAAATGCTAGGGAAAAACATTGGTCTTCATGGTATTCTTTATGTCTTCCTAAAGATGAAGGAGGTGCTGGATTCAGATCCCTTCATGATATGTTAAAGCCTATTTGCAAAGATGGTGGAACTATAGAACTAAAGATACATTATGGTCTACATTCACGAGAAATAAGTATTGTAAGAAGATCAATGAAGTATTGGTTCCTAGGAAAGATGGAGCACATGTATGGAATAAAATGCTTCAAATGAGGGATCAAATAAAGCATAAGATTTGGTAGCAACTAAAAAGTGGCAATTCTTACTTCTGGTATGACTAATAGACTAGACTTGGAGCTCTATATCATGCTTTAGGTCCAGATCATTGGTGTAATGAATCCATAATACATGTGGATAAAGTTGTGGAGAATGGGGCATGTAATGAGGACATGTTGAGAGAACTGTTGCCAGATGAGTTAGCATATCATATTATGGAAACCATTACACCACCTTCAGCTTACAATCTGAATGACAAGCCATGGTGGAAACTTGAAGCCAAAAGTAAATTCTTAGTAAAGTCAGCTTGGCAGTACATAAGGAAAAGAAGGCAGAAAGCAAATTGTACAAGTTTATTTGGGTCAAGGGGATGCCTTTTAAAGTCATCTTCCTTATAGGGAGGTTATGGAAAGCAAGGCTGCCCTTGGATGACTACTTTTTAAGGCTGGAATACTTCATAACCTCAAGATGCTGGTGTTGTAGGCATCCTAAGGAAGAAACTTTGGCACATGTTTTCCTAAAGTCTCTAGTAGCTAAATTCATTTGGAAATACTTTTGTGCTCCATCAGGGATTAATATAGAAGGGAAACAACTTGTACAAGTTGTCAATTAATGGTGGAGAAGGTCAGTGAATGCCAGTTTGAAGCTAGTGTATCATGCCATGCCTAGTTTGATTGTATTGCACTTGTGGAAGAGGAGGAACTCAGGATTGCATGGAAAAAGTGTGTCCATCAGTAGGTTGATTTTTAAAATGTCAATCTCCATTAAAATGTTGTTAAAGATAAGAAGGCCAAATCTCATAGGAGTTACAGCTAACCGGCCATATTTACATGATAAACAATTGCACCATATTCCTATTACTTATTTATTTATTTATTATTATTTTTTTATTTGTTTTTTATTTGTTTTTTCTATTTTATATATTTTATTTATTATTTTTTTTTCTTTTAAATATTATTTTTTTTGTTTTAAAAGATTTATTGCACTCATCATTTATTTCATTTTCATCAATGCTTATGTTGCGACCAAACACACTCACGCAAGTATACGCGGTCGTCAAGTAATAAAGTGACTAAAAGTCGGATGTCGAACCCACGAGGACTTATGATTAACTATTAACTAAATTAGACTATCCTAATTATCTAAACAAGAATTAAACCTAAAAATATTTGATTCTAAACTAATTAAATAAAAAATATAAATAATGAACTTTGAACAGAGAAAGAGCAGATTTTTATGATATCAATGTAATGAAAACGATCTAGGGTTATGGGCTATCTAACAATCATATTGTATTCTTATATTGAATTGACCGACTAATTTATATAACTTATTGGTTGACAGGGTTAATATTGTTCATAAGAATCTGTCGAGTTCTTACTCACCTATTCAAGCTAACCTAACGCCTATATGTCTATGGAGTTAGAATCAACAAGAACGCATTTATAATTCCTGTAAATCAACCAAGCAAGACAATTAGGTATATGTCTATCCTAACCACGAATCCGTTCCCCGATGCACGAGTTCAAGAACTTGCCCTACTCAATCCTATATGCAATATAGAATTCCCACTTTCGAGTTTAATTCTAGATTCGTAGATAATATTCAATTGGTAATCAAGTAATTAAATAATTAAGCACAAGATTGAATAAATAAACTAATATGATAAATCAAGAAGTCAAAATCAATATCCGAATAACAATAGTCATGAAAGAACCACAACCCTAGAACGTGAAGTTTAGCTCCATATAGACATGGTAGCCAAACAACAAATCATACAAAGAAACATAAAGATTACTAAGTTTGGTGGGAGAAAGATGAAACTTGATGAATTCCGGCCTCCACAGCTTTGTCGTGGCTTTTTCCCTCTTCCCAATATGTTTGATAACCTAAATGAGGCGTTTTTGGATTATATATTGCATACAAAAGTCGTGGGCCAAAGCTCTCCTATTCCTAGTCCAAATCGGCTTCAGGGATTGATGCTAAGGTGGATGCGACGCATCCACCTCGTCCTCCATTTCAGCTTTGCCTGCGAGGGTGGATGCGACACATCCACCTCGTCCTCTATTTCTCAGGTGCGGATGCTAAGGCGGATGCTATGGGCCGACTTCACTGCTAAGGGTGCACGAAATCTGATCTTTTTCTAGATTGGATGCGACGCATCCAATCTCTCTTCCTCTACCTAGAGCACCTTTTCTTCATATTTTTGCACTCCAAACACCCTAATTCACCATACACAACTCGATTAGTCATAAAACCAATAATTAAATCATGTCGGGCATTTTAAAGATCAAATAACATCAAGAAGCGGTTAAAACATGGGTAAAGTAACATCAACACATATCGAAATATGCCAAACATCACTACTCCACACTTAAACCTTTGTTCGTCCTCGAATAAACCATCCTATAGTAGACGAAACAAAATTAAGCTCTTATCATTCAAAACACACTGCACCTATGACCATGGTTATTTGCACAATTAGGCTCTAGACTATGCATCACATACACTTCCCTTTACTTATGCCCTTCTTTAAACATATTCGAACAAAGACAACATGCTCACAACAACCCTAACCTCAAAAACCGACTCAATGTCACAATGCACTCATGGCTTGAACACCCAACATCATAGAGAAGTCTAATAACGTTACCTATCCCTCGTGAAACCATGTGCCCTCACAACAAGAACAAGAGAGCGAGTTCAATCCACACATTCGAATCTCATGATCAAATATATTTTAATGACTCACATATATCAAAGAAAATCGCTCACTCTCACAAAGAAGTCACATGCATGCAATTGGTACCATAGGCTTGCCCTTAATGTAAATCTCTACTAATGTAAGCTCGCTCGATCTAAAATCAATTAGGACTTTTTCATGGTTGTAATGTGGGCTAAGGGAAAGGTAGGATATATTTTAGGAATAGTGACTCAACCTCCTAAGCACTTTAACACATCATCAAATAACTTAAGCGCAAATTCTTCAACACCACTTCAATTTCACAAATAATATCACCCCAACAATATTTCCTCTTTCTTTAAGCACTACTTTAATTCATACCCACTAGCAAGAACAAGACAACAATTTATTCATCTATATTTTTATTTCTTTTTTTCCAGATTTTTCTCTTCTTTTTTTTTCTTTCAATTTCCGCTAGTGGTGTATTATTTTACAAAATAAGTGCACCCTTCTTTCTTTCATTGGTTCCACTCAAAAGTCACCCCACACTTAGTCCCTTCTTACTTCTTTTAGCGCTCATCTAACAATTAAAGTGCTTTAAGAGGTAAAAGGATCAAAACAATGTCAATTAAGAATAAAAAGGGTATAGGCTTGTAATGTAGGTACCAAATAACAGGTCTACAGGCTCAAAAGGGTTAACTAGGGATATATTTTATTTGTGATAAGCAATAAGCTCAAAAAGATCAAAGAAAGCCTAAAATCATTTTTCAAACCGAGCATCACCTAAAATTTTGCTTCAACTCATATACTGGGCAAGTTCTAGACACAAGTACAATACATGGACAACACAAAAACCTCACCACACATGGCACATGACTCACTAAGGACGATCACATTCCGACTCTCAAGCAATGCAAGTATTCACGGAGCCACGAGATATTAAGTATTAAACACAAGGTGAACATAAGTCATGTAAACGAGACATAGGCGCCACAAAACATGCTATCCAATTTAACAAGGCATCATCAATAAATTCAAATCATACAGAAGATACTACACATGCCAAAGCATAAATATGTTACTATCAAACAAGTCAAGGGCGCCTAGGTTCATCATTCTTGCTCCTTTTATTCCCTAAATTCCTAATCTACTCGGAAAGAAAAAAGCTACCCGGTTCAAACTACATCCCATGGAAAAGAACCGAGGCACAAAGAAAAACCACAGGGGATTATTACTACCTAAAGAAAGCTAAAAGACATATTTTGAATTTTTGTTTAGACTTTAATCCCTCAAGAAAACTGTCTAGGAGATCAATCGTCGGGAAAAGTCTAATTTTTCTACTTTTTTGTTTTTGTTTTTGTTTTTTTTTTCCACAAAAGCTACTACACTTAAGAATGAGTACTACAACTAAGCTAAAATAGCACAGAAACTCATCCAAACGATCTCCTCACCCCACACTTAAAATTTTGCGATGCCCTCAATGCACACTATAAGTAATAAGAGGGTAAACGAGACTCCCTGGTAGGCCAAAGGCCGAAGCAATAGCGGCTCACGAGGTACTCAGACTTCCCCCAGGCATCGTCCTTTGTGTGGGCACCCCATACTTAGTCCTCACCATCTAGCTCGCTTTTGCACTCTTCTAATGGTTTTGCTTCCTATGCTCATAATCCTACAAAACAAAAATAAATACTACAAAATAATAAAAATAAAATAAAATAAAAAGTAAACAAAAATAATAATAATAATAATAAAGCTGGGTTGCCTCCCAACAAACGCCTGATTTAACATAGCGGCACGACGTGAACCACTTTTTGCCTCCACCTCGAACTTATGAATTGAGCCCCTAACATGGCATCCAGTCTGCGGCTATGCTCCAGTGGTGGGGCTACAAAGATAACCAGGACAAGTAATAAATTTTTCACTCTACACTTCTCGGCCTTTAGATGAGGAATGTATTTTTTGCTTTTTGGCACAACAAATTCAAGAATATAGGCACTTCCATCCTCACCCTTTGACCCCCTCATTGGCTCAGATGGCTCTATTACTATCTTACTATCTAAACACAATGTGAAAAAATGATTGGAATGAGGTCTAATGCGCCTTAACTCATGAATTGTACTTCTCTTTACATCCTCATATTTACATACACAAGAATCTTCAAATATAACATTATCTACTTCCTCACATGGCTCTAGTGTACTTTTCTCAACATGGGCATCATCAACAAAAATATGCTTGAGTGATTGGCTCTCCACTTTTAGCTCCTCAATTTGGCGTATAAGCTCATTTTCAGCTTTACACAACTCGTTACTGTTTTGTTGGGCGTTAGACGCATCAACCTTTGTATTCAATTGAGCCTCTAAGTCGTGAATAGTAGTGCCAAATTTATCGATCTCTTGTCCCAATTCGGCTCTTCCTTCTATAAAGTATCTCATCTCATTTGTAATTTTCTCACGTTGAGCCTCATATATTTCTAATCTTTCGGATTGTTCCACCAGCGACATATGGCTCAAAATCTCCACTTTTTCAAAATTATCTTCTTGCTGGTACTCGCTCTCTTCATTCAATTCTTCCATATTGGCCTTCATTCTTGTGATTGCTGCCCTCATTCTTTTCATATCTTTTTTGAGTTCATCCTGTTGCTCTGCTACTTGCCTCAGAATATCCCTAATATATGCATCAGGTTCCATATCCTGCACTTCATTGCCCCTATCAAACTCAGAAACATCATTAGAAAGATAATAATAAGGGCTCAGAGAAGGATGAACAAAATTAGGACAACCATCCCAATGGCCATCTTGACCACCACACATATTACAAATATTCCACTCAAAGGATTGAGATTGTGCGCACAACTCGCTCCTGGGAACATTCTGACAATTTTTCCACTAGTGGGGTCCTCCACAATATGGACAAGGATCATCAAAATAAGAATAACCATCATTCGAACAATTTTCATTCCAAGATGCCATGTTAAAATAAATAACAAATACTAACTAAACTAAAAAAAATGAATAGATAAAAAAAATGTCTAATCTAGAAAAATAGCTAATTTCTAAGTCCCCGGCAACGGCGCCAAAAACTTGTTACGATCAAACACACTCACGCAAGTATACGCGGTCGTCAAGTAATAAAGTGACTAAAAGTCGGATGTCGAACCCACGAGGACTTATGATTAACTATTAACTAAATTAGACTATCCTAATTATCTAAATAAGAATTAAACCTAAAAATATTTGATTCTAAACTAATTAAATAAAAATTATAAATAATGAACTTTGAACAGAGAAAGAGCATATTTTTATGATATCAATGTAATGAAAACGATCTAGGGTTATGGGCTATCTAACAATCATATTGAATTCTTACATTGAATTGACCGACTAATTTATATAGCTTATTGGTTGACAGGGTTAATATTGTTCATAAGAATCTGTCGAGTTCTTACTCGCCTATTCAAGCTAACCTAACGCCTATATGTCTATGGAGTTAGAATCAACAAGAACGCATTTATAATTCCTATAAATCAACCAAGCAAGACAATTAGGTATATGTCTATCCTAACCACGAATCCGTTCCCCGATGCACGAGTTCAAGAACTTGCCCTACTCAATCCTATATGCAATATAGAATTCCCACTTTTGAGTTCAATTCTAGATTCGTAGATAATATTCAATTGGTAATCAAGCAATTAAATAATTAAGCACAAGATTGAATAAATAAACTAATATGATAAATCAAGAAGTCAAAATCAATATCCGAATAACAATAGTCATGAAAGAACCACAACCCTAGAACGTGAAGTTTAGCTCCATATAGACATGGTAGCCAAACAACAAATCATACAAAGAAACATAAAGATTACTAAGTTTGGTGGGAGAAAGATGAAACTTGATGAATTCCGGCCTCCACAGCTTTGTCGTGGCTTTTTCCCTCTTTCCAATATGTTTGATAACCTAAATGAGGCATTTTTGGCATATATATTGCGTACAAAAGTCGTGGGCCAAAGCTCTCCTATTCCTAGTCCAAATCGGCTTCAGGGATTGATGCTAAGGTGGATGCGACGCATCCACCTCGTCCTCCATTTTAGCTTTGCCTGCGAGGGTGGATGCGACGCATCCACCTCGTCCTCTATTTCTCAGCTTTGCATGCGAGGGTGGATGCGATGCATCCAACCCTAGTTCCTCCATCTCAACTTTGCCCAGGTGCGGATGCTATGGCGGATGCTATGTGCCGACTTCACCGCTAAGGGTGCACAAAATCTGATCTTTTTCTAGATTGGATGCGACGCATCCAATCTCTCTTCCTCTACCTAGAGCACCTTTTCTTCATACTTTTGCACTCCAAACACCCTAATTCACCACACACAACTCAATTAGTCATAAAACCAATAATTAAACCATGTTGGGCATTTTAAAGATCAAATAACATCAAGAAGCGGTTAAAACATGGGTAAAGTAACATCAACACATATCGAAATATGCCAAACATCAGACACTTTGTGTGAGCAGGGTGGATCAAATGTAATACAGATGGGGCATGTAGAGGAGACAATGGGGGAGCTTCATATTCTTTTTGTATAAGAGATGGAATAGGTGATATCTTATATGCATAGGCAGATTCAATTGAGGATGCTACAAATAATATATCTGAAGTACGGGCAATACTGGAAGGTTTAAGGTACATGATCCAATTACTGTTTCCACCATGCCTAATTGAAACTGATTCCTGGCTAATGCAGAAGGTGCTGGAGGAGGTTTGGGAGCCACCTTGGAGCATAATCCAGCAGGTGGAGGAGATTACGGCTTAAATGACTAGGGGTGTGTTCCAGGTTGAACATCTACTACGTGAAGGTAATAAGCTAGCTGATCATCTAGCTAACTTAACATTGGAGCAGCGGGCTATGATAAAGTTCCACTCTTTTGAGGAGATGGACAAGCAAGGAAGGAAGATTTTAAATAGTGACAAGCTTCAGATAACCTATATTAGGGTAAGAACAACCAAGCCAAACTCAAAAGGTTGAAGTACTGGATTAACATGAGAATGATGGGGAGGATTCCTATTAGGACCAAAGGATTTGACAAGGGGAAACTAACTGGAGGAGGAGATCACGTGATACTTCCTACTCGAATCCATATGGAGGAGAGTAAGAAGATGTTTTATACTAACATAGTTTTTTTTTGTAGATATTGTGTTTGAAGCTGGAGTTTATGTCGTGGCAAAATCTTTTGGGATGGTAATAGCATCTTCGATGCTCATTCCCAGAAGGTGCAACCATTACATAGACCAGCTCAAAAACATAGAAAGCAAGCAAGCGAGGAAGCCTCACACAAATATGCCATATTGGGATTGCATTGTGTGCCAGTTTGGTGCTGACGGGGAGCAACACACCAAAAGGCCTGAATGCCTTAGCATCTTCTACTTCTTGGAGGCTCTACAAACATGGTACAACAAGGTTCATAAAAGACCATTGATTGCTGGAACACGCAGGAGGCTCATACTAACCAGAAGTGTCTATTTGTTACATGGGAATTTGATTCATTTTGCGGGTTGTTTGTACATCCTCTGGAGGAGCTCCCAGGTATATTCTACAAGTCCTATGCTAGAGGAAGGCAGGCTCAAGAGGATCCAAATCCTAATCACTAACAACAATCATGCATCGATCAATCAAAGTTACAAGAATAATAGGATAACAAGAAGCTAGGCACGGTTCATATACAAATCTGCGAGTGTCCCAGCTACCATGTTAACTCTTCATAGAAGGAATGCTAATCCCAAGAGTAATGTGAAGCAGTTAATCCCCTTGGATTTTCAGTGCTCAAGTTCCTTATCATGTATGCAATATTCCAATATATGGGGCAATTTTGGGATGATCAGTCCTAAGCCGAACATTTGGTTAAGTTTGATCATTCATATGCAAGTTGGGTTAGGTGATTTTGTACTCCTAATGCTGAATGTAATGTTCAGATTTGGTAATATGATGGATGTAATGTCATGCTTTAGTTTTCTTCACTTTGTAAGACCTCAAGATAGTTTTTTGTATTTTGTTCATATTATTAATAAAAATCACCACTAAGTACACAACTTAGTGGTATATTTGCTTAAAAAAATCTAAAGTTACCAAGGACAAGTGGCAGTTATAGCCGGAACGTATGTACATCTTCAATTCCAACTGTCGCCGTACACAACAACATCAACACCAAGATCTGCACGCAAGGTGCAGAAGTGTAGTATGAGTACAACCAACCCCATGTACTCAATAAGTATCCTAACTAACCTCGGCGAGGTAATAGAAGCAAGATCTATAAATGATACTTGTCGATCACCTGTGCAGTTCATAAATTCCACAAGTATAGAACAATTATATGATCAAATCAGGTAAATCATATGTAAAACCACCTTGGTGCTCACAATTCTTTGTTTTAAAGTGTTCAGTCAGCAATCCATCATATAAGGATGATATGCAAGTAAATGAGATAAACATTCAAGGAAATTGCAAGTAAATATGAAATGCAATAACCAAATATCAGTTTGTTGCAACGCGCAACCCGATCCATATGACAATAAGCTAATAGGGCATGTAGCGACGTGCAACCTAATCCCAATAACAATAACCAAATGTGTCATAGCTCACATCAACCAGAAACCCGTCAGTTTTGCACAATCCGCGTGTATAGAATCAAGAGAGAAACATAAGAGAGTGACCCTAGGGGTATGGATCCATATGCACGCGCAAGCACGGCTAATTCAAGGTGCTACCAGCCTGGCGTGGTCACAGGCTCAATATCATAATTCGCCCGGCGTGGTTACATGCTTAATATAACGGATCCACCCGACGTGGTCAATGGCTAAATCACAATCCGCCCCGCATGGTCATAGGCATAACAAGTACAATCCACCTGGCGTGGTCACATGCATAACAATACAATCCGCCAGACGTAGTCACAAGCATAAAAATACAGTCCACCCTATATGGTACAGGCATAACAATAAAATTCGCCCGGCGTGGTTATAGACATAACAATATAACAAGCCCGACATATCAAATGTAATACAGATGGGCATGTAGTGGAGACAATGGGGGAGCTTCATATTCTTTTTGTATAAGAGATGGAATAGGTAATATCTTATATGCATAGGCAGATATAATTGAGGATGCTACAAATAATATAGTTGAAGTATAGGCATTACTGGAGGGTTTAAGGTACATGATCCAATTACTGTTTCCTCCATGCATAATTGAAACTGATTCCTTGCTAATGCAGAAGGTGGTGAAGGAGGTTTGGGAGCCACCTTGGAGCATAATCCAGCAGGTGGAGGAGATTAAGGCTTTAATGACTAGGGGTGTGTTCCAGGCTGAACATCTACTACGTGAAGGTAATAAGCTAGATGATCATCTAGCTAACTTAACATTGGAGCAGCGAGCTATGATAAAGGTCCACTCTTTTGAGGAGATGGACACGCAAGGAAGGAAGATTTTAAATAGTGACAAGCTTCTGATAACCTATATTAGGGTAAGAACAACCAAGCTAAACTCTAAAGGTTGAAGTACTAGATTAACATGAGAATGATGGGGAGGATTTCTGTTAGGACCGAAAGATTTGACAAGGGGAAACTACCTGGAGGAGGAGATCACGTGATACTTCCTACTCGAATCCATATGGAGGAGAGTAAGAAGATGTTTTATACTAACATAGTTTGTTTTTTTGTACGTATTATGTTTGGAGCTGGAGTTGATGTCGTGGCAAAATCATTTTGGATGGTATTAGCATCTTCGATGCTCAATCCCAGAAGGTGCAACCACTACATAGACCAGCTCAAAAACATAGAAAGCAAGCAAGCGAGGAAGCCTCACACAAATATACCAAACTAGGATTGCATTGTGTGCCAGTTTGGTGCTGACGGGGAGCAACACACCAAAAGGTCTGAATGCCTTAGCATCTTCTACTTCTTGGAGGCTCTACAAACATGGTACAACAAGGTTCATAAAAGACCATTGATTGCTAGAACACGCAGGAGGCTCATACTAACCAGAAGTGTCTATTTGCAACATGAGAATTTGATTCATTTTGCGGGCTGTTTGTACATCCTCTGGAGGAGCTCCCAGGTATATTCTATAAGTCCTATGCTAGAGGAAGGCAGGCTCAAGAGGATCCAAATCCTAATCACTAACAACAATCACGCATCGATTAATCAAAGTCATAAGAATAATAGGATAACAAGAAGCTAGGCACGGTTCATATACAAATCTGCGAGTGTCCCAGCTATCATGTTAACTCTTCATAGTAGGAATGCTAATACCAAGAGTAATGTGAAGCAGTTAATCCCCTTGGATTTTCAGCGCTCAAGTTCCTTATCATGTATGCAGTATTCCAATATATGGGGCAATTTTGGGATGATCAGTCCTAAGCCAAACATTTGGTTAAGTTTGATCATTCATATGCAAGTTGGGTTAGGTGATTATGTACTACTAATGCTGAATGTAATGTTCAGATTTGATAATATGATTGATGTAATGTCATGCTTTAGTTTTCTTCACTTTGTAAGACCTCAAGATAGTTTTTTTTGTATTTTGTTCATATTATTAATAAAAATAACCACTAAGCACACAACTTAGTTGTATATTTGCTTAAAAAATCTAAAGTTACCAAGGACAAGTGGCAGTTATAGCCGGAACATATGTACATCTTCAATTCCAACTCTCGCCGTACACAGCAACACCAACACCAAGATCTACACGCAAGGTGCAGAAGTGTAGTATGAGTACAACCAATCCCATGTACTCAATAAGTATCCTAACTAACCTTGGCGATGTAATAGAAGCAAGATCTATAAATGATACTCATCGATTACCTGTGCAGTTCATAAATTCCACAAGTATAGAACAAATATATGATCAAATCAGGTAAATCATATGTAAAGCCACCTTGGTGCTCACAATTCTTTGTTTTAAAGTGTTCAGTCAGCAATCCATCATATAAGGAAGATATGCAAGTAAATGAGGTAAATATTCAAGGAAATTGCAAGTAAATATGAAATGCAATAACCAAATATCAGTTTGTTGCAATGCGCAACCCGATCCATATGACAATAAGCTAATAGGGCATGTTGCGACGTGCAACCTGATCCCAATTACAATAACCAGCTCTCTCATAGCTCACATCAACCAGAAACCCGCCAGTTTCTCATAATTCGCGTGTATAGAATCAAGAGAGAAACATAAGAGAGCGACCCTAGGGGGATGGATCCATATGCACATGCAAGCACGGCTAATTCAACGTGCTTACAGCCTGGCGTGGTCACAGGCTCAATATCATAATTCGCCCGGCGTGGTCACAAGCTTAATATAACGGATCCGCCCGACATGGTCAATGGCTAAATCACAATCCTCCCAGCGTGGTCACAGGCATAACAATACAATCCACCCGGCGTGGTCACATGCATAACAATACAATCCGCCCGACGTGGTCACAAGCATAACAATACAGCCCACCCTATGTGGTACAGGCATAACATTAAAATTCGCCCGGCGTGGTTATAGGCATAACAATACAACAAGCCCGACATATCAAATGTAATACAGATGGGCATGTAGTGGAGACAATGGGGGATCTTCATATTCTTTTTGTATATGAGATGGAATAGGTGATATCTTATATGCATAGGCAGATTCAATTGAGGATGATACAAATAATATAGTTGAAGTACAAGCAATACTGGAGGGTTTAAGGTACATGATCCAATTACTGTTTCCTCCATGCATAATTGAAACTGATTCCTTCCTAATGCAGAAGGTGGTGAAGGAGGTTTGGGAGCCACCTTGAAGCATAATACAGCAGGTGGAGGAGATTAAGGCTTTAATGACTAGGGGTGTGTTCCAGGCTGAACATCTACTACGTGAAGGTAATAAGCTAGCTGATCATCTAGCTAACTTAACATTGGAGCAACGGGCTATGATAAAGGTCCACTCTTTTGAGGAGATGGACACGCAAGGAAGGAAGATTTTAAATAGTGACAAGCTTCCGATAACCTATATTAGGGTAAGAACAACCAAGCCAAACTCTAAAGGTTGAAGTACTAGATTAACATGAGAATGATGGGGAGGATTTTTGTTTGGACCGAAAGATTTTATAAGGGAAAACTAACTAGAGGAGGAAATCACGTGATACTTCCTACTGGAATCCATATGGGGGAGAGTAACAAGATGTTTTATACTAACATAGTTTGTTTTTTTGTACGTATTATGTTTGGAGCTGGAGTTGATGTCATGGCAAAATCTTTTTGGATGGTATTAGCATGTTCGATGCTCATTCCCAGAAGGTGCAACCACTACATAGACCAGCTCAAAAACATCGAAAGCAAGCAATCGAGGAAGCCTCACACAAATATACCAAATTGGGATTGCATTGTGTGCCAGTTTGGTGCTGACAGGGAGCAACACACCAAAAGGCCTGAATGCCTTAGAATTTTCTACCTCTTGGAGGCTCTACAAACATGGTACAACAAGGTTCATAAAAGACCATTGATTGTTGGAACACACAGGAGGCTCATACTAACCAGAAGTGTCTATTTGCAACATGGGAATTTGATTCATTTAGCGGGCTATTAGGACATCATCTGGAGGAGCTCCCAAGTATATTCTACAAGTCCTAAGCTAGAGGAAGGCAGGCTCTAGAGGATCCAAATCCTAATCACTAACAACAATCACGCATCGATCAATCAAAGCCACAAGAATAGTAGGAAAACAAGAAGCTAGACACGGTTCATATAAAAATCTGCGGGTGTCCCAGTTATCATGTTAACTCTACATAGTAGGAATGCTAATCCCAAGAGTAATGTGAAGCAGTTAATCCCCTTGGATTTTCAGCGCTCAAGTTCCTTATCATGTATGCAATATTCCAATATATGGGGTAATTTTGGGATGATCAGTCCTAAGCCAAACATTTGGTTAAGTTTGATCATTCATATGCAAGTTGGGTTAGGTGATTATGTACTACTAATGCTGAATGTAATGTTCAGATTTTATAATATGATTGATGTAATGTCATGCTTTAGTTTTCTTCACTTTGTAAGACCTCAAGATAGTTTTTATGTATTTTGTTCATATTATTAATAAAAATCACCCCTAAGCACACAACTTAGTGGTATATTTGCTTAAAAAATCTAAAGTTACCAAGGACAAGTGGCAGTTATAGCCGGAACGTATGTACATGTTCAATTCCAACTCTCGCCGTACACAACAACATCAACACCAAGATCTGCACGCAAGGTGCAGATATGTAGTATGAGTACAACCAATCCCACGTACTCAATAAGTATCCTAACTAACCTTGGCGATGTAATAGAAGCAAGATCTATAAATGATACTCGTCGATTACCTGTGCAGTTCATAAATTCCACAAACATAGAACAAATATATGATCAAATTAGGTAAATCATATGTAAAGCCACCTTGGTGCTCACAATTCTTTGTTTTAAAGTGTTCAGTCAGCAATCCATCATATAAGGAAGATATGCAAGTAAATGAGGTAAATATTCAAGGAAATTGCAAGTAAATATGAAATGCAATAACCAAATATCAGTTTGTTGCAATGCGCAACCCGATCCATATGACAATAAGCTAATAGGGCATGTTGCGACGTGCAACCTGATCCCAATTACAATAACCAGCTCTCTCATAGCTCACATCAACCAGAAACCCTCCAGTTTCTCACAATCCGCGTGTATAGAATCAAGAGAGAAACATAAGAGAGTGACCCTAGGGGGATGGATCCATATGCACACGCAAGCACGGATAATTCAACTTGCTACCAGCCTGGCGTGGTCACAGGCTCAATATCATAATTCACCCGGCGTGGTCACAAGCTTAATATAACGGATCCGCCCGACATGGTCAATGGCTAAATCACAATCCGCCCAGCGTGGTCACAGGCATAACAATACAATCCACCCGGCGTGGTCACATGCATAACAATACAATCCGCCTGGTGTGGTCACATGCATAACAATACAGCCCACCCTATGTGGTACAGGCATAACATTAAAATTCGCCTGGCGTGGTTATAGGCATAACAATACAACAAGCCCGACGTATCAAATATAATACAGATGGGCATGTAGTAGAGACAATGGGGGATCTTCATATTCTTTTTATATATGAGATGGAATAGGTGATATCTTATATGCATAGGCAGATTCAATTGAGGATGATACATATAATATAGTTGAAGTATAGGCAATACTGGAGGGTTTAAGGTACATGATCCAATTACTGTTTCCTCCACGCATAATTGAAACTGATTCCTTGCTAATGCAGAAGGTGGTGAAGGAGGTTTGGGAGCCACCTTGGAGCATAATACAGCAGGTGGAGGAGATTAAGGCTTTAATGACTAGGGGTGTGTTCCAGGCTGAACATCTACTACGTGAAGGTAATAAGCTAGCTGATCATCTAGCTAACTTAACATTAGAGCAGTGGGCTATGATAAAGGTCCACTCTTTTGAGGAGATGGACACGCAAGGAAGGAAGATTTTAAATAGTGACAAGCTTCCGATAACCTATATTAGGGTAAGAACAACCAAGCCAAACTCTAAAGGTTGAAGTACTAGATTAACATGAGAATGATGGGGAGGATTTTTGCTAGGACCGAAAGATTTGACAAGGGAAAACTAACTGGAGGAGGAGATCACGTGATACTTCCTACTCGAATCCATATGGGGGAGAGTAACAAGATGTTTTATACTAACATAGTTTGTTTTTTTGTACGTATTATGTTTGGAGCTGGAGTTTATGTCGTGGCAAAATCTTTTTGGATGGTATTAGCATGTTCGATCCTCATTCCCAGAAGGTGCAACCACTACATAGACCAGCTATAAAACATAGAAAGTAAGCAATCGAGGAAGCCTCGCACAAATATACCAAACTGGGATTGCATTGTGTGCCAGTTTGGTGCTGACAGGGAGCAACACACCAAAAGGCCTGAATGCCTTAGAATTTTCTACCTCTTGGAGGCTCTACAAACATGATACAACAAGGTTCATAAAAGACCATTGATTGTTGGAACACACAGGAGGCTCATACTAACCAGAAGTGTCTATTTGCGACATGGGAATTTGATTCATTTAGCGGGCTGTTTAGACATCATCTGGAGGAGCTCCCAAGTATATTCTACAAGTCCTATGCTAGAGGAAGGCAGCCTCAAGAGGATCCAAATCCTAATCACTAACAACAATCACACATCGATCAATCAAAGTCACAGGAATAGTAGGATAACAAGAAGCTAGACACGGTTCATATACAAATCTGCGGGTGTCCCAGCTATCATGTTAACTCTACATAGTAGGAATGCTAATCCCAAGAGTAATGTGAAGCAGTTAATCCCCTTGGATTTTCAACGCTCAAGTTCCTTATCATGTATGCAATATTCCAATATATGGGGTAATTTTGGGATGATCAGTCCTAAGCCAAACATTTGGATAAGTTTGATCATTCATATACAAGTTGGGTTAGGTGATTATGTACTACTAATGCTGAATGTAATGTTCAGATTTGATAATATGATTGATGTAATGTCATGCTTTAGTTTTCTTCACTTTGTAAGACCTCAAGATAGCTTTTTTGTATTTTGTTCATATTATCAAAAACAATCAACACTAAGTAAACAACTTAGTGGTATATTTGCTTAAAAAAATCTAAAGTTACCAAGGACAAGTGGCAGTTATACCCGGAACATATGTACATCTTCAGTTCCAACTCTCGCCATACACAGCAACATCAGCACCAAGATCTGCACGCAAGGTACAGAAGTATAGTATGAGTACAACCAACCCCATGTACTCAATACGTATCCTAACTAACCTTGGCGAGGTAATAGAAGAAAGATCTATAAATGATACTCGTCGATCACCTGTGCAGTTCATAAATTCCACAAGTATAGAACAAATATATGATCAAATCAGGAAAATCATATGTAAAGCCGCCTTGGTGCTCACAATTCTTTGTTTTAAAGTGTTCAGTCAGCAATCCATCATATAAGGAAGATATGCAAGTAAATGAGGTAAACATTCAAGGAAATTGCAAGTAAATATGAAATGCAATAACTAAATATCAGTTTGTTGCAATGCGCAACCCGATCCATATGACAATAAGCTAATAGGGCATGTTGCGACGTGCAACCTGATCCCAATTACAATAACCAGCTCTCTCATAGCTCACATCAACCAGAAACCCACCAGTTTCTCACAATCCGCGTGTATAGAATCAAGAGAGAAACATAAGAGAGTAACCCTAGGGGGATGGATCCATATGCACATGCAAGCACAGCTAATTCAACGTGCTACCAGCCTGGCGTGGTCACAGGCTCAATATCATAATTTGCCCGGTGTGGTCACAAGCTTAATATAACGGATCCGCCTGACATGGTCAATGGCTAAATCACAATCCGCCCAGCATGGTCACAGGCATAACAATACAATCCACCCGGCATGGTCACATGCATAACAATATAATCCGCCTGACGTGGTCAAAAGCATAACAATACAGCCCACCCTATGTGGTACAGGCATAACATTAAAATTCGCCCGGCGTGGTTATAGGCATAACAATACAACAAGCCCGATGTATCAAATGTAATACAGATGGGCATGTAGTGGAGACAATGGGGGATCTTCATATTCTTTTTGTATATGAGATGGAATAGGTGATATCTTATATGCATAGGCAGATTCAATTGAGGATGATACATATAATATAGTTGAAGTATAGGCAATACTGGAGGGTTTAAGGTACATGATCCAATTACTGTTTCCTCCACGCATAATTGAAACTGATTCCTTGCTAATGCAGAAGGTGGTGAAGGAGGTTTGGGAGCCACCTTGGAGCATAATACAGCAGGTGGAGGAGATTAAGGCTTTAATGACTAGGGGTGTGTTCCAGGCTGAACATCTACTACGTGAAGGTAATAAGCTAGCTGATCATCTAGCTAACTTAACATTAGAGCAGTGGGCTATGATAAAGGTCCATTCTTTTGAGGAGATGGACACGCAAGGAAGGAAGATTTTAAATAGTGACAAGCTTCCGATAACCTATATTAGGGTAAGAACAACCAAGCCAAACTCCAAAGGTTGAAGTACTAGATTAACATGAGAATGATGGGGTGGATTTTTGTTAGGACCGAAAGATTTGACAAGGGAAAACTAACTGGAGGAGGAGATCACGTGATACTTCCTACTCGAATCCATACGGGGGAGAGTAACAAGATGTTTTATACTAACATAGTTTATTTTTTTGCACGTATTATGTTTGGAGCTGGAGTTTATTTCGTGGCAAAATCTATTTGGATGGTATTAGCATGTTCGATGCTCATTCCCAGAAGGTGCAACCACTACATATACCAGCTCAAAAACATAGAAAGCAAGCAATCAAGGAAGCCTCACACAAATATGCCAAACTGGGATTGCATTGTGTGCCAGTTTGGTGCTGACAGGGAGCAACACACCAAAAGGCCTGAATGCCTTAGAATTTTCTACCTCTTGGAGGCTCTACAAACATAGTACAACAAGGTTCATAAAAGACCATTGATTGTTGGAACACGCAGGAGGCTCATACTAACCAGAAGTGTCTATTTGCGACATGGGAATTTGATTCATTTAGCAGGCTGTTTGGACACCATCTGGCAGGACATGGCCATGGCAGGACGCAGGACATGACTAGACTCAGGACATGGTAGGACGTTGAACATGGTAGGGCGTGGCCATGGCACGGCGTTAGATGTCGCATGACATGGCAGGACGCAAGACATGGCAAGGCGTGGCCATGGAATAGCGTCGGACGTGGCAGGACATGGCCATGTGTCACGCCCCGAACCTAGGAGCGAGACAAGCACCCCGTGCCTCACCTAACCTGGCGTACCAAATTGCGACTAAGGGACTCTGAACACATAATGTCATACTTTGGCCATGGGGCCACCTTGCAAGACAATTTGCGAAGCAAAATATAAAACTGAATGGAAACTAGCACTAACTAAATATCAATATAAAGCTAGGCCGTCATAGCTACTACAGCTGACAAACCACCAATTTATACAAACCCAACATAATGCACTAACCAACAAGATATGCCTACAAGCCTCTACTGATAGATGTACTGTGATCGGAACAGGGCCCCGACCTACCCATAACATATATACAGATATACATAAGATGTACACAAAACTCTAGTCCTGGCAACTCCGAAAGACGTGGAGCTTACCGATCAGGCGGAACTCGGAAAACACCTACTGAGGAGGTCTACCCGTCTGTCTGTCTGAACCTGCACGCATGAAATGCAGCGCCCCCAAAAAAGGGACGTCAGTACGAAATAATGTACCGAGTATGTAAGGCAATAAAATAACTGAAATCTGAAACTGAACTGATAATATGATAACTGAAATTAACTGGGAGTCAAAGATGATCTGGAGATATACTTACCTGCTGATACTGACTCAACTCCTTCAATATAGTAAGTAAAATTATTGTACGGCCTTATAAGGCTCGGTATATATAACTGCTCTGCCATAGTAGGCTCGCTTATAGGCGCTCGGCCATACTAGGCTATGTATCTCGACCATGCTGGGCTCGCTCATAGGCGCTCGGCCACAGTAGGCTCGGTATATAACTTTCCATCTGATCAGTGGTTGCCCAATAGGGGCCTGCCCATCGATTATAGCTCGATGGTAATGAAAATACTGTAATACTGTATATATAGGCTTGCTGCTCTCTTGACTGAAAGAAGACAATACTAAAATTGAATATAGAGTCTCGATAAGGAATAATATTGTAACTTATGAGACTAGAATAGTGTGAATAAATTCATGAATATGAACTTCTCTTTTTGTCTCATTACTAACACATGTAGCTACGAGATCATGCCAAAATGAAGGAAGGCTTAGCCTTAACATACCTTATCACAATCTTTGCAATCACCAAGTTGAACTCATCTCTTCGCACCTTAATCTACAAGAATGATAATAATACTATCGTTAAGTTACGAAAGGTACAACTATCGCACAACGAACGACAAACCTATTTTGTATTAAAACGGGCAGCATCTCCCCTATAATATGCCCTTCCTCCAACTTCAAGATAACACCAACAATACAAGGACAGAACAATAACAACATATATACATCATTTTCCAGCCCTATATACACCATCAAATACTACAAAACAGCCCAACACACCCCAATCTCTTCGTACACAAAACGACCACCGTAGTAGTGTCAAACGACCCGAAAATGTTATGACGAACGACCAGCCAACCACCCTACATTTATATGGTGTTTATAAACCCCCTTCCTCCTCCAAAACTCCACAAAATAGTAATAAAACACGCAGCCCAACAGTAACACAAAACAGTCCACAAAACAGTCCGCTACAAGTGAATAACTCGAACTCACGGCTTCCGATCACCATCCCGTGAGTTCTTACAAGTATAGAACGACTTACCATGAATTTACAGAAGAAAAAATGGATGAAAGAGAGCAGTAAACGCACCTTATTTGTTGGATAACTCAGCTCCTATCTTGGTTCTTCAAACTCTAAGTTTTACCTCCAATTGGAACTTGAAAGGGAGAGAAAATCAATTAGGGTTTGTGGGAAATTTTTAGGAGGATTCTTTGCAGAGCTTATGTCTGGTTATTATGCTCTATTTTAAGTCTAATATATGAAGAAAATAGGCCCTTAAAAGGCCTCTTTGGACGACCCGAAATGGCCCATTTTTGGGCTTTCATTTAAGCAAGTAGGTGACACACCTACTTGTCACCTAGCAGCTTGCGCAGTATCGCAAAAATGCACATATCTCTCTACTCCAATGTCGTATTGACAAATGGTTTAATGCGTTGGAAAATAGACTCATAGATCTTTAATTTGATGTGTGGAACACACCATAACTCTAAGTATATTGGGAGAAAATTGTAGTTACATTTGACCCAAAGTTTCAGTAAAACTTATGAATGTAACTTGTGATGACTTTCATCGACTTTTGTTCCACAACTCGCTTGACTTAAAAACATAACACACGGATGTAATACGACTAATATAAATCATAACATAATCTCTTTATCATGTTAATCACCCTAGTCTCACCCCAAAGGTACATGTTATAACATTCCCAACTTGTCGACTTTCGATGAAACATTGTTTTATTTAATTGCTTTAGCTTCTGAACTGTCCAACCCTCTTTGTACTTGTTGTTCATGATCTTCAATATTTGTAACCTCAGAGGTAACATGATTAACTTACTTTATATACTTTTAAATATTATCTCATTTTTTTATCCTACATTAGTTTGCTTACGACGCATTTTTACATACGAAAATATAGGGTGTAACATCACTCCCCCTTGGGAACATTCGTCCTCGAATGTTTACTCTTGGAGACTTTGGAAACTTTTTCCAGAGTATCCTTCGTACACTAGGTTAAAACCAACCTGCACGTAGCCAGAAACATACTATGCATGCCACACATGGCCAATCTTTATAAATAGCAGCAATTTGCCTCACCGACCGTAAATCATAAATATTGAAAGTGAAAAATAAAAGCTTACCTGATGACCTACTAGCCTACATAGAGCTATGTTGTAGCGTCCCATCTCGAACCATATCTTCATTTTGAAATAGGTGGGGGTATTTAGACTTCATTTCTTCCTCTGATTCCCACGTCATCTCTTCTACATTCTTGCTCCTCCATAAAACCTTTACGGAAGCTACCTCCTTATTTCGTAGATTGCGGATTTGTCGGTCTAGGATGGCAACTGGAATTTCCTCGTATGACAAGTCCTCTGTAATCTGTACATCATCCGTGGGCACCACTCGGGTAGGATCGCCAATGCACTTCCGTAGCATAGATACGTGAAAAATCGGATGGACAGACTCCAATTCTGAGGGCAACTCTAACTCATAAGCTAGTTGGCCCACTCTCCGAATGATCCTATAAGGCCCAATATACCGTGGGCTAAGCTTTCCTTTCTTGCCAAACCTCATCACGCCCTTCATAGGTGATACCTTTAAGAATACCCAGTCATTAATCCTGAACTCTAAGTCTCGTCGCCGCACGTCAGAATATGACTTCTGACGACTCTGAGCTGTCAACAGTCGCTCCCGGATAACCTTTACTTTCTCTATGGCCTGCTGAACCAGGTCTGGTCCATGTAACCCAGATTCTCCAACATCAAACCACCCTATAGGAGATCTGCACTTACGCCCATACAAAGCCTCGTACGGAGCCATCTGGATACTGGAGTGGTAACTGTTATTATATGCAAACTCGATAAGAGGTAGATGTTCATCCCAACTTCTTTTAAAATCCAACACACATACTCGTAACATATCCTCGAGCGTCTGAATTGTGCGCTCGGCTTGTCCATCAGTCTGTGGATGAAAAGCTGTGCTGAGATTCACCTGAGTCCCTAGACCTCTCTGAAATGACCTCCAAAAATGTGCTGTAAACTGAGCCCCACGGTCAGATATAATAGAAACTGGTACTCCGTGTAGCCGCACTATCTCCTTAATATATAACTTTGCATAATCTTCTGCTGTATATGTAGATCTGACCGGTAGGAAGTGAGCTGATTTCGTGAGCCTATCGACTATCACCCATATGGAATCGAACTTACGATTAGAACGAGGTAAACCCATGATAAAGTCCATGTTTATCGCCTCCCATTTCCATGTCGGGATCTCTATAGTCTGCATTAGCCCTCCGGGCTTCTGGTGTTCTACCTTCACTTGCTGGCAACTAGTACATTGGGCGACAAACTCAGCAATGTTCTTCTTCATATCATTCCACTAGTACATATCCTTAATGTCATGATACATCTTCGTCGATCCAGGGTGGATGGAATACCATGAATAATGTGCCTCTGACATAATCCTGTCTCGTAGCCCTGCTACATCTGGAACACACAAACGACCCTTGTATCTGAGAACCCCATCTCCCTTGAGCTCTAACAATGGCTTCTTCTGCTGCGGAACTCGCTCTCTCAACTCGACCAACTCTGGGTCCTCGTACTGCCTTTCCTTGACTTCAGCTATGAGGGATGATTTTGCAGTGTTTTGGATTACAACTCCACTATCCTCAGAATCTACTAACCGAACCCCCAACGAAGCCAATTGATGAATATCTCTAGCTAATTGTCTTTTCTCGGGCTCTACATGTGCTAAGCTACCCATAGATCGGCGACTTAAGGCATCTGCTACAACATTAGCTTTCCCTGGATGGTAGAGAATGTTAACATCGTAATCTTTCAATAACTCAAGCCATCGCCTCTGTCGCAAATTCAACTCTTTCTGCTTGAAAATATATTGTAGGCTTTTATGATCAGTAAATATATCAACATGAACACCATATAAATAATGCCGCCATATCTTAAGTGCATGGACAACCGCAGCTAACTCGAGGTCGTGGGTCGGATAATTCCTCTCGTGCTTCCTCAACTGCCTTGAAGCATATGCAATTACCTTCCCATGTTGCATCAGGACACATCCTAACCCGACACCTGATGCATCACAATACACGGCATAACCCTCTAGACCCTCTGGAAGTGTTAGAACTGGAGCTGAGGTCAACTTGTTCTTAAGCTCTTGGAAACTCCGCTCACAAGCCTCTGTCCATTGAAACTTAGTTTCTTTCTGTGTCAACTTCGTCAATGGTGCCGAAAGGGAAGAAAAACCCTCTACGAACCTCCGATAGTATCCTGCTAAGCCTAGAAAGCTACGAACCTCTGTCGGAGTGGTAGGTCTAGGCCAAGATTTCACGGCCTCAATCTTCTGAGTGTCCACCTTTATCCCTTCATCTAATACAATATGCCCCAAGAATGCTACAGACTTCAACCAGAACTCACATTTAGAAAACTTAGCATACAACTTATGATCACGGAGGGTTTGGAGTACCGCTCGCAGGTGGTCCGCATGCTCATCCTCTGAACGGGAATAAACCAGAATATCATCAATAAATACTATCACGAACAGATCTAAAAATGGCCGGAATAGGCTATTCATCAAGTCCATAAATACAGCGGGTGCATTAGTCAACCCGAAGGACATGACAAGGAACTCGAAGTGGCCATATCGGGTCCTGAAGGCTGTCTTCGGAATATCTTTTTCCCGAACTCTGACCTGGTGGTACCCCGACCTCAAATCAATCTTGGAAAAGCATCTAGCTCCCTGCAACTGATCAAACAAGTCATCGATCCTTGGAAGTGGATACTTATTCTTAATAGTTACCTTGTTCAACTGCCTATAATCGATACACATCCTCAGCGAGCCGTCTTTCTTCCGCACAAATAGTACCGGTGCACCCCAAGGTGAGGTACTGGGCCTAATGTAACCTTTCTCCAGCAAATCTTTTAACTGCTCCTTCAACTCCTTCAATTCGGCAGGTGCCATTCTATACGGAGGGATGGATATTGGTTGAGTTCCTGGAAGCAAATCGATGCTAAAATCAATCTCTCGCTCTGGAGGAATACCTGGAAGCTCATCTGGAAACACATCTGCATACTCTTTGACTATGGGAATAGACTGAAGTGTAGGTATCTCAGCATCTGCATCTCTAACTCGCACAATATGATAAATGCACCCTTTTGCGATCATTTTCCTCGCCTTCAGATAGGAAATAAACCTACCTCTGGGTGTTGGTGTATTACCTACCCATTCAAGGACTGGCTCACCCGGAAAATGAAATCTGGCTACCTTTGCTCGGCAATCAACTGTGGCATAGCAAGCTGCCAACCAGTCCATGCCCATGATAGCATCAAAGTCCATCATCTCTAGCTCAACTAGGTCAGCTGAGGTCTGACGACTACAAATTGTCACCGTACAACCTCGGTAAACCCGTCTAGCAATAATCGATTCTCCGACCGGTGTAGATACCGCAAAAGGATCACTTAGTATTTCAGGCACTATACCAAACTTCCTCGCGACAAATGGGGTAATATACGATAAAGTAGATCCTGGGTCTATCAAAGCATAAGCATCGTGAGAGCAAATGGTTAATATACCTGTCACAACGTCTGGTGAAGACTCCTGGTCCTGTCGACCCGCTAAAGCATAGATACGGTTCTGATTACCACTTGAACTGGAACCTCTACCTCTGCCTCGACCTCTACCAGCCGAAGACTGAGACTCACGCCTTGAAGGATGCACGGACATAGACGATCCTGTTGCTGAACTCGCTGGTTGTGCCATTCCCCCAGAATCTCTATTTGGGCAATCTCGCATCATATGCCCCGGACGCCCACATGTATAACAAGCATCAGAACCTGCTCGGCATTGACCCAAGTGTCCTCTACCACAGATGTCACACCGCGGAGGAAATGACCATGTCTGCGCAGAACCTCGTTGTCGCTGCAAACCCGACGCCCGTGAGCTCTCACCTGGTCCTGACTGAGTATAGCGGTCATACCCGTAACCCTGTAACTGAGGTGGCGGAGGCCTAGGTGGCCGTCCGAAGTACTGGGTCCTATAACTACCCTGAGATTGCTCCTGAGACCTGGGAAATCTCATCCTCTTACGTTGCCCTTGCTCAGCCCTCTCTGTACCCTGCTGTCGACGCCTACCCCTTTCTATATTCTGGGCGAATGCCTGAATCCGGGAGATATCCATACTATCCTGCAATGCAGCGGTGGCACATGCCTCGGTTAACTCTGGGGCTAACCCTGCTATAAACCTATGAATCCTGTCCCGCATAGTAGAAACTATGGATGGTGCATATCTGGCCAATGAGTCAAAACGGAGACTATACTCTCGAACACTCATATTACCCTGCTTGAGGGCTAGAAACTGATCGACTCGAGCCTGTCGGATCTCCCGCGGTAAGTACTGGTCAAGGAAAGCATCTGAAAAATTCTCCCAAATAGCTGGAGGTGTATCACGTCCCCTGGACCTCTCCCATCCCTCATACCAAAGGATGGCTATATCTCGGAGTCGAAAAGCTGCTAGCTCAACTGCCTCTTTCTCCGTGGCATGCATAACACGAAAGATCCTGTGAAGCTGATCTATGAAATCCTGCGGGTCCTCCCTCTGATCTGTCCCCGTGAACTCTGGGGGACTCAAAGCAATAAACTCTCGGACCCTTGAACTCCCAGACCCCTCAGAAGTTCCTGCACTAGCTGATGCCCTAGCATGTTGCTGGGTAGCTACCAACTGTGTCAACAAATGCACCGCACTCCTTAAGTCCTGATCTGATGGAAGTGGAGGGGGAACTGGATGTGCGGTTTCCCTAGGAATCTCCGTAGTTGGTGGAGGAGCCGGTAATGGCTGAGTAGGGGTCTCCCCTTGAGCCTCAGACTGGGCCCCATCTACTGGGGGTACCCTGTTGGTCCCCTCACCTACTACTGTATCTCTCCTCTGGCTAGCCGTAGTCTTCCTAGTCACCGTCATCTGTGCATGCAAACACCAACACATAAGTTTAATTCAAATTTCCTATAACTCAGTTCTATAGCACGATTTAGATTTCAAAGAAGTGTAACAAACTCCTAAATGCCCTGTAGTTCCTTGCTTATATAATGTGGTGCACAACACATCTATAAACAAGACCCTACTAGACACGGCTTGTAGACTCCCTAGGACAGAACTGCTCTGATACCAAGTTTGTCACGCCCCGAACCTAGGAGCGAGACAAGCACCCCGTGCCTCACCTAACCTGGCGTACCAAATTGCGACTAAGGGACTCTGAACACATAATGTCATACTTTGGCCATGGGGCCACCTTGCAAGACAATTTGCGAAGCAAAATATAAAACTGAATGGAAACTAGCACTAACTAAATATCAATATAAAGCTAGGCCGACAAGGCCGTCATAGCTACTACAGCTGACAAACCACCAATTTATACAAACCCAACATACTGCACTAACTAACAGGATATGCCTACAAGCCTCTACTGATAGATGTACTGTGATCGGAACAGGGCCCCGACCTACCCATAACATATATACAGATATACATAAGATGTACACAAAACTCTAGTCCTGGCAACTCCGAAAGACGTGGAGCTTACCGATCAGGCGGAACTCGGAAAACACCTACTGAGGAGGTCTACCCGTCTGTTTGTCTGAACCTGCACGCATGAAATGCAGCGCCCCCAAAAAAGGGACGTCAGTACGAAATAATGTACCGAGTATGTAAGGCAATAAAATAACTGAAATCTGAAACTGAACTGATAATATGATAACTGAAATTAACTGGGAGTCAAAGATGATCTGGAGATATACTTACCTGCTGATACTGACTCAACTCCTTCAATATAGTAAGTAAAATTATTGTACGGCCTTATAAGGCTCGGTATATATAACTGCTCTGCCATAGTAGGCTCGCTTATAGGTGCTCGGCCATACTAGGCTATGTATCTCGACCATGCTGGGCTCGCTCATAGGCGCTCGGCCACAGTAGGCTCGGTATATAACTTTCCATCTGATCAGTGGTTGCCCAATAGGGGCCTGCCCATCGATTATAGCTCGATGGTAATGAAAATACTGTAATACTGTATATATAGGCTTGCTGCTCTCTTGACTGAAAGAAGACAATACTAAAATTGAATATAGAGTCTCGATAAGGAATAATATTGTAACTTATGAGACTAGAATAGTGTGAATAAATTCATGAATATGAACTTCTCTTTTTGTCTCATTACTAACACATGTAGCTACGAGATCATGCCAAAATGAAGGAAGGCTTAGCCTTAACATACCTTATCACAATCTTTGCAATCACCAAGTTGAACTCACCTCTTCGCACCTTAATCTACAAGAATGATAATAATACTATCGTTAAGTTACGAAAGGTACAACTATCGCACAACGAACGACAAACCTATTTTGTATTAAAACGGGCAGCATCTCCCCTATAATATGCCCTTCCTCCAACTTCAAGATAACACCAACAATACAAGGACAGAACAATAACAACATATATACATCATTTTCCAGCCCTATATACACCATCAAATACTACAAAACAGCCCAACACACCCCAATCTCTTCGTACACAAAACGACCATCGTAGTAGTGTCAAACGACCCGAAAATGTTATGACGAACGACCAGCCAACCACCCTACATTTATATGGTGTTTATAAACCCCCTTCCTCCTCCAAAACTCCACAAAATAGTAATAAAACACGCAGCCCAACAGCAACACAAAACAGTCCACAAAACAGTCCGCTACAAGTGAATAACTCGAACTCACGGCTTCCGATCACCATCCTGTGAGTTCTTACAAGTATAGAACGACTTACCATGAATTTACAGAAGAAAAAATAGATGAAAGAGAGCAGTAAACTCACCTTATTTGTTGGATAACTCAGCTCCTATCTTGGTTCTTCAAACTCTAAGTTTTACCTCCAATTGGAACTTGAAAGGGAGAGAAAATCAATTAGGGTTTGTGGGAAATTTTTGGGAGGATTCTTTGCAGAGCTTATGTCTGGTTATTATGCTCTATTTTAATTCTAATATATGAAGAAAATAGGCCCTTAAAAGGCCTCTTTGGACGACCCGAAATGGCCCATTTTTGGGCTTTCATTTAAGCAAGTAGGTGACACACCTACTTGTCACCTAGCAGCTTGCGCAGTATCGCAAAAATGCACATATCTCTCTACTCCAATGTCGTATTGACAAATGGTTTAATGCGTTGGAAAATAGACTCATATATCTTTAATTTGATGTGTGGAAAACACCATAACTCTAAGTATATTGGGAGAAAATTGCAGTTACATTTGACCCAAAGTTTCAGTAAAACTTATGAATGTAACTTGTGATGACTTTCATCGACTTTTGTTCCACAACTCGCTTGACTTAAAAACATAACACACGGATGTAATACGACTAATATAAATCATAACATAATCTCTTTATCATGTTAATCACCCTAGTCTCACCCCAAAGGTACATGTTATAACATTCCCAACTTGTCGACTTTCGATGAAACATTGTTTTATTTAATTGCTTTAGCTTCTGAACTGTCCAACCCTCTTTGTACTTGTTGTTCATGATCTTCAATATTTGTAACCTCAGAGGTAACATGATTAACTTACTTTATATACTTTTAAATATTATCTCATTTTTTTATCCTACATTAGTTTGCTTACGACGCATTTTTACATACGAAAATATAGGGTGTAACATCATGTTAACTCTACATAGTAGGAATGCTAATCCCAAGAGTAATGTGAAGAAGTTAATCCCCTTGGAGTTTCAACGCTCAAGTTCCTTATCATGTATGCAATATTCCAATATATGGGGTAATTTTGGGATGATCAGTCCTAAGCCAAACATTTGGTTAAGTTTGATCATTCATATGCAAGTTGGGTTAGGTGATTATGTACTACTAATGCTGAATGTAATGTTCAGATTTGATAATATGATTGATGCAATGTCATGCTTTAGTTTTCTTCACTTTGTAAGACCTCAAGATAGTTTTTTTGTATTTTGTTCATATTATCAAAAACAATCAACACTAAGTAAACAACTTAGTGGTATATTTGCTTAAAAAATCTAAAGTTACCAAGGACAAGTGGCAGTTATACCCGGAACGTATGAACATCTTCAATTCCAACTTTCGCCGTACACAGCAACATCAGCACCAAGATCTGCACGCAAGGTACAGAAGTGTAGTATGAGTACAACCAACCCCATGTACTCAATACGTATCCTAACTAACCTTGGCGAGGTAATAGAAGCAAGATCTATAAATGATACTCGTCAATCACCTGTGCAGTTCATAAATTCCACAAGTATAGAACAAATATATGATCAAATCAGGAAAATCATATGTAAAGCCACCTTGGTGCTCACAATTCTTTGTTTTAAAGTGTTTAGTCAGCAATCCATCATATAAGGAAGATATGCAAGTAAATGAGGTAAGCATTCAAGGAAATTGCATGTAAATATGATATGCAATAACCAAATATCAGTTTGTTGCAACGCGCAACCCGATCCATATGACAATAAGCTAATAAGGCATGTTGCGACATGCAACCTGATCCCAATAACAATAACCAGCTCTCTCATAGCTCACATCAACCAGAAACCCGCCAGTTTCGCACAATCCGCATGTATAGAATCAAAAGAGAAACATAAGAGAGTTACCCTAGGGGGATGGATCCATATCCACGCGCAAGCACGGCTAATTCAACGTGCTACCAGCCTGGCGTGGTCACATGCTCAATATCATAATTCGCCCGGTGTGGTCACAGGCTTAATATAACGGATCTGCCCGACGTGGTCAATAGCTAAATTACAATCCGCCCAGCGTGGTCGCAGGCATAACAATACAATCCACCCGGCGTGGTCACATGCATAACAATACAATCCGCCCGACATGGTCAAAAGCATAACAATACAGCCCACCCTATGTGGTACAGGCATAACAATAAAATTTGCCCGGCGTGGTTATAGACATAACAATACAACAAGCCGACGTATCAAATGTAATACAGATGGGCATGTAGTGGAGACAATTGGGGATCTTCATATTCTTTTTGTATAAGAGATGAAATAGGTGATATCTTATATGCATAGGCAGATTCAATTGAGGATGATACAAATAATATAGTTGAAGTACAGGCAATACTGGAGGGTTTAAGGTACATGATCCAATTACTGTTTCCTCCATGCATGATTGAAACTGATTCCTTGCTAATGTAGAAGGTGGTGAAGGAGGTTTGGGAGCCACCTTGGAGCATTATCCAGCACATGGAGGAGATTAAGGCTTTAATGACTAGGGGTGTGTTCGAGGCTGAACATCAACAATGTGAAGGTAATCAGCTAGCTGATCATCTAGCTAACTTAAACATAGACCAGCTCAAAAACATAGAAAGCAAGCAATCGAGGAAGTCTCACACAAATATGCCAAACTAGGATTGCATTGTGTGCCAGTTTGGTGCTGACGGGGAGCAACACACCAATAGGCCTGAATGCCTTAGCATTTTCTACTTCTTGGAGGCTCTACAAACATGGTACAACAAGGTTCATAAAAGACCATTGATTGCTGGAACACGCAGGAGGCTCATACTAACTAGAAGTGTCTATTTGCAACGTGGGAATTTGATTCATTTTGCGGGCTGTTTGTACATCATCTGGACAAGCTCCCAGGTATATTCTACAAGTCCTATGCTAGAGGAAGGCAGGCTCAAGAGGATCCAAATCCTAATCACTAACAACAATCACGCATCGATCAATCAAAGTCACAACAATAATAGGATAACAATAAGCTAGACACGGTTCATATACAAATCTGCAGGTGCCCCAGCTATCGTGTTAACTCTTCATAGAAGGAATGCTAATCCCAAGAGTTATGTGAAGCAGTTAATCCCCTTGGATTTTCAGTGCTCAAGTTCCTTATCATGTATGCAATATTCCAATATATGGGGCAATTTTGGGATGATCAGTCCTAAGCCAAACATTTGGTTAAGTTTCTATCATTCATATGCAAGTTGGGTTAGGTGATTATGTACTCCTAATACTGAATGTAATGTTCAGATTTGATAATAGGATTGATGTAATGTCATGCTTTAGTTTTCTTCACTTTGTAAGATCTCAAGATAGTTTTTTTGTCTTTTGTTCATATTATTAATAAAAATCACCACTAAGCACACAACTTAATGGTATATTTTCTTAAAAAAATATAAAGTTACTAAGGATAAGTGGCAGTTATAGCCGGAACGTACGTACATCTTCAATTCCAACTCTCGCTGTACACAGCAACATCAGCTCCAAGATCTGCACGCAAGGTGCCGAAGTGTAGTATGAGTACAACCAACCCCATGTACTCAATAAGTATCCTAACTAACCTTGGCAAGGTAATATAAGCATGATCTATAAATGATACGCGTCGATCACCTGTGCAGTTCATAAATTCCACAAGTATAGAACATATATATGATCAAATCAGGTAAATCATATGTAAAGCCACCTTGATGCTGACAATTCTTTGTTTTAAAGTGTTCAGTCAGTAATCCATCATATAAGGAAGATATGGAAGTAAATGAGGTAAACATTCAAGGAAATTGCAAGTAAATATGAAATGCAATAACCAAATATCAGTTTATGCAATGCGCAACCCGATCATATGAAAGTTAGCTAATAAGGCATGTTGCGGCGTGCAACCTAATCCCAATAACAATAACCAGCTCTCTCATAGCTCACGTCAACCAGAAACCCGTCGGTTTCTCACAATCCGTGTGTATAGAATCAAGAGAGAAACATGAGAGAGTGACCCTAGGGGGATGGATCCATATCCACGCACAAGTACGGCTAATTCAACGTGCTACCAGCTTAGCGTGGTCACAGGCTCAATATCATAATTCGCTTGGCGTGGTCACAGGCTTAATATAACGGATTCGCCCGACGTGGTCAATGGCTAAATCACAATCCACCCAGCATGGTCACAGGCATAACAATATAATCCACCCGGCGTGGTCACATGAATAACAATACAATCCGCCCGATGTGGTCACAAGCATAACAATATAGCCCACTCTATGTGGTACAGGCATACCAATACCATCCGCCCGGCATGGTTATAGGCATAACAATACAACATGCCCGACGTATCAAATGTAATACAGATGGGGCATGTAGAGGCGACAATGGGGGAGCTTTATATTCTTTTTGTATAAGAGATGGAATAGGTGATATCTTATATGCATAGGCAGATTCAATTGAGGATGCTACAAATAATATAGCTAAAGTACAGGCAATACTGGAGGGTTTAAGGTACATGATCCAATTACTGTTTCCTCCATGCATAATTGAAACTGATTCCTTGCTAATGCAGAAGGTGCTGGAGGAGGTTTGGGAGCCACCTTGGAGCATAATCCAGCATGTGGAGGAGATTAAGGCTTTAATGACTAGGGGTATGTTCCAGGTTGAACATCTACTACATGGAGGTAATAAGCTAGTTGATCATGTAGCTAACTTAACATTGGAGCAGAGGGCTATGATAAAGGTCCACTCTTTTGAGGAGATGGACACGCAAGGAAGGAAGATTTTAAATAGTGACAAGATTTAGATAACCTATATTAGGGTAAGAACAACCAGGGTAAACTCTAAAGGTTGAAGTACTGGATTAACATGAGAATGATGGGGCGGATTTTTGTGAGGACCAAAAGATTTGACAAGAAGAAACTAACTGGAGGAGGATATCACGTGATACTTCCTACTCGAATCCATATGGAGGAGAGTAAGAAGATGTTTTCTACTAACATAGTTTGTTTTTTTGTAGGTATTGTGTTTGGAGCTGGAGTTTATGTCATGGCAAAATCTTTTTGGATGGTATTAGCATCTTCGATGCTCATTCCCAGAAGGTGCAACCACTACATAGACCAGCTCAAAAACATAGAAAGCAAGCAATCGAGGAAGTCTCACACAAATATGCCAAACTGGGATTGCATTGTGTGCCAGTTTGGTGCTGACGGGGAGCAACACACCAAAAGGCCTGAATGCCTTAGCATTTTCTACTTCTTGGAGGCTCTACAAACATGGTACAACAAGGTTCATAAAAGACCATTGATTGCTGGAACACGCAGGAGGCTCATACTAACTAGAAGTGTCTATTTGCAACGTGGGAATTTGATTTATTTTGCGGGCTGTTTGTACATCATCTGGACAAGCTCCCAGGTATATTCTACAAGTCCTATGCTAGAGGAAGGCAGGCTCAAGAGGATCCAAATCCTAATCACTAACAACAATCACGCATCAATCAATCAAAGTCACAACAATAATAGGATAACAATACGCTAGACACGGTTCATATACAAATCTGCGGGTGCCCCAGCTATCATGTTAACTCTTCATAGAAGGAATGCTAATCCCAAGAGTTATGTGAAGCAGTTAATCCCCTTGGATTTTCAGTGCTCAAGTTCCTTATCATGTATGCAATATTCCAATATATTGGGCAATTTTAGGATGATCAGTCGTAAGCCAAACATTTGGTTAAGTTTCTATCATTCATATGCATGTTGGGTTAGGTGATTATGTACTCCTAATGCTGAATGTAATGTTCAGATTTGATAATAGGATTGATGTAATGTCATTCTTTAGTTTTCTTCAGTTTGTAAGATCTCAAGATAGTTTTTTTGTCTTTTGTTCATATTATTAATAAAAATAACCACTAAGCACACAACTTAATGGTATATTTTTAAAAAAAATATAAAGTTACCAAGGATAAGTGGCAGTTACAGTCGGAACGTACGTACATCTTCAATTCCAACTCTCGCCGTACACAGCAACATCAACTCCAAGATTTGCACGCAAGGTGCAGAAGTGTAGTATGAGTACAACCAACCCCATGTAATCAATAAGTATCCTAACTAACCTTGCCGAGGTAATAGAAGCAAGATCTATAAATGATACTCGTCGATCACCTGTGCAGTTCATAAATTCCACAAGTATAGAACATATATATGATCAAATCAGGTAAATCATATGTAAAGCCACCTTGATGCTGACAATTCTTTGTTTTAAAGTGTTCAGTCAGTAATCCATCATATAAGGAAGATATGCAATTAAATGAGGTAAACATTCAAGGAAATTGCAAGTAATTATGAAATGCAATAACCAAATATCAGTTTATTACAACGCGCAACCCGATCCATATGACAATAAGCTAATAAGGCATGTTGCGGCGTGCAAACTGATCCCAATAACAATAACCAGCTCTCTCATAGCTCACATCAACCAGAAACCCGTCAGTTTCTCACAATCCGCGTGTATAAAATCAAGAGAGAAACATGAGAGAGTGACCCTAGGGGGATGGATCCATATCCACGTGCAAGTACGGCTAATTCAATGTGCTACCAGCTTAGCGTGGTCACAGGCTCAATATCATAATTCGCCCGGCGTGGTCACAGGCTTAATATAATAGATCCGCCCGACGTGGTCAATGGCTAAATCACAATCCGCCCAGTGTGGTCATAGGCATAACAATACAATCCACCCGGCGTGGTCACATGCATAACAATACAATCCGCCCGACGTGTTCATAAGCATAACAACACAGCCTACCCTGTGTGGTACAGGCATAACAATACAATCCGCCCGGCGTGGTTATAGGCATAACAATACAACATGCCCAACGTGGTCATGGGTATAATAATACAATCCACCCGGTGTGGTCACATGCATCCAGTCCAAATCACATCACATAGAGGCAGATATGGAAGAACACATGTATATGATCATTGAATATCCGATTTCATGCTCGTGGACTGGTATACGTGAAATGCTATAGTATAGGCATGTGCAAAGTGTGCTATCTTAGCTCAAATGGGCCATTTCATCACAGAAATTGCAATTACCATGTTTATTCAAGGAATTAGCCTCTTCGTAACCTCAAACATGGCTCAAATAGTTCACAACAATGTTACAAATGCGATAAACATTGTAGATTAAAGCTTAACAGTCAATTCAAGGTATAACAATAGCCTAAGCACTACCCCGAGCATGGATAAATACCTCGATGCTCGCACATGGGCTCAAACCCCACACATATGCGCACCCATAACACATAGCTATCACAAATAATTCAGGAAACTAGGGCCTCAACCAAGTTTAGATAAGAAACGTAACTCAAGCAAGCCAAAACAAATACCGAGCAAGCCAAATAATACTCTAGAAATGCCATCCTGTGCAAATCAACCGACAAACAGCTCAAAACTAGCCAAAAGCAACTCAAAATCATCAAATAATGCCAAAGGAAACAAACCCAAACGATAAAGGTTGAATCTCTAATCAACTGCTCAAAGTCAACCAAAAGGTCAAACCCGGGTGTAACACTCCGTAAATCTGAATTAGTTGTGGATGCATTAATTAAGTATTAATGTGAAGTCCTATCGGGATGAGTATGGGTGGAAACCGTTGTTTTGGAATCAAGACCGATAGTGAGGTGCATAAAACTTAGACAGTGCAAGGACATCAAAACTCACAACCATAGACAATGCAAGGCCATAAAACTCACGGCCATAGACAGTGCAAGGCACTGTCTAGGGCATTAACATCAGCGCCCCTGACAGTGCAAGGCATTGTCCCGGGAATCAACCTCAGTGCCCTAGATAGTGCAAGGCACTGTATTATTGGCACCTCTGATGGCGCCTTGCATAATACCTTTGGTGCCCCTGACGATGCCTCGCACCGACGAGGTTTATTCGAGCTACTTTTATTTTTCTCCTCAATTTTGGGACGTGTTCACTTATTTAAAAGCCCTACCTCATTCCCCCACACCCCAAACACGAAAACCTACTCTAGAAAGGGAAGCTTTCAAGAACATAACTTCCCCAAGGTCCCTCCATCATCCAAGGTAAGTTCTAACAATGATTCTAAGTTAATTTCAATTCTCCAACACCTTATTGACATGGGTAAATCCTTCCACTCATTACATATTCGGTCGAGACACCATTGTTGAGAAAGGAAACCCTAGAACTCTAATTCAAGAAGAGTCAAGTTCGAAAAGGTAATGCTTCTACTCCCTAATCATTTATAACTATGAATTGATGAGTTTTGGGAGAAGAGTAAATGGGTTTGATAAAGAGAACCATAAGAACTATGCTAGGGTTTTAGATTGTTGAATTATGATTGTTGTAAACATTTGGGTAATGAGAAATGGTGTTAGTTACTTCTATTTGGGATGGTAGAATCACCTAGACATAGTAGAATGAGAACATGGTGAAGAAAATACCAATTACTAAGGGCTATGAGGCTTTACACCCATAAGGTGTTTGATAAAATTCTTAAGTTACTAAAATAGGAGAATTATTGCTAATGTTGGTTCCTCTTGATATATATATTGACGTAGATTATCATTGAAAGAGGCGACGAACATCGTGATACTTTTAAAAAGGGCCAGAGCTAAGGTGTGTGAGGCTAACTCTCTTTACGTTTGGAATGCTTATGATTCTCCCTACCTCCCATTCTTTATGACTGTCACGAGTTTCCTCAGAACGTAATTATTCCTTAGTCCCATGAATAGTTGTAGAACTTCTATTCTCTAGATGGCATAGTTTCATAATCGCTCAATATTCTATGAGTTTTAGTTATGACAAATCAATTTATTATGAATACATGTCTTAGTCTAGTTCTATTCAGCATTCCAGTATCATGTAACTCAGTATGGTTCAGTATTTTAGTATCATATATTGCAGTAAGATTCTCAGTTCCTAATTTTGAATTCCTGAATATTGAACACTTGTATTTGGGCATGAGGCCACAGTTTATGCTTTATGCTTTTTTGGGCCTGAGGCCACAGTTTATGCTTTATGCTTTTTTGGGCCTGAGGCCGCAGTTATGTATACGTATACTTGGGCCCGAGGCCACAGTTTAAACACACACACACACACACACACACACATATAATATATATATATATATATATATATATATATATATATATATATATATATATATATATATATTGGGCCTTAGGCTGCAATTTGTTTATTCAGATAAACAGTTGGTTCATCATTCAGAAGAGGGAGTATTCATAACCTTACGTCCTATGTTTAGTTCAGTTATCAGTTATCAGTTTCAGTTTCAGTTTCAGTATTTACAGTTCCTTCTTTCAGTTGTTTTACATACTAGTGCAATTCAAATGTACTGACGTCCCTTTTTTCTCGGGGCCAGCATCTCGCGATGCAGGTAACGATTTACAGGTTGACGATTCTGCTTGCTAGGACATCTCGTATTAGCTATTAGTGAGCCCCAGTCTTTCGGGCATTATCACTTTTTTCAATCTTTAGTCTTTATAGTATTTCAGTTAGTAAGGTATGCCGCTTGTCCCAGTAAACAGTTAGCATTTCAGTATTCTTAGAGGTCGTAGACTATAGTTCAGTCAGTCAGATGTTAGAATACTTTTATGTGTTAGCCTTGTCGGCTACTCATTTATGTTGCAGACTTTTCCGTATCTATGATATGTCAGTCAGACTCTTTAGTAGATCATCATGTTGTATATTTATATGTAGCTTACAATTATACCACATGTTGATCCCGCCATATAGTTGATTTGCTCAGTCACATGCAGTCAGGCACTGAGTGTCGTATTACACCCAGGGCATGGTTTGGGGCGTGACAAAGCTTGGTATCAGAGCATAGGTTCAAGAGTCCTAGGGAGTCTATGAAGTCGTGTCCAGTGGGGTCACTTTTATGTGTGTGTGTGTGCCACATGTAAACATTTGACCACCAAGACATTTAGGATTGTTTCATTTCTTTCATACTCTAGATCGTGCAGTTAGAGCTATGCTTTCCGGAAACCTTCTAACTCGTACAAATTACGTATTTCAAAAAATGCCTGCAAAATGAAAGTACTCCACGAGGGACGCAACTACTAGCCTTGGGGATACGGCTAATGCAGCTCAAGAGGAGGTCACTCCGGCCCAGGGAGTTGCAACGGGTTCAGTGCCTAATGCTTCAGACATGGATGTCAGGGGAGCTATTCAATTGCTCCCCCAAATTGTTGCTACTGAGGCTCAAAGGCAGGGGACAAGTGTTGTTGATGAGACGGGTAGTTCCGGGTTCAGGGAATTCCTCAACATGAAACCTCCAGTCTTGACATGGTCCAAAAAGGATGAGGATCCGCAAAACTTCATAGATGATGTTCAGAAGATATTTAGAGTGATGCATGCTACAGACACTGAGGTAGCAGAGCTTGCTACGTACTAGCTGAAGGATGTTGCTAACACTTGGTATGAAAAATGGGAAGAGTCCCGAGGGGAGGATACGGATCCTGCAACATGGAAGGAGTTTGCAGATGCTTTTCTTGAACATTTTCTACCCATTGAGGTCTTGAAAGCTAAGTTTTTAGAGTTTGAGAGACTCAAACAGAATGATATGAGTGTGAATGAGTATTACTCAAGTTCGTCTCTCTAGCCGAGTATGCTCCGGAAATAGTACGTGATATGAGGGCCAGAGTTAGGTGGTTTGTTTTGGGGCTTTCAGATGACTTGTTTGCTGATGCTAATATAGCTGCTCAGAATAATAAAATGACCATTACTAAAATGGTAGCCTTTGTTCAAGGGAACGAAGATAGGTTGAAGGAAAAAGAGCGGCTACAGAGAGAGAGGGATAGGGAATTCAGCAAAAGAGCTAAGTCTGCAGGAAATTTCAGCCATGTGGGATCACAAGGAGGCGGTAATCATCAGTTCTTCAGGAAACCAAAATCAAGACCTGGTCCATCTTCAACTAGTGCACCAGTTCATAGGTCCAAGTTTAATAAGAAAAACTAGAATTTTAGAGCAATAAACTCACAGTCACAGGCTAGTACGGGCCACAGAGTCCCTGGTTACCCTATTTGCAACATGTGTGGTAAGAGGCACCCAAGGTTGTGTCACTCGGGCACAAATGGTTGCTTTGGGTGCGGTCAGCAGGGCCACTTCTTGAGGGATTTTCCATCAGCAAAGCAGAACAATAGAGGCAATGTAGCTCAGTCCACTAATTCAGCAGCCCATCAGAACTCTCTGGCCCAACAAGGGCGTGGTGCAGGAAAGTTCGGTTATACTGGCGGTGGTTGGAACCGCTTGTATGCGCTGGCAGGCCGTCGGGATACAGAGGCTCGTGGAGATGTTGTCACAGGTATGCTAACAGTCTTCACCTTTGATGTTTACGCTCTTATGGATCCGAGATCCACCCTATCTTATGTAACCCCCATGTATTGCTAAGAAATTTGGGATAGAACCAGAAAAGTTGTGTGAACCCTTTGAAGTGTCCACTCCAGTTGGAGAATCAGTTATAGCTAGACGTATCTATAGGGGGTGTCCAGTCAAAGTGTATCATCACCTTACTGTAGCAGACTTAGTAGAATTGGAGATGGTAGACTTCGATGTACTCATGGGCATGGATTGGTTAGAGTCTTGTAAGGATACTTCTTCTTCATTTCTTCCTCGGCCTCCCAGGCAGCCTCTTTAACCTGCTGGTTTAGCCATAACACTTTCACGGAGGCAATCTCTTTGTTCCTCAACATTCGGACTTGCCTATCAAGGATGGAAACTGGAATTTCTTCATAAGTCAATTCTTCATTAACCTCAATGGTCTCTACTGGCACAATAACTGATGGATCTCTAACTACCTTCTTTAATATAGACACATAGAATATCGGGTGCACTAATGACATCTCAGGTGGTAGCTCAAGCTTGTACGCCACCTGACAAATCCTCTGAATGATTATGTACGGCCCGACATACCTCGGACTCAATTTCCCTTTCTTACAAAACCGCATTATAACCTTCATGGGGGAAACCTTCAAGAATACCCAATCACTTTCTTTGAACTCCAAATCCATGCAACGGACATCCGAATAGGACTTTTGACGACTTTGAGGAGTTTTCAACCACTCCTTAATGATCTTAACTTTTTCCATAGCCTGATGAACGGGTCTGGACCTATCAACTCTTCTTCCCCAATCTTGAACCACCCAATGTGATATCTACATCTCCTACCATATAGAGCCTCGAAAGGTGCCATATGAATGCTGGCATGGTAACTGTTGTTGTAGGCAAACTCTATTAGCGGCAAATGATCATCCCAGCTACCTTTGAAGTCAAGAACACAAGCGTGCAACATATCCTCAAGTGTCTGAATAGTCCGCTTTACCTGCTCATCGGTCTGTGGATGGAAGGTTGTACTAAGATTCACCTGAATACCTAAACCTTGCTGAAATTTCTTCCAAAAATTAGCCGTGAACTATGCCCCTCGATCTGAGATAATAGAAACTGGGATGCCATGCAACCTGACAATTTCCTTTATGTACAACTGAGCATAATGTTCTATTGTTTCGATAGTCTTAACAGGTAAGAAGTGTGATGATTTCGTGAGTCAATCCACAATCACCCAAATCGATCCAAATTTATGAGGAGTGCGAGGTAGCCCTACCACAAAGTCCATGTTAATCATTTCCCACTTCCACATTGGAATTTTTATGTTCCGTGCCAACCCACCGGGCCTTTGATGTTCGGCCTTCACTTGCTGAAAATTTGGACATATTGTCACAAAGTCCACTATGTTCCTCTTTATACCATTCCACCAATAGACTTCCCTAAGATCATGATACATCTTTGTAGATCCTGGGTGCACGAAATACCTAGAAGTGTGAGCCTCGGTCATGATTCTTTCCAGGAGATCATCCACATTTGGAACTCATAGTCGCCCTTGGTACCTTAGTGTACCATCATCCACGCCAAGAGAAAAGGCCATGGTCTTATGTTTTTGAATCCTCTCCTTCATTGTACCAACAATGGATCATTGAATTGGTTCTCCTTGACTTCCACCACAAGCAACGATTTAGCCCTATTTTGCACAATCTCCCCTCCTTCACTAGAATCCGCAAGACGAACTCCCAAACTAGCCAAACGATGAACCTCCTTGGCCAACGGCCTTTGATATGCCTCGAAGTGATCCAAAATGCCCATAGATTTCGTGTTAAGAGCATCCGCTACAACATTAGCCTTCCCCGGATGATACAGAATGTCGATGTCATAATCCTTGAGTAACTCAAGCCATCTTCTCTGCCTCAAATTCAATTCCTTCCACTTGAAAATATATTGAAGGCTCTTATGGTCCCTGAATACATCCACATGGACCCCATACAAATAATGACGCCAAATCTTCAATGCAAAGACCACCGCTGCAAGCTCTAAGTCATGTGTTGGATAGATCTTTTCATGATTCTTGAGTTTCCAGGGAGTAATGTGAGTATGCCAACTCATTAAGTAAAAACAATAAATAAATACTGAGCAGTAGTGACGAGCAATAAAGCATATAACATTCATATCGGGAAATCTCAGTAAAATACCACATGTTTTTAAAAATCATGATTTGAATCAAAACATCTCGTTTAACCCAGTTCCAGTAAAAATCATTTAAAGATATTGTTCAACAGTTTTTAGACAGAGGAAAAATGCAAAGGTGAGCAAAAATGATGAAATCATAAACAGCCCCTCGGGCAAAACATCACTCATAAACAGCCCCTCGGGCAAACCTCACAGTCACTCGTACCACTCGGGCATACCTCACAATCACTCATTCTACTCGGGCATACCTCACAATCACTCATGCCTTCCAGTCACTCAGTACTCGGCACTCGCACACAGTAGGTATCTGCGCTCACTGGGGGTATGTACAAACTCTGGAGGGGCTCCTTCAGCCCAAGCGCTATAATGTGCACAGACAACTCACGTGCTGCACGGACAACTCACGTGCCATAATAATAAAGTATGCGGCAGGCGAGCAGCCCCGATGTACACTCATCCTCACAAATCAATCCCTCGGCCTCACTCAGTCATAAACCTCTCAAGCCACTCGGGCATTTCAGTAAAACAGGGCATTCGGCCCAAAATATTTATATGCATCAAAATAGAGTCATAAAACTGAGTTATGCGGTAAACAAGTATAAACATGACTGAGTATAGATTTTCAATCAAAAACAATGAGAGGATGGTAAGAAACAGCCCCTAAGGGTCCAAACAGCGTTGGCGCAAGGCCCAAACATGGCATTCAGTCCAATTTACAGAAATTCTTTCTAAAACATATAAGTATCATATGGTTTCAACAAAGTATGAAACTTTACAGTTGCTACGGGACGGACCAAGTCACAAATCCCCAACAGTGCATGCCCACACGCCCGTCACCTAGCATATGCGTCACTAAAAATAGTAGAATGAAACAAAATCCGAGGTTTCATACCCGCAGGACTAGATTTACAATCGTTACTTACCTCAAACCAGTCATATCTCTACCCTGCAATGCTCTTGCCTCTGGACGCGGCCTACAAATGCTCCAAATCTATTCACAATCACTACAATACCATCAATATACGCTAATGGAATGAATTTCACATGAAAAGCTTCAAAATTAGACGAAAACACGAAATTGGCTCAAACCCGGCCCCCGGCCCACGTCTCTAAATCCGACAAAATTTACAAAACTAGAAAGCTCATTCACTCACGAGTCTAACCATAAAAATTCATCAAAATCCGATATTGTTTGGTCTTTCAAATTCTTGAAATTACTTTCCAAACATTCCAATCCCTAACCCCTCATTTTCACTAATTACCATGATTAAATAATGGAAAATCACCATATATACAACTATTAGGGCTCAAGTAACTCACCTCAACGAAACTCCCTTGATTCCCTCTTTAAACCTCTCCCAAAAGCTCCATAAACCGAATAGAAATGGTGAAGAATGCACCAAAATCGCAAAGGGTTCTATTTATGGTTTCTACCCAGGTTTTTCGCACCTGCGGCCATTTTCTCGCACCCGCACGACCGCACCTGCCGTCCAAGGAGCCGCACTTGTGTAACTCACTTAATCCCCCAGCTTCCACACCTACGGACTCGCATCTGCGGTCCCTGGTGCGCATCTGCGAAACCAGCCAAACATTCTCATCTCCGCATCTGCGCTCAAGGCCTCGCACCTGCGGGCCCGCAGATGTGGCCAATTCTTTGCACCTGTGTTCCCAGCCTTGGCCCAGCATTTCCCGCACCTACGCACTCCCCACGCGCACCAGCGAGGCTTTCTTTCGCAGGTGCAAAAATAGCAGTAGCAGTAGCAGCAGCTCCAGCTGCAAATTCTAACTTCGGCAAATCCGTTAACCACCCGGAATCAACCCGAGGCCCTCGGGACCTCAACCAAAAATACCAACAAGTGATATATCAACATACCAACTTAGTCGAACCTTCAAATCACTCAAAACAACATCAAATCATCAAATTACCCTCGGATTCAAGCCTAAGAACTTCTAAATTTCCAAATTCGGCAACTGATGCCGAAACCAACCAAACCACGTCTGAATGACCTCAAATTTTTCACACACTTCACAAATGACACTACGAACCTACTCCAACTTCCGGAATTCCATTCCAACCCCGATATCAAATTTTCCACTGCCGACCGAAATTGCCAAATTTCCAATTTTGCCAATTCAAGCCTAATTCTACCACGGACCTCCAAATCACATTCCGGACGCACTCCTAAGTCCAAAATCACCTAACGGAGCTAACAAAATTATCAGAATTCAAATCCGAGATCATTTACACATAGGTCAATATCCGGTTGACTTTTCCAACTTAAGTTTCTACTTAAGAGACTAAGTGTCTCAATTAACTCTGAAACCACTCCGGTCCCAAACCAACTAACCCGACATAATATAATATAGCAGAATAACACAAAAAGAAGTAGAAGTGGGTAAAACGAGGCTATAACTCTCGAAATGACCGGCCGAGTCGTTACATCTACCTCTGTAGACGCTCATCCTCTTGAGTAGGTTCATTCTTGCAGGGTATCTCCTCCATATATTCACCATCACAATGCACTAAGCTTTATGAAACTGTACTTATTATTTGACTTACTTGCATGGTTAGGTTATTAATGGCTTCATCATCTTGTGTAAATCTCTCTTCCACCTTATTTATGAACTTATACACAAGGTCTTCTAAACTATTAATCTCCCCCTTAAGGTGGTTGTCTCACTTCGCTTCTATTCCAGTTATAATAAGGGTATTCATCCCAACCAGAGTCAAGATTGTGCCCATATGAATCCCCATACCTGTACGTACTAGAAATAGAGTGAGACTATTCAGAATATAAATTATAGGAAGAATACATACCTGCTTAACAATCAACCCATAGATGATTTCCACCACACTTAAAACACATAGGACACCGCTGACAATGTTCAGTTGCTAACTCTTCAACCATTTTCTTAGGCTGGTTGTACTCCATCTTTATAGCATTTAGGGTTCAATATCAAAAATATTTTCTTCAAGAGTTATTCAACAAAAGAAATCTTGCAGAGAAGTTAACTAAACAAATTTAAAAATAAGAGGAAAAAAGAACAACAACAACCCAGTAAAATTCGACTAATGGGGTCTGGGAGAGGAAAAAAGAAAGAAACAATTTAAATATAATTCCTGAATTAGCACTACAAACTACTTCAAACACTATTGATTTCCAATCCCCGGCCACGACGCCAAAATTTGACGAGCGCAAAACACAACACAAAATTATGCTCGCTAGTCGAATATAGTATCCACAGGGATTGAATTTAAATAGTGTTTTCGTAGCTTCTAGTTTTAGTTGCTATCCAAGATGATCAACAATTTAGAATTGTGTGATTTAAAACTAAAATTTACTAAAAGTCTAAACTATTAGCTAATGAAAATCTCAACAAGAGTAAGCAAGATGATATCATAGGGAGAAAACATGGGTTGATAGGATAGGTGTAAGATACTTGTTTGGGAATTAACTCTAGTTGATTCATTTCTAAGGTTCAAGTGAGTCTCTCGAATTCACTCTTTTATTAGTTCAAACGTTCAGTAGAAACTCCTCTCTCGATCAAGTCTCAACCTCACGATATGAACTAAGTTAAGCTTGGTGAAGATATGCAAGAATTTATAGTGGATTGATCATTAGGAGAACCTCTTTCGATTATCCTCCCAACTAGGTCTAAACAATAATTCAACTAGCCTCTTTCGATTACTAAGAAGAATTAATAAATTCAACCAACAAGATAATGCAAAACATCACAAATTATGCCTCTTTCGATTACATAAACAAGTGAATATATATGCAACAATAAAATACCCAAAATGATTCAATATATAAAACTAGAGTTAATATCCACAAACAATTCTCAAAACACAACATCCATCAACCCCTAAGGAAGAATTACTCCATGGATATGGATAAATTCATCACAATTAAGTTTAAGCAAAGGAAAACATAAAACATCCAAACCCTTGTCTTGATTGAGGATGAATGGTGAAATCCTTGTGCTCTTGCTTCTCCCTCTTCTCCTTAGCTTCCTTAGGTCTAATTTATGTCAAAAGTCCTCAAAATACCATTTTTCATGTATATATACCAAGTAGGGTTAGGCCCAAACAAATACACCTTCTCCTATGCAAAATAGGACACTTTTCCCGGACAGGACGTGCGTGGCAGCACACCTGGAAGTGTGCTCGCACACTTGGCCGCGCACTTTTCACCTTGTTCTGCCTTATATGCGTGCCGAGTGCACAACCGAGCACGTGGGTGGCGTTCTGTTGGGAATTTGGGAAAATATAAAACATGAAAGTTGTAGCCCTTTTAAATAGATTTCCAATGATATATTGTGTACCCCAAAAGGAGTTCCGAGCAAAATGTTATGTGCATTTATCTGGACACTGCGCAATAGGCTTGTTCGATTCTTCGTTTCGTTGCACTATCATCCGTTGATCCCCAAACTCGATCCCAACTTAATCCTTGGGCTTTTACTCAGACTTCAAAGCTCTAGAATAGCTTGAATTCATTCCATAATATCTACATAGATCAGAATCACTCCTACAAGGCATAAAACACACAATTAGTGCAAAACACTAGCGATTAGAGCTCCAACTCAATTAAAGTGCAGTAATTAGAGTGGGATAAGCGACTAAAATATGAGATTATAGCCTACCATCAGAAGTTTATTTGGTTCTTACACCATAGAGGTGCTTGATATTTTCATTGTGCATTATGCTATATGGCTAGGTTTATGCACCTTACGTGCTTGTTGTTGATAAGCATATGTTTGGGAGTATGAGAACTATGGACCAATAGTTATTGATGAGATTGTTGTAGATTGGGTGGTAGGCCACCAAGTGTATTCTGAGTGGATCGGGTGCACGCCTCCACGAGTATCATGTGTGGATCGGGTGGCACGCCGCCACAGGAATATGTGCGGAGTGAGTTGCACGCATCAATGGAGTTATGATGGTTACAATTCCTTGAGCTTATTTTGTGCATTTTGCTTCTCCTTTATGGGATGATTTCATAGAATTACGCTTTTGTTATATCTGCTAGAAATGTTGGATAGTTCTTGTACTTTAGTTCCATTCCCATTAGTGATCATGCTTGAGCATCTATTGTAAGCGCAACAAATCGTGTTGTATGAGGTTCTTGATGGCATTTGATACAGCCCATCGATTGAGCAGCTTGTACTGGGTGAGACACGGTTATTGGACCTGGAGTCAATGTAATCGGATTTGTATAAGATATGTTTGGAAGAATAATGTCATTAATCAGCTCAAAATTTGGCAGTGGTTCTTGTACTTATTCGTTTGATGGGTAGTTATGAGTTTCTACAAGTTTCTTCTTTATTAGGGGTGTTGTGAAGGCTTTGATTCGGGTTTTATATGTTATGAGGTATTTATTGGTACCGGGTTTGATAATGAGCAACTATTGTGGTCGGAAGATATTACTATGGGCATATAAGTTATGTGGTACATCGTGTGGTTTCATTTTGGGATTATACTTGTCGTTTGACCGCACTACAGGCCAAGCGTAGCCAGTTTTGTAGCCATCTTTACTGCGCTACATGCCAGGCGTAGCCAGCTCTGTAGCCAGGTTGGCCGTGCTATAAGCCTGGCCTCGCGAGGTCTGTAGCCTGGCGGTTAAAAGTTCGCGAATTAAAAGACTCCGACCCGGATTTGGACTCAAGCACCTCGACCCTAACATATAAATACTCCCTAAACGAGTTGAGAAAGGGTGGAACATTATTTTGGAGAAGAAAAAAGGCTACAGAGCACCGTGGAGCAAGGAATCAGCGAGTTTTTCCATGCGTTTCTCTTTACTTTGTAGTTTGATGTCTTTGAACATCATGATGATTATTTATACATTTATGAGTACCTAAACTCTCTCATCTAGGGTTTGATGGAACCTATTGAAGGATGATTTTCCACTACGTTTAATATAAATTTGTCATTGATCTTTCCCTACTTGTTCAACTATATTTTTGTTGTTGTTGATTGAAGAGCTCTCAATTAACTGTGCATATTTAGTGTGTACTGCTCGAGAGAGAGTACACGTTTAGGTAGTCGTTGAACAACTTCACTCCTAAGGTATTTGAGAAATCAATATGGGGGGTTTAAAGGTGGGATTAGAAATAATGAAACATTGGTGCGATCGTAGTGAGCGGTGAATTAGTGCCAGCCAGCGTAGTTTGAGAGAATACGTCTAGTAAATTGTGGTAGATGCTCGAGAGAGAACTACACCACCCAAAGTACTCACGATCGATAGAAAATACTTAGGAGAATATATAGGAAATGTAGCGGAGGAGATTCCGACAATTGGGAAAATCAAAACCCTAGACTTTTCCAATCTTGTCTATAACATTTGCTCTGTTAGTTATAAATTATTGCACTTTAATTACTTTTCTCTTAGTTAGTAAACACTTAAATCGTTATTTAATATTTCTGAAGGTTGATTGAATTCTTACAAAACCAGTGGTTGTGATTAGTAGGTTAATTCCATGCGGGATTCGACTCGGGACTTGTAAACCAGATTATATTTGCAACGACCGCTAGACCTCTTAGGAGGCATAGTTGGGCATGATCAAATTTTGGCGCCGTTGTCGGGGACTTAACGGTGTTATTAATTATGACTAGAAGAATTGCTAGAATTATTATTTTAGTCAGCTTTCTCGAGTTGAAATTCATTATATTGAAACTCTAACGTTTGTAGCCTTATGTGTTATAGGTGCATGCCTAGAAACTCCTCAAGAATTGGTGAATTGTTGGAATCATTACCGGACATTGAGAAAGATTTCAAGGCACAAAATCAAGCAAACAAGAAAGAAAAACGACAACATAACTCAACAGACCGAATCGAACTAGACACGGGTGACATCATAGACAATCAAAATAACAGATACATTGGGATGACCCGAACAATCAGGGTGTGGCACCTCTGGTGCCAGAAGCAGCCTTATATGATTGGGCACAACCCACCGCTGAAAATCTGGCAACCGCAATTACAGTCCCTCAGATACAAGCAGAATAATTTCAAATCACAAACAACATGCTACATTTGTTGCAGAATAAGGGACTATTCTCGGGGTCTTACATTGAAGATCCACAGTAGCATCTAAAAAATTTCCCGTCGATTTGTGTCATGCAAAGGCAACGGAATGTGACACCGGAAGCAATAATACTGTTATTGTTTCCATCCTCAGTGACCGGAGAGGCTCAGACTTGGCTCAATTCGCTCCCCATAAACTCCATCACTACTTGGGAGGAATTAGTCAAGCAGTGTTTGAACAAATTCTACCCACCCAAAAAGACATCCAAGCAAGTGGATGAGATATTAAGGTTCAGGCAGAAACCAACAGAAACACTCATGAAACGTGGGAGAGGTTCAAGGGGATGTTGGTCAAGTAACCACACCGTGGCATTCCTGATCAGATGTTTGGTCAAAGGTTCTATATGGGATTGGCAGACAACTTGAAGGCCGATGCTTCAGCAGGTGGAGTATTTTTTAGCAAATCATTCAGAGAATGTAAGGTCTTACTTGATAAAATGGCTCAAACCTCAAGATGGATGACAAAAGACTCTACAATCACTCTTGTAGTTCACTCAGTAGCTCTAGACCCAAACAACTCCATAGCTGAGAATATGGCCACTCTGATGATGCAAATGAGTATCCTCACCAAAATGATTGATGAGTCGGGCCAAAAGCAGGTGCACATAATCGACATGAAAAATGGAGGATTATGAACACCATGCATTAATAGACCATATATGTTCTTGTGGAGTGGTGAAAGTGACAATTAGAACAATCAAGAGAATATGAAGTATGTGAGCAACTTTGGAGTCTAGAGACAAGGTGGTCAGAATTGGGGGTAGCAAAATCAGTAGTATAGACCTACATAGCAGCAATACAATAACAACAACAATCCTAGAGCTATGCGACCATAGGGTCAAGTTGTGCCTTACCAAAGACAGCAGGGTCACAATCAGCAAAATCAACATCTAGCTTATCAACAACCCCAACAACAACAGATAGTGAGACAAGTTGATGGGTTGTCTCAAATTAAAGGAATGATGCAACAACTCATTGGGTCTAACGAAAAAATGCAAGAGAAGGTTGAAACACATGACTCGGTGATAAAAGATATCGAGATTCAATTAGGGAAGATATCTTTGGCTCTAAATAATTGTCCCTTAGGGATGCTACCTGCGGACACACATCAACCCGAAAGAGCAAGGCCTAAAGCAGCTGATGGTTGTGAGTCTGAGAAATAGTAGAGATCTTCATTTAGAGCAAGAAATTACTCGCAAAAGCCAACTAACCGAGATACTTGTGCTAGTACCAAATGAGATAGATGAGTAAACTAAGCTAACAGAAGTAACAGTGCACCTGGCTCAGGAGGAACTAAACAAAGAAAAAGAGGTTACAAAGGAAACTGAGCAAGGGCAGGAGGAAGTATCTGAAAATGTGTCTGAACAGAATCCCACCCAAATCACTGGAAGGAAGAGACCTCTAGCACCTTTCCCACAGAGGTTGGTCAAATATCATATGGATGAGCAATACAAGAAATTCATGGAGATGTTGAAGCAAATTCAGGTGAACATCCCATTGTTTGATACCTTGAGGGACATGCCCGGTTATGCAAAGATGATGAAGGACTTGATGTCTCAAAAGTTTGACTTTCAAGACTTGGCAACTCTGACATTGACTCAGACATGTATTGCTGTTGTGAGAAGACCTATAGCTGAGAAGCTATCTGACATAGGGAGTTTTACAATTCCGTGCACCATAGGCAGAGCATTGTGTGATTTAGGGGAGAGCATAAACTTGGTGCCATTGTCTATCTATAAATGATTAGGCATTGAAAGATCAAGGCACGCATCCATGTTACTACAGCTAGCTGACCGAACGGTGAAGAGACCATCAGGTATACTTGATGATGTACTTGTGCAAGTTGGAAAGTTTGAGTTCCCGGCAGATTTTGTCATTCTGGACTGCCAGGTTGATGAGGAGATTCCCCTAATTTTTGGAAGGCCATTCTTGGCCACGGGGAGAGCTTTGATTGATTGTGAAACTGGGTAACTAAACATGAGACTGAACGCTGAAGAAATAACATTCAATGTGCAGAAGTCTATGCGGAAACCTAGTGAGTTTGCTAATTGCTCTCTGAAGCAGTGGATGTGATCATGGAGGAGGAAGATGAGATGCTTAATGCAAAAGATCCTCTAGCAGCCTGCCTCATGAACCTAGAAGAGGTAGGTGGTGAAGACTTGGAGGAGTGGGTTTTGGCTCTCGAAGGCCAACTGTATTGGAAACGAGAGCTCGAATTCAAGCCTTTACACTTAGAAGAAAGAAAGACCCCTCCAGCTAAGCCATCAATTGAAGAGCCACCACAGTTGGAGCTAAAATTGTTACCATCTCTGTCACGCATCGAACACGGAGAGCGCGACTGGTGCTCAACCTAGTGAACCCAGTCAAGCAAGCCTGTTAGATTCTTCCTACCCAAACTCACTTATGAATAAAGATAATACATATTTTCGTCAATTAGACAATAAAGTGATCATGTGTATAATATCAATTCATTACCATTAGTTACTTAATTTTAAAGTCCTCAAAATATTACATTGCACATCCATAGTTTAGAAGTGGAACATGTGATACATTTACAACATCATTAGTTTGACCTTCCCAATACCAACGTACAACCCACACCATGTCTATGGAGCCTCTAACAGGTACAAAATAGTACAAGGATAATGCCGGCAACAAGGCCCCAGCTATACCTCAAACACAATACATGAGAAAACAAAAGGTACATGACCCCGGTATGAAATAGGGTTCACCAAGAAGCTGAGAGGAAGGTATACTTCTATCACGGATCGATGCCGCCTGCTATGGAACCACCGGCATCCATTAAAAGATGCAACGCTCCCGACAAAAGGGACGTGAGTACATGTGGAATAGTACTCGTATGTAAGGCAGACAGAACAACATATGAAAATACGGTAACTCAAATAAGAGGCATTTAAAGGGCACCAATAGACTACGAAATGTCCCATAAAATCAAATATCAAGCCTTATTATACTTGCATCATTCTAAACTTCTTTTAGGATCAACTGAGCCATATGAACCATGCGTGAAATACATAGTATAATGTAATTGAAACAACATGTACAAACAAGGCCAACGAAAGTGGCACCTATTGTCTGCATTAATAATGCGTCTCACTAGACCGTTCATACCCCTCTCTTATTTTACGCCCATACATTTCATAGACCATCCTTAGTGTTCACATATCATATTATACACCTATGCGTTTCATAGACCGTCCATGGTGTTTATTCATACCGTACACCTATACATTTCATACACAATACACCTATGCATTCATAGACCGTCCATAGGATTCCATATACAATGCACCTATGCGTTTCATAGATCGTCTGCATGATTTCATATCACAATATACCTATGCGTTTCATAGACCGTCCATAGGGTTCATAACACAATATACCTATGCGTTTCATAGACAGTCGCATTTCATAGGCCGTCCATAGGGTTCATAACACAATATACCTATACATTTCATAGACCGTCTATATGGTTTCCATAACACATCACTATGCACATAATCATATACAAACTCAAGCGACATGACTAATGCTACTTTTAAGGTCGTAAGTTCCCGAATCATTGGAACACTTCATGTTCATGCTTATCATAGAGAAACATAGTTCTTTACATTAACACATGCGTGGCAAATCATTAGTAGATTTCAATGGTACATGGACCCAATTTCCTTTCTTATGGTTCATCATCATTAAGCATATGATGTCTCTTTTACACCTCATTATATACCTCTTTGTCATCTTGGGTCACTAGCTAAGTTCATGATTCTCATTTTGGCAACGGCCACAGTTCACATTCATACTACCACTTACTTGTACTAGTCACGGTTGATCATAGGACACTAATGACATTATTATATAAAGTACTTTCAGCTCATTTCCTAGTCTTTTACGCATCTTTTCATTTCATTGGCACTAGTGGCCACAAATGTAATATCATTCTTGGCATGTCGGTCGTATTTCATATTTCATGTTCACCCCTTTAACTTTCACACTTCATCATGGATTATCAACAACAAAGCATCTCTAAATCATGACTTTTAGTTCACATATGAGCAAATAAGAAATCTTAGGAACATTGAGCTTTCTTCAACAATTTGGCATGATAGCTAGCAATTGAGACATAATTGAATTCATAATATTTTGACACATGGTCACATTTAAATACAATCTCGGAGGATAAGACAATAGGATAAGAGCATTCGTAACGCATTTTGAACATATATCTTTCGACATAGAGTTTGTTCGGAATTGTTACACCCCACAGTATTATATTACGACGATGTTACATCCAGTAGTATTATACGTGAAATTGTTGTAAGATAATTGACCTAAGTTCAAGGACAAGATTATTTGGATATTATAAGCATTATGCTATTTCAAACAAGTGAGGAGTAAATTCGTGAAGGTGAGAGGATAAAGAAATCAAAGAAAATGAATTTTCGTCGAAGTTTGACATTTTGGAATAAAATGTGACCCGAGATAAAATACCCGGTATTTATGGACTAGTGCCATATAATGTACCACATGACCATGATAGTGAGGTGTATAAGGTGTGCTAAAAGTGAGCAGTATTTTAAGTAATTTGAGATAAAACTTAATTATGTGAATAATTGGTTAATTATTGGATTAGTGGGGAATTACCAAGTTAATTTAGAAATTGGTTTAATTAAGATTTTGGATAAACTCTTGAACATTTGGCAGCCATAAAGAGCCCAAAGAATGACTCTTCATTTATATGCTATGTGGCATATTTAGGAGAATTGGTGGCCACAAACCTCAAAGTTAAGAGATTACTATACATAAGTTTAAAGGAAAATACCTAAGCTTGCAAAAAGGTTACGGCTGAAGCTCTCAATTCCAAGAATCTCTTTACTTCACTATAATACTTCTAATTCACAAAGAAACGTGAATTAGAAATAAGCAAAGTAACGATTTTGAGCAAACATTTCATACAAGGTTACACTGCGTAATAGCAACGGGATTTGCAATTCTAAGAGAGCACGGTACAATCTTTATCAAGAACATCATACGGATTTTCCCCTACTTCGATCTGCCATTACGTGTTGTCGCAATTGACATGTGTTGGAAGGATTGTCAAGAGAATCGGCTCAGGTATGTTAAGGATAAGACCAACCTTCATTTTGGCATGATCACGTAATTACATACGTTTGATAATGAGATATAAAGAGAAATTCATATTCCAGAATTTATGTATATTTTTCTAGTCTCGTAAGTTACAATATTCTCCTTATCGGGACTTCATATTTAATTGAGTATTTTCTTGTTCTAGTCAAGAGAGCAAAGAGACTATATATGCAGTATTATAGTATTTTCATTACCATCGAGCTATAATCGATGGGCAGGTCCCTATTGGGCAACCTCTGATCAGATGGTAAGTTATATACCGAGCCTACTGTGGCCGAGCGCCTATGAGCGAGCCCAGTTGGCCGAGATACAGAGCCTAGTATGGTCGAGCGCCTATGAGCGAGCCTACTACGGCAGAGCGGATATATACATGTATCGAGCTTTATAAAGCCGGACAGCTATTTTACTTACTATATTGAGAGAGTTAAGTCAGTATCAGCAGGTAAGCATATCTTCAGATTATCTTTGACTCCCAGTTACTTTCAGTTATTATATTATCAGTTCAGTTTCAGCTTTCAGTATATTGCCTTACATACTCGGTACATTATTTCGTACTGACGTCTCTTTTCTGGGGACGCTGCATTTCATGCGTGTAGGTTCAGACAGACAGACGGGTAGACCTCATCATTAGGTGTTGCCCGAGTTCAGCTTGATCGGTAAGCTCCATGCCCTTCGAAGTTGCCGGGTATATATATATATATATATATATATATATATATATATATATATATATATATATATATATATATATATGTGTGTGTGTGTGTGTGTGTGTGTGTGTGTGTGTGTGTGTGTGTGTGTGTGTGTATATGTTATGAGTAGGTCGGGGCCCTGTTCCGATCACAGTATATCCATCAGTAGAGGCTTGTAGACATATCCTGTCAGTTAGTGCAGTATATTGGGCTTGTAGGCCTTTTATGTATATTTTGTTGGTTTGCCAGCCATAGTAGTTATGACGGCCTTGTCGGCCCAGCTTTATATTGATGTTTAGTCAACATTCAATTGTCTTGCAATGTGGCCTATGGCCAAAGTATGACATTATATGTTCAGAGTCCCTTAGTCACAAGTTGGTACGCAAGGATAGGTAAGGCACTGGGTGCCGGTCTCGCCCCCCAGGTACGGGTGTGACAAAAACTGGTATCAGAGCAGTTCTGTCCTAGGGAGTCTACAAGCCGTGTCTATTAGAGTCTTGTTTATGGGTGTGTCATGCACCACACTTATAAGCAGGAGGCTACAGGGCATTTAGGACTGTCACCCTTTCTTCTTACTCTAGATCATGTGGTAGAGCTCAGTTGTAAGAACTCAATTTCCAAAACTCTATCTTATTCATAATACGATGATGCCTACATCTAGAAAGACAGTTGGTAAGAGATTGCATGTGGCTATGGAAGAGTTGAGTCAGAGGAACTCGATTTTTCATGATGTTTATGATGAGTAAATATAAGGTCTTCAGTAGATAATGTGTGTACTAAGACATGTAAGCCTCTTGATAAGGAGCCTTAAGGCAAGAATATTTATTCACCCCTATGGTGAAAGGCAATGAGTGATTCAGAAGATAGATATAAGTTTCAACAAGTAAAAGAAGCAAGATGAATAATGGTACGAGGTGCCCAGTTAATAAAGATTATCAGTATTTACAAATTCAGGCAGAGGAATATAAGCCTTTTGAGATACCTTCAACCATAACAGAGGCATGTACAAATGGCCACACCCATCTCATTTATGTCATATGGAAGTTAACAGAAGTAGTATAAGAAAAGGACGGGATATCAGGATCCGGCTGGGGTTATAGTAACCCAAAATGGTAAATGGTGAATGGATTGTTTGCGTTAGTTGACATTTCCGAAGGATAGTGCAAATATGCTAATAGATCTCCTTGTGAGACACCAGATGGTGCACTCTAAAATAGTACATCTAGATATGAGTACTACAAAGATGGGCACTGGAAGCCTGGAAGGGATAAATATTACCTTAAGTATGGCTCCTGTCCCTAATAGAGCGATAATGCTAGGCAACCCGAAGAGCCAATGAATGAAGCAAGGGGAGCTAAAAGTAAAGGAATGTCTTGTTGAAGCTTTCAAAAGAAAGTGACAGGCAGAACTATTAACAGGGAAATAAGAAGAGAGATAAGGAAGCATTATGAGCAAGATGTGATACATGGATGACAACGGTAGAAAAAAAAATGAAATGATAGTATTACATAGTCTATAGTCAAGGAAAGGAAAAGATGAGAGGTTCTAGGCTTGGAGACAACAAAAGAGTATAGGCCATAAAGTCATATCCTCATTTCAAGAAATAAGTTCGTGATTACCAGAAGGAAAAGTAAGACCCTAGAGTAATAGGAATTAGTAGGGATTGGTGAACAAGATAAACTAAACATGAATTAGGGGTTGAGTGGTTTGGTAATGGTCAGCATCATGAGAATTTTGGATTGCGTTTCGGCAATAATAGAATGGACAACAGAAGAATATTCATGAGAAATTCAGAGAATGGTCATTCAGGAAGACGCTTCCCTAAATCAGCAATATGAGCAAAGTTAAGCTTAAGGGACTATATGTGCCAGTTACACTAGGTGTCACCCTTGTGAGTAAGGAAATTTGTTATTCTTGGTACAGAAGGATTACCGCAAGGCGAGTAAGGGTCATCGATGATGTGAAAAGACGCCAAAGATGAAGAGATAAAACATCTATAGGTAGGTCATCGTAGATCTAACTCTTAGTACTCCCCTAAAGGGGGAATATGGAGTGATGTGGCATTAAGTCAGAATTAAGTGGTTCTAGTAATTATGGAACGGTAAAGGAAGAATGCGAAAAAAAAATGAAAAAGGGATGAGATTGCACTTATTCAAAGCCTATAGATATGCTACGATTCTTGAACATTATGCAAACACGACATCAAGGAAAGGAAGTAAGGGTCCCTGCCCGAGATGTAATTGATAAATAAGGAGCCAGTGCGAGAGGTGAGGTAAGACAAACAAAATATCCCAAGAATGATTACGTGGAATATTGATATGAGAATGGGCCAACGAGTAGTCAGTAGTTAATTCAGGAAAAGCCTAATTATGGATAGACAAGAGGATATAGACAAATCAACAGATTGTGCAATATAAACATAATGAACCCCAACATGAGGCATTCAGTCTCTGCAGATATGATATCGTAACCTTGAGAAATATTAAGATAAAAGTTGGGGTAGTAAAGGTATTGTATGAGGGTTACGGAGATAAAAGAGAGTGCCATTGGGAAGATAATAAAAATATCAGCTTAGAAGAAACCCTACGAGCACAAGGGCATGAAGGTAAGTAAGTAAGGATAATTACAAGTAAGAAAGAACGTCAAACATTCCGCCGGTGAAACGATGTAATAAGCTCGTAGCCTTACAAGAATCAGAGAGTCCTCCCTAAGTACTACAATGAAAGACTAGCTAAGGAAATAAGGAAGAAGTCTTCAACCTGAGCACAGTGACCTGAAAAGGAAATGGTCTTATAACAACACTCTCACAACAACACTGTACGCACTCCAAAAGAAAGTGGCACCTACCATGGCTAATGAACGGGGTGTAAAACCAAAAGTAATATTCGAGACCATATGAGTTGCACAAAAATTTCGGCATGTGTGGGAACTAAGTGAAGCTAAGTATGCACGCAACAAGGGGGCAAAAAGATCAGGAAAAAAGTAATTGCTTACATTTAAAGAAAGCTGAGATGGAACGAAATGAATTATTCGATCAATGATATAGAGTTAGTTATGAACGCACTTAAGATTTTAGAGTATTATCCATGCAGCATATAAGTTGACAATCATACAACCGTAGAAGACTCCGGTATAAGTTAAAAGAAAGAATTGAGCCCAGGGCATAGATAAAGGATTCAATTGTTAGAAGATTTTATCATGGATATTCCATAGCGCCCATGAAAGGCTAAAGTAATAACTAATACTAAGAGTCGCAGATCGGAAGATAGCTTAAGTCTATATGAAGGCTGATCAGAAGGAAGAAGAAACTAAAGAGTTACATCAACCAAGTAAATCAGGAATCTGATTATTGGAACCAGAAAATTATAAACCTCGTGATTGAGAGCATTGCAGAATTACTGTTAGATATCAGAGGTACAATAGAGATAGTATACTATCCATATTCTATAATGGCTATACAAGGAAGCTAGTTAGAAGAAGTACCAGTTTCATAAGAAGTCAGTATGAAGCTCCCACCGGATTGTATATGTACCAGAGGTGCAAGTATTATAATAGAGCTTCAAGTTGTGGATGTGAATTATACCTATGTGGAAGGGAGGTCATGAACGAGATAGAAGATGTGAGGCGAGACTTTAAGGCAAGTAAGGTAAAGGTGAATAACGTAAGAGATACTCAAATAGAGAGGGTTGTGAATGGTCCATACTTCGGATAGAAGGCTAGAAGCACGGGGATTTAGTATCCAGGAATGATAGCAGCGTCGTCAGTAGCATATCTTCCAGCCTATGGTTTCTAGGTACCGAAAGATCCAGCCAAGAGAGTAAAGAAGAGTTAGAGATAATGTAATATCTCGCTTGATGTTTCAGAATAACACAAGGAAATATATGGTGCAAGCAAGTTGAATGAAGGTTCCGAGTAGTATAAATAGATATGTGTAGGTCGCAAGCTAAAGTATGGTAAAGCGACAAGGTTTTAGGAAGACAGGGTGAGGATAAGAAAGGGAGAGTAAGAAGGTGATGAGAATGGATAAGTCTTCGGGATTAAGCCCATGAAAACAAGAGAGCTGATGGTTTCTCTAAATTATAGAAAGCTTAGTATAGCCTGAATGAACTCAAAGGAGTCTAAGACTAGCAGCATTTAGAAGAGATGGAATGCTGCCTTGGTAGTAGAATGAGGGTGTAATTGTGACAGATAAAGGATGACGTTTGGGGCCTTCGATTGAGTAATGATTTCATGAATTGTACTGGATTAAAATACCCACGTAAGGTAAACCACATTGGGATGTTATGAAATACGATTATTGAAGTACAGTATCGCCCCTAAGTGGATCAGGAAAATCACTTCAAATATTCCTCGATACAACATAAGCCCTAGTGGCAATATATTATGTAAGAAGTTTCAAGTTATTAATGGAAGATTGTAGATCAACATTGAGGTAAATCGACAATGGATGGATAAAAGATACAAAGTACGGGATGATATTAGGCCATCGGTCTTAAGATGAACAGTAATGAAGAAGCATTAAAAGACTTAGCTTTATGCATATAGAATAAGCAACGAGAGTAACCTGGATTTTGGTCGCAGACCTCAGTAACAATAAATCGAAGTAAGAGTTATGGTATAGTATGGCCTACTTAGATGTAGTAAAGCTAATGACGCCCAGAGGGACAACTTGACATAATTTTGTATATGTTCACAAAGTGAGGCCTAGAGATTGGCTAAGAGCTGGAGGAAAGAGGAGAGAAGCATCGCATAGGCGCACATACAAAGTGAGAGTCATACAGCTACATGATAGAAGGTAGCAACAGTTACGAGATTAGAAGGATTCCAACTACAAGTCGTGGTGTGAGAAAGAGGCTTAAAGGGGGGAACACCCTTGCCTTTGGATTGATTCAAAGAACAGTTGCCTAAATGGAAAGGAGAATATTAAAGTATTCGCAAGAGCTATTGCTTATGAGAATGATAAGTGCATCAGTCAACATTTGAGGACGAATGTTCCAAAGGGGGGAATGATGTTATGCCCCGCAGTATTATATTATGACGATGTTACACCTTGTAGTATTATATGTGAAATTGTCGTAAGATAATTGACCTCAGTTCAAGGACAAGATTATTTGGAGATTATAAGCATTATGTTATTTCAAAAAAGTGTGGAGTAAATTCATGAAGCGGAGAGAATAAGGAAATCTAAGAAAATGAATTTTCGTCGAAGTTTGATATTTTGGGATAAAATGAGCTAAAATACCCGGTATTTATGTACTAGTGTTGTATAAGGTACCACATGACCATAATAATGAGGTGTATAAGGTGTACTAAAAGTGAGCAGTATTTTAAGTAATTTGAGATAATACTTAATTATGTGGATAATTGGTTAATTATTGGATTAGTGGGAAATTACCAAGTTAATTTATAAATTGGTTTAATTAAGATTTTGGTTAAACTCTTGAACATGTGGCAGCCACAAAGAGCCCAAATAATGACTCTTCATTTAAATGCTATGTGGCATATTTAGGAGAATTGGTGGCCCCAAACCTCAAAGTTAAGAGATTACTATACATAAGTGTAAAGGAAAGCACCTAAGCTTGCAAAAAGGTTACGGCTGAAGCTCACAATTCCAAGAATCTCTTTACTTCACTATAAGACTTCTAATTCACAAAGAAACATGAATTAGAATTAAGCAAAGTAACGGATTTTGAGCAAAAATTTCATACAAAGTTACACTGCGTAATAGCAACAGGATTTGCAATTCTAAGTGAGCACGATACAATCTTTCTCAAGAACATCATACGGATTTTTTCCTACTTCGATCTGCCATTACGTGTTGTCGCAATTGACGCGTGTTGGAAGGATTGTCAAGAGAATCGGCTCAGGTATGTTAAGGCTAAGCCCTTCCTTCATTTTGGCATGTTTACGTAATTACATACGTTTGATAACGAGACATAAAGAGAAATTCATATTCCAGAATTTATGTATATTTTCCTAGTCTTGTAAGTTACAATATTCTCCTTATCGGGACTTCATATTCAATTAAGTATTTTCTTGTTCTAGTCAAGAGAGCAGAGAGCCTTTATATGTAGTATTATAGTATTTTCATTACCATCGAGCTATAATTGATGGGCAGGTCCCTATTGGGCAACCTCTGATCAGATGGTAAGTTATATACCGAGCCTACTATGGCTGAGTGCCTATGAGCGAGCCCAGTTGGCCGAGATACAGAGCCTAGTATGGCGGAGCCCCTATGAGCGAGCCTACTACGGCAGAGCAGATATAGACATATACCGAGCCTTATTAAGCCGGACAGCTATTTTACTTACTATATTGAGAGAGTTGAGTCAGTATCAGCAGGTAAGCATATCTTTAGATTATCTTTGACTCCCAGTTACTTTCAGCTATTATATTATCAGTTCAGTTTCAGCTTTCAGTATATTGCCTTACATACTCGGTACATTATTTCGTACTAACGTCCCTTTTCTGGGGGCGCTGCATTTCATGCGTGCAGGTTCAGACAGACAGACGGGTAGACCTCCTCATTAGGTGTTGCCTGAGTTCAACTTGATCGGTAAGCTCCATGCCCTTCGGAGTTGTCGGGTCTAGAGCTTTATGTACATCTTGTGTATATATGTATATATGTTATGAGTAGGTCAGGACTTATTCCGATCACAATATATGAGTAGGTCGGGGCCTTGTTCCGATCACAGTATATCCATCAGTAGAGGCTTGTAGACATATCCTGTCAGTTAGTGTAGTATGTCGGGCTTGTAGGCCTTTTATGTATATTTTGTTGGTTTGCCAGCCATAGTAGTTATGAAGGCCTTGTCGGCCCAGCTTTATATTGATGTTTAGTCAGCATTCAATTGTCTTGCAATGTGGCCTATGGCCAAAGTATGACATTATATATTCAGAGTCCCTTAGTCGCGAGTTGGTACGCAAGAGATAGGTAAGGCACTGGGCTCCGGTCTCGGCCCCCAAGTTCGGGGTGTGACAGGAATAGTCAAGCTTATAAAGAACAACTCGGAACATGAGATATAAGAGCTTGATCCAATCATAATTACAACTTACGAGGACATCATGGATTAGATTCTACAAGAGGAGTTTAGCCAAAATACCTTGCTTCGAGCCTTTTAATTTACTACACCGTTACGGAAATCTTAGCCACTCCGATCTATTTAGAGATATAGCAAAACTAAACACAAATTAGGAAGGATTTCATAGTTCCAGCTCACTTGAGCATTTTATCAAATACTAGGTGTGCAAATTATACTACAAGGTTCATCCACAAGATTTCCTTTATACCACAACTAATTCAACACCAAAACCACCCAAGATTGTTCAACAACTTCCGCACAATCCCTACTAGCTCATGCATGTGATAAATAACAATTCCCATACCCAAAAGCATACTCCCAAATTACCCATCTCATACCCAAAGTCGAAATTGTAGACTAGGGTTTGAATCTTTACCTCTTAGATGAAGATCTTGTGGTTGGCCTCCTTGATTCTTGAAGATTGGGACAATAATGGATGATTAGAATATTACGTTTCCTCTTTCTCTCTCTAAAATACTCTTACCTCTCTCTAAAATCACCAGATAGATGCCCTAAAATAAGCCCCAAAGGCTATCTATCAAAATGGGGTCGGGTATAAAAATTAGAAAAATGAAGCTCCGAAGCACAAATCTACGGTTGCATAGTGATCGAAGAATGGATATGCGGTCCGCAAATCTGCCGCATAATTGGTGCCCCTGAACTGGAACATACGGATTGGGTCTATGGCAGTTTTGCTGCCCAAAGACCTGTTCTGTGGTCGCATAATGCACCGCAGACCTATTATGCGGTCGCATAATGCACCGCAGACTTTCCTCCAAACTTGCCCAATTACTGCTTCACTCTGCGGCCATTATGCAGCCCGTAGAGTGATTCTGCGACCTCATAGTGGGCCGCAAAAATATCTTTTTCTGCCAAAACATTTTCCTCTAAAAACCTCAAACACGTAAACCCACCTCAGCACCTCGAAACCTTAAATTCCTTTACGAAATTTTATGGGGCCTTATAGTCTCACCTCAGGGATGCTTTCTTGGGACCTAACTTAACCTTATATGGTATTATCTTATCTGGTTTGTTAGATGTGCAGGTAGAATAGCTTTTACAGGTTCTGAAAGAGTGCAAGACTGCAATTGGTAGGACCATTGTAGACATAAATGGTATCAACCCAACATTTTGTATGCATAAGATTCTACTAGAAGATGGGAACAAACCTTCCAGAGAACATCAAAGAAGGTTGAACCCCTACATGAAAGAAGTGGTGAAGAAAGGAGTGATCAAGTGGTTAGATGCAGGAATCATTTTCCCCATCTCTGATAGCAACTGGGTTAGCCCAGTTCAATGTCTGCCAAAGAAGGGTGGAATGAATTTAGTAAAAAACAAGAACAACGAGTTGATCTAAACAAGAACAGTCATGGGATGGCGAGTCTGTATGGACTACAGAAGGTTGAACAAGGCCACCTGAAAAGACCATTTTCTACTGCCATTCATTGATCAGATGTTAGATAGATTGGCGAGGAGGTCCCACTTTTGCTTCTTGTATGGATACTCAGGGTATAACCAGATCTTTATTGCCTCGGAGAATAGAGAGAAAATGCCATTCACCTATCCATATGGAATATATGCTTTTCGGAGAATGTCGTTTGACCTATACAATGCACTCGTTACATTCTAAAGGTGCATGATGGCCATCTTCACAGATATGGTAGAGGACATAATAGAGGTTTTCATGGATGATTTCTCACTGGTGGGGAACTCATTCGATGACTGCCTTATGAATTTTAAAAGAGTACTAAAGAGGTGTATGGAGACTAATCTGGTACTGAATTGGGAAAAGTGTTATTTCATGGTACATGAAGGTATAGTCTTGGGACACTTAGTGTCAAGTAAGGGAATTGAGGTGGATTGTGCTAAGCTTGATATAATATAGAAGTTGCCACCACCCACTTCCGTCAAGGACATAAGAAGTTTCCTTGGTCACGTCGGCTTCTACAGGCGGTTTATGAAAGATTTTCCAAAAATTACTAACCCTTTGTGTAAATTGCTTGAAAACGATCACCCCTTTGTGTTTTCTGATGACTGCATGGTAGCTTTTGAGGACTAAAAAGAGGATGGTGTCGGCACCTATCATAGTTGCACCTGACTAGGAGCAACCATTTGAGCTGATGTGTGATGTGAGCGACTATGTTGTAGGAGCAGCGCTTGGAAAGCAAAAAGAGAAGGATATGAACCCAATCTACTATGCAAGTAAAACCTTGAGTGGCACCTAACTAAATTACATTGTGACTGAGAAGGAGATGCTAGTAGTGGTGTTCGCATTTGATAATTCAGGTCATACCTGATAGGCTCGAAGGTAATTATTTATACTGACCATGCTTCTATCAGGTACCTAATTGAGAAGAAGGAGTCAAAGTCTCACCTGATTCGATGGGTGCTACTGCTGCAAGGGTTCGACTTGGAAATCTGTGACCAAAAGAGAACGGAAAACCAAGTTGCTGATCACTTGTCTAGGCTTGAAGGAGCTGAAAAGAAGGTTGAGGTGGAAGAGATCGTGGAGACTTTCCCAGATGAACAACCTTTAGCCACAAGCCTTGAGGTAGCACCTAGTATGCAGATATTATAAACTACCTGGCGAGCGGTATTGTACCCTATTACTTGTCCTTTATGTAGAAGAAAAATTTCTTTCGTGATTGTCACATGTATTTCTGGGATGAACCATATTTGTTTATGATTTGTATTTATAACATGATCCGGAGATGTATCCCCGAGATAGACCAAGTTTCTGTTTTGCAGGCATATCATGCTTCGCCTTATGGAGGCCATTTTGGAGGAGTAAGGACATCTACTAAAGTGTTGGAGTCGGGCTTTTATTGGCCGATGTTGTTTAAAGATGCACAATTTTTGGTAAAGAGTTGTGATGAGTGCCAATGGACGGAGAACATTTCCCGTCGACATGAGATGCACATGAACCCAATTCAAGAGGTGGAAGTATTTGATGTATAGGGAATCGATTTTATGGGACCATTTGTCAGCTCATATGGCAACAAGTACATACGGGAAGATGTGGACTATGTCTCAAAATAAGTAGAAGATGTGGCACTCCCGATGAACGATGCAAAGGGAGTCATTGGTTTTCTAAGATAAAATATCTTCACCCTATTTGGCACTCCAAGAGCGATCATCAGTGATGGAAACACCCACTTTTGCAACTGAGCCTTTGCAAAGTTGTTAGATAAATTTGGCATTCGCCATAAGGTTGCCACTCCATATCACCCACAAACAAGTGCGCAAGTGAAGGTATCAAACAAAGAAATCAAGAGTTTTTTTACCAAGACTGTAAATGCTACTCAGACTGATTGGGCAAAACAATTGGATGATGCAATATGGGCATACCGCGCTGCATTCAAAACATTGATTGGTATGTCACCCTACAAATTGGTATTTGGAAAGGCGTGTCACTTACATATAGAGTTAGAACATAGAGAATTATGGGCATTAAGGAAACTAAATCTTGACATGGAGGTTGCTGGCCCGAGCAGAGTCACAGAGCTGCATGAACTTGATGAGTTCCGTTACCATTCTTTTGAGAGAACCAGGCAAAGAAAGGATGAAGAGGCTGCACGATAAGCATATTCAAGAGAGAATTGTCAAACCTGGAGATGTCGTGTTATTGTATAACTCAAGATTGAAATTATTTCCAGTTAAGCTAAAATCTAGATGGTCGGGCCCATTTAGAGTTGGGCAAGTGTTCTCAAGTGGAGCTGTAGAAATTGAGTATGAGGATGGGACAAACATGTTTAGAGTCAATGGGCAAGGGTTGAAACATTACCTTAGCATGGATGAGGAAAAAGTTGAATCGGTGATTTATTTGAAGAAGCCTCAAGTGTTGAGTGAACTTTGATTTTGATTGACTGCGTCGTTCCACGATTTTAAATCAGGCGCTTCATGGGAGGCAACCCATTGTAATATTGTATTCGTCATGCCGTGACGTTAACTAAGGCGCTTGTTGGGAGGCAACCAAATTCGTAGTTTATTTTAGCTTAATTAGACTTTTATTTTTGTTTTTAGGCTCTAACAAGTTTTTAGATAAGTCTTGGTGTTTGAATAGGTATTGGAGCACGTTTGGAGGTCATAACGCTTGGAGTAGTTCACAAAACGGAATGAAAACCACCTGCGTATGCTCCGGACCTCGCCAAGTGAGTCATGAATCATGTGAAATAGCTGGCATTGCGCATTCTAAAGTGCACCGGACCTCGCGCCAGAGCTGTGCAGCCTATAGCGCGCTTGACCTTCCTCTGGACCTGGCACCGTGCGCTCTACAGCCTGCTTGAGCTCACTTCCTGCCTTGCTTTTCCTGTTCTGTTGCGAGGCCAGGTAAGTTTTCATTTTTTTTATTTTTATAACCCCCCTCCCCCCATCTGTTTAAAACATCACCAAAAAACACACACACACCCCTTGCATAAAACAACCTCCCATCCCTATACACAACACACACACACACAAAAAAATTCCCAAACACACACGCTCCCATCTCTCTCTCTCAAACCACACTGCCCCATCCCCTCCACCTCTCACTCACATCAGATTCCCATTAAATCTACTCCTTCATTCACTCATTCACTCACTAGCACCATCAATTGAAGAGAAATCCTTCTTCTGAAACATCTAAGGTATGATTTCTAACACTTTCTTTGTCTAATTTCGAATTGTTGAAGTGATGAACTCGGACAGCTTTTGGATATGTGCTTCATAGTAACAATGGGCATATTTGTCCTAACCCTATAAACCCAGTAGGAATGGTATTGTTGTTGTTTACATGAGTGATAGCACTAAATTCCCAAGCAGATTTAGGAGGGTGAGGCAATCCCTTATCCATACAAGCACTTCCATGGCACTAGTGCACGCCAAGTGTTTGTCAAAATGCCTCAAAGGCACTTCTTGTCCCCATTGGAGCCCGAGTCTCCAGGGTGGTTATACTAGTGCTATGTTTTCATCCACCCCTTGAAATATTAAGTGTGGGTTGGCTCACCGGATTTGAGATGGGTAGCTATATGCATCGAAATTGTAGTAAGCATCTATGAGACATTGATTGAATGGGAGATATAAGCATTCTAAAATAAAGAGGTGACGTCTGAATAGCCTCAAGTTTGTTGAACATCATGCGCTTAACTCTTAAGTTGGGGTCGTAAGACCATATTTTGAAATGATTCAATGCCCTTTAAGGTTGATTAATGTCCACTTGTGCAAGTACAAATATGGTACGTCCGAGCCCAATGCACCACTGACGAATAAAGGGAAGGGCAAGGCCACTGCTCCTACCAAAAGAAACGCTTCCTCTGCACATCTACTGAAAAAGAGGAAATGAGGGGAGGCCACTTCAAGTCATGTTGTGAGGTTGCAAGCAGTTGCAGCTATGGAAGCCTCACGCCCATAGCCTACAAGATAGCGAGATTATGGAATTAAGAGTATACCCCCGTCCATCAAGGAATGGTACAAGATTTGTTGGCCGAAACATATACACCCTGATTCAGCTGTTCATGCGTGCCGCGCTGTCTAATTCAAACAATTTGGAAGGATATTCATGATCTTGGGTTGAGGTACGTGTTTGGAAACACTAGGGACATCAACGTCAACCTTGTTCGTGAGTTCTATGCTGGTTATGATCCGAATGATCCTGAGCAGTATGTGCCTATTCATGGGCGATTGAATGATTTTTCTGCATCAGCTATATGCAATTACTTGGGAGCTTCGGTTGTTCCCCATGAGCTCTTGGGTAGCTTCATTGCCCGCCCAACATATCAGGCGCTGAGACACACTCTCTGTGCTATCAATTATGTGGTAGCCTGAGTCCGTGAAAAAAAGACCCAATGTCATAGGAAATTTCCAAAGAAGAAAATGAAGCCAGAAGCTCAAGTGTGGTTGAAATTGATCAACATGCGGCTATTATCATGCAACCATAAGACGATGATCAACCGTGAGAGGGTCTGTTTGCTTTAATTCCTAATGACTGGCCAAAAGATGAATGTGGGCCAGTTGATACGCTACCAGATGGGACAGGTGAGAACAAGCAAGAGAGTTGATAGGTTGTTCTTCGACAACATGTCAACTCAGTAACTGAGAAAATAGGTGGAACGCAATTTTGATGTAGTCATTCCCGCACCCCTCCGATAAACGTACATCACCAGCACCCGGGCAAAGAAGGAGAGTAATATGTCTTCACTAACAGGTGCCGAGCGCAATTCTCGAGATGACAACTTTATGGCCTATCTATATAGGATGATGGACTTGCAGCTTCGGATTGGAGGGAGGCCAGCCACTACGGAGGAGAGGGACAACTTGGATGAGCGCTTCCGTTCAATGGTCATGACCAGCGTCTGGTTGGGCTTGGTGAGGGTCAGAGGCCATTGAGGACGAGGGTGTCAACATGCCGGAGTACTCAGAGGCTGAGCTAGAGTAGTCTGAGGAGGAGGCTGATGATGATGCTAATGAGGGAGCAGAGGATGAAGAATGGACAGCTACGGATGGGGCCTTTGACAATGAGGTCGATGATGATGACTGATCAGGGAATTTTTTATACCACCTTACTTATTTTTATTGCTTTATATATGCACTGAGGAAACTACATGAATTAAGTGTGGGGGTGGGAAATTCTCTATTCTCTGTGACTTGTAAATAGTAGATAAACTAGTAGTTTCTTCTTTTATTTTTTTTAAATTTTTTTAGCTTCTTCTTTTCTATTTAGCATAGAATATATAAAGGAAAAACATATTTTAGTATAGTATTCTTTCTATAGAGGAGAACGATATGTCATCACTTACAGGTGTCGAGCGCAATGCTCAGGATGACAACTTTATGGCCCATTTCTATGGGATGTTGGACTTGCAGCTTCATATATAAATGATTGAACTTTTCCCGACGATGGATTTCCTAGGCAGTTTTCTTGAGGGATTAAAGTCTAACCAAAAACAAAAAAATTGAAAACCAGAAAAATCCAAAAATATGATTCTTTTATTCTTTTAGGTAGTAATAATCCCCCGTGGTTTTTCTTTGTGCCTCAGTTCTTTTCCATGGGATGTAGTTGAACCAGGTAGTAGTTTTTTATTAGAGTTGATTAGGATTTAGGTAATGAATGGATGAAAAAAGAGATTGATAAGCGCCTTTTGACTTGTTTGATTGTAGCATATTTAGGCTCTAGCATGTGTATTGCCTTCCCTATGGTATGAAGTTGCTTATGATGCCTTGGTGAATTAGATAGCATGCCTATTGACGCCTATGTCTTATTTTCTTGGCTAGTGTCACTTTGTGCCCAATGCTTAATAATTTGTGGCTCCGTGAATAACTGCAATTGTTTGAGAGTCGGAATGAAACCGTCCTTAGTGAGTCATGTGCCATGTGTGGTGAGAATTTTTGTAGTCTGTGTCATTGCATTAGAGTCTAGAACTTACCCGGCATGTGAGTTGAAGCGAAATCCTAGGCTTTGCTCGGTTTGAAAAATTATCCCTAGTGAACCCTTTTGAGCGTATAAACTTTTATGTGGTAACCACATTACAAGCCTATACTCTTTTGTTCTATATTGTAATTATTTTGATCCTTTTACCTCTTATAGCACTTTAATTGTAAAATGAACCTAGAAGAAGTAAGGAGGGAACTTGGGTGGCTTTTGAGTAGAACCAATGAAACAAAGAAAGGTGCACTTGTAATTGTTAGGAATATACCACTAACATGAATGGTAGAAGAGAAAACATTATTTTTGAAAAAAAAGAAAAAAAAATATGTGGCGAAGGAAAATAAGTATATCTTTTCCAAAAAAAAGTTCAAAGACTTACTCTATGATTCACCTCTTCTCTCTCCTCTCACTAGGCGATTCTATGGAACCCTAGGGCAGCCATGGCTGTCAACGTCTCTCCTCCGCCCCAAGCTGTGGGAGAGCCTTCTAAACCAATAAATTATGCTGCGTTAATCATTAATAAATAAGTTAATAAACCTTTAACCAAAGATTCCTTGAAACCAGTCCAATATGTTCATGGAGAACCTACAATTCAGTTTACTTTTAAGGAACTGGATGAACTTTGAATTGAAGAGTGTAACCATGGCTATGTTAAGAGTTGGGTCTTGCGGGTGAGAAGGGATTTTGGGCTCATCCCACGTTAGTTCTCTTTAATAAGGCCAAAGTTGCATTTAGTCCATATTGATTCCAGCTTAGTCTTTACATTAATCAGTCCTTTAGGAGGTTCTAGAATATAGACATATGTCGTCCCATGTGTCGGTTTGTTAGGCTATTAGTTGTTGTTGTTCTTTTCCTTCTATATAGCAGTGTTTCCGTTGTAATTGTCCTTGTCGTGAATGAAATGAGAATTTTTCTTTTATGTTAATTTCCTTATTTTGCCATTTTCTAATTTTCTTTCTCTAATAGTAGCCGAGCTGCTACAATTTTGGTATCAAAGCGCCGGTTCTGGCAACCACCATAGTGGATAAGCAAAGAAATCAGTCTGTTGAAGATGGAGTGAAATGCGTGGAAGCTCAACTTCCGAATTTCATTGAAGAATCCGGGAAACTAATGGACCAAATAGAAGAGAACAAGCGAGTTATGACACAAAAATGGTGGAAGTTACGGATAACACTAGACGTATCGAAGAGCTACTGTTACGAATGGATAGCCAGAGTAAGGTCGTCAGTATTCATGGAGGGACGGTCATAGAGGTAGGGCAATCATCAGTGGGTGGTAACATTAGAGATAACACTCCATCTTTCTCTCCTCTTTCCATTACTGGGAATCGAGTTGCCAACACAACATCACCACCAAATCGTACGATTCCCATTTCGAGCTCCACCACAGGTACTACTCTCAATCCCTCAGCTATATCTTTTCGTCCTATTACGTCCTCATACCCAATGGCCACACAACCTTTTCTTCCCACGGGCTCTTATCCCATGTCCACTCACCCATATTACCCTTAGAATATTCCCGCCTCTCTAGCCCAAAATTTTATGAGTTCCTCTCTCCCACCTTCTTCTTCACACCCTCTCTCCACGGGTCCTTTCTCCTTTAATCCATTTTCCCAGCCGCTTACTTATCCTTTAACCTTACCCATGAATTTTTAAATTCCATTTGGTAATTTTCCAACTAGTAATGTTGGGTGGGGCCAATCGAGTCATGGAGGGCTAGACCAAGCTGGGTCATCATCGAAATTTCCTAAAGCGAAGCTATCTTTTCCCAAATTTATGAGTTGAACCCCAGAAGTTGGTTGAGGTGTTAGGATAAATCTTTTGACCTTTACCAAGTCTCGGACGAGGAAAAAATAATCTACGTGTCCATTCATTTAGAGGACTATGTAGACAACTGGTTTGATAGTTATGTGATGGACCGAGGAGGTAAAGTTACTTGGGCCCAATTCTATTTTGATTTGTGTCAAAGGTTTGGAAATAACCAACCAGTGGAAATTGTTGCGGCATTTAATCGATTGGAGCAGACTACTGATGTTGATAGTTACAAAAGGAAGTTTGAGAAGTTAAGGTGTTTGTTGACTCTAATTAATCATTTTGTCCATGAAGCCTATTATGTGTTGTGCTTCATTGGAGGCCTTAGGCATAATATCCAGCCTTTAGTGCAAGATGTTGAGCCTAAAACACTAATGGAAGCTTATAAAAAGGCAACACTGCATGAAAAATCCTTTAATGCCCTTTATCAGCAATTATATGCCAAACCCCAGCTCAGAATCACACATCTAGTCCCAAAACCTACCTTAGCCATTACTTATCCCAAAACTCCACCTGTTGTACACACAAGGAACCAGAACCTAAAACCCATGTCCATGGAGACCTTAAGGGAGAAGAACTTATGTTACAAATGCCATGACAAGTGGCACCCTGGTCATCAGTGTAAGGTGTAAGCTCTTAATGTAATGGAAGGTGAGGAATTTGTCGATATTGTTAATAAGATCAACGAACCAGAAATAGAGGTAATGGAGGAAGGAGCTGAACAAGGAGTAGTAACTTTGAATGTAATATTGGTCCATGGCGACAACCCAACTACTATCAGAATAGTAGGTTGGGTCAAAGGACTCAAGGTTTCTGTCTTAATTGATTCGGGGGCTACTCACAGCTTTGTGGACCCTCAAGTGGCTAAGATTTAGGCTGGAAATGTGTAATATTTGGGCAGGCCGATGATGGTCCGAGTAGCTAATGGGCAACTGTTACCAAGCAAACAAGTATGCAAGAATTTCTACTGGGAAATGCAACAATTACCCTTTTATTTCGATTTGAGGGTGCTTAAGGCTGGTGGTTGTGACATCATTTTAGGGATGGATTGGATTGATTCTGTAACCCCAATATTACTGCATACCAAGCCTAAAAGAATTAATTTTAAATATGGTGAGGAAATGGTCACTTTGTTGGGTGACCCAGGCGAAAGAAAGCTATCCAACGTAGATGTCTGGGCTATTTTTAAGTCAGTTTACAAGGGGCAGTGTAATTTCGTGGCCCAACTATTCTTGGTGGAGGCCAGAGAGGCCCAAAATGAGATACCTAAAGAAATTTCAGAAGTTTTGGGCCAATATGAAGAGTTATTTTAGGAGCCCAAAGGGCTGCCACCCGCTCGAGACTGTGATCATGCCATAGAACTATTGCCATGGGCCAAGCCCATTAATCTTAGGCCTTATCGTTACTCTTTTCAGCAGAAAAACGCCATTGAAGAGATTATCGCTGATATCCTCAAGGCGCAAACAGTAACAGAGTGTATCCCCATTTGCTTCCCCAATCCTATTAGTAAAGAAAAAAATGCGAGTTAGCGTATGTGTTTAATTATCGTAAGCTCAACGAGATTACGATTAAAAACAAATACCTCATACCAGTCGTGGAGGATTTGTTAGACAAATTGCATGGAGCTCTCTTCTATTCAAAGTTGGATTTACGGTCTGGTTACCATCATATCCGTATGAAAGATGGTGATGAGTTTAAAAAGGCTTTCGGAACACATCATGGCCTTTGGGAATTCCGGGCTATGCCGTTCGGATTAACAAATGCTCCGGCCACATTTCAAGCCTTAATGCACCAAATCTTTGGCCCTTTTCTTAGGCGTTTTGTGCTCGTCTTTTTCGACGATATACTGGTGTATAGTGCTTCACTAGCAGACCATGTGCGCCATTTACAACTTGTTTTTGATTCACTTAAGGCTAACTAGTTATTTGTTAAAGGGCCTAAGTGCAGTTTTGGGCAGTTGAAGGTAGAGTATTTGGGTCATGTGATCACCAGCAAAGGGGTTAGCATTGATAATTCCAAAGTGGAGGCTATGTTGAATTGGGCCCAGCCCAAATCCATTAAGGAATTACGAGGGTTCTTAGGCCTCACAGGTTATTATAGGAGGTTCATCAAAGATTTTTCCACCATCAGCAAGCCTTTGTCAAACCTCCTCAAGAAAGGAAATTTCAATTGGACTTTAGAAGCTACACAAGCTTTTGAAGAATTGAAGTATGCCATAGTTCAGGCCCCTGTATTGGCCCTGCCCAATTATTTGATTCCTTTTGTAGTTGAAGTTGATGCTAGCGGCAAGGGTGTAGGTGTTGTACTTATGTAGAATGGTAGGCCTATTGCGTTCATTAGCCAGGTCTTAATTTTGAAACACTTAGGCTTATCAACCTATGAAAAAGAGTTGATTGCGCTACTTCATGCAGTGGAGAAGTGGAGGCACTACCTCCAACCCAGTCATTTCATTATCAAAGCAGATCATTTTAGTTTGAAATTATTAAAGGACCAACAGATCACTACTTCCTTGCAGCATAAAAGGGTGATTAAACTTTTGGGCCTAAGCTACAAGATACAGTATCGCAAGGGGGATGAAAATGTGGTTGCGGACGTATTATCTAGAAAATTTGAGGAAAGTGATTGTTGTGGGCTTACAACAGTCCAACCTATATAGGCCAAGGATATCATTACCAACTACAATAATGATGAAAAAGTCCATAAGTTAATTACCCAGTTGAGTGTGGACACAGGAGCAGTCCCAGGGTTAGAGTTACAAGAAGAAATTCTTAGGCACTATGGAAAGGTATGGGTGGGAAACAATAGCTCCCTTCGACAGAAGCTAATCACTAAGATGCATTCAACCCCTTGGGGTGGTCACCCAGATATATTTGCCACTCAACAAAGGATGAAGTTATTGTTCTATTGGTCGAGTTTATTACAAGACATCAAAAATCAAATCAAAGAGTGTGAAATCTGTCAAAGAAATAAAGGTGAAAATGTTGCTTACCCTGGTCTCCTACAACCCCTGCCCATACCATCTCGTGCTTGGTAACATATAGCAATGGATTTCATCAGTGGACTACCTAAGTCACATGGAAAAGACTCTGTCTTGGTAGTGATCGACAGATACACTAAGTTTGCTCACTTTTTTGCCTTAACACAACCTTATACTGCCAATCAAATTGCCTAACTTTTCTTGAATAATATCTGCAAATTACATGGCATACCCAGCTCCATAGTCTCTGATCGAGATCCTATATTCCTCAGTACATTTTGGAAAGAACTATTCAAGGGGCTACAGGTACAATTTAAGCCAAGTTCTGCATACCACACCCAAACGGATGGTCAATCTGAAAGATTGAATAGATGCTTGGAGACTTACCTTCGGTGTATCACTGGCCACAAGCCTTCTGATTGGAGTAAATGGATCGCACTTGCAGAGTTATGGTACTATTCAAATTATCACTCAGCTATAGGAATGACTCCCTTTAAAGCTTTGTATGTGTATGATCCTCCACAACCCACATTTAAGTTGATTAGACAAATGAAGCTGGAATCTGTGGACCTGATTTTGCGAGAAAGACAACTGATGGCCAAAGTCTTATATGGAAATCTGACAAAAGCACAGGCAAGAATGAAGCATTACGCTGATAGCAAGAGAAAGGAAAGGAGTTTTGAAGTAGTAGATTGGGTGTTTTTGAAATTACAGCCCTACAGACAATCTTTTGTTGCCATTTGAAGGAATCTGAAACTATCTGCTCGCTATTTTGGTCCCTATGAGGTGCTTCACAAAATTGGATTCGTTGCTTACGAGCTCCGACTACCAGCACACTCCAAAATACACCCTGTTTTCCATGTTTTACAGCTCAAAAAGAAACTTGGTGATAAGGTACTTGCAACTCAAGACCCCCCTCATTGCACCGTCGATGGTCAGATCTTAACTGAACCTCTGACAATTTTAGACAGACGCATGGTTAAAAATAAGAACAAAGTTGTGGTAGAGGTATTGGTGCAATGGGCCAATTTAGCTCCAGAGAAAGCAACTTGGGAAGAATACTCATTCTTGACCAGTCAATTTCTTGAGTTTAAACCTTGATCTGCATCAAGGTTCTTAAGAAGGATGGAGTGTAACCATGGTTGTGTTAAGAGTTGGGTCTTGCGGGTGAGAAGGGATTTTGGGCTCAACCCACGTTAGTTCTTTTAATAAGGCCCAAGTGGCATTTAGTCCATATGGAGTCCAGCTTAGTCATTACATTAATCAGTCCTTTAGGAGGTTCTAGAATATAGACACATGTCGTCCCATATATCGGTTTGTTAGGATATTAGCTGTTGTTGTTCTTTTCCTTCTATATAGCAGTGTTCCCGTTGTAATTGTCCTTGTAGTGAATGAAATGAGCATTTTTCTTTTCTGATAATTTTCTTATTTTGCCATTTTCTAATTATCTTTCTCTAATAGCAGTTGAGTTGCTACAAAGAGGGACTTCACCAGGCTGTCTTGATGAAATTATCATATGGCGGACCAAGATTGAAAGATTTGAGAGCTATTCTGCCGCAACAACTAGGTATCAAAGGTAGTTGTTTGATTGGCTTGCATGCGTATCATCAACTTCTGTTAAGGTTTGATTTATTTGAAGATTATGTAGTTGTTATGTCAAAGACTGTAAGTTACCTTCAGTTCAATGGCGAGCAACATCAGTTCAGGACCTACCCATGGTCACAATAGTTTAATCCAAAGGAAGAAACCTCAAAGGCTTTGGCTTGGGTGTCGTTTCCCGATTTGCCGCCTAATTGGTTTGCAAAGAGAGATCTTCTGTCGATTGCTGCTACATTAGGAAAACCATTAGCAATTGATAAAGCAACTCAGGAACACACAAGACCTAGCACAGCTCGAGTTCGAGTAATCCTTGACCTACTGGATAAACAACCTAAACATATCAGGCTAAGAATGTATGATTGATAATCCCCCCTCATATTGTACTGTTTGCAAGCATCAAGGACACGAATAGATTAACTGTCGTTCGCTTATAAAAACAACCAGTAGTAATATGCAAAGAGGTAAAGAAATTGCTATTGAATTGAAGGCGGGAGATGTTGAACGATGTCAAGGGGATTTGAGGCAATTGTTGGATGCAAAAAAGATCCAGCAGGTTGTTGAAGGTAAAGGTTTTGATGAAGATAACAATAATGGAGATAATTTCCTTGTTGTTCATCAACGATCTGATGCAAATAAGCTGATTAATACAGCAGTTGTGACTAGGAATTTTAATGATATAGTACTTGGAGAAAACTATGTTATTGCGGTTGTTTCAGCTGAGGCAGATCCTACTACTATAGCTGGTACACAAAGTTTTGGGAGTGACAGAAGTTCGCAATGAGCATATTAAAAATTTGAGGCAACAGAAAGAAGATCGAGTTTCTGTTAAGGAGAAGCAAGAGCAGGGGATGTTGACTAATGCCTCAACTGTTGTGAAAATTAAACTTCCAGCTGATATCCCTGCTACAAGAGCTTTGGCAACAATTTAGAAGGCAGTGAGTAAGGAAACTGCTGGTGCATTAGCTGGAGATGATCATGGATCTTCTGAAGGTTCAAAGTTGGTTGCACTGGATAATTCAGCAGGTGTGAAGGCTACTGGTGTGGATGTTGTAGGGCAAGAACATGTAGGTGTTTTGGCATTAGAGGATGCAGCTAATACAGGGTATAATGCAGTTACACTGGTGGCTCAAACATGTGTATACGGTTAAAACTGGGCCTACCCAATTTTACTATTTGACCGAGATCGGGAGATTACATCGAAGGATGGCCTCGTAACGGAACAGACTAAATCACGAGGACTAGGTACCGAGTTCAGAACCAAGGTACCTGTCGAGATCGAGGCTAGTAGCGATCAAAGACAAATGAGACAGATATCGGGCAAGATCGAAGATAGCATAATAACAGAAAGGCGAGATATATGTGACTGGTGGAGGATCACGGCATAAACCTCGATAATTGGTCGAGGATCATGGCGTAGTTCTCGGAACAGATCAAATCAGAAACGGTTAATTAGCTAATCATGGGATTTCCTTATGTAATTAGAATCATACCATAAGTAGGATTCCTCTAATATATAAAGGGGGGTTCTAATCATTTGTACGACACAGTTGAAAGATATAAAAAATAATATAATTCTCTTTCTCGTTTATACTATTGTTCATCAGCTTGTTATACTTTAATGGTTCTGGCATCAACCAGTTCGAGGGTATCCAAACTCGAGGGCTGAGTTCCATTCTAACACCGGTTTGCTTTACTTTATTGTTAATTTCTATTACCCATCCTCACATTTATCAATTGGTATTAGGTGAAATCACGTGTCCTTAGAACCATATTATAAGTTTAATTGTTATCCAATTTTAAGAGTAAACAATGTTATATGCATGTATCCATGATCTTAAAAGAAAGTTACTGCTTAATACTGATTCCGATAACACACTCTAATTTACACTTGTTCTCGTAAGAATCTTTGTTTTCAGGATAAACATGTCAAACTCATAAGTAGCGCCTGCACATGGTGACAACAACATCGGATCTCATGGGGAGAATGACAATACAACCGCCCCAGGGATCGAGGTGCCTCAGGCTGACCTCGAGTGAACACCAATTGCAAATCACGTCAATGTCAGTTCGCACGTCGCTTTAAATGCAAATTTGGATGTTGATCCCGAAGGTAGCGTACGCAGGGAAGTTCGATCAGGTGGTCGAGGTACGCAGGGCACAGAAGATGGGGGAGTTAGCCTCCAATTGATATTCGAAATGTTACAGGCCCAACAAGCCAATATAGCACAAGTACAAAATCAGCACCGAACACCGAGTAGGATCGAACCAGAAGTCGTCCACAGGACCGATCCTGAGCCGAAAAGGTTGAACGCCAACGAATCGGGGACTGACCCCGCCATTATGAAAATTCTCGAGGAGCTCACTAAACAGATTTAGTCGGGAGAAAAGAAAATCGAGGAAAATGACAAGAAATTAGAGACATATAACTCCCAAGTTGACCAAATACCGGGGGCTCCGCTGATTCAAAAGGGTATGAATTCAAAGAAATTCATACAAAAGCCATTCCCTCCAAGTGCGGCTCTGAAACCCATTCCGAAGAAATTTTGAATGCCAGAAATTCCTAAGTACAATGGGACCACCGACCCTAATGAGCATGTCACTTCTTATACATGCGTAATAAAAGGGAATCAGTTGGAAGATGATGAGATTGAATCTGTTCTACTGAAGAAATTTGGAGAAACCTTGTCGAAAGGAACACTGATATGGTACCACAATTTTCCTTCTAATTCCATCGATTCCTTTGCCATTCTTGCAGACTCCTTCGTAAAGTCACATGCCGGAGCAATAAAGGTTGCGACTGGGAAATCGGACCTCTTCAAGGTGAAACAAAAAGACTACAAAATATTGAGGGAATTCGTATCTTGGTTCCATATGGAATGCATGGAACTACCACTGGTCACAGACGATTGGTCTATTCAGGCCTTTACTCAAGGTTTGAACGAACGAAGTTTGGTGGCATCACGACAGCTAAAGTAGAATTTAATTGAATATCCAGCGGTAACCTGGGCCGAAGTACATAATCAGTAACAGTCAAAGATCAAGGTCGAGGATGATCAATTGGGGACCCCTTCCGGTTCCGCTTATCCAAACAGGCCTGTCGGTAGAACTCAAAGGGATATTGGTAGAGAACCCCGATCGAGCAGAGATCGATATCAACCATTAAATGAAGATCGTAGAAACAGAGGTCCAGGACGCAATCCCATCCAAAATGATTGAAGGAACGATCGAATACAGAGCTCTCGAGGGCTCATGAGCAAAAGTGGCTTCGATAAACACGCAAATTCCACAGAAGCACCATGATTATCATAATACAACTTCAGCATCGACGCATCAAGTATTGTGTCAGCCATTGGGAGAATCAAAGATACTAGATGGCCCAGACCCCTACAAACCGATCCGTCCCAAAGGAACCCCAATCAAATATGGAAATACCATGGTACACATGGTCATAAAACCGAAGACTGCAAACAACTAAGGGAGGAGGTGGCCCGTCTATTCAACGAGGGTCACCGTCGAGAATTCTTGAACGACCGAGCTAAAAGCCATTTCAGAGATACGGATGCAAACAGGGAAAACGAGCAGGAAGAACCACAACACGTGATTCACATGATCGTTAGTGGGGTCAATATTCCACAAAGTCCCATGTTCAAACACACTAAAGTATCAATCACCAAGGAAAAACGAATTCGAGACTATGTTCCAGAATGCACTTTATCATTCAATGATGAGGAAGCAGAAGGGATCTTATAACCCCATAATAATGCTTTGGTACTCTCTATCCTTATGAATAAAATTCAGGTTAAACGTGTTTTAATTTATCCAGGAAGTTTGGCCAATATTATTCGATCGAGGCTCGTGGAGCAGCTCAGCCTACAAGATTAGATTGTACCCGCAGATCGGGTTCTCAATGGCTTTAACATGGCAAATAAAACAACTATAGGTGAAATCATCCTACCAATAAATGTAGTCAGAACTATTCAAGAAACAAAGTTCCATGTGATCGAGGGCGATATAAGATACAACACACTGCTCGGAAGACCCTAGATTCACAACATGAGGGCGGTCCCCTCAACACTTCACCAAATGCTAAAGTTCCCGACACCGGATGGAGTAAAAATGGTGCATGGGGAACAGCATGCTGCCAAAGAGATGTTCGCGGTCGACGAAGTAATACCGGTATCGGCACTTTCGTCAACAAAGGGATCGGAGTCCAAAGGAAAATAGTAAGCTAAATAGCAACCACAACCACCAGCTTTGACTCAGTCGGGGAAGTAGAAAACAGATGATAACGATGACTATTGGATCCCTCGATCCTTCATAATCCCAGAGGATTCCGACGCCACCAAATCAACAATCGAGGAGCTGGAGCAAATCATACTGATCGAGCATCTACCAGATCAAAAGGTATACATGGGTACGAGGTTTACCCCCAAGCTCAGGGAAAAACTCATTAAATTTCTTATCAATAATATGGATTGTGTTTGCTTGGTCCCACCTAGATATGACAGGGATCCCGCCGGAAATCGCTATACATTGACTGAGCTTGGACCCGAAGTTCCGCCCGGTAAAACAAAATAGAAGACCCCAGTCCGAGATAAAACATGCATTCATCAAGGACGAGTAACCAAACTGCTCAAAATAGGATTCATTCGGGAGGTAAAATATCCCGAATGGTTAGCAAACGTAGTTGTAGTCCCTAAAAAGGGAAATAAACTTAGAATGTGCGTAGACTATACAGATTTAAACAAAGAATGTCCTAAAGACACTTTTCCTCTGCTGAATATCGATCGCATGATCGATGTCACCGCCGGCCATGAGATCCTTTGTTTTCTCGATGCCTACTCCGGGTACAATCAAATACAAATAAACCTGGAGGATCAGGAAAAGACTTCGTTCATCACTAAGTACGGCACCTATTGTTATAATGTAATGACGTTTGGACTAAAAAATGTTGGTGCCACTTATCAACGCTTAGTAAATTGAATGTTCGAAGAAAAAATAGGTAAGTCAATGGAGGTTTATATTGACGATATGCTAGTTACGTCCCTGCGAGCAGAGGACCATTTGACATATTTGCAGGAGACCTTCGATATACTAAGGAAATACAACATGAAACTCAACCCGGAGAAATATGCATTCGGGGTCGGCTCAGGAAAGTTCCTCGGCTTTCTGGTATCGAATTGGGGTATCGAGATTAACCCCTTTAAGATTAAGGCAATCGAAGACATAACAGTCATGGACAACGTTAAGGCCGTACAAAGATTAACAGGGCGCATAGCCACCCTAGGCCGATTCATCTCAAGGTCTTCAGATAGAAGTCACAGGTTCTTCTCACTGCTCAAAAAGAAGAACAATTTTGCATGGACCCCGGAATGCCAACAAGCATTGGAAGAATTAAAGAGGTACCTCTCGAGCCCGCCACTGCTTCATACTCCGAAAGCGGACGAGCAACTCTACTTGTACTTAGTAGTCTCAAAAATCGTGGTAAGTGGGGTCCTAGTTCGAGAAGAGCAAGGTACGCAATTTCCTGTTTACTATGTTAGTCAAACTTTAGGTGAGGTCGAGACCCGGTACCCACACTTAGAAAAATTAGTGCTTGCCCTAATAAGTGCCTCAAGGAAATTAAAACCATATTTCCAGTGTCACACAATCAGCGTGTTGACTACTTATCCCCTTCGCAATATTTTGCATAAGCCCGAACTTTAGAGCCGATTGGCCAAATGGGCCGTCGAGATCAGTGGGTACGATATCGAGTATCGAGCCCAAACGACCATGAAGTCTCAAATCTTAGCGGACTTCTGGCCGACTTTATGCCAGCCCTCATACCCGAGGTCGAAAAGGAACTAATAATAAAGTCGGGTACATCATCGCAGGTGTGGACCCTCTTCACAGACGGTGCTTTAAACGTGAAGGGGTCCGGGTTAGGCATCGTTTTGAAGCCACCCACGGGTAATACAATTAGACAAGCTATCAAAACTGCCAAGTTAACTAACAGTGAGGCCGAGTATGAGGCCATGATTACAGGTCTCAAGCTAGCTAAAGGTTTGGGAGCAGAAGTCATCAAGGATAAATGTGACTCCATGCTTGTGGTAAACCAAGTCAACAGAACCTTCGAGGTTTGAGAAGATTGAATGCAGAGATACTTGGACAAATTACATGTGACTCTACATCGGTTTAAAGGATGGACCCTACAGCATGTGCCTCAAGAACAAAACAGCGAGGCTGATGCCCTCGCAAATTTGGGGTCATCAGTCGAAGACGACGAGATTAGCTCGGGGACCATCGTACAACTTTCAAGGTCAGTAATCGAAGAAGGCCATGCCGAAATCAACTCCACGAGTCTGACCTGGGATTGGAGGAACAAATATATTGAATACCTAAAGAATGGGAAGCTTCCATCGGATCCTAGGGAATCGAGGACTCTATGTACGAAGGTCGCACGATTCACATTAGCCGAAGACGGAACATTGTATAGAAGGATGTTCGATGGACCATTGCCAATATGTTTGGGACTAGGAGATGCTGACTACTTCCTATGAGAAATCCATGTGGGCACCTGTGGAAATCATTTTGGTGCCGAATCATTGGTTCACAAAGTCATCAGAGCAGGATACTATTGGGCCGATATGGAAAAGGATACAAAAGAGTTTGTTCGAAAGTGCAACAAATGTCAAAGGTATGCGCCGATGATTCACCAACCCGAAGAGCAACTCCACTCAGTCTTATCCCCATGGCCATTCATGAAATAGGGAATGGGTATCGTCGGCTCTCTACCATCGGCCCAGGTAAAGCTAAATTTATTTTGTTTATGACTGATTATTTCTCTAAGTGGGTTGAAGCACAGGCTTTCGAGAACATTAGAGAGAAAGAAGTCATAGATTTAATCTGGGACCACATTATATGCCGATTCGGGATGCCTGCAGAGATCATATGCACAATGGAAAGCAATTCATCGGCAGCAAAGTGACAAAGTTTCTCAAAGATCACAAAATAAAGAGGATCCTGTCGACGCCATATCATCCTAGTGGGAACGGATAGGCCGAATCGACAAACAAGACCATCATTCAAAATCTAAAGAAAATATTGAACGACGGTAAAGGAAAATGGAGAGAAATATTGCCCGAAGTCCTTTGGGCGTATCGAACAACATCAAAATCTAGTACGGGGGCAACATCGTTCTCTTTAGTATATGGCGCCGAAGCTCTGATCCCGATTGAAGTCGGGGAACCTAGCGTCAGGTTTCGATATGCAACGGAAGAGTCAAATCATGAGGCTATGAATACAAACTTAGAATTGCTAGATGAAAAATAAGAAGCCGCCTTCGTTCGGATGGCTGCACAGAAATAGCGGATCGAAAGGTACTATAATTGAAGAGCCAATCTTTGACACTTTAAAATTGGGGACTTGGTTCTGAGGAAGGTCACCCTCAATATTCGAAACCCAAATGAAGTAAAACTTGGCCCGAACTGGGAGGGACCGTATCAGGTCCTCGATATTATTGGAAAGGGATCCTACAAACTTGGCACGATGAATGACGAATAATTACCAAACAATTGGAATATATCACTCCTCAAACATTATTATTGCTAAGATACGACCTTCTACATTTTCATTTATATTTTATACTAACTATTTGCAGGTGCTTAATCGAAGACATCGAAGGATTCTTCAAACACAAAGTCCTTAGGTCTGAAAGCATGTGTTGCAAGCTTTTTCCCTTAGACCGGTTTTTGTCCCAAATGTGTTTTTCCGGCGAGGTTTTTAACGAGGCAACCATTGTTCGTGCTAACTTAGAGCAATTCAACAGTATCCGAGGCTCCTTTATAATCAACCTCGAATACTGGGGGGCATCACCCTCGGATAGGAAAATACTTTGTGCCGATAGGGGCTCGATAGGAAAATTTTGTAAGGGTCAAACGGTCGAACGAACCATACCCATATAGATTACTCAAGCCCTAATGGCAAACATGTACGCATGTTAATCTATTGAAAAAAGTATTTTTCCTTGCTAGATATTTCATGCCTTAGAGAAATCTTTACTTTACAATGTCATGCTTGTGATCTGTTGTGGAAACTAACTTAAGGGTCGGTCACAACTAAAGTTCGAACAATTGACCCCACACTTGGGGACTTCCATACAAAGATTCGACATAATCGAATTACTAAAATCTCGAGATCGTAAGACCTTAAAAAGGAAACCCTCAATTTTATAGGCCACGGCCACCCCACTCGGGGACTGATACTTCGAACAAGTTCGAAGTATAATAGGGGAACAAGCCCAAAAGGCGAATCCTAAGTTAAAGGATATGGCCAAATTAACACGGTTTGGAGACGTATGATTTCCGTTATAAAACAAGCCTTCAAATATTTTCATAAACCGGTTAAAAAGGCTACCCTCGGCTGAATTACTAAGGGTCTCGATAATATCGACCCTCGAAAATCCTAATGGGTACAAAGTCGTTCGAACTCTTGAACAAATTCTTTATTTCATGCTAAGGCACAACAAATTTTATATGACTAGACAATAAACTTTTCAAGCCGAAAAGTAGGAGAAAGCCATTCTTTTTACTATAGCTGTATCGGCCTAATTCAAGAGCCTAAAGGGCCATTTTATTTTTGAGTTCGAGATATCATCCTCACTCAATTAAAACCTAAGGGTCACCCTACTCCGAGTTCGAGCAAGTACTCACTCGATTATAAAAACTACACAAGTCCGGCTTCGATCAAATTGCCTAAGCCTCGAACTTATGAACAAAATTTTCATAAGGAATGAATGAAACAAAATTTTCACAGGGCAAAAATGAAATAAAGACAAGTCGGAAAGAGATCTTTATATATATGAGAATATTTACAAGGTCCGATCAGGATCCTACACAAAAATCAAAAGTGAAAAATCCTAAGGTTCCTAATTTTCTGCGGAGGCAGCTTCTTCTCCATAGAGGTCCCCCATCCCCCCTCTTGCTCTTGGCGTCATCAGAGGAGGAGGAGGAGGCCAGCGCTCCAGCATCAGCTTCATGCTCTCTAGCCTTTATTATCTCGTCGGTAAGATCAAAACCTCGAGCGTGGATCTCCTCAAGGGTTTCTGTTACACCTCATTTTTTCATACGTGGAAGTACGCCATAAGTAAATTGATATAAGCTCGGAAATGAGATGTCACATCCCGCATTTTCGTACGTCAAAGTTTCATCGTAAGTTAATCGACGTAAGTTCGGGAATGAGATTATTTGGAGATTATAAGCATTATGCTACTTCAAATAAGTGATGAGTAAATTTATGAAGGTGAGAGGGTAAGCAAATCGAAAAATAATTTTTCGTCGAAGTTTGACATTTTAAGATAAAATACGGTCCAAGCTACAATACCCCATATTTATAGACTAGTACAATACAAAGTACCATATGAACATGATAGTATGATGTATAAAGTGTATTAAAAATGAGTAGTATTTTAAGTAATTTGAGATAATTCTTAATTATGTGGGTAATTAGTTAATTATTGGTTTAACGGGTGATTAACCATGTAATTAAGGATTGATGGATAATTGTAGGTGGGGAAAAATCCCCCCCCCCAAACAAGGAAGAAAGTGGAGGAAGATATAAGTGACCCTTCCTTTAGACAATTAAATTAGGAGGCACATGGACAACATTCTTAAGCCATCCCTTGCCAACACCTAAGAATTGGAATTTATATTAGTCATCTCTAACATATCTTCAATGGATATCAAGTTCATTTTGGTGAGGGAATTATATAGAAAGGCAAAACAAGGAACGAATGTGAGGGAATTTTGAAATTTATATGAAACTTCGTATTACAATAGCAACGACAGTTCTTGGATTAATAAAGGAATTCATACAAAATTGCACTGTGTAATAACAAAAGGATTTTGCAATTCTAAGGGAGTATGGTGCATTCCTTCTCAAGAATATCATACGGATTTCTCCCTACTCTAGGTATGTTAAGGCTAAGCCCTTCCTTCATTTTGGCATGATCTCGTAATTACATGTGTTTGATAACGAGGCATAAAGAGAAGTTCATACTCCCGAATTTGTATGCATTATCTTAGTCTCATAAATTATAGTATTCTCTTTATCGGGACTTTATATTTAATTGATTATTGTCTTCTTCCAGTCAAGAGAGCAGAGAATCTATATATACAGTATTACAGTATTTTCATTACCATCGAACTATAATCGATGAGCGGGCCCCTATTGGGCAACCTCTGATCAGATGGTAAGTTATATACCGAGCCTACTGTGGCCGAGTGCCTATGAGCGAGCCCAGTTGGCCGAGATACAGAGCCTAGTATGGCCGAGCGCCTATGAGCGAGCTTACTACGGCAGAGCAGTTGTATGAATATACCGAGCCTTATAGGGTCGGATAGCTATTTTACTTACTATGTTGAGAGAGTTGAGTCACTATCAGCAGGTAAGCATATCTTCAGATTATCTTTGACTCCCAGTTACTTTCAGTTATTATATTATCAGTTCGATTTCAGCTTTCAGTTATTTTGTTGCCTTACATACTCGGTACATTATTTTGTACTGACGTCCCTTTCTCTGGGGATGCTGCATTTTATGCGTGCAGGTTCAGACAGATAGGCAGTTAGACCTCCTTAGTAGGTGTTGCCCGAGTTCAAATTTATCGGTAAGCTCCACGTCCTTCAGAGTTGCCGAGTCTAGGAGTTTTGTGTACATCTTGTGTATATATGTATATAGGTCATGAGTAGGTTCGGGCCCTGTTCCAATCACGGTACATCTATCAGTAGAGGCTTGTAGACATAACCTATCAGTTAGTATAGTATGTTGGGCTTATAGGCCTTGTATGTAGATTTTGTTGGTTTGTCAGCTGTAGTAGTCATGACGGCCTTGCCGGCCTACCTTTATATTGATGTTTAGTCAGCTTTGGTATCCATTCAGTTTTATATGTTGCTTCACAAATTGTCTTGCAATGTGGCTCATGGCCAAAGTATGACATTATATGTTCAGATTCCCATAGTCGCAAGTTGGTACGCAAGGATAGATGAGGCACCGAGTGCTGGTCTCGCCCCCAGGTTCAGGGCATGACAAAAGTGGTATCAGGCAGTTCTGTCCTAGGGAGTCTACAAGCCGTGTCTAGTAGGGTCTTGTTTATAGATGTGTTGTGCACCACATTATATAAGCAGGGGACTACAGGGCATTTAGGAGTTTGTTACCCTTCTTTCAAATCTAAATCGTGTTGTAGAACTGAGTTATAGTAAATTTGAGTTAAACTTACGTGTTGGAGTTTGCATGCACAGATGACGGTGACTAGGAAGACTACGGCTAGTCAGAGGAGAGATACAGCAGTAGGTAAGGGGACCAGCAGGGTACCCCCAGTAGATGGGGCCCAATCTGAGTCCTATGGAGAGACCCCTACTCAGCCATTATCGGCTCCTCCACCACCTGAGAAGATTCCTAGGGAGACCACACATCCAGTTCTCCCTCCGTTTCCATCAGATCAGGACTTGAGGAGTGTAGTGCATTTGTTGACACAGTTGGTAGCTACCCAGCAACAGGCTAGGGCACCCGCTAGTGAAGGATCTTTTGAGGGGTCTGGGAGTTCAAGGGTCCGAGAGTTTATTGCTTTGAGTCCCCCACAGTTCACAGGGATAGATCAGAGGGAGGACCCGCAGGATTTCATAGATCAGCTTCACAGGATCTTGCGGGTTATGCATGCCACGGAGAAAGAGGCAGTTGAGCTAGCAGTTTTCGACTTCGAGATATAGCCATCCTTTGGTACAGGGGATGGGAGAGTTCTAAGGGACATGATGCATCTCCAGTTATTTGGGAGAATTTTTTGGATGCCTTCCTTGACCAGTACTTACCGCGGGAGATTCGACAATCTTGAGTCGATCAATTTCTAGCCCTCAAGCATGGCAATATGAGTGTTCAAGAGTATAGTCTCCATTTTGACTCATTGGCCAGATATGCACCATCCATAGTTGCTACTATGTGGGACAGGATTCATAGGTTTATAGCAGGGTTGGCCCCAGAGTTGACAGAGGAATGTGCCACCGCTGCATTGTAGGATAGTATGGATATCTTCTGGATTCAGGCATTCGCCCAGAATATAGAAATGGGTAGACGTCAGTAGCAGGGTACGGAGAGGACTGAGTCAGGGCAGCGTAAGAGGATGAGATTTGCCAGGTCTCAGGAGCAGTCTCAAGGTAGTTATAGGCCCCAGTACTTCGAACGGCCACCTAGGCCTCCGCCATCTTAGTTACAGGCTTACAGGTATGATCGCTATACTCAGTCAGGACCAGGTGAGAGCTCACGGGTGTCGGGTTTGCAGTGACAGCGAGGTTCAGGGCAGACATGGTCATTTCCGCAGTGGTGTGACATCTGTGGTAGAGGACACTTGGGCCAATGCCGAGCCGATTCCGATACTTGTTATACATGTGGACGTCCAGGGCATATGATATGAGATTGCCCAAATAGAGATTCTGGGGGTATGGCACAACCAGCGAGTTCAGCAATAGGATCATCTATGTTTGTGCATCCTTTGGGGTGCCAGTCTCAATCTTCGGGTGGTAGAGGTCGAGGCAGAGGTAGAGGTTCCAATTCAGGTGGTAACCAGAATCGTATCTATGCTTTAGCGGGTCGACAGGACCAGGAGTCTTCACTAGACGTTGTGACAGGTATGTTGACAATTTTCTCTCATGATGCTTATGCCTTGATAGACCCAGGATCTACTTTATCGTGTATTACCCCATTTGTCGCGGGGAAGTTTGGTATAGTGCCCGAAATACTAAGTGATCCTTTTGCAGTATCTACACCGGTTGGAGAATCGATTATTGCTAGACGGGTTTACCGAGGTTGTACGGTGTCAGTTTGTGGTCGTCAGACCTCAGCCGACCTAGTTGAGCTAGAGATGTTGGATTTTGATGCTATCATGGGCATGGACTGGTTGGCATCTTGCTATGCCATAGTTGATTGTCGAGCAAAGACAACTAGATTTCATTTTCCGGGTGAGCCAGTCCTTGAATGGGTAGGTAATACAGCGACACCCACATGTAGGTTTATTTCTTATCTGAAGGCGAGGAATATGATCGCAAAAGGGTGCATTTATCATATTGTGAAAGTTAGAGATGCAGATGCTGAGATAGCTACACTTCAATCTATTCCAATAGTCAAAGAGTACGCATATGTATTTCCAGATGGACTTCCGAGAATTCCTCCAAAGCGAGAGATTGATTTTGGCATCGATTTGCTTCCGGCAACTCAACCAATATCCATCCCTCCATATAGAATGGCACCTACCGAATTGAAGCAGTTGAAGGACCAGTTAAAAGATTTGTTGGTGAAAGGTTTCATCAGGCCCAGTACCTCACCTTGGGATGCACCGGTACTGTTTGTACTGAAGAAAGATGGCTCATTGAGGATGTGTATCGATTATAGACAGCTGAACAAGGTAACTATTAAGAATAAGTATCCACTTCCAAGGATAGATGACTTGTTTGATCAGTTGCAGGGAGCTAGATGCTTTTCAAAGATAGATTTGAGGTTGGGGTACCACCAGGTCAGAGTTTGGGAGAAAGATATTCCCAAGACAGCCTTCAGGACCCGATATGGCCACTTCGAGTTCCTTGTCATGTCCTTCGGGTTGACGAATGCACCTGTTGTGTTTATGGACTTGATGAATAGCCTATTCTGACCATTTTTAGATCTGTTCGTGATAGTATTTAGTGATGATATTCTAGTTTATTCACGTTCCGAGGATGACCATGCGGACCACCTGCGAGCGGTGTTCCAAACCCTCCGTGACAGTAAATTATATGCTAAGTTTTCTAAATGTGAGTTCTGGTTGAACTCTGTAGCATTCTTGGGGCACATTATATCCGATGGAGGTATAAAGGTAGACAATCAGAAGATTGATCCTGTGAAATCCTGGCCTAGACCTACCACTCCGACAGAGGTTCGTAGCTTTCTAGGCTTAGCATGATACTACAGGAGGTTTGTAGAAGGTTTTTCTTCCCTTTCGGCACCATTAACAAAATTGACGCAGAAAGCAACTAAGTTTCAGTGGACAGAGGCTTGCGAGCAGAGTTTCCAAGAGCTTAAGAACAGGTTGACCTTAGCGCCAGTTCTAACACTTCTAGAGGGTCCAGATGGTTATGCCATGTATTGTGATGCCTCAGGTGTCGGGTTAGGATGTGTCCTGATGTAACATGGGAAGGTAATTACGTATGCTTCAAGGCAGTTAAGGAAGCACTAGCAGAATTATCCGACCCACGACCTCGAATTAGTTGCAGTTGTCCATGCAACTATTTACATGGCGTTCATGTTGATGTATATACAGATCATAAAAGCCTGCAATATATCTTCAAGCAGAAATAATTGAATTTGTGAGAGAGGTGATGGCTTGAGTTATTGAAAGATTACGATGTTAACATTCTCTACCATCCATACAAAGCTAATGTGGTAGTAGATGCCTTAAGTCGCCAATCTATGGGTAGCTTAGCACATGTAGAGGCCTAAAAAAGACAATTAACTAGAGAGATTCACCAATTGGCATGTTTGGGGGTTCGGTTAGTAGACTCTGGCAATGGTGGGGTTGTACTCCAAAATACTGCAAAATCATCTCTCATAGTTGAAGTAAAGGAGAGGCAGTACGAGGACCCAGAGTTGGTCGAGTTGAGAGAGCAAATTCCGCAGCAAAAGAAGCCGTTGTTAGAGCTCAAGGGAGATGGAGTTCTCAGATATAGGGGTCGTCTGTGTGTTCCAGATGTAGCAGGGCTACGAGATAGGATTATGTCAGAGGCACATTATTCGTGGTACTCCATTCATCCTGGGTTGACGAAGATGTACAATGACATTAAGGATGTGTACTGGTGGAACGATATGAAGATGAACATTGCTGAGTTTGTCGCTCAGTGTCCTAGTTGCCAGCAGGTGAAGGTAGAGCACCAGAAGCCCAGAGGGCTAATGTAGACTATAGAGATCCCGACGTGGAAATGGGAGGCGATAAACATGGACTTTATCACGTGTTTACCTCGTTCTCATCATAAGTTCGATTCCATATGGGTGATAGTCGATAAGCTCACGAAATCAACTCATTTCCTACCGGTCAAATCTACATACACAGCAGAAGACTATACAAAGTTATATATTTAGGAGATATTGCGGCTACATGGGGTACCAGTATCTATTATATCTGACCATGGGGCCCGGTTTACAACACATTTTTGGAGGTCATTTCAGAGAGGTCTAGGGACTCAGGTGAATCTCATCATAGCTTTTCATCCACAGACTGATGGACAAGCCGAGCGCACAATTCAGATGCTCGAGGATATGTTACGAGCACATGTGTTGGATTTTAAAAGAAGTTGGGATGAACATCTACCTCTTATCGAGTTTTCATATAATAACAGTTACCACTCCAGTATCCAGATGGCTCCGTACGAGGCTTTGTATGGGCGTAAGTGCAGATCTCCTATAGGATGGTTTGATGTTGGAGAATCTGGGTTACATGGGCCAGACCTGGTTCAGCAGGCCATAGAAAAAGTAAAGCTTATCCGGGAGTGACTGTTGATAGCTCAGAGTCGTCAGAAGTCATATTATGACGTGCGGCGACGAGATTTGGAATTCGGGGTTAATGACTAGGTATTCCTAAAGGTATCACCTATGAAGGGCATGATAAGGTTTGGAAGGAAAGGCAAGCTTAGCCCACGGTATATTGGGCCTTATAGGATCATTCGAAGAGTGGGCCAAGTAGCTTATGAGTTAGAATTGCCGTCGGAATTGGAGTCTGTCCATCCGGTTTTTCATGTATCTATACTACGGAAGTGCATTGGCGATCCTACCCGAGTGGTGCCCACGGATGATGTACACATTATGGAGGACTTGTCATACGAGAAAATTCCGGTTGCCATCCTAGACCGACAAATCTGCAAGCTACAAAATAAGGAGATAGCCTCCGTGAAGGTTTTATAGAGAGGAAAGAAGGTGGAAGAGATGACGTGGGAAGCGGAGGAATAAATGAAGTCTAAATATCCTCACTTATTTCAAACTGGAGATATGGCTCGAGGTGAGATACCTCAGCACAGCTCTATTCAGGCCAGTAGGTTATCAGGTGAGCTCTTATTTTTGACTTTCAGAATTTATAATGGACAGATGTGTGAGGCCAAGTGTTGTTATTTATAGACATTGGCCATATATGACATGTATAGTATGTTTTCTGGCTACGTACAGGTTGGTTTTAGTCTAGTGTACGGGGAAGACTCTGACAAAATTTTTCCAAAGTCTTTAAGGGTAAACATTCGAGGATGAATGTTCCAAAGGGGGGAATGATATTACACCCCATGTTTTCATACGTGGAAGTATTCCATAAGTAAATTGATATAAGCTCGGAAATGAGATATCACATCTCGCATTTTCGTACGTCAAAAATTCGTCGTAAGTTAATCGACGTAAGTTCGCGAATGAGATTATTTGGAGATTATAAGCATTATGCTACAATACGGTCCAAGCTACAATATGGTAAGCAAATTTATTTGGAGAGTAAATTCGTGAAGGTGAGAGGGTAAGCAAATCGAAGAAAATGAATTTTCGTTGAAGTTTGACATTTTGAGATAAAATACGGTCCAAGCTACAATACCCCGTATTTATGGACTAGTACCATACAAAGTACCATATGACCGTGATAGTATGATGTATAATGTGTATTAAAAATGAGTAGTATTTTAAGTAATTTGAGATAATTCTTAATTATATGGGTAATTGGTTAATTATTGGCTTAACGGGAGATTAACTATGTAATTAAGGATTTATGAATAATTGTAGGTGGGGACAAAGCCCCCCACATGGCAGAAAGTGGAGGAAGATTTAAGTGACTCTTGCCTTTAGACAATTAAATTAGGATGCACATGGACAACATTCTTAAGACATCCCTTGCCAACACGTAAGAAGTGGAGCTTATATTACTCATCTTTAACATATCTTCAATGGATATCAAATTCATTTTGGTGAGGGAATTATACAGAAAGGCAAAACAAGGAACGAATGTGAGGGAATTTTGAAATTTATATGAAACTTCGCATTACAATAGCAACGGCAGTTCTTGGATTAGTAAAGGAATTCATACGAAATTGCACTGTGTAATAACAACGGGATTTTGCAATTCTAAAGGAGTACGGTGCAATCCTTCTCAAGAATATCATACGAATTTTTTCCTACTCCAGTTATGTTAAGGCTAAGCCCTTCCTTCATTTTGGCATGATCTCGTAATTACATGTGTTTGATAACGAGACATAAAGAGAAGTTCATACTCCCGAATTTATATGCATTATCTTAGTCTCATAAATTATAGTATTCTCCTTATCGAGACTTTATATTTAATTGAGTATTATCTTCTTTCAGTCAAGAGAGCAGAGAACCTATATATACAGTATTATAGTATTTTCATTACCATCGAGCTATAATAGATGGGCAGGCCCTTATTGGGCAACCTCTGATCAGATGGTAAGTTATATACCGAGCCTACTGTGGCCGAGCGCCTATGAGCGAGCCCGGTTAGCCAAGATACAGAGCCTAGTATGGTTGAGTGCCTATGAGCGACCTTACGACGGCACAGTAGTTGTATATATATATCGAGCCTTATAGGGTCGGATAGCTATTTTACTTACTATGTTGAGAGAGTTGAGTCAGTATTAGTAGGTAAGCATATCTTCAGATTATCTTTGACTCCCAATTACTTTCAGTTATTATATTATCAGTTCAGTTTTAGCTTTCAGTTATTCTGTTGCCTTACATACTCGGTACATTATTTTGTACTAACGTCCCTTTCTCAGGGATGCTGCATTTCATGCGTGCAGGTTCAGACAGATAGGCGGGTAGACCTCCTCAGTAGGTGTTGCCCGAGTTCAGCTTTATCGGTAAGCTCCACGTCCTTTGAAGTTGCCGGGTCTAGAAGTTTTGTGTACATCTTGTGTATATATGTATATAGGTCATGAGTAGGTCGGGGCCCTGTTCCGATCACGGTACATCCATCAGTACAGGCTTGTAGACATAACCTATCAGTTAGTGTAGTATGTTGGGCTTGTAGGCCTTGTATGTATATTTTGTAGGTTCGTCAACTGTAGTAGTCATGATGGCCTTGCCGACCCAGCTTTATATTGATGTTTAGTCAGCTTTGGTATCCATTTAGTTTTATATTTTGCTTCGCAAATTGTCTTGCAATATGGCCCATGGCCAAAGTATGACATTATATGTTTAGATTCCCTTAGTCGCAAGGATCAGATGGTAAGTTATATACCAAGCCTACTGTGGCCGAGTGCCTATGAGCGAGCCCAGTTGGCCGAGATACAGAGCCTAGTATGGCCGAGCACCTATGAGCGAGCTTATTACGGCAGAGCAGTTGTATAAATATACCGAGCCTTATAGGGTCGGATAGCTATTTTACTTACTATATTGAGAGAGTTGAGTCACTATCAGCAGGTAAGCATATCTTCAGATTATCTTTGACTCCCAGTTACTTTCAGTTATTATATTATCAGTTCAGTTTCAGCTTTTAGTAATTATGTTGCTTTACATACTCGGTACATTATTTTGTTCTAACGTCCCTTTCTTTAGGGACGCTGCATTTCATGCATGTAGGTTCAGACAGACAGGCGGGTAGACCTCCTCAGTAGGTGTTGCTCGAGTTCAGCTTTATCGGTAAGCTCCACGTCCTTCGAAGTTGTCGGGTCTAGAAGTTTTGTGTACTTCTTATGTATATATGTATATAGGTCATGAGTAGGTCGGGGCCCTGTTCCGATCACGGTACATCCATCAGTACAGGCTTGTAGACATAACCTGTCAGTTAGTGCAGTACGTTGGGCTTATAGGCCTTGTATGTATATTTTGTTGGTTTGTCAACTGTAGTAGTCATGACAGCCTTGCCGGCCCAGCTTTATATTGATGTTTAGTCAGCTTTGGTATCCATTTAGTTTTATATTTTGCTTCGCAAATTGTCTTGCAATGTGGCCCATGGCCAAAGTATGACATTATATGTTCAGATTCCCATAGTCGCAAGTTGGTATGCAAGGATAGATGAGGCACCGAGTGCCGATCTCGCCCCCCAGGTTCGGGGCATGACAGTTTCCCTCCGAGATTGGCATTTGGTGAGTTCAGCAATCCAATGTGCTCGAGTTTGAGCGGTCCTGGCTGTCTCTCTCGCTTGGAATTGAGTGGCTTCAGCATCGGCCCGGTAGACGGCCACGATCGCATCTGCCTTGGCTTTAGCCTTTTCGGCTTCATATTTGGCGTTTGCAAGTTCGGAAGCCAACCGAGCTTCGAGCTCCTCTATTTTCGTTTCCTAAGCTGAGCTATTCTCCTTCATGCCTCGAAGCTGACTTTCGACCGATGACAATTGGGCTCGAGCAGTCTCTTTTTCTGTAGCAAAGTGGTACATACCTTCTTTCTACCCTAAGGACTGCGCCTTCATCATGTTGATCTCCTCACAGAACTGATCAATCCTCTCGACCTTCTGCTGCAGTTGTGAGAGTGAAATGTTAGCCACTGTTCCCAAATCAAGCCCATGAGCTTTTAAGATTTTTATTACCTGCTCGATCAGGTCGGTCTGATCTTTTTGAACCGTGGCCAACTCGGCTCGGAGGTCCTTGATCTCTTCTTCTTTTTCCCCACCGAGAAGGTTGAGGGCATTCCTCTCCTCGGTAAGCCTTTGAATGTCAGCCTCGTACCGACTTAGCTCAGCTCAAGACTGAGAAAATGCTTCCCGATGAAGCATTGAGGCCTACGCAGAAAGAAGAAAAAATGTTAGAAATAAACACAAGGGTAATTCCAACAAGGGGAATTAAGGCTTACCCGATTCAGAGCTTGTTGCGCTTCGTTGAAAAGACTCGATGCCCCGCCCAAGTCCTTCTTTGAGACCTCCAAGTCACTCAGGCCGGTAGCATCTTTGACCCCAGTAAAGTAATCATGGAAGGGGTCCTCCCTTCCGTGGGCTCCTTCGATGGAGAGGGTCTTAAAGGCCCGAGCCTCTTGAATCATCGTCTCATATAACGAGGGGAGCAGCGGGGAGCCTCCCATTTCTATTGCCCAAAGTGGATCACTTGGGGCATATTCTCCATCTCGAGGGGCCTCGAGACTAGACCCTACAACCGTACCCACCATTGGCTGATTATGGTGGGAGGCATCTTCAATCCTCGAGGACTCGGGAACTTCACCCAAGTCTCTTTCCGAGACCCCCTCATCTCATGATGAAGTCTCTGCAGCCTTCACCGATCCAGTGACCTTTGGGGCCTCGGTGTTCATTCCCACTCGGGCCACCAGCCCAAAGTTAACTTCTTCCACTTCTTCGTCTTCCTCCCTTAGACACCGGACAGAGTCTTCAGTCAGGAGGATGATGTTCTTCCTCGACTTACGAGCCGCCTTCTTCTTAGGTTCTGGATCCTCGGAGGTTGAGATCTTTTTTCTCTTTTTGTTCTTTGCCGATTTCGGTGCCGGGATATAAGTCTCCTCCTCACCAGATAAGGGCCTCATGACAGCATCTTTGCCAAGGCCTATAAGAAAGGAAATTAAGTAAGAAATGCTTTAACAAAATCATCAAAGACGTAGAAAAGGGGATTACCATGAGTTTTGGCCTCCCATCGGCCCTTTGATAAATCGTGCCATGAGCGCTAGATATACATAGAGGTCGAGGACAGGTCCCGAACCCATCTTTTGAGGTTAGGAATTGCATCGGGCATCCAAGCGACCGCTACATCACGTAAAAGGATATCGATGAGAAGAAGCAAAGGAGCAAAACAATACATAGGAGCTAACAATGGGATTGTACTTATGCTTCATATTCCATTTCTTGGAAAATGGCATCTTCTCAGCCGGGATCAGGTCGAAAGTCCTCACTCGAACAAACCGGCACATCCAGCCTTGGTCCTTGTCCTCGTCTATGCTCGAGAACACCACTTTGATAGCCCAACGTTGGAGTTTTATCAACTTTCCTCGATAGAGGCAGGGCCTGTACAACCTGATGAGGTGGTCGAGGGTGTCACGCCCCAAACTTGGGGAGGCGTGGCTGGCACCCGGTGTCGTGCTGGCCCGAGCGAACCACTCAGTAACTTATGATCGTTCGACCAAAACTAGAACATACATAGGTCGAGTTGGCTGAACTCATTCCTTTTGTAACTATCATGGGCCAACATGGCCACGACTCATAATGTACAAGCGTAAGTGGGAAAACACTGTATCACAGAAACATTTTTTTTTTCTTAAAACATAAATACATTTGGGCCATCAAGGCCTCTGACATACTATACAAAATGAACCTCTGTCTAAAAAGCCTCTAAGATTATTTGACATCAAATGGGATAGGGTACCGGCGTACCCATAAGTCTGTAGAAAAACTATGACACGATGACTCATAGACTCGGCTGCACTCCGAATGAGGTGGAGTCTTACTGATCATTCGCTGAATGCCAATTTCGTCTACTATGAGGGCTCGTCAAACTGATTCTACCCGTCTATCAGGACCTGCAGCACGACATGCAGCGTCCACAAATAAAACGGACGTCAGTACGAATAATGTACTGAGTATGTAAGGCAGGAAAGCATAAGTAAGAACAATAATGTAACCAGGGATAGAGAATATACAACCTGTGACATCTGGGTACCTCTGAGGACTACTGACATGAAATACATGATACATACATATATATACATAAACTTTTAAAACATACGCCTTTATGGGCATCACCATTATCATATCGTACCCGGCCGTAATAGGCTCGGTAAAACGTACCCGGCCATTATAGGGCTCGGTAGAATCATACCCGGCCACGTGAAGCTCGGTAAAATCCAACAGATCAGTGGTTGCACAATAGGTGTCGTACCCGGCCGACTATAGCGCGGCTCGGTAGAGTAAAATAGATACATATATATGATGCATGCTGGACTCATTGGAATCACATTTTGAACCTTTCGGAGTGACGTAAGGTCGGTATCCTTCGTACACGTTATTAGGATTAACTCTTCATCAAGAATCTTATAAGATTCAGAAACTACCAACAACATTGATAATATAAGAATAAAAGAAGTAACATCAATATCAATCGTTTCATAAGAAGGGCAGCAATGTAAGTACTGCTAGCTTCTAAGAGTAGAGTATCTTTGGGAGCTCGTTCATTACATTATGTACAATCAGAGTCGTGAAAAAGAATGAAGGGGATAGCCTCACATACCTGGAGTAGGGGAAAAATCTGTATGATATTCTTGAGAAAGATTATACCGGGCTTCATTAGAATTTTTCAGAATCTCACGTTGATTTGAATGGTTGAAGGTCTTGCGTTGCTTATATCAACGTGGAAAAGAAATAGACAATTTAGCATCATGTGATCTTAATCTCATGTTACTTCAGTATATTGTAGTTGCAATTGTTCTACACACGCATACATAATAGATCTTAGAGGTAGGAGAAGTTATGCTCTTTCAGTTACATGGGTTGAACTGTTCGACACAGCAAGTGGTCTAAACTGACCGTCTTTGCCACTCTATTTCAATTTAAACAGTAGAACAGAAGAATTTTCCTTGTTACCTTAACATCCAAGAGAATACCAAATACATAAAATGGTCTTAAACGGGAAAGAGACGATATATTAATAGTGATGTTTATGATATATGCAAGTAAGAGAGTGACAGACAAGGTACCAACCTTCTCAAAGTGCCATGTTGAAATCTTTAATTAAGAGTCACTTTGTTTGATTTGTGTTGCTGCCACGTGATGTTCTTATCCCAATCATTTTAGATAATTACCAATTTACCCGCATAATTAAGAATTATCTCAAATTACTTAAAATACTATTCACTTTTAATACACATTATACATCTTACTATCATGATCATATGGTATAAAATAAATACATACACTATTATTTAATTAAAACATCCATATAAAAATACACATATTTTCTCAACTTTATAATTTTCCTAATCTCATATAAAGAGTAAAAATTCTCGTACTCTTAATTCTTAATTTGGTAAAAAGATAACTTTCTTTTTCTTGTGAGAAAATAATTTCTATATTTACAATAAAGAAAATCTCATAAACTTTCTCATATTATGTGTATAATTTAAAACATATTCAAAAGTAGTAATACTAATAACTATATACAATCATATATTTTTTTCAAACTATTTTACAAAAATATTCCACTCAAAATACCATATCAAATGTATATATATCGGTATCAAGGATGTTAAACTTACGGGGTGTAACATCCTTCCCCCCTTTAGAACATTCGTCCTCGAATGTTAACTATTAGAGATTTTCAAACTTTTCACTAGGGTCTCCTTTGTAAACTAAACTAAAACCATAACTATATCTGAAGTCTCAACTATTCACAACCTTTTGTACTGGAGTATCTCGTATCTTCCTCACCTTTACCTTACTTACCCTTGAATCTCGCATCGTATCTTCTGTTTCTTTCATAACCTCCCTTCAACATAGGTGAAAATTGCGCCTTAAAACTCTACTGTAATACTTGCACCTCTAGTGCATACAAAATCTTGCGAAAGCTTCATACTGACTTCTTACGACTCAACTCTATGGCACGATCTCGAAACAAAAGAAGGGTAACATTTCCTAAATGCCTTATAGCCTCTCAATTATAAATGTGGCGCGCAACACACCCATAAGTGAGACTCTACTAGGCACGGCTTTGTAGACTTCCTTGGATACGAACCGCTCTGATACCACTTTGTCACACCCCAAACCTGGTGAGACGTGGCTGGCACCCGGTGCCATGCTGGCCCCAGCGAACCACTCTATAACTCATGATCGTTCGACCAAAACTAGAACATACATAGGTCAAGTTGGCTGAACTCATTCCTTTTGTAACTATCATGGGCCAACATGGCCACGACTCATAATGTACAAGCGTAAGTGGGAAAACACTGTATCACAGAAACATTTTTTTTCTTAAAATATAAATACATATGGGCCATCAAGGCCTCTGACATACTATACAAAATGAACCTCTGTCTACAAAGCCTCTAAGATTATTTGACATCAAATGGGATAGGGTACCGGCGTACCCATAAGTCTGTAGAAAAACTCTGACACGATGACTCATAGACTCGGCTGCACTCCGAATGAGGTGGAGTCTTACTGATCATTCGCTGAATGCCAATTTCGTCTACTATGAGGGCTCGTCAAACTGATTCTACCCGTCTATCAGGACCTGCAGCATGACATGCAGCGTCCACAAATAAAACGGACGTCAGTACGAATAATGTACTGAGTATGTAAGGCAGGAAAGCATAAGTAAGAACAGTAATGTAACCAGGGATAGAGAATATACAACCTGTGACATCTGGGTACCTCTGAGGACTACTGACATAAAATACATGATACATACATATATATACATAAACTTTTAAAACATATGCCTTTGTGGGCATCACCATTATCATATCGTACCCGGCCGTAATAGGCTCGGTAAAACGTACCCGGCCATCATAGGGCTCGGTAGAATCATACCCGGCCACGTGAAGCTCAGTAAAACCCAACAGATCAGTGGTTGCACAATAGGTGCCGTACCCGGCCGACTATAGCGCGGCTCGGTAGAGTAAAATAGATACATATATATGATGCATGCTGGACTCATTGGAATCACATTTTGAACCTTTCGGAGTGACGTAAGGTCGGTATCCTTCGTACACGTTATTAGGATTAACTCTTCATCAAGAATCTTATAAGATTCAGAAACTACCAACAACATTGATAATATAAGAATAAAAGAAGTAACATCAATATCAATCGTTTCATAAGAAGGGCAGCAATGTAAGTACTGCTAGCTTCTAAGAGTAGAGTATCTTTGGGAGCTCGTTCATTACATTATGTACAATCAGAGTCGTGAAAAAGAATGAAGGGGATAGCCTCACATACCTGAAGTAGGGGAAAAATCTGTATGATATTCTTGAGAAAGATTATACCGGGCTTCTTTAGAATTTTTTAGAATCTCACGTTGATTTGAATGGTTGAATGTCTTGCGTTGCTTATATCAAGGTGGAAAAGAAATAGACAATTTAGCATCATGTGATCTTAATCTCATGTTACTTCAGTATATTGTAGTTGCAATTGTTCTACACACGCACACATAACAGATCTTAGAGGTAGGAGAAGTTATGCTCTTTCAGTTACATGGGTTGAACTGTTCGACACAGCAAGTGGTCTAAACTGACCGTCTTTGCCACTCTATTTCAATTTAAACAGTAGAACAGAAGAATTTTCCTTGTTACCTTAACATCCAGGAGAATACCAAATACATAAAATGGTCTTAAACGGGAAAGAGACGATAAATTAATAGTGATGTTTATGATATATGCAAGTAAGAGAGTGACAGACAAGGTACCAACCTTCTCAAAGTGCCATGTTGAAATCTTTAATTAAGAGTCACTTTGTTTGATTTGTGTTGCTGCCACGTGATGTTCTTATCCCAATCATTTTAGATAATTACCAATTTACCCGCATAATTAAGAATTATCTCAAATTATTTAAAATACTATTCACTTTTAATACACATTATACATCTTACTATCATGATCATGTGGTATAAAATAAATACATACACTATTATTTAATTAAAACATCCATATAAAAATACACATATTTTCTCAACTTTATAATTTTCCTAATCTCATATAAAGAGTAAAAATTCTCATACTCTTAATTCTTAATTTGGTAAAAAGATAACTTTCTTTTTCTTGTGAGAAAATAATTTCTATATTTACAATAAAGAAAATCTCATAAACTTTCTCATATTATGTGTATAATTTAAAACATATTCGAAAGTAGTAATACTAATAACTATATACAATTATATATTTTTTTCAAACTATTTTACAAAAATATTCCACTCAAAATACCATATCAAATGTATATATATCGGTATCAAGGATGTTAAACTTACGGGGTGTAACAGAGGGTAAAAGGCATTCCCTCGACTTTGCTCACAAAGAATCGGAGCAGAATAACAATTCACCAAAAGGATGGTTGGACTTTGCCTAGGGTTATTTGATATTGACGGCAAAAATCAACGACGACGGGGTCGAGGGGGCCCAGCATGAAAGGGTAAGTATAAACACTTAGAAACCCTTCCACATGGTTGGTGATGTCCTCTTCAGGGGTCGGGATCACCACCTTTTTGCCCTCCCAGTTGTAGTCTTTCTTTACCTACTTAAGGTATCCCTCGATTATCGAGCATATATACCTCGACACTAGCTCGCATCGACCAGGAATCGACGAGGCTTTATCGGTCTTAAAGTCGGAACATAACAAAGGTCGGGACAGGGTCCCGCCATACCAATCAATACATGTCCAAAGCATACTGAACAAATAGGCAACTCCGGAGCAAGTAGAGTGCACCAACACCTTTCGCTGAGCTGATAGCCTACTAGGAGGACCGTCAACCTATCTATCGGGACCTGCGGACATAAAATGCAGCATCCCCATGCAAAAGGGATGTCGGCATGAATAAAGTACTGAGTATGTAAGGCAGAAAAGCATAAATAAGAACAGTAATGTTAGGAGAGATAGAGAAGATACAACCAGTAACATCTGAGTACCTCTGAGGGTGACTCACATGAAATGCATGAGATATATATATATATATATATATATATATATATATATATATATATATATATATATATATGTATGTATATATTTTTAAAACATACACCTCTGTAGGCATCATCATCATCATATCGTACTTGGCCGTAATAGGCTCGGTAAAAACGTACTTGGCCATCATAAGGCTCGGTAGAATCGTACCCGACCACGTAGAGCTCGGTAAAACCCAACTAATCAGTGGTTTCACAATAGGTGTCGTACCCGGCCGACTATAGCGCGGCTAGGTAGAGTAAAATAGGTACATATATATATAATGCATGTTGGACTCATAGAATCACATTCTCAACCTTTCGGAGTGACATAAAGTCGGTGCACCTTCAATTAATGTTATGGACATCCATACCATCAATATGAACCTCAATAGGATTCAAGTATCATACATACATGCTTAGAATAATTTTATAAGGAAAGAACAACATGGACAGCCTCAGCCTTAGTTGCTAGGAGTAGATCCGCTATAAAATAGCATATCGTTTACGTTCATTTCACTTTAGATCATGCCAAAAGAAAGAAGGAAATATCTTAACATACTTGTATGATCTCTTCCTTATTCATCAACAAGCTCAACACAACTTCTTGTGTCTAAAACAAGTGAAATGATATTGTTGTCAACATATAATATCGTACCATCGTATAGCTTACGGAAAATTGGGCAACAACTCCCCCGTTTTTACTACATCCCAAAGACCACTAAGGTTCATCAACATCCCAACAACAACAACATTAACCAACAATAGCAACAACAACAATATAATCCAATATCAGCTTCTCCGATTATCTTAACATTCATATTGAGCGGCAAGCTTGTTTTTATTAATAACAAAACATAAATTGAATCCAACTCTTATTCCATAAATTAGTTTACAACCTTCAGAACATCATACTTATATGTATTATATGATTCCTAGCACCTTAACTTTTATCACCAATCACTTGTTTTTTATGTTTTCATCTTCAATCAACTTAATTAACACCTAGAAAAGCTTAACAACAGAAGACACAACATTATCAAATTATTTTTCATAATTTCCAGCCACCACAAACCATATATGTAGCCACAAAATAGTCCAAACAAAAGATAATCATGTCCCATATTCTTTCAAGTGATATCTTATGGTTTTCACTCAAACAACACAACCAACAAAAGATTAACCTTAGGCACAATCAAGAAGATGTTATACATACCTTGAACAGCAGCTACAACTCGAAACTCCATCTTAACGTAGCTCACAATAGCCCTCAATCACACCACAACATCATAGAAGCATTCTCTTATAGTCTTTAACACTTTTGATGATGATTTGAGTTGATTTCTTCTTGGATCTTAGGGATATGTTAGAGATGGTTTTGCAGAGCTTGTGGACGAAATTTGGGTGAGAAATGACCATAAATGAGGTTGTCGGTGGTCGTCTCAAGTGGGTCCCAACAAGAGCTTCTTGTGTTGTTTCGCAAAAATGTGAATATCTCGCTACTCCAACGTGGAATCGACAAACAGTTTAATGAGTTCGAAACTAGACTCATAGATCTTCAATTTGGTGATTGGATCACCCCTTAACTCTAAGTACATTGGGAGAAAATCGTAGTGACATTAGACCTAAAGTTCAAAAAAATTATGAACGTAACTTGTGACGACTTTCGTCGACTTTTGTTACACAAGTCGCTTGACTTCAAAACTTAACACACGACTATTATACGACTAAAATACCTCATAACATTGCCTTCTTATCATATTAAGCACCCTAGTCTCATCCCACAAGTACGGGTTATAACATTCCCAACTTGTCGACTTTCGACGAAACTTATTTTCTCCAATTCGATTAGCTTCTTAAGATTCCAACCCTTACGATACTTCCTTAAAACTTATTTTGTCCCATCATTATCTTTTTAAAGGTTTTTCAACTCTCCGGCTCATATTGATTCACTTAAGATAAATTCTAACATGAAAGTACAGGGTGTAACATCTTTCCCCCCTTTGGAACATTCGTCCTCGAATGTAAAGGAGTCTTAGAGGAGAAACTAGCCCTTACAGATTTTACAAAAATATCGATAGAGTCTCCTGTGCAAACAAGACTATCCCATAACTTGTTTCCAAATAATTCTGCTCCTAAAAACACAACAATGCTTCAATTATGAATATCATTTAATCATAGAATGAGTGTTAATCGAAATCACATAACACGTGCTAATAAAAGACATGATCAAGCTATAGCAGTTAAGAATCTTCTATCTGAAACAACTAAGGGTACTTAGAATTCATTTCTTCTTCGACTCCCCACATTTTTCCTTTGACATTCTTATTCCTCCACCATATCTTTATGGAAGTTACTTTCATGGTCCCCAACTTGTGGATGTGCTGATCTAAAATAGCAACTAGAACCTCTTCATAAGACAGGTTCTCTGTAATATGAGCCTCATGTGCTTCTGCAACATAGATTCCTGATTCATTTATAGCTAATAGAATCCTCTCATAAGATCGATCCTTTATTACTTATATATCATTTAATGCATTTCTTCAATATTATAACATGATAACCGGATGAACGAATCCTAATTCTGAGGTAAAATTCAATTTAGTCCCTTCTCTAGGTAGTTTGGAGTGGCTTTATATATGTCTTGATTATCTTGTCCCATTATATTATTATGCTCTTCATGAGCAAAATTTTCATGAATTCCTCATTATCAATTTCTTTAAGTCTCGTTGTCGCGTGTTTGAGTTCGATCTATGACGCTTCTAAGTACAAACACTCTTGAATAAGTCTGACTTTTCTATAACATGATACATTAAATCTGGTCAAACAATTATGTCTTTCAAACTATCTTATGGGGAATCTACATTTCCTTTCACATCATGATTTATAAGGAGCTACTCCGTGCAGTTTAAAAGGTATCCTTATGATCCTCCTGAATGTATAGATACTACTATAGTTATTGTTGTGCACTACTCAATAGTTGGTAATTGATTATACCATCTTTCCGTAAAATTTGGCATCTTAGCTTGTGACATGTCTATGAGCATCTGAATGGTACGCTTCACTTGCTAGAATTATCTTGTGTACCCAAGTTTATTGAGAGGGCTTTTAGAAGTTATATGTAACTGAGCACCTCTATTACCCGTAATCGAGGCAGAAATATTATGTACCCGAAATATCTTCGATACCCTTCCATTTTACATAACCTTTAGTAATTTTTCAAGTAAAAAGTAAACTCATTTTTGCCAAACTAACCACAGTCGTCCATGTGGAATCGAACTTGCTATATTTGTAACGAATCTTATGTCAATCACTTCTAATTTCCATATTGGGTTACTTTATTCCGTGTCAATCCATTGGGTTCCTGATGTTCTATTTTGTCCGATTAGCAATTGGAATATTAATCCACGAACCCTATAATGGTTTTCTTCATGTCGTACTACCAATGTAATCCTTTGACATCGTGGTATATCTTCGATGTTCTGAGATGAATAGAATAGCGTGAATAATGAATCTCTGTCCTAACATGAAATCGGCCATGATATTTCAAGATCCCTCATTCAATCTAATCAAAAGTTATAGTTTTCTCTTGACGAATACCTATTTTAACTTTCCCTAAATTGAAATCTTCCCTATCTACAAGAGATGGCTCTACAATATTCCAAGCCATTATACCTTTATTATCTAAGTCTACCAAGCTTATTCCGTATCTATTAATTGGTGAAGACCTCTAGTCAAACCTTTTTCCATTTGGGCTTGCTCATTTATCAAACCACTTGTGACTTACGACTAAACGCATCCATTACAATCTTAGTTCCACTTCTTTTATTCTAGTTCTAAGCTGTCTTATATGAAACATTTATACCATTATGTTTCTCCATTCCTCCTTATTTTTCTCACTGCCCCTAGTTGTCAACGACTTCTTATTTGGCTTATATTATGATATTCCTTATTTGCAACTCTGATCTAATTCCCACATATTTTGAATCCCTTGTACATATAGTTTGGGACCTCATCTATTGATTTCCATCTTCTTGTTACCGTATACATTTGATGTATTTCTTCATTGGTTAGGTTCTGATTTGTAGAAGAAACTGACATTGTGAAATAGCTTACCTTCATACTACCTCTTTCTACATCGTCCTTTTCTTATTGTCTATCACAAGTCTTATCCTTGATATCGACTTTATGGATTCCACTTTGATGGTTTCTCTTCTTTAGGTTTTTCCATGAATTATCGTACTAAATCCCTTGTTCTTGCTGTCATCTCGACTATCCCTCATGGTTGTAACATTTAGATATTACCATGGTCTGTCTTTAATTGCAAGAGTCATCGTACTCGAATCCTTTTTTAACTCATTATGATTGTTCTTCCTTCTCCTTTCAATCTCTACAATTTCATTTGGAGTCATATCTACCAACTTTAACACATTCTTTAGGTTAACATTTCCATGTATAAAGTGTTTGACTACGCTTGTCGTCAATTTATAAACCAATATCGTTTCTTTTGCACATCGTTTATACCCGTGTGTTACTTTAAAGTTCTATATACTCCTTTCTGTCCTAATCCTCCCATCTTTTAGTTATTAAATAAATGTGCTCTCGACTTAGTGCTTTACCACCTCGTTTCCCCCCTTAGGGAAATAGTTCAATGTTTCACGCTTGAAGTACTACTTGTCTTTCCGCCATTCGTAGGTTCGTATTCCTGGAAGCTTACGATTGACCTATGGGTAACCTTTCTTCCTCTGAGACAATTTATAGGGGTCCATATACGTAGCAAGTCATACATTCTTGTTAGCATGCCTTCTTTCGACGAGTTTAATTTTAATTCACGTGGCTTGTGAAGGAAATATTTATAAATTTCTTTCAGGGCTCTTCTCCCACTAATCTTTTTCCTCATTTTTCTTATTCACTCAGTCTATCACTGCAATGCTAGCAAGCATGAGAAATCTTTGAATCTCTAATCGGTACCTTTGTTCTAGTTCATCCTAAGTCATCCTCTGTTATCGACACCTCGCATATGTATGGTTAAATTGATCTTCTGATAATCCCCATTAAAATTACTAATCAATTTTTTAATGCAAATGTAGCTCGTACTGTTTTATAACCTCAAAGCTTTCTTACCTATGAATCTTATTGCACATCCATACTTTAACTTACGTCCCTTAATAGTCTTACCTATTCACTCATATTGCTCAACTTGGTTTCATAAAAACCTTTCACAACATTTCACTTCTCGTCTCCTTCGAAGTAATTTCAACAAAGCATCCTTCATTCTCGACTTCCTGTACTCTAACTAGCCTCATTCTTTAGTCGTCTGATATTACTTTACTTATCTTATAACCCCATAAGATGTAGAACCTCCCCGATGATATCTCTTGCATTCTACACTTATTGTCTGTCTTTACTACATTTTCATATACAATGATTTATCCATAAAGGTCGGGAACTATCTATCTGAGCTTCTCCACATTGTCGGGTAACATTCTACTAGTCAGCATGAACATTATAGAAGAAATTGGGCCATGTATTTGTACTCTGAAAGTAATCTCCGGAGCCGATGCTCTATCTTCACTCCTATCTTGGTCTTTATGCTTAAGCATTGGACATGCCCATATCTTGTGTCTCTTACTTCTACACCAAGAACAAACACTCGTTCTTACATGACATTGGCCGGCATGCGCCTGACCGCACTGATGACACAATAGTAGGGGAAACTCTACTCTACATGTACTAACCCAGTCTGCTGCAACCTACAACCACCCAGTAATCCTCTATAATCATCAACCGACTTGTCCCTCTTAGTACGTCCCATAGCTTTATCAAAATCGTCTCTTGAAACTATAGACCGATCTCGCTCTCTGAAATCCTTAGGTTGTGAATTTCCTGACCCTTCAAGGGCTTTATTAATTAGGGGCCCGCGGGTGACGTCAATCCTGAGAGATTACCAACTACATCAGTACCTGTATTGCTTTTCTCACATGCCAATCAGACGAAGTCGATGGTGGAACTCACAGAGCAAATGTTGGAGCCTTCACCAGCTCCTCTAGTACTAGTTGAACTGGGGCTATCTAAAGTAGTGACTCACCCTAGTCCTGAGACGGATCTGTTTCAGTAGAAGCCGTACGTCTCACACCCCCTCCCAATCCTTCTTTAAAATCCTGACTAGTTGCAACTCTTCTGGGTAATGACATCTTTGTACAACCTATATCAACGCATATGTTAGACTCGATTCCCTACAACTCAGCTTTTTCGCACGATCTAGAACATGAAGGAAAAGTAACCAGCTTAAATGTCCCGCAGCCTCCTGTTTATAAGTGTGTCACACAACACACCCATAAACAAGACTCTATTAGACACGGCTTGTAGACATCCCTAGGACATACCTGCTTTGATACAAAGTTTGTCAAGACCCAAATCGGAGGGCCGCGTTGGGCACTCGGTGCCTCACTCAAACGAGTACCAACATAACATATCTTTCTTATCATACCATCATGGGCAAATGATCCAGAAGGGCCATCATGAGATAACCAGAATAAAACATAAGGGAATACTCGACATAGGATAACCCAACATGATATACAAACTTATACATGTGACATACGGGCCTATAAGATCGACATGATCATTTGTACACTCAAAACATAGGCCGACAAGGCCATACAAGTATCCATATACATAATATCTGTCTACAAGCCTCTAAGAGTACATAAATGTCACAAAGATCGGGATAGGTCCCCGTCATACCAATCAATACATGTCTAAAGCATACTAACCAAATAGGTAACTCCAGAGCAGGTGGAGTGCACCAACACCTTCTATTGAGATGATAGCCTACTAGGAGGACCGTCAACCAGTCTATCGGAACCTGCGGGCATGAAACGCAGTGTCCCCAGGCAAAAGGGATGTCGGTATGAAAAAGGTACTGAGTATGTAAGGTAGGAAAGCGTAAATAATAATAGTAATGCAAAGAGAGATAGAGAAGATATAACTAGCAATATCTGAGTGCCTCTGAGGGTGACTGACATGAAATGCATGATATATATATATATATATATATATACATTTAAAAACATACACCTCTGTGGGCATCATCATCATCATATCGTAATTGGCCATAATAGGCACGGTAAAAACGTACCCGGCCATTATAAGGCTCGGTTGAATCGTACCCGTCCACATAGATCTTTATAAATCCCAACTTATCGGTGGTTGAACAATAGGTGCCATACCCGGCCGACTATAGCGCGGCTCCGTAGAGTAAAATAGGTACATATATATAATGCATGTTGGACTCATGGAATCATATTCTCAACCTTTCGGAGTGACGTAAGGTTGTTGCACCTTTAATTAATATTATGGACATCCATACCATCAATATGAACCTCGATAGGATTCAAACATCATACATACATGCTTAGAATAACTTTATAAGGAAAGAACAACATGGACAAGCTCAGTTGCAAGGAGTAGATCCACTATGAAATAGCGCATCGTTTACGTTCATTTCACTTTACATCATGAAAAAAGAAAGAAGCAAATGCCTTAACATACCCATGTGATCTCGTTCTTATTCCTCAACCAAGCTCAACACAACTTCTTGCATCTACAACAAGTGAAATGATATTGTCGTCAACGTATAATGCCATACCATCGTATTTGGCTAGTCGCATAGCTTACGGAAAATCGGGAAGCAACTCCCCCATTTTTACTACATCTCAAAGACCACTAAGGGTCATCAATATCCCAACAACAACAACAACAGCATTAACCACCACTAAGGGTCATCAATATCCCAACAACAACAATATTAACCAAAAATAGCAACGACAACAATATAATCAAATATGAGCTTCTCCGATTATCTTAACAATCATATTGAGCGGCAAGCTTGTTTTAATAATAATAAAACATAAATTGAATTCAAATCTTATTCCATAAATTAGTTTTCAACCTTTAGATTATCATACGTATATGTACTATATGATTCCTAGTTCAAGACATCCATAAAATGCCTTCCAAAACCGTCCCATACGCCTAGCACCTTAACTTTTATCATCAATCACTTGTTTTTCATGTTTTCTTCTTCAATCAACTTAATTAACACCTAAAAAAGCTGAACAGCAGCATCCAAAAAATTATCAAACTATTTCTCATAATTTCAGCCACTACAAACCATATATGTAGCCTCAAAACTATCCAACCAAAAGATAACAATGTCCCATGTTCTTCCAAGTGCTATCTTATGGTTTTTCACTCAAACAACACAACCAACACAAGATTATCCGTAGGCCCAATCAAGAAGATGTTATACATACCTTGGACAGTATCTAAAACTCGAAACCTCATTTCAACTTAGCTCACAATAGCCCTCAATCACACCACAACATAAGCATTCTCTTGTAGTCTTTAACACTTTTGATGATGAGTTGAGTTGATTTTCCCTTGAGTTTGGTTCTTGGATCTTGGGTATATGTCTATTGACTTACTCTAAGTGTTATGAACCCATTCATGGGTCCTTAAATGATAAATCCTCATAGAACTAATGGAACTAATGCATATGTCTTTCTGTGTCATCTATTAATGTTTTTATCACTTAACTAAGCCTATTTGAACCTTAACTAATAGATAACACTTACTAATATGCAATTAGCTTTTTGTATCTTAATAATGGTCCTCCTAAGTGTTCTGATACATGTCAAAGTCAACCTTAAGGTCACTGATGTTACTGGACTCTATCAGTCCACTTGCGATGATTTATCTTTGCACTTAGTGTTTAGGTGAGAAATCTTGAGGCCAATAATGTGATTGGTTCTGAGTTATTCATATCTTTGTACTCTAATGATAGTGTAACATCTCCTGTAGCTATTTACCTCTATGTGTCAAACTTTTGAGAAGTTTTTATCATGAACCTTTGTGCTATTGCTAATTGTATGGAACTACTTAATGGACACTACATTTGGGTCCAAACCTTTGAGGAAGAGTAAGGGTGGATGATTAAGGGTATTTGGGTGTGAACTTGGGTTATGGTTAACGTACCCTTGCCTGACACAAGCACTGCTTGGGGTTGAGACCTTTATGAACTCTGAAGTGTCAGGGGGTCCAAAGGGGGATTTTATCCATAAATAAATGTTCACTATTATCCATTAGTCATTAACTTTTATTAATCCTCATAGGGTTAACACAAAATAGAATTGACTTTAATGTATTCCTTGGCTCTTTATTATTATTTGTCATGATGTCATTTGATCCCATTTCATATTGACATATACTAATCATCATCTATTCTTTTTGAATGCATGATTCAAATTGGGCTTGATGAGCCCATTTGGATCTCAAGCCCAATTTCTAGACCTGGGTCGTTTCTTTCTCTGCTCTTTGGAGTCTACTGATTGCGAGAATTCTTTGGGCCTGACCACTGGCCCAATATCGAGAGTCCATTCCTTCCTCCTTCCTATTTTAGACGATAAATATTATTGTTCACTATTTTATATATACATATCTGTAGATCTTCAATTTGGTTTGTGGATCACCCCTTAACTACAAGTACATTTGGAGAAAATCTCAGTGACATTAGACCTAAATTTTAGTAAATTTATGAACGTAACTGATATTTAGCATAAAGTATATATATTTATATGTATATCGCCTCATGTTTTACTTATATTTTGTGGATTTTGGATGTAAAATGTATTGATTTATGTTAATTTGTGGTATTTTTATGTGTTGGAATCATCCGGAGAAAATTGGGGGTGAAAGGTACGAGATTAGAGTCAAAAAGAAGCAAAGATGAAAAATTGGCAATTGTAGCGCCACATGCATTGTAGGGCGCTACATGTGGCGCCATTCCAGAATGCTTAATTTCCCAGCACCAGGGCTAGAGCCCCACGCTACTCTAGGCGTTGGTAATGGAAAACATCTCCAACTTTGCTCGGGATAAGGTTATTTCGGCCCAAGACCTACCCAACACGTAGCAAGACTAAGCCTATTTTGAGGGGGAGATGCCACTTTGAAGGAAAAATACACATGAGGAACATCCTGGAGCGAGGATATCTCAGTGTTCTTCATCTTTTCTTAGTATTTTCAATTATTCAACACTTGTGAATTTGTTTTGATACTATCATAAGTGACTAAACCCATAATTCTGGGGTTGTGATTTAGCCATGAATATTATCGTTTAAAGTTGACTTAACCTTGATTACAATTCACCAATATATGGTTGTTTCTTCAATTTTGTGATTAATTGCTTAATTGTCTGGCCAACAGTTAGGTTCTATTTACTATCTATGCTATGCTTAGGAAAGCCATATTTAGATTAGAGAAGAATTGAAGAGAGAATGATCTTAACTCTGGGGGGGACAGATTTGTGGTTAGGATAGGAATATACCTAGTCACCGGGCTTAATTAAATATTGTAATCTTAATGCATTCTTAATAGATTGATTCCATAAAAATAAGCGTTAATCTATTTTAAATAGGCGAGTAGTACTTCGGGAGAAGGCTATGAGAGCAATTGTTCGATTAATTAGCAACCATGAGTGAATTGTATGAAAGGGAGAGTTAATTAGAATACAATAGGATTGGTGAATCGATCACAACCCTGGAATACTCGTCTCTACTGAATACACAACAATCATTTTGTTGCTTGATAAATTAGTTACTTGTTAGAATTATTGCGTAGTATAATCACACTTTTGAACTCGGAAATACTTGACTGAATAATAATCTTAGTAAAACTAGTGGGTAGTTAACACAAGTCTTTGTGGGTTCGACACTCGACTTATTATTTTATTACTTGTACGACCACATATACTTGCGTGTGCATATGGGAGCAACAAATTTTTGGCGTTGTTGCCGGGGACTTGAATATTGACTAATTTCTAGTTTTTGATTTAATTATTTATTGCATCAAGTCTAACATTTCTTATTGGTTTCTCTGCTCTTAGGAACTTTCATTAAATGCGAAGGGTCAGAAGCCAGGATAGACTTCAAGGCTTTGACCCCGAACCTAAGAGAACATTTCACGGGAGGCTGAGGGAAGCAAGGGCCATAAATAATCTTTAGGCACTTGTTCAATTTCCTGTGGACATGGCAGAGGAGCAACATATGGTTGTTCAGGAGATGGCGATGCCCAGCATTGCTAGTGTCACCTCCAGCATTGTGAAGCCTAGAATCACTGGGCACTTTGAGCTGAAACAGAGCATGATCCAGCTACTACATGTGAATGAGCAGTTTATGGGTCTTCCACACGAGGATCCACAACAGCACATCCTGAACATCTTGGAGATTAGTGATACTATATCACTAACGAAGTCACTCCAGACTATGTGAGGCTCACACTATTCCCATTCTATCTGTTGGATGAAGCAAAGCGATGGTTGAAGGCAGAACCAGCTAATTCTATTACATCATTGAATGATCTGGTGAGGAAATTTTTGGCAAGGTTCTTTCCTTTAGGAAAAACTGCTTGGGAAATCGAGGGAATCTTTATACTCAGCTTGGGAAAGGTTCGAGGGACTGATCAGAGACTGTCCTCATCACAATATTAAAAATGAAGTGTTAGCTCACACTTTTATAGGCGCGCTACATCCTGAGACAAAGATTGTGGTAGATGCTGCAGTGGGAGGTCAAGTGTTGGAGAAAAGATTTGATGAGGTATATGCATTATTGAACAAATTCTCCAAAAGCAATCCGGATTGGCAAGGAGAGATGGGCAGACACACAGTGCAAAAATCTGGAGGGGTTCTCGAGTTAGATGTCATCTCTGCATTATCAGCACAGATTGCCACACTGGCCAACCAAGTCAATCAGATGACCTTGGTAATTAACAAGCAACAAGTTCAGCCAGTGCAACGGGTTCAAATATTTTGTGAAGTATATGGAGAGGGTCACACGAGCAACTTATGCCCAGTTAATCTAGAGTATGTTTGTTTTATGGATAATGCAAATAGGGCCAGACAAACCAGTACGGGAACACTTATAATCCTAACTAGAGGAACAACCAAAACTTCTCTTGGGGTGGAAACCAAGGTGCTTAGAATCAGTACAGGCCACAAGCGCCTCAACAAAAATATAGACCACCTCAGGCTGAACAACCTACAAACCCGACGAGTCACCTTGAGGAGATGATGAAGAAATTAATGGCTAACCAGCAAGCTCAAGCAGCAGCCCACGTTGCAGCGATTCAAAATTTGGAGAGACAAATGGAGTAACTTGCTAGTGCTCAAAATACTCGACCAGTTGGGGCTCTTCCTAGTGATACTGAGCCTAATCCTAAAGCTCAAGTTAATGTGGTTATCTTGAGAAATGGAAGAGTATTAGAAGAAGTTCCAAATAAAAAGAAGTATACATCTAGTCCTGAAGGAGAATTAGTTCCCAAGCCAGTTGAGGAGAATGAGAAAGAGAGCGAAGGATCAGAGCCAGTAATTATGACAATGTCACCACCTCCGTTTCCACAAAGACTGCAGAAGCAAAAAGATGGTGCTAAGTACAAGAAATTCTTAGATATTTTTAGCCAAGTGCCTGTGAATTTGCCTTTGGTAGAAATTTTGCAGAAATTGCCTAAGTATGCAAGGTATCTCAGAGATATTGTGGCAAACAAGCGAATACATACAGAGTTTGAAACAGTTACACTTACTGAAGAGTGCAGTGCTAGAGTTCAGAGTAAACTTCCTCCTAAGTTGAAGGATCCTGGGAGTTTCACAATTCCTCTGTCTCTTGGAAAACAAGAAGTTTGTAGAGCCTTGTGTGATTTAGGGGCTAGTATAAACTTGATGCCATCATCTTTATTCAAAACACTCGGATTGGGGGTGCTTAGACTTACTACAATCACTTTACAGTTGGCAGATAGGTCACTAGTTATGCCAAAAGGAATTATTGAGGATGTGTTAGTTCGAGTGGAAAAGTTTATTCTTCCTGTTGATTTTATTGTTCTTGATTACGAGGCAGATGAGGAAGTGCCCATTATTTTGGGCAACCATTCTTAGCTATTGGTGGAGCGATTATAGATGTGAGGGAAGGGAAGTTGACGATGAGGAAATCACTTTTAATGTGTACAAGGCACTTAAGCTCCCTAAGCATTATGAGGACTTGTGCATGATTACTGTGGTAGAATTGAAGGGGATAAAGTAGAGTCCATATGTGAATTGTAGTGATCCAGATGGGATAATTGAGTTAGAGGAGGTGGTATTGCAAGCCAAGTGTGTAAGGATGATTGAGAAAAGAACCAAAGATGAAAGACATGCAAAAAGGCTAGACTTCATGGTAAAAAAGAAGAGAAAGCGCCAAGCCTGGGCAGAGTAGAAGAGTCGTGCCACGACTATAATAAGACGTTTGTTGGGAGGCAACCCAGCCTGTATTTTTTTTTTTTTTTTTTTTTTATAGTGTAAGTTTTGTGTTGTTTTTGTTTTGCATAGTAGGGAAAGTCTGAGTACCCGAAGTTGAAGTTAAGGAGCATATTTGAGCTTAAGTGTGGGGTCGTCCCGACCGTTAATATTGAGGATCATATGCGAGCTAGGCCCGAGAGGGTCTCAAGGAGTATTTCTCACCCTTGTTTAATATTTTTCTCTATGATCATGCATCGAGGACTATGCATAATATAAGTGTGGGGTAGGAAAATGACTTTCTGAAGTATAATTGTATAAAACTATTTTTTTATTAGTTTTTATTTTAGAACCATTTTTATTAGTTTTTCGTTTAGAACTCGTAGTAGACATAGTCTAGGTTCTAAAAAATTAAAAATTGAGAAAAGGAAAAAACAATTGTGGTGTAAATATCCCCTTTATTTTACTAGCACCAGTTTCACAAATAGATGTGAAACACACACACCAGCCATGTGATGCCACGTCATTTTTATTTTTATTTTCCTTTTCTCTATTTTCTGATATTTCCTTTTAATTTTTTCTACATCATTGATTCCTATCGTCACTTTCAGCCCCCATTCACTGTATCCACCACCACCATTGTCATAGAGCCCGGAACCAAAATATTGTAAATTTTGATTCAAGCAACAAAAATAGGTGAAAAAAAATATTGAGTACCATATTATGTATAACGCATCTAAAATATGCGCTATACTGTAATGACCAGTTACCCCGTTAAAGTATAACGCATGTAATAAATGTGTTATACTCAGTATTTTTAGTCATAATAATTTATTGCGTAGCGCATCTATTATATGCGCTATGTATAACCTCAGGTATAAAGAAACATTCCTCATGTCATAATAATTCACGAATTGAAATCACATGCCAAAGCTTCAGGTAATAATCTCAATGTTTTTCTTTGTTAGAAGAAGAAATGGTATGCGAAATTGTTCGTGCATTGGAATGTCATGTTGCGGAGGCTGCCTTTTATAGAATTCTCAATTCCTTTAGATTTATTATTATAGTACTATGTAGTCACATAAAATATTATGGATCGTGATATGCGGAATTAGTAATATAAAAATATTTATAATAGCTAAATATTCATATTAATAGTGTATAATGGTGGCAAAATGGATTAAAATGATAATTACCCATTCATATTACCCACTAAAAGATAGGTTAGATAATGAACTTTATAAAAATAAGTCAAATATGGATAATATGAATATTATCCACTTAAAATATATACTTCATGGATAATCAATGGGCTTAAATTTTATATTTCTAAAGATTCAAATTGAGAGTTTCTCAAAATTGGGAGACTAGAAATTTTCAAAGGTGATCATATTCAGGAAGCAATGGATAATATGTGTATTCATATTATACATCGGTTAACCCATTTACTATTCGTATTAAATATGGCAAGCTGAATATTTTACCTTTTTTTATATTACCCGTGTTCAATTCGCACATACCCGACTCACCCATTTTTCACCCCTAATAATGTATTCTTCCTGATAGGTTATGAGCATATTTCAATAATATTTTACCTTACAAGATCTTTTTTTCAAGATAAACAATCACAGCACATGTGCAGTGAAACACCACGTCATAGAGGTTGCAAATCGTGACATGTAGGGAAAAAACATGTTGCCGTTTTTATGAAGCTTTGGCATGTGATTTCAATTCGTGAATTACATAGCGCATATAATAGATGCGCTATGCAGTGAATTATTATGACTATAAATACTGAGTATAGCGCATGTATTACATGCGCTATACTTTAACGGGGTAACTGGTGGTTAAGGTATAGCGCATGTTTTAGATGCGTTATACATAATATGGTTCTCAACACTTTTTTCCACCTATTTTTTTCGCTTGAGTCAAAATTTACAATATTTTGGTTCCGGACTCCTTAGGGGTGCACATAGGTCGAGTTGGTTTGAATTTTTTAATTACCAAACCAAACTAATTGTATCGGGTTATTAAATCTAAATAAAATCAAACCAATAAAAGTCGAGTTTTTTAATCTCGGTTTTTCTCGGATTTTCGAGTTTTTTCGGGATTTTTTTCATAAAGTCTTCATAGCACAAAACGTAAAATTTGTGCTCCAAATATTTCTTAATCCTAGTAAGACAGAACTATATAAGGTATTTTTCAATAAAATAATATAAATATGAGATGTGTCATGGCATTGTACTAAAATATTCAATAATAAAGATAATAAAATCGCATAAACTAAATATTATTAATAAGCCATAATAAAAAAAAACATAATTTAAAATTACGACTAATAAGTATTATTATTTTCATGACTAACCACTAAAAGAAAAATAACTTATACATTTTATCTAAATCATGGAAAAACTAAAAAATAGATAGTCAACGCATCTAAAATATGCGCTATACCGTAACGGTCATTTACCCCGTTAAAGTATAGCGCATGTAATAAATGCGATATACTCAATGTTTACAGTCATAATAATTCACTGCATAGCGCATCTATTAAATGCGCTATGTATAACCTCAGGTATAAAGAACCATTCCTCATGTCATAATAATTCACGAATTGAAATCACATGCCAAAGCTTCAGGTAATAATCTCCTTGTTTTTCTTTGTAAGAAGGAGAAATGGTATGCGGAATGGATCGTGCATTGGAATGTCATGTTGCGGAAGCTGCCTTTTATAGAATTCTCAATTCCTCTAGATTTATTATTATAGTACTATGAACTCAAATAAAATATTATGGATCATGATATACGGAATTAGTAATATAAAAATATTTATAATAGCTAAAAATCCATATTGATAGTGTATAATGGTGGCAAAATGGATTAAAATAATAATTACTCATTCATATTATCCACTAAAAGATAGGTTGGATAATGAATTTTATAAAAATGAGTCAAATATGGATAATATTTCATATTATCCACTTAAAAATATATACTTCATGGATAATCAATGGGCTTAAATTTTATATTTGTAAAGATTCAAATTGATAGTTGCTCAAAATTGGGAGACTAGAAATTTCCAAAAGTGATCACATTCAGGAAGCAATGGATAATATGTGTATTCATATTATACATCGGTTAACCCATTTTCTATTCGTATTAAATATGGTAAGCCGGATATTTTATCTTTTTTTATATTACCCGTGTTCAATTCGCACATACCCGACCCACCTATTTTTCACCCCTAATAGTGTATTCTTATTGTTAGGTTATGAGCATATTTCAATGATATTTGACCTTACAAGATCTTTTTTTCGAGATAACCAATCACTAACACATGTGCGGTGAAACACCACGTCATAGTGGTTGCCTATCGTGACATGTAGGGAAAAATACATGTTGCCATTTTTATGAAGCTTTGGCATGTGATTTCAATTCGTGAATTACATAGCGCATATAATAGATGCGCTATGCGGTGAATTATTATGACTATAAATACTGAGTATAACGCATGTATTACATGCGCTATACTTTAACGGGGTAACTGGCCGTTAAGGTATTACACATGTTTTAGATGCGTTATACATAATATGGTTCTCAACACTTTTTTCCACTTATTTTTGTCGCTTGAGTCAAAATTTATAATATTTTGGTTCCGGACTCCTTAGGGGTGTACATAGGTCGGCTTTGTTTCAATTTTCTAATTACCAAACCAAACTAATTGTATCGAGTTATTAAATCTAAATACAAACCAAACCAATAAAAGTCGGGTTTTTTAATCTTGGTTTTTTCGGATTTTCGAGTTTTTTCGATGGGATTTTTTTCATAAAGTCTTCATAGCACAAAACGTAAATTTGGTACTCCAAATATTTCTTAATCCTAGTAAGACAGAACTATATAAGGTATTTTTCAATAAAATAATATAAATATGAAATGAGTCATGGCATTGTACTAAAATATTCAACAATAAAGATAATAAAATTACATAAAATAAATATTATTAATAAGCCATAATGAAAACAAACATAATTTAAAATTACAACTAATAAGTACTATTATCTGCATGACTAACCACTAAAAGAAAAATAACTTATACATTTTATCTAAACCATGAAAAAATTAAAAAATAAATGGCCAACGCATCTAAAACATGCGCTATACCGTAACGGCCAGTTACCCCGTTAAAGTATAGCGCATGTAATAAATGTGTTATACTCAGTATTTGCAGTCACAATAATTCATTGCATAGCGCATCTATTATATGCGCTATGTATAACCTCAGGTATAAAGAACCATTCCTCATGTCATAATAATTCACGAATTGAAATCACATGCCAAAGCTTCAGGTAATAATCTCCGTGTTTTTCTTTGTTAGAAGGAGAAATGGTATGCGGAATGGTTCGTGTATTGGAATGAATAGAATTCTCAATTCCTCTAGATTTATTATTATAGTACTATGTAGTCACATAAAATATTATGGATCATGATATGCGGAATTAGTAATATAAAAATATTTATAATAGCTAAATATTCATATTGATAGTGTATAATGGTGGAAAATGGATTAAAATAATAATTATCCATTCATATTATCCACTAAAAGATAGGTTGGATAATGAATTTTATAATAATGAGTCAAATATGGATAATATTTCATATTATCCACTTAAAAATATATATTTCATGGATAATCAATGGGTTAAATTTTATATTTGTAAAGATTCAAAATAAGAGTTTTTCAAAATTGGGAGACCAGAAATTTTCAAAAGTTATCACATTTAGGAAGCAATGGATAATATGTGCCACGACCCAACTCCATATCAGGTCGTGATGGCATCCAGCATCGTTGCTAGACAAGCCAACAGTGAACAACTTAGTGATTTCCCATTTTTTGTTTATTAAGCAATTCCAACATTAAGCTTTACTTACATTTAAAGCATTTGATAATTAACAGATTTTGTTTAAGGCAAACAAACGGAAACGTCTAAAAGCAGTTATAACTATTGAATTGCAACCCGAAAATCAAAGTCTACTAATATGTGCCAAGATCTAGTGTCACAAGTGTGTTTTAGTAGTGCCAAGATCTAGTGTCACAAGTGTGTGGGCAACTAGTAGAATATACAAAAGATGGCTATCCTACTGTCTGAAATAGAATAGACAGAGAAGAATAAAAGAGAAACTCCGACATGCTGCTGAACGGCTCAAGAGGGGGCAGCTCACCGTGAAGTCTCGGTCCAAGATCAGGTATGCGCGCCGGGTGGGTACCTAGATGCACCAGCCTCAGATCATGTACAATTAAGTACAGAAGCGTAGTATGAGTAGATAAACAATATGTACCCAGTAAGTATCCCACCTAACCTCGAAGAAATAGTGACGAGGGGTCGACTTGACACTTACTATGGCCAATAATAATGTAATTAAAGTGTTATGCTAAGTACAGATATCATGAATAATTCTGACAGTTCAATACCGGGGAGAGATAAGTACTTCTTTCATAAATTTAAAATTTCAATTTCGGTCATATCATTTAACCACTTATATTTCAAGACATTTAAGTAGTATAAATCACGGAGAGTTCCAAATAATTAACATGCACAACTATGTCGAGGTCGTACGGCCCGATCCAACATAATATTAAATTGTGCACTGCCGAAGGGTCGAACGGCGCCAACCATAGATGCATCTATTTACTATCGAGGCACTCGGCCCCATCCACAAATAACAATTATTTTCAAGAAAATACAAGTTTCTTATTTACAGTCAAGTATCTCATACAAACCTTCAAGTAAGTGAATTTAACCTTATACAATTCTTTTATCAATTTCTATCATGACTTAAGTGATTATATTAGCAAGTAAGGGCACAAACATTCCAAGTATAGCATGATACGGGTCCTAAACTACCCGAACAATAGCATAATAGTAGCTACGTATGGACTCCCGTCACTTCGTACGTACGTAGCCCCCACAATTAGGTACAAACATTTATTCAATTCACCTATGCGGTTAATTCACTCTTACAATATTGGAAAGGAGACTTACCTCGTCCCGAAGTCTACTTCCCAATTCAAGAACGCGCTCAAACCTCCAAATTTGACGTCAAACGACTCGAAACTAGTCAAACATTAAATAAACTATTCAATCTATGCTCAAAAGTTTATATTTCCACTATTAAGGTGATTACCCACCCAAATTGCAAGATTTCTAAAATTTACCACCGGGCCCACGTGCTGGGATTTCGGAAATTTTCGAAGAAAGTTGTTTCCCATAACCTTAGGGACATGAATATATGATTTCTACTAAATTCCATAACAAATCCCGTGGTTAAATCTCATTTTTATAAAAAATAAACTTAGGTTTTCACCTAAACTCATGATTTTCACTAATTTACATGTTATAATCTAGCTATAAACTATGTATTTAACTCACATTGTGTAGAAATTACTTACCTCAAAGTGCTAAGTGAAATCCCCTCTCTATGAGCTCCAAGAATCGCCCAACAATGGAAGAAATGAGCTAAAATAGCCTAAGTCCTATTTTTAAAAAGTTTCTGCCCAGGTCTGCCTTCTTCGCGATCGCAGAAGAGGCCTCTCAATCGCAAAGAAAAATGGCCCAGGCCCAAGAAAATTTACCCATCGCGAACGCGACAGGAGCAACGTGAATGAGGAGGCTCGCTTGGCCTACCCTATGCGAACGCGAGGGCTTCTTCGCGAACGCGAGAGCTTCTTCGCGAACGTGAAGAACGAACAGCGGCCACCCAGCTCAGCCTCTTCTATGCGAACTCGGGCCAGGTCATGCGGACGTGAAGGCTAGAGGGACCAGACCTCCGCGAACGTGGTCCTGCGCACATGAATGCGAAGGGAAAAAGCTCCCCAGCCCACAGTACCCCAAATCCTTCATCACGAATGCGAGGGTCTGACCGCGTTCGCGAAGAAGGAAATCAGAAGAAGAAATCTGGTGTGTTTCAACTCAACTCCGGGCGGTCCGAAACACACCCGAGTCCCGTGGGACCCCGTCCAACTACTCCAACAAGTCTATAAACATGATACGGACTTGCTCGAACTATCGAAACATGTAAAACAACAACAAAATCAAGAATCACACCCCAAAACCAAATTGAATCAAACTTTGAACTTCAAGTTTCTAAATCGCTCCGAACGCGTCGAATCATACTTAGACTACTCACATTGACACCAAATTTTGCGTGCAAGTCTTAAATGACATTACGGAACTATTCTCGGTCTCAGAATTCCATTCGGACCTTGATATCACCCAAACGTACTCCAAACCAAATTTAAAGAATTTCAAAAACCTTCAAGAACCAACTTTCACTATTAGGCGCTGAAATGCTCCCGGGTCACCCAAAACCCTATACGAATATACGCCCAAGTCCGAAATCATCATACGAACCTATTGGAACCGTCAAATCTCGATTCCGAGGTCATTTACTAAAAATGTTGACCAAAGTCAAACTTGGCCTTTCAAGCCAACCTTAAGGACCTAAGTGTTCCGATTTCAACCCAAACCCTTCTAAATCCCGAACCAACCATCCCCACAAGTCATAAATCAGTAAAAGCAAGTACGGGAAGTCTTATTTAGGGGAATGGGGTTCTAGCAAGTAAAATGACCAGTCGGGTCGTTACATTCTCCACCTCTTAAACAAACATTTGTCCTCGAACAGGTTTAGATTCATACCTGAAGTGCTGAATAAGTGTGGATATCTACTCCGAATGTCCTCCTCGGACTCCCAGGTCGTCTCCTCGACTGGTTGGCCTCTCCACTGAACCTTTACCGCGAAAATCCTCTTGGACCTCAACTGGCGATCCTGTCTAGTAACAATAGCAATTGGCTCCTCCTCATAACCCAAGCTCTTATCTAGCTGAATAGTACTAAAGTCTAACACATGAGACAAGTCGGCGTGATACCTCCAAAGCATAAACACGTGAAAAATTGGATGAACCCCTGATAGGCTGGGAGGTAAAGCAAGCTCATAAGCAACCTCCCCAACTCGCCTCAACACCTCAAATGGGCCTATAAACCTTGGGCTCAACTTGCCCTTCTTTCCGAATCTCATAATACCCTTCATCGGCGAGACTTTCAAGAGAACCTTCTCGCCGACCATAAATGATACATCGCGCAACTTCTGATCCGCGTAACTCTTCTGTCTGGGCTGTGCTACGCGAAGTCACTCCTGAATCAACTTTACCTTTTCCAAGGCATCCTTTACCAAATCAGTACCATATAACCTAGCCTCGCCGGGCTCAAACCACCCGATGGGAGAACGATATCGCCGACCATATAAAACCTCAAATGGATCCATCTCGATGCTGGACTGATAACTGTTGTTGTAAGCAAACTCGGCCAAAGGCAAAAACTGATCCCATTGTCCCCCAAAGTCAATCACGCATGCTCTTAGCATGTCCTCCAATATATGAACTGTCCGCTCTGACTGGCCATCGGTCTGTGAATGAAATGTTGTGATGAGCTCTACATGGGTCCCCAACTCACTCTGTACGGCCCTCCAGAAATGTGAGGTGAAATGACGGCCTCTATCTGATATAATGGAAACAGGCACACCATGCAACTGAACTATCTCCCGAATATAAATCTAGGCCAACTTCTCTGAAGTATATATAGTCACAACCGGAATGAAGTGTACCGACTTGGTCAACCTGTCGACAATGACCCAAACCGCATCAAACTTCCGCAAGGTCCGTGGCAACCCAACTATGAAGTCCATGGTAATGCGCTCCCATTTTAACTCAGGTATAGTCATCTGCTGAAGTAGGCCACCTGGCCTCTAGTTCTCATACTTGACTTGCTAGCAATTTAGGCACCTAGCCACATACTCAACTATGTATTTTTTCATCTGTCGCCACCAATAATGATGTCTCAGGTCACGATACATCTTCGTAGCACCTGGATGAATAGAATACCGAGAACTATGTGCCTCCTCTAAGATCCTCTCCCTCAATCCATCGACATTAGGAACACATAGACTACCCTGGAGTCACAGAACACCATCCTTGCCCATAGAAACCTCCTTGGCACCACCCTGTAGTACCGTCTCCCTGAGGAATGCCAAGTGCGGATCAATAAACTGTCGAGCCTTGATCTGCTCCAATAGTGAATACTAAGCAACCACACACGCAAGAACTTGGCTGGGCTCTGAAATATCCAACCTCACAAGTTTGTTAGCCAAGGACTGAATGTCCAAAGCTAGTGGCCTCTCCTCTGCTGAAATAAATGCCAAGCTACCCATACTCTCTGCTTTCTTGCTTAAGGCATCCGTGACCACATTTGCCTTGCCCGGATGATAAAGAATGGTAATGTCATATTCCTTCAGTAACTCGAACCATCTACGCTGCCTCAAATTGAGATCCCTTTGCTTGAACAAATGTTGTAAGCTGCGATGATCAATATAAACCTCACATGACACCCCATACAGATAATGCCTTTATATCTTAAGAGCATGAACAATTGCGGCTAACTCTAGATCGTGCACAGGGTAATTCTTCTCATGAATCTTCAGCTGACGTGAAGCATATGCAATAACTCGCCCCTCCTGCATCAATACACAACCCAAGCCAACGCGTGAAGCATCACAATATACCATATACATCCCCGAGCTAGAAGGCAACACTAGAATCGGTGTTGTAGTCAAAGCTGTCTTGAGCTTTTGAAAGCTTGCCTCACAATCATCGGACCAACAGAACGGAGCACCCTTCTGGGTCAATCTAGTCAGAGGTGCTGCAATGGATGAGAAACCCTACACAAACCGGCAATAATAACCTACCAACCCCAGGAAACTCCTGATCTCGGTCGCCGAAGTGGGACGAGGCCAACTATGAACTGCCTCAATCTTCCTGGGATCCACCTTAATACCTTCTCCTGATACAATATGCCCCAAGAATGCCACAGACTCTAGCCAAAACTCACACTTGGAGAACTTAGCATATAGCTTCTGTTCTCGCAAGGTCTGAAGTACCACTCTCAAATGTTGCTCGTGCTCCCCCAGGCTACGTGAGTAAATCAAGATATCATCAATGAAGACAATAATGAAGGAATCAATATAAGGCCTGAACACCTGGTTCATCAAATCCATAAATGCTGATGGGGCATTAGTCAAGCCGAAGGACATCACTAGAAACTCATAATGACCATATCTGGTACGGAAGGCGGTCTTCGGAACATCTGAGTCCAGAATCTTCAACTAATGGTACCCTGATCTCAAGTCGATCTTAGAAATCACCCTAGCATCCTGCAACTGGTCAAACAAATTATTGATACGCGGCAACGGGTACTTGTTCTTGATGGTAACCTTGTTCAACTGGCGGTAATCAATGCAAATCCGCATGGTGCCATCTTTATTTTGCACAAATAACACTGGTGCACCCCAAGGTGATACACTTGGTCTCACAAACCCCTTTGCTAACAACTCCTCAAGCTTCTCCTTCAACTCCTTCAATTCTTTCGGAGCCATACGGTATGGTGGGATAGATATAGGCTGGGTGCCTGGAGCCAAATCAATACGGAAATCAATATCACAATCTGGCGGCATGCCTGGAAGGTCAGAAGGAAACGCATCGGTGAACTCCCGGACTACTGGCACTGAATCAATCATCGGAGACTCTGCGATTGTGTCCCGAACATAAGCTATACCATATGTCGAGCCTTCAGAAAAGAGATGTGACCCGACTAGATGTACTAACCGAAGAACCCTTCTACTCCAATCTCGGTAATTCTGGCATTGTTAAGGTAATAGTCTTGGCATGATAATCAAGGATGGTGTGATATGGATATAACCAGTCCATGCCCAGGATGACCTCAAAGTCGATTATATCAAGTAGCAGAAGGTCCACCCCAGTCTCGTAACCACAGAATGTGACCACACAGGACCGGTAGATCCGATCCACAACCACAGAATCGCCCACAGGAGTGGACACATAAATAGGAGTACCCAAGGACTCACGAGGAATATCCAAAAAATAAGCAAACAGAGATGACACATATGAATAGGTAGACCCTGGATCAAATAATACCGAAGCATCCTTACCGCGTATAGAAATAATTCTTGTGATCATGGCATATGAGGCCAATGCATCTGGTCTGGCCGAAAAAGCATAGAATCTGGCTGGAGCGCCAGCGAGCTGGCCCCCGCCTGACTAAACAGTAGCTGACTAGCCTCCCCCTACTTGGCCTCCACCTCTAGGATGGCCCCTACCAGCCTACCCTCTGCCTCTGGGCGGCCGGACAACCGGTGCTAAAATCATGGACTGCTGGCCCTGCTACACTGCCTTGCCCCGAAGCCTGGGGCAGAATCTCCTCATGTGACCGCGATCTGATGCTTTGATGTCTGACCCTGATGGCTTATCGACCCACTGGAAGAAGCCTGAATAGCCGGTGGGCGGTATCAACTCTCCGGCATGGCACTAAAATAGAAGCTGGATGAACCCTGGTGACCTGAGTACCCACTGGAAGAACCCTGGACGGCTGGTGGGCGGTAAGAACTCTCTTGCATGGCGCTGAAATAGGGGCACGTTGGAGCACCTCGAAGAGGTGGTGGTGATGAATATGGGGGCCTTCTAGGCTGTCCCCTCCCAAACTGACCTCTGCCCCTAGCTGGGGCACCTCTAAACTCTCCAAAGAAATGGGCCCTCTTGTCTTGTTGCATCTACTCTCTCCCTCTCTGGCGGTAGCCCTCAATCCACCAAGAAATCTCCACTGCCAGCTGATAAGAAGTCCCCATCTCAACCTCTCGGGCCATATTGGCCCTAATACCAGAGTACAGCCCTGCAACAAACCTCTACACTCTCTCTGCGTTCGTAGGAAGTATCATAAGTGCATGGCGAGACAACTCATAAAACCTCGCCTCATAGTCAGTCACTGATATCTGACCTTGCTCAAGTTGCTCAAACTGATACCTCAACTCTTCCCTCTCGGAGGGTGGAATATACCTATCCAGGAAAAGCTGTGTGAACTAGCTCCAAATCATGGGAGGAGAACATGCTGTTCTGCCAAGAAGATAAGACTATCACCATCTACAGGCCCTACCCTCCAGCTGGAAAGTAGTGAAGTCAACCCCATGAGACTCTAGTATCCTTATGTTGTGCAATCTGTCCCTGTACCTATCAATGAAATCCTGGGCATCCTCATGACGCTCACCTCCGAAGATAGGAGGGTGTAACCTAGTCCATCTGTCCAATAACTTCTGCGGATTGCCGACGGGGTCGGTCTAGGCTCAGGTGCAGCCGCTGCAACTGGCTGGGCTCCGCCCACGGGTAGTGCACCCAGAGTCTGATATATCGTAGTTGCATGCCCTGGGATCCTGATCAATAGGGGTCTGTGCTCCCCCTCCTGCCTGAGATGTGGCTGGGTCCACTGGAAATAAACCAGCCTGAGTCATTGTGTCCATGAACCGCATCATACGGCCCATGACCTCCTGAAAGCCCGGTGCTGTCATGAAATCTACTGTGGCTGGCTCTGCGGCAGGCACCTCGCCCTGCTCCTAAATAATGGGATCCTCCACTAGATCCACTGGTGGTGCTACTGGAGCAGCTCTGGGACACCCTCGTCCCCTACCTCGGGTCGATGCCCTCCCTCGGCCTCTAGCAACGGGGGGAGAAGCTCCTCCCGGGTCTGGAACGTCTGTCGTACGCGTCCTCACCATCTGTGAGAGAATAGAAGAAAGAAACTTAGTGTACCATCAATTGCACGATAGGAGATGAATAAAGAGTAGTTTTCAAACATCCTATAGCCACTCGAAGATAAGTACGGACGTCTCCGCACCGATCCGCGATACTCTACTAGGCCTGCCCATAACTTGTGAGACCTACGTGAACCTAGTTCTCATCTACCATGTTGCCACGACCCAACTCCATGCCAGGTCGTGATGGCATCCAGCACTGTTGCTGGACAAGCTAACAGTGAACAACTTAGTGATTTCAAACTTTTTGTTTATTAAGCAACTCCAACATTTAGCTTTACTTACATTTAAAGCATTTGATAAATAATGGATTTTTTTTAAGGCAAATAAACGGAAACATCTAAAAGCAGTTATAACTATTGAATTACAACTCAAAAATCAAAGTTTACTAATACGTGCCAAGATCTAGTGTCACAAGTGTGTGGGCAACTAGTCGGTCCAAGATCAGGTATGCGCGCCGGGTGGGTAACTAGATGCACCAGCCTCAGATCATGTACAATTAAGTACAGAAGCGTAGTATGAGTAGATAAACAATATGTACCCAGTAAGTATCCCGCCTAACCTAGAAGAAATAGTGACGAGGGATCGACTTGACACTTACTAGGGCCAATAATAATGTAATTAAAGTGTTATGCTAAGTACAAATATCATGAATAATTCTGACAGTTCAATACCAGGGATAGATAAGTACTTCTTTCATAAATTTAAAATTTCAATTTCAGTCATATCATTTAACCAATTACATTTCAAGGCATTTAAGCAGTATAAATCACGGAGAGTTCCAAATAATTAACATGCGCAATTATGCCGAGGTCGTACGGCCCGATCCAATATAATATTAAATTGTGCACTGTCGAAGGGTCGAACGGCGCCAACCATAGATGCATCTATTTACTACTGAGGCGCTCGGCCCCATCCACAAATAACAATTATTTTCAAGAAAATACAAGTTTCTCATTTACAGTCAAGTATCTCATACAAACCTTTAAGTAAGTGAATTTAACCTTATACAATTCTTTTATCAATTACTATCATGACTTAAGTGATTATATTAGCAAGTAAGGGCACAAACATTCCAAGTATAGCATGATACGGGTCCTAAAGTACCCGGACAATAGCATAATAGTAGCTACGTACGGATTTTCGTCACTTCGTACGTACGTAGCCCCCATAATTAGGTACAAATATTTATTTAATTCACCTATGGGGTTAATTCCCTCTCACAAGATTAGAAAGGAGACTTACCTCGTCCCGAAGGCTACTTCCCAATTCAAGAACGAGCTCAAACCTCCAAATTTGATGCCAAACGACTCGAAACTAGTCAAACATTACATAAACTAGTCAATCTTTTCTCAAAATTTCATATTTCCACTATTAAGGTGATTACCCAACCCAAATTGCAAGATTCCTAAAATTTGCCTCCGGGCCCACGTGCTGGGATTCCAGAAGTTTTCGAAGAAAGTTGTTTACCATAACCTTAGGGACATGAATATATGATTTCTACTATATTACATAACAAATCCCGTGGTTAAATCTAATTTTTATCAAAAACTTAAGTTTTCACCTAAACCCATGATTTTTACTAATTTACATGTTATAATCTACCCATAAACTATGTATTTAACTCACATTGTGTAGAAATTACTTACCTCAAAGTGCTAAGTGAAATCCCCTCTCTAAGAGCTCCAAGAATCGCCCAACAATGGAAGAACTGAGCTAAAATAGCCTAAGTCCCGTTTTTAAAACGTTTCTTCCCAGGTCTGTCTTCTTCGCGATCACGGAAGAGACCTCGCAATTGCGAAGGCAAACGGCCCAGGCCCAGGAAAATTTACCCATCGCGAACGCGACAGGAGAAATGTGAACGTGGAGGCGCGCTTGGCCTGCCCTACGCGAGCATGAGGACTTCTTCGCGAACGCGAAGAACGAACAGCGGTCACCCAGCTCAACCTCTTCTACGCGAACGCGGGCCAGGTCACGCGAAGGCGATGGCTAGAGGGTCCATACCTCCGCGAACGCGGTCCTGCGCACGCGAACGCGAAGGACAAAAGATCCCCAGCCCACAGTACCCCAAATCCTTCATCGTGAACACGAGGGTCTGACCGCGCTCGCGAAGAAGGAAAGCAGAAGCAGAAATTTGGTGTGTTTCAACTCAACTCCGGGCGGTCCAAAATGCACCCGAGCCCCTTGGAACCCCGTCCAACTACTCCAACAAGTCTATAAACATGATACGGACTTGATCGAACTCTCGAAACGTATAAAACAACAACAAAACCAAGAATCACACCCCAAAATAAAATTGAATCAAACTTTGAACTTCAAGTGTCTAAATCACTCTGAACGCGTCGAATTATACTTAGACTACTCGGATTGACACCAAAGTTTGCGTGAAAGTCTTAAATGATATTACAGAACTATTCCTGGTCTCGGAATTCCATTCGGACCTCTATATCACCAAAATATACTCCAAACCAAATTTAAAGAATTTCAAAAACCTTCAAGAACTAACTTTCACTATTAGGCGCCGAAACGCTCCCGGATCACCCATAACCCGATACGAACATACACCCAAGTCCAAAATTATCATACGAAACTATTGGAACCGTTAAATCTCGATTCTGAGATCGTTTACTAAAAATATTGACCAAAGTCAAACTTGGACTTTCAAGCCAACCTTAAGGAATTAAGTGTTCCGATTTCAACCCAAACTCTTCTAAATCCCGAACCAACCATCCCCGTAAGTCATAAATCAGTAAAAGCAAGTACAGAAAGTCTTGTTTAGGGGAACGGGGTTCTAGCAAGTAAAATGACAGGTCGGGTCATTACAATATGTGTATTCATATTATACATCAGTTAACTCATTTTCTATTCGTATTAAATATGGCAAGCCGGATATGTTATCTTTTTTTATATTACTCGTGTTCAATTCACACATACCTGACCCACCCATTTTTCACCCCTAATAGTGTATTCTTATTGTTAGGTTATGAGCATATTTCAATGATATTTGACCTTACAAGATCTTTTTTTCAAGATAACCAATCACAACACATGTGCGGTGAAACACCACGTCATAAAGGTTGCCTATCGTGACATGTAGGGGAAAAAACATGTTGCCGTTTTTATGAAGCTTTGGCATGTGATTTTAATTCGTGAATTACATAGCTCATATAATAGATGCGCTATGAAGTGAATTATTATGACTACAATTACTGAGTATAGCACATGTATTACATGCGCTATACTTTAACGGGGTAATTGGCCATTAAGGTGTAGCGCATGTTATAGATGTGTTATACATAATATGGTTCTCAACACTTTGTTTTACCTATTTTTGTCGCTTGAGTCAAAATTTGTAATATTTTGGTGTCGGACTCCATTGTCATAGCTATGACCTTCATTGTAGCTACCAACAAAAATCATTTAATCACCACCAAATTAGAATTTAAAAATTAAAATCATCATAAAACTATAACTAAATCAAATTCTGAAGATTAGAATCACCACCAAAATCACCACCACAAAATCCAGACAAATCATTACCAATCCAAAGGTTCACAGCTTCAGGCAAACACCCAAGAGCTTCAGAAGCCCAAGTAAATTCCGAGTCACAATCGTGACTCAAAGGCCCATACTCACTATGAAAATAATCACTCTGCTGCTGTAGATAACCCACACAATTCGGGTCCAATTCTAAGACCAGCGTCAAATTATCAGGAAAAGGGATACGTTGAACTGCAGCGAAGGCGAAGCAAGGGGTGTGGGGTAAGTGCATCAGCTTTGCCTGTAGGGGTGAGATGAAGGGAAACGGAGGACGAAGAGAGAGTATTGAGGAGATAAGGGGTGGATTGCCAGAGAGTGGTGCCTGGCCAGTGGTTTATGGCGTTGGAAATGAGGCAGGGTTTATTGGGGGAGACGTAGCCGCGGAGGAATTGGAGAGTGGTGGGTAGCGAAGAGAGGTATGGAGATGGTTAAATGGGTATACAGTAATAGGAAAAACAAAAGGGATAATACATAATTACCCCATTGTGGTTGCCCCACTTTACCAGATGCACCCTTATATTTTGTGGGGCTCCTATGACCTCACTGACTTTGTTTGAACTGTAATAAATACCACATTTTTGGCTGACGTGGTGCTTGGTGTGTTTTGTACGTGATGACAACGCGTAAAAAAAAACCCCAAAAGTATCATTTTTTATTAACTTTTTTCTTTTTCTCGTTCTTCCTTTCTTTCTTTTTCTTTTCTTTTTCTCTTTCTTGTTTCTTCTTCTGCTATCCGCCATTTCCCTCACTATAGCTCCTTCTCCTTTTCATCTACAAACTTTCACAATAGCTCTTTATCCTTTTTTCTTTTTTCTTTCTTTTTCTTTCCTTTCTTTCTTATTCTTTTTTTCGTAACAGCTTTGAAGATCCAATATATATAATGGGTCCACCATAACTCAAGTTTATTTGTTTGGGTTAAAAACTTTTCTTTCCCTTTGAGAAGATCTTAAATGGAGGTGGGATTGACGGAAATTTATCGTTAAATGGATGGAATATCATTGACTAATCCTCGAATTTTAGTAAAACTAGGGCTTGTTCTTTGAAAACTCAAAAGTTCTGGTAATAACAATAGAGAGATATGGAAAATATTAACAATGGAAGTTCACCGGTCAAAAAACCTTTCTTGTTCTTCCAAAAAATGTGATTCTAACTTGGTGTCAAGTTTGATTTCAATTCTTGAGTTTTTCTATATTTTGGTGATGTTTTGGAATACTTTTGATGGGCTTTGATTGATTTTTATTTTTATTCTAAGAAATCTTGAGTTAGAAAAGATGGAGTTCTGCCGGAGGAAATCTCTGGAAAGTTTGAGCTCGTTGGAGAAGAAGGTGCCCCCCAAACAAGCAAAAATATAAAAAGATAAAATTAAAATAATGAACAAAAATAAAAATAATATAAATGAAATGACGTGGCACAAGCTGGTTGGTGCGAGTCATCCACTGATTTCCTTGAAACTGGTGGTTATCTCATAAGGTGATATTTATTATAGTTCAAACAAAGCCGGGGGGTCATAGGACCCCCACAAAGTATAAGGGTGCATCTGGAAAAGTAGAACAACCTCAATGGGGTAATTATGTATTAATAAGAGAGAAAAACAAAAAGAAAAAGGATAAAGAAAAAAAACCATTTTGGAGCTCTTCACGCGCAGGCATCAGGTGCACTACGTAACAAGTGCCACGTAAGCTCAAAATGAGGTAATAATTACACTAAAAATAAAGATAAGGGGTCATAGGACCCCCGCAAAGTTAAAGGGTGAATTAGGTAATGTGCTACAACCTCAATGGAGTAATTATGTATTATCGCAAGGCTCCAAACACCGTCATTTACATTAAAACCAAGAATCATCGATCAAGATCAATCTCTTAAGTTCATAAACTTCCAACTTTAAACCAAGCATCTGATTCAAGCCTAACCAATCTGGAATGAACTCGAACTTTGCACACAAGTCCCAAATGATGAAACGGATCCATCCCAATTCCTGAAACCACAATCCTAACTCGATCCCATCAAAGTAAACAGTTGGTCAAACTTGTGAACTCTCTGATTCATCAAATTGCCAAATAGAGTCAAGACCTTCTAGGAACAACCAAATTCAAGTGCGAACATACATCCAAATCCAAAATTATCATATTAACGTATTAAAACCATCAAATCTTGATTCCGAGGTCATTAACTCAAAAGTTAAACCTTGTTCGACTCTTCCAACTTAAAGTTTCTGAATGGAGAATTACTCTTCTAAATCAACTTCGAAACTCTCAAAAGTCAAAACCAACTATACCAACAATTATAACGCATAATATGAAGCTACACAAAGTCTCAACCACCGAACAAAATGCTAAAGCTCAAAACAATCAGCCGGGTCATTACAAATAATATCTCTATTTAAATAATTTGAATTGTAATATGAACTTGATACTTGTCTTTCGTAATTTCAACTCAAAAAATGTCACGACCCAAAATTCCACCACATGCATCGTGATGGCACTTAGTCTCTAATACTAGATAAGCCGATTATAACAACAATTCAAGCCATTTTTTTTAAAATATATAATTTAATACAAGTGTCAAAACCAATAGCGAAATTATACAAACAAACTCCCAATACTGGTAATACTAAGTCACTAACTCTAACTGGATATATGAAATGATCTCAAGGATCGAATATACAATATTGTTCGAATAATGATTAGCAGTACAATGAAATAGAAAGACTCCAAGGGACTGCGATGACACATCATCTCTACCTTAAATCCTTGTGATCAACCCACTAACTCTGCCCGAGTCTGATATCTCCAATATCTGGCTTTGCATAAAAATTTGCAGAAGTATAGTATGAGTACACCACGGTCGGTACCCAGTAAGTATCAAGACTAACCTCGATGGAGTAGTGACGAGATATAGTCAAGACACTCACTAGTCAAATAACTGGTACAATATAGCAGTATACAATGGTACTGAAAAACAACTAGCAATAATAGCAACAAAATCAACCAGGGGTATAAACAGCAAGGCAACAAGAACACCATAATTATTACTCAAATGAATAAGGAGCAAAAGTATAACCAATTAAACATGTCCTTCAAATATAAATCTTTCACATATAATTCTTTCGAATAAATACCTTCTGAATATATTTCATTCAAATAAATATCTTTTGAATATATTTTTTTTAATAAATGTCTTTCGAATATACTTCTTTCAAATAAAAGTCACTCTGTAACACCTCATTTCATAATCATAAAACACGTTTCGTAACACTGGTCTCAGCCCACTTTCACATTTCCACAGCGCCTCGCGCACATATTTCTGTCATAATTGCACGGACAACTCACGTGCCAATAATACAATTATTATTTACTCACACACCTCGTGCCCACATCTCATATTACAACTGCACGGACAGTTGACGTGCCAATATCATAATCATTATATTTTCACGGCACCTCGTACCCATATTTATTATCATATCTGCACGGACAAATCATGTGCCAATAACATAATCTACCCGGCAATAGCCACAGGCTCACAATTTCAACATGGATAAGACTATTATCAAGTTTACCGAAACAACAAGACAAGTTGCACAAGATATAATAATAAACACCAGGAGAATCACAACATTACACAAGAATCATCAACACCATAATCCCACATCATCATATAAAAATCATCAACATAATAACTCCACATCATCACATATCATCCCTAACAATAGCCACACTTGTCTCTCCTATAGCCACCCTTATCGCTCATATAATATCCTCCCTTATCCCCCCGCCCTGACAATATCAATAGCCACCCTTATCGCTCCTATAGCCCCCCTTATCGCTCCTATAACAGCCTCCCTTATCGGTCTGTTTAATAGCCTCCCTTATCACTCCGCCCAGATAATATCCCAACACACATAACAACAGTAAAATACCACCCTTATGCCCACATAATGTCAACAATGGAATGCCACCCTTATACGCCGCTTAACAGTTACTCAAATCATACAACAATTCATACAGAATATTATCACAACAGCACAGCATCATCAACTCGTATTTACAAATTTCCCGTAGGCCACAACCATTACAAAGGTACAATAAAGTCAATTAATTTCACAACAAATAGTCCACGACTCAACACAATGTATATAAAATCTCAAAAACAACCACAAAGATGGGAAAATAACTTATCATAGGACAACGCCTTCTTTAATCCAAATTTTAGATAAATATATAAATGTCTCAATTTAAACTTATTTAATTAATTATTTACAGATGAAAAATCTATAATGTGATTATTTCCAAGAAATATCAGATCAACAAACACCCGAAATTTACATAAAAATCCAAATGGCAATCACACCAAATTATCATATAAAATACAAACTCGACAAACAAGGAATGAGGCAAGACAAATCAAGGATTTACTAAGTTCCAAAAAAATTCCAATTTAATATATAAAGGCGTCTACGAATTTCAACCGATATAATTTGCACATCTAAACCAAGTACGTACTCGTCACCTCGCCGCGTACATGGTTTTTAATTATACAATTTCCACATAAGACTCAATGCCTAAGGGATAATTCCCCCACTCAAGGTTAGGCAAGATACTTACCTTTTTGAAATTAGACCGATATTCCAAAATAGCTTTCTCACGTGAATTGTCCTCCGGACGGCTCCAATCTTTCTTGAGCCTTCCTTACATTACTACGAGGTTCCGGAAATCCTAGTAACTTCAATATATTTAGAAACATAATAAAACTGAACCATAATTAGGAAGATATTCATGGTTTCAGCTCATTTAATTTTATCAAATACTAGGTGTGCAAATTTGGTTACAAAGTTCTTCTACAAGATTTCCTTCACTCCACAACCCAATCTTTACTTATTTGAGCTCAACAATCTTCCCACAAACCTTATTGGTACAAGCATATATGTATCATACTCTTACACCTAAGAATCATACTCCCAATCACCCATCTTTTACCCCCAAACTTGAAATTGAAGACTAGGGGTTTGAATCTTACCTCTTAGAAGAAGATCTTGTGATTGGCTTCCTTGATTCTTAAAGATTAGTGCAAGATTGGATGATTAGAATGTTAGGTTACCTCCTTCTCTCTCTAAAATACTCTTACCTCTCTCTAAAACCCTCAGAAAAACACCCCAAAATAAGCCCCAAAGGCTATTTATCAAAATGGGGTCGGGTTATGAAAATAGAAAAATTAACCCTCCGAACTCAGGTCTGCGGTCGCATAATGGACCGCACAATTGGTATGCGGGTCGTACAATGCACCGCAAAACTGATGCCCAGAAATGGGATTCACTAAATAGGTTTGCGACCATTTTGCGGTCGAATAACCTCTTCTGCGGCCCGCAAAATGATTCTGCGATCGCATAATTGGCTGCAGAATTACATTCTACCAGCCTTTAGTAATTTGGTCATAACTTCTTATAGGAATGTCCAAATGATGAACGGTTTGAAGCGTTAGAAATTAGACTCAAAAATATTTAATTTGATAGATAGATCATCACATAAGTCCTTATATATATGTAGATATTCTCGTTAAAAATTTGGTCTTATGCATACCCATTTGAAACCTTAGTCTATCATGAAATTTTCAACTTGACTTAGACTTAGGGCTCTCCTTAGACTCCACATCACTTATAATATGCCTCGTACACTTATTATCATATCCAATTGATATCCATCATACTAATATTCCTTGTTTGCATACAAAATAATATAATTAGCGCACATCAACTGTCTTAATAGTGCTTAAATACTTCAAAATTTTCCGGGGTGTTACAGAAAACTTTTTGAAAGATTGACTAAACATAATCTGCTATCAAATACTGTAAAGATGTAATGACCCGGCCGGTCATTTTGTGTATTATATCCATGTTCCCCTATTTATTTCTTCCTCTATGTTTATTTGTGGTTACATAACTTTACGGGGTAGTGGGTTGGTTACAGAGAGGTGTTGGAGTAAATTGGGACACTCAGTCCCAAGGTTGGAAGTTTAAGTTGAATGAGTTAATTGGGATTTGACTTTTGTGTAGACAACTCCGTAATGGTATTTTGATGATTCCAATAGCTTTGTATGGTGATTTTGGACTTGGGTGTATTTCCGGATGTTGATTTGGAGGTCCGTAGGTTGATTTGGTGCTTTTTGCAAAAGTTGGAAAGTTGAAGATTTGAAAGGTTTAGAGGTTTGACTGCGAGATGACTTTGTGGATATCAGGATCGGATTTTGGTTATGGGAGTTAGAATAGGTCCTCTGTATCATTTGGGACTTGCATGCAAAATTGGAGGTCATTCCGAGTTGGTTTGATGTGATTCGGCATATGTTTTGGATGTTAGAAGTTCGTTAGTTTCATTAGGCTTGAATTGATTTGTGATTCATCATTTTTGTGTTGTTTTATGTGATTTGAGCCTTCGAGTAAGTTCGTATTGTGATTTAGGAATTTTTGGTATGTTTGGATGGGGTCCCAGAGGCCTCGAGTGTGTTTTAGATTGTTGACGGATCATGTTTGGACTAAGAGGGATTGCTGAAGTTTCTGGTTCCTGATGCATTCGCATCTGCGATAGATTGGCTGCAGGTGCAAGGCCACAGAAGTGGTTGATTGATCACAGAAGCAGATTAAGGCTGGGCAAGTCAGGGATCACAGATGCGGACGGGGAGCCGCAAATGCGGATGCGCAGATGTGCTCACTGGTCTGCAAATGCGGACTTGGATTGAAGCTTGAGAGTTCACAGGTGCGAAGGAGTCCATAGAAGAGAACTCGGAGATGCGAGATGTTGTCCGCAAAAGCGTAAGGTCGGACTTGAAGGAAGCCGAAGGTAGGGCCACTATTCCGCAAAAGCGGGACCGCATATGCGGTCAAGTGACCGCAGATGCGGAATCATTAGCACAGTTTATATTCGAAGGGTTTCATTATTTTTCTCACTTTGGGAGTTGTGGACCTCGGTTAAGGGCGATATTTGGGAGGCGTGTTGCTACAATTAGAGAGGTAAGTGAAGTTTAATCAGTTTTGATTATAGATATTGATTACCCATTTATTATTACACCTAGTTTATGTGAATTTAGGGTGATATTTGGGGATTTTAGACTATATTGTTAGAGAGTGAGATTTGATGATTTGAGGGTTGATTTGTGGTTGGAATTGGATGAAATTAGTATGGTTGGACTCGTAACTGGATGGGGTGTTTGGAATTTGTGAATTTTGTCGGGTTTCGAGTTGCAAGCTTGGGGTTGACTTTTTAATTTTGATAAAGATCGAAGCTTTATTGTTTGAAGTTATTTCCTACGGCATTATTTGATGATATTAAGTTGTTTGTGACTAGATTCGAGTCGTTCGGAGGCCGATTCGTATGGGAAGGGCTTTTTGGAGTATTGATTTGTGCGTTTTGAGGTAAGTAACATATCTAAACTTGGATTTGAGGGTATTTAACCCTAGGAACTATGTTATATGAGAGGTATTAGGGTGAGGTACGCGCTAGGTGGCGGGCGTGTGTGCGTGCACTAAATTATTCATGATTAGAGGTGGCTTTTAGGCTATTAGAGTATTCATGATTAGAGGTAGCTTTTAGGCTATTATGGGATTGTTTTGCTATCATGCCTTGTTATATCCTTGTTTTCTAAACTTGTTTGATCATTTGAGTTCTGATTCATGTTAGAAATCATGTCTAGGCTATGTGTTACTTATTTGATACCTGATAGGGCTATTCTTGTCATTTCTGAGCTATTTGCCTTAATTGTGCACATATTCTCAGTCATGATACTATATCCGTGTATGATATCTATGTCTTAGTACATTCTTATTTGATTCCTCACATGTTGTTGATGCCTCATATGTGTAACATTATTGAATTGAATACTGTGAGATGTTGTTAACTGAGACTTCACTAGTTGATGACTGAGCTTGGGCCATAGAGCCAATTTAGTATTGATTTTGAGGTGACACGTATGCCAGGCGCATATTGGGATAAGTGCTATTGATTTGGGGTGATGTGTGCATCATGATTCACTATTAGGATATGTGATTATAATTAGCGCTTGGGAAAGATCCGCCCCTCCGAAGTCTAACACGCCAGCAATGGGCGTGACGAGGGGCATTTATGTCAGGCACCCGTATAGTGCTAAGTTTTGTTGTGTGGTTATTCATGATGGTTTCACTGTGATATTGTTGATTTGACATATATATTTGATATGTAGGGATAGAGATGTACTTTCCTCATGCTAGATGATAAATGCAATGTTTTATCCATGTTGGGCTTTAACTGTTATACTTGAAAAGGATGTTTAAATTCCTGAAATGTGAACGAGTTGAACATGATATCATTGAGTTATTTACTTATACTATTTTCTTTATGATATGAGCTTTTTTGGTTATTGTTATTAGTCTATGACTATTTCTTATGAGCTCGTCATTGCTTTCAGTCCAAGGTTAGACTTAATACTTATTGAGTACATAGGATCGGTTGTACTCATACTACACTCTGCACTTTGTGTGTAGATCCAGGTACTTCCGGACGAGGTGATTTCTAGAGTTGAGTTTCTATTAGCCTTTGGGGGACTACGAGGTAGCCGCTATGTCGCCCGCAGACCTTGAAGTTCTCTTTCTTTTATTTTCATCTTTACTGTCCTATTGTTCAAACAGTTGTATTAAGGATTTGGCCTTATATTCAAATATTTAGTAGTGCTCAAGCACTCGTTGGCACCAGATCTTTGGGGTGGTTGTAGCAGTATTATTCTGTATTTCATGATATTTTTGCTATTGAGTTTATTAAACCTTGTTTTATCAAATCCGTTCTTCTTACGTGATTGTTGGCTTGCCTAGCAAGTAGTGTTAGGTATCGTCGCAGCTCCAGTGGGAGTTAGGTTGTGACAAGTTGGCATCATAGCACTAGGTTGCTTAGGTCTCATGAGTCATGAGTAAGATTAGTTAGAGTCTTGGGGATCAATATGGAGACATCTGTACTTATCTTTGAGAGGCTACCAAACTATTAGGAAACTTCACTTTCTTGCATTCATGTCGTGCAAATTTGTTATTTCCAAAGTTTGAACCTTGACTCTTCTATTCTCTCACAAATGGTTAGGACACGTGCATCCGGGTTAGGTGGATGAATACCAGTACCACCAGTTAGGGTTGCGAGAGGCTGGGTCCACAGTAGAGGTCGAGGTGGGGCTCGCACTACAGCAAGGGCAGCACCCGTGGAGCCACCAGTTGCTCTAGCTGAGGAGTAGGTTTCAGATACTATTGAGCCGGTGGGACCAACTCAGGCATCGACAATGTCTATTATCGTTCATGGTCTTTAAGAGGATTTGGCTTAGATTTTAACTGTGTGCACAAGCTTGTCTCGGGCGGTTTTGATTCCAGTTGCACCAGCTACCTCACGGGCTAGGGGAGATGCCCAGACTCCTGGCGCCCGTACTCCAGAGCAGGTATCTCAGGGTCGTCAGACACCAGGGGTGTTACCGGTTCACCCGGTGGTTGTTGCTCGGGATGATATTGGTCCACCAATGACTGATGAGGAACAGAAGAGGTTGGAGCGGTTTGGGAGGCTTAAGCCGCCAGAGTTCAGTGGAGGAGAGTCAAAGGATGCTCAGGATTTTCTAGACCGGTGTCAGCGGATTCTTCGCACATCGGGTATTTTAGACATGGAGTTACATTTACTACTTTTCAACTGACAGGGACAGCCTACAGATGGTGACAGGCTTATTGGTTGAGCAAGCTAGTTGGCGCAGCACCACTTACGTGGCACGAGTTCTCAGTTCTCTTTTTAGAGAAATTTGTTCCACAGACTCGCAGAGAGGAGTTGCGTAGAGATTTTGAGCAACTATGCCAGAGAGATATAACTGTGACTCAGTACTAGATGAGATTTTCAGATTTGTCCCATCATGCTATATAGTTGGTTCCCACTTAGAGAGAGAGGATTAGGAGGTTCATTTATTGCCTCAACTATGGTCTACCTTACATTTTGGCTCGAGAGACCGAGACGGATGCCAGATTTGACCAGGTGGTCGATATTGCTACGCGCTTGGAGTTGGTTCTCAGGCTTAAGCATGAGGAGCGAGAGGGCAAGAGGCCCCATGGTTTAGGAGGCTTTAGTGGTGCCTCGTCTGGAGGCCAGTCGCATCACAGTAAGGTCGTCCTTTAAGACCCGCTCAGATGGCTCATCAGGTTCCTCGTGGTTCATCAGCTATCCATGGTTCATACAGCACTCGTCCAGTTCAGTAATCTTTCATTGCACTCCCATGTCAAATCTCATACCGTGCTCCATCAGTTCATGGTTCGTCAGTACCGGGTTCTTTCAGTGGTTATTCTAGTTCTCGGGTCCGATTCAGGTCCCACAGTCATTCGCAGTTTGAGGTTGCTACGACTGTGGAGAGTTGGGGCATGTGAGAAAGTATTAACCCCATCATTATAGAGGTCCAGTGCAGTAGCTCAGGGTGGGGGTCGTTCGAGTCGAGGTAGCCCCAGAGGGGGAGGTCTGACAGGTGGTGGTCAGGCGTGATGCTATGCTTTTCATACCAATCCAGAGGCAGTTGCTCCTGATGCAGTGATCACAGGTATTGTATTAGTGTGCCACAGGGATGATTCAGTATTATTTGACCCTGGTTCCACTTATTCATATGTGTCATCATACTTTGCTCGTTATTTGGATATGGCTTGTGATTCCTTAGTTATGCATGTTCATGTATCTACGTCGGTGAGTGATTCTATTATTGTGGACCGTGTATATTAGTCGTGTGTGGTGACTATTGGGGATTTTGGTTGCCTACCGTCCACTAGTGACCTACGGAGAGTTAGAAGTGCTTCCTGGCGCTTTTGAGTGTCAACTTGTGACTAATGGGCCTCTTCTTGGGTCAGAGTCTTAGATGTAAATTGTTGGCATTGGATCTCATCCAATTTAATATTTCTCCCACTATATTTTTCAAGGATGAACTCTTCTTCCAAGAAATTAGTATGTCTATCAACAAACACGTTTTTTTCTATAGGGTGGTAGAAATGGTATTCCTTTTTTTCTTTGGAATAGCCCACAAATCTACACCTATCTGATTTAGGAGCAAGCTTATCTGATTCAAGCCTTTTTCAAATCTTAATATGTTTAAGACTTGGTTTTCGGCATGTTCATATCTCATATGGTGTAATTGAAACAGCTTTTGTGGAAACCCTACTAAATATATAGGTTGCACAATCTAAGGCATATCCCCTAGAATAATTTTAGAAGGTTGGTAAAAGCCATCACAGACCATACCATATCTAATAAGGTACGATTCCTCCTTTCAAAAACTCCATTGAGTTGAGAGGTACCGGGAGGTGTCCATTGTGAGAATTTTGTTCTCTTTGAAATAATTTGAAAATTCATTGGACATGTATTCTCCTCCTCGATCTGATCTAAGATTTTTAATACTTCTTCTAACTTGTTTCTCAACCTCATTTCAGTATTCCTTAATTTTTTTAAAGGTTTCGGAATTGTGTCACATGATATGCATATCCAAACCTAGATTTATCATCGGTGAACGTCACAAAATAGGAATACCCTCCTTGGGCATGAGTCATCATTGGTCTACATGCATCTGAATGTATAAGGCCTAACAACTCGCTCTTTCTCCATATCCAAGAAAAGGAGATTTAGTCATCTTACCCACAAGACATGATTCACAAGTTGTATAAGGTGTGTAAACAAAGGGGTCTAAATACCCTTCCTCATGCAACTCATTAATTGTAGTCCCATTGACATGACCAAGGCGACAATGCCAGAGGCAAGTGGTATCTATATTATCTCTTCTTCGTTTTGTATTAGTATGATTAATATCTTTAATATCCTTCTTCACATCCAAGAATAAAGGACCATATTTGGTAAAGTCATTGCCATAAAATACATCAGAACAATACAATGAGTAACTATTATTCTTAATATTAATATCATAACCTTGTTCAAGTAACAAGAAAACTGATACAATATTTTGCACACATTCTTGTATATAATAGTAGTTATTCAGTTCGACACACTTGCTAAAAGAAAATAAAAGATAGACATTCCTATGGCTAAGGCTGCAACTTTTGCACCAATAGTAGCTCGAAGCTCCAATTGACCTTTAGCCAATTTTCTAGTTTGGCTCAGCACCTGTAAAGAATTACATATATAAGCACCCCATGTGGTATCTAAGACCCACGAGGAGGTATAATGATGTATGAAGAGATTAAATTTAATAATATAAATACCTAAGAAGCAGTAACATTTTCATCATAAAATCTCCAAATATCATGTGCTATCTCAAATAGATAATAACCATCAAGTAAAGATCAAATCTAAAATGATGAAGGAAATATCATGTATATTCTGACTCCTAGCAATATTACGCGCGAATTATGCCGAGGTCGTATGGTCTGATCCCTAATAATCCTGTACACTACCGAGGGTCGACCGACGCGAACCATAGATGCATCTCAAATATACTGTCGTAGTCGTATGACCTGATCCATAATGGTAATTCATAGCACTGCCGAGGCGTACGACCCGATCCATAGGAATAGAGAAACTCTTCGAACTATGGGTCTAACAATTACAATATAAGGATGAGCACATAAATTGGGAAGATAAATGAGAAGATAGAAAAGAAAGCTAAAGGAGTTTGTCACTATTGTGGGAAAGAAGGTCGTTGGAAGAGGAACTGCAAGGTCTATCTTGCAAGCCAGAAGTATGTTGAGGGATCATGTTACTTACAGACTTTCTTATTCCATAATTTTTGTTGTGCTTCATGCCTATTTATAATTCACGAACTTTATTTTTTGACCACTAGTAAGTGTCGATCTCGACTCCTCGTCACTACTTCTTCGATGTTAGACTAGATACTTATTGGGTACGCACTGATTTAAGTACTCATGCTATACTTCTGCACTAATTGTACAGATACTGAGGTAGGTACATCTGGTGGCCATTCGAGCGCGCATCTCCGTTATCCGGAGACTTAGTGGTGAGCTTTTTTCCATTCTTCGATCTCCAACACCCAAAGTCTCATTCCTGTTATATTTTTATTTCTGTCTATTTCATTCCATGCAGTAGCTATAGTGGTTTGTATATTCTACTAGATTTCTCATGCACTTATGACACCGAGTTTTAGGAATTTCGCGTAGATGTTTATGGTTTTCCCTAATATTGTCACCATTATATTTTATGTTTTATTTATGCTTCATATCTCCATGGCTTTCTACGCTTAATTTCTTTTACTTAATAAAAATCATGATTTCAAAAGCAATAAAATGAATAATTAAGTTGATAGTTAAATGTTAGCTTGCCTAACAGCGACGTTGCGCGCCATCACGACCAATTGTGGGAATTGGGTCGTGACAGCTTGGTATTAGAGCACTAGGTTCACATAGGTCTCAAGAGTCATGAGCAGGCCTAGTAGATTCTTGAAGATTAGTGCAGAGACGTCTGTACTTATCTTTGAGAGGCTATAGGATGTTAGGAAACTTCTCTTTCTATATATCCTTTCGTGCAGTTGATGTTGTGCTAAGTATATTTCTCTTATTCTCTCACAGATGGTCGGCAGTACCTGGCAGCAGAAAAGCTACTCCCTCGATTGTCAAAGAGAGAGGCAGAAGTTGAGGGAGGGCCATAGCTCCTGCTAGAGGACGGGGGCATCCCAGAGTTACTCTCGTTGTACCACTAGTGGATCCGGTAGAGGATCTTGTTATTGATAAGCAAGATGAGGTTCCTGTAGCTGAGCCAGCCCCGGCGAAATTTATGACCGCACCGGACTTTTAGGAGGTCATGGGCTGTATGCTACGGTTCATGGATTCTATGACTCAGGCTGGTTTATTTCCAGCAGATCCGGCCACATCTCAGGCAGGAGGGGGAGCATAGACCTCTACCGCTCATGCTCCAAGGCAAGTTGCTACCATTTATCAGACCTCAGGTGCACTACCTGTGGGTAGGGCTCAGCCGGTTGCAGCAGTTATACTAGAGACCAAACCGATAGCGACCGTTAATAAGCAGAATTGGCTGGACAGATGGACTAGGCTTCGTCATCTATTCTTTGGCGGTGAGTGGTCATAGGACCCACAGGATTTCATTGATCGTTGCAAGGAGAGGCTACATAATATGGGAGTATTAGAGTCCAACGGAGTGGACTTCACGACATTTCAGCTAGAGGGCAAGGCCAGTAGATGGTGGTAGTCTTATCTCTATAGGAGGATAGCAAGTTCACCTCCCTTGACTTGGGATCAGTTCACATGTCTCTTTTGGAGAGATATCTTCCACCCTAACAGAGGGAAGAGTTACGAGGTCAATTTGAGTGGCTCCAGCAGGGTCAGATATTTGTGACTTACTATGAGGCCAGATTCTCTAAGTTGTCTAGCCATGTACTTATGGTACTCCCTACAGATACAGAGAGAGTGCGGAGGTGTATTATGAGCTTGCACTATGGTATCCAGGTTTCTAAGGCCTGAGAGGCGGAGATGGGGACTCCGTACGAGTAGGTTGTGGATATAGCTCAGAGGATCGAGTGTATTAGTAGCCAAGGCCGAGAGTATATATCGAGGGACAAGCGGCCTCGATATTCTAGTATATTCAGTGGCTCCCCGTCTGGGGGAATAGGTCAGTTCATAAGGGCCAGTCTAGCATGCCTAAGTAGTCAGCACCACCGCCTGCACGGAGTACTTCAGCACGACCCTACTTCATAACCATTCCAGAGAGCACCTACCGTCCACCGGCTATTCAGCATTCTTCGAGTGGGTATTTAGGCACCAGGGTCAGAACCAGGGTCAACAGTCTTCCACACAGAAAGGTTTCTACGAGTGCAGGAATCTTGGTCACATGAGGAGGTTTTGCCCCAGGCTTCAGGGAAAGGCATTATGGCAGGGCCATCAGCCCATGATTATCGCACCAGCTGCTGCATCACCCGTCCGGCCGGTCAGAGGCGGAGGGAATGTGGGTAGGGGTCGCCTCAGAGGTGGAGACCATCCAGGTGGTGCTTCACTAGATTTTATGCTTTCCCAGCCAAACCAGATGCAATAGCCTCAAACGCCATGATCACATGTATTATTTCTATTTGCAGTAGGGATTCTTTGGTACTATTCGGTCTAGGGTTTACTTATTCCTATGTCTCTTCTCTACTTGCTCCTTACCTTTGTCACGACCAAAACCGATGGGCCGCGACGGGCACCCGATACCTTACTCAACCGAGTACCAACATAACATATTTTTTCGTATCATACTATCATAGATAACTGAGCCAGAGAGGCTGTCGTAGGATGACTAGAATAAAACATGTAATACCAACTTATACATTAGACATACGGGTCTATAAGACAAAAACGATCACTCATATACTAAACATAAGCCGACAAGGCCATACAATCTTTTACGTATATGACATCTTTCTACAAGCCTCTAAGAATACATAATTGTCATAAAGGTCGGGACATAGCCCCGCCATACCAAACAATACACATCTAAGTCATACTGACCAAACAAGCAACTCCGGAACAAATGGAGTGCACCAACATCTCCCGCTGAGCTGATCGCCTACTTGAAGGATTCTCGACCTGTCTATCGAGACATGCGGGCATGAAACGCAGCGTCCCCAGGAAAAAGGGATGTTATTACAAATAATGTACTGAGTATGTAAGGAATGAAAATCAGTAAATAATAGACATGAGAGAAACATGGAGTAAAAGACTCGACATGTACGTTTGCATAGCTCTGTGAATCATTTTATTTTTATAATGTCATGCATATGCATATAAATTTCATAGGCATATGTGTTCATAACATCATCAAGCCACTGAGGGCATCCCATCATATCCTTTCGACCACTGTGGGCAAATCATCAATGTATACCAGCTGATCAGGTGGTGGTGCGTATATAACACCATAACCTTTTCCCATATCCCATATACATATATACGCGTATATAACGCCATCTGGTCATGGGTCAATGTATATGTATAAATGCATGAAATGCATAAGAAATACGTTAATAAGATTTTCTCGGTATGCCCTAAAAATCAATATGCCTTTTAGATAAACTATTATCAAATACGTATTTTTCTGAGACCCATGAACAGAAGATATAATAATAATTCACATAGGGAATCAAGAATATAGACACCCCTAGTATTTCTATGAATAGAGTCATTTATGGAAGTTGTGCATTTGCTCATTTCGTTCGTGTCGTATAGATCGTGCCAAAAGAAAAGAGGGGATAGCCTTAACATACCTGAGTCGATTCTCTTGACAATCCCTCTAACACACGTCAATTGCGATAAAACACATAATGGCGGATCGAAGTAGTGAAAATTCTGTGTAATATTCTTGAGAAAAATTCTACCGTGCTCTCTTAGAATGGCAATTCCCATTGCTATTACCTTATGAAGTCTCGTATGAATTTGTTGTAGTATAAAAAAAGGAATCTTAGCAAATCTCATCTGATCCCTTGTCAATCTCAAATCTTCAACTATGGAAAGATTCCTCCACCATCTTAATACGTGTTTGAGATCCTATTTGTGCGTGGCTTGAATTATATAGAAGTTAAGTTTTGCCAACTTCGGCAACATTGGATTTGTGTCGTTGCATAACAGCTAAAGCTTTCCATTGTTTTGTAGAGATACAAAATGAATTTGAATGGCTTTTAAGTATTTAGGAGTGGGCCCCACACTTTTGATGACTTAGCCAACAATCTTTCTTCATGTGACACTTTATAACATGGACTTTAAGAATCATAAGTTGGCTGCCACGTTTAAGGCTTATCCAAAGCCTTAATTAATCACCCACTAATTCTTAATTAACTTGTTAATTCCCCCATTAACCAATTGTTCACATAATTAAGAATTATCTCAAATTACTTAAAATACTACTCACTTTTAACACACTTCATATACACCTTACTATCATGGTCATGTGGTACCTTGTATGGCACTAGTCCATAAATACGGGGTATTGTAGCTTCGACCGTATTTTATCTCAAAATGTCAAACTTCGACAAAAAAAAAAATTTATTTGCTTACCCTCTCACCTTCACGAATTTATTCATCACTTGATTGAAATAGTATAATGCTTATAATCTCAAAATAATCTCATTTTCGAACTTCCATCAATTTATTTATGGCGTACTTTCACGTACGAAAACATGGGGTGTAACATCATTCCCCCCTTTGGAACATTCATCCTCGAATGTTGACTGATGCACTTATCATTTTCATAACTTATATCTTCCGAATACTTTAATATTCTCCTTTTCATTTAGGAAACTGTTCTTTGAATAAATCCAAAGGCGAGGGCATTCCCCCCTTTAAGCCTCTTTCTCACACCACGACTTGTAGTCGGAATCCTTCTAATCTCGTAATTGTTGCTACCTTCTATCATGCAGCATGTACGACTCTAACTTTGTATGTGCGCCTATGTGACTCTTCTCTTGACTCTAACTTTGTATGTGCGCCTATGTGACTCTTCTCTTCTCTTTCCTCCAGCTTTTAGCCAATCTCTAGGCTTCACTTTGTGTTCATACATAAAATTATGTCAAGTTGTCCCTTTCGGCGTCATTAGCTTTACTTCATGTAAGTAGGCAATACTATACCATAATTCTTACTTCGATTTATCGTTACTGAGGTCTGCTACCAAACTCCAGGTTACTCTCGTTGCGTATCCTATATGCATAAAGCTAAGTCTTTTAATGCTTCTTCATTACTATTCATCTTAAGACTGATGGCCTAATCTCATCTCGTACTTTTCAGCTTTTACCCATCCATTGTTGATTTACCTCAATATTGTTCTACAATATACCACGGATAACTTAAACCTTTTTACGTAATACTTTGCCACTAGGGCTTACGCTGCATTGTGGAACATTTGAAGTGATTTTTCTGATCCACCTAGGGGCGATACTATACTTCCATAACCATATTTCATAGCATCCCAATGTGATTTTCCTCACGTGAGTATTTTAATCCTGTACAATTCATGAAATTATTACTCAATCGAAGGTCCAAACACCATCCTTCATTTATCACAATTACACCCTCATTCTACTACTAGGGCAGCATTCCATCTCTTCTAAATGCTACTAGTCTTAGACTCCTTTGAGTTCACTCAGGCTATACTGAGCTTTCTATAACTTAGAGAGACCATTAGGTCCCTTGTTTTCATGGGCTTAATCCTGAGGACTTATCCATTCTCGTCACCTTCTCACTTGCCCTTTCTTATCCTTACTCCTGCCTTCCTAAAACCTTGTCGATTTACCATACTTTAGCTTGCGACCTACACATATTTATTTATACTACTCACAACCTTCCTTCAACTTGCTTGAACCACAGATTTCCTTATGTTATTTTGGAACATCAAGCGAGACATCACATCGTCTCTAACTCTTCTTTACTATCTTGACTAGGCCTCTCGATACCTAGAACCCATAGGCTGGAAGATACGCCACTGACAGCGCCGCTACCATTCTTGGATAATGAATCCCAGTGCTTCTAGACTTCTATCCGAAGTATGGACTATTCATAATCTTATGCATTAGAGTATCTCGTATGTTGTTCACCTTTACCTTACTTACCTTAAAATATCACATCACATCTTCTATCTCTTTCATGACCTCCCTTCCACATAGGTATAATTCACATCCGCGACTTGAAACTCTATTATAATACTTGCACCTTTGGTGTATACACACTCCAGTGGGAGCTTCATATTGACTTCTTTTAAGGCCGGTACTCTTCTAACTGACTTTATCATAGACCATTATAAAATATGGCTACTGTACCATCTCTCTTGTACGTCTGATATTAAGAATGATCTTGCAATGTTCTCAATCACGAAGTCTATAATTTTCTGGGTCCAATAATCAGACTCCTTATTTACTTAGTTGATATAAATCTTTAGTTTCCTCTTCCTTATGATCAACCTTCGTGTAGGCTTAAGCTATCTTCCGATCTGTGGCTCTTAGTATTAGTTATTACTTTAGCCTTTCATGGGCGCTATGGAATATCCATGATTCAATCTTCTAAGAATTCAATCCTTTGTCTATGCCCTGGGCTCAATTCTTTCTTTTAACTTATACCGGAGTCTTCTACGTCTGTATGATTGTCAACATATATGCTGCATATATAAAACTCTGAACTCTTAGGTGCGTTCATAACGTAACTAACTCTGGATTATTGATCAAATAATTCCTTTCGTTCCTTCTCAACTTTCTTTAACTGCAAGCAATTACTTTTCTTGGTCGTTTTTCTTTTCCACTTGTTGCATGCATACTTAGCTTATCTTAGTTCCCACGTATGCCAAAATTTTCATGCAACTCATATGATCTCGAATATTACTTTTGATTTTTCTTCCCATTCTTATCCACAATATGTGTCACTTTATTATGGAGTGCATACAATGTTGTTGTGAAACTATTGTTATAAGACTATTTCCTCTTTAAGTCACTGTGCTTAGATTGAAGACTTCTTTCTTATTTCCTCATCTAGTCTTTCATTGTAGTACTTAGGGAGGATCCTCTGACTCTTGTAAAGCTGGGAGCTTATTACATCGTTTTCCCGATAGAATTTTTGATGTTCGTGCTCACTTGTAATTACCCTTAGTTACTTACCTCCATACTCATATGCTCGTACGGTTTCTTTTGAATTGAAGTTTTGACTGTCTTCCCAGTGAAACTCTCTTTTATTTCCGTACCACTCATACGGCACCTTTAACTACCCCAACTCCTATCTGAATAGTTCTCAAGGATTACCTTGTCATAACTACGAGGCTGAATTCACTATATTGGAGTTTACTATGTTTATCATGAACGATCCGCTACTTCGCCTGTATCCTCTTGTCTAGCCATAACTAGGCTCTTCCTGAATCAACTACTAACTACTCATTGTCTCATTCTTATATCAATATTCTGCGTAATCTTTCATGGGTCATTTCCTTTATCTTACTTATGTCCTGCACTGGCTCCTTATCTATCAATAACATCTCATGCAGGAATCCTTACCTCCTCTCCTTGACGTCGTGTTTGCATAATGTTCTGGAATCGTAGCATAATTGTAGGATTTGAATAAGTGAAATCTTATCTCTTTCTCATTCTTATCACATTCTTCCTTTATTAATCCATAGTTACTAGAACCACTCAATTCTGACTTAATGCCACATCACTCCATATTCCCTCCTTTAGGGGAGCACTAAGATTTAGTGTTACGATGATCTACGTATAGATGTTTTACCTTCTCATCTTTGGCATCCTTTCACATCATCGATCACCCTCATTCGCCTTGCGGTAATCCTTCTGTACCAAGGGTAACAAATTTCCTTACTCACGAGGGAAACACCTAGTGTAACTGGCACCTACAGTCCCTTAAGCTTAACTTTACCCACCTTGCTTGCTTTAGGGAAGCGCCTTCCTGAATGACCTTAAAAGGGTATTCTTTTGTCGTCCATTCTATTATCGTCGAGACGCAATCTCTAAAATTCTCATGATACTGACTATTATCAAATCACTCAGTACTTAATTTATGCTTAGTTTATCTTGTTCACCAGCCCATACTGATTTCTATTATTCTGGGGTCTAACTTTTCCTTTTGGTAGTCGTGTTGTAGTCACGAACTTATTTCTCGAAATGAGGATATGACTTTATGGCCTATACTCTTTTGTTGCCTCAAGGCCTATCACCTCTCGTCTTTTCCTTTACTTGAATATAGAGTCGGTAATACTGTCATTTTTTTTATCTACCGTTGTCATCCATGTATCACATCTTACTCATAATGCTTCATTATCTCTCTTCTTATTCCCCTGCTAACATTTCTGTCTATCACTTTATTCTGAAAACTCGAACAAGATATTCTTTTGCTTTTAACTCCCCTTGCTCCATCCATTGTCTCTTTGGGTTGCCTAACATTCTCTCTTTACTAGGGACGGGAGCCATACTAAGGTAATATTTATCCCTTCGGGATTCCAGTTCCTATCTTTGAACATTCTAGTATTCATATCTAGCTGTACTATTCTAGAGTGCACCATTTGAGTGTCTCACAAGGAGATCTATTAGAATATTTACAATATCCTTCGGAAATGTCAACTAACGCAAACAATCCATTCACCATTTTGGGTTACCCTAACCCCAGCTAGATCCTGGTATCTTGCCTTCTCTTATACTAATTATGTTAGCCCTCATAGGGCATAAATGAGATGGGTGTGGCCAATTGTACATACCTAAATTATTGTTGAAGGTAACTCAAAAGGCTTATATTCCTTTGCGATAATCTTCATTAGCTGGGTAGCTCGTATCCTTTTTCATCTTCCTTCTTTTACTTGCCGAAACTTGTGTCTACCTTTTTATTCTCTTATTCCTTTTTACCGTAAGAGTGGATAGATATTCTTGCCTTAGGGATCCTTATCAAGAAGCTTACACATCTTAGTATACATATGATCTGCTGAATACCTCATATTTATCCATCATAAGCATGATGCAAAATCGAGTTCCTCTGACTCATTCTTCCACAGCCATATTCAATCCCTTACCAACCATCTTTCTAGATGTCGGTATCATTGTATTACGAATATAATAGAATTTAGGAATTTGAATTTCTATGACTGAGCTCTACCACACGATCTAGAGTAAGAAGAAAGAGTGATAGTCCTAAATGACCTGTAGCCTCCTACTTATAAGTTTGGTGTACAACACACCCATAAATAAGACACTACTAGACACGGCTTGTAGACTCCCTAGGACAGAACTACTCTGATACCACTTTTGTCACGACCCAAACCGATGGGCCGCTATGGGCACCCAGTACCCTACTCAACTGAGTACTAACATAACATATTTTTTCGTATCATACTATCATAGATAACTGAGCCAGAGAGGCTGTCGTAGGATGACTAGAATAAAACATGTAATACCAACTTATACATTAGACATACGGGTCTATAAGACAAAAATGATCACTCACATACTAAACATAAGCCGACAAGGCCATACAATCTTTTACGTATATGACATCTTTCTACAAGCCTCTAAGAATACATAATTGTCATAAAGGTCGGGACAGAGCCCCGCCATACCAAACAATACACATCTAAGTCATACTGACAAAACAAGCAACTACGGAGCAAATGGAGTGCACCAACATCTTCCGCTGAGCTGATCGCCTACTTGGAGGATTCTCAACCTGTCTATCAAGACCTGCGGGCATGAAACGCAGTATCCCCGGTAAAAGGGACGTCAGTACAAATAATGTACCGAGTATGTAAGGAATAAAAATCAGTAAATAATAGACATGGGAGAAACATGGAGTAAAAGACTCGACATGTACGTTTGCATAGCTCTGTGAATCATTTCATTTTTATAATGTCATGCATATGCATATAAATCTCATAGGTATATGTGTTCATAACATCATCAAGCCACTGAGGGCATCCCATCATATCATTTCGGCCACGGTGGGTAAATCATCAAAGTATACCAGTTGATCAGGTGGTGGTGCGTATATAACACCGTAACCTTTTCCCATATCCCATATACATATATACGCGTATATAACGCCATCTGGTCATGGGTCAATGTACATCTATAAATGCATAAAATGCATAAGAAATACGTTAATAAGATTTCTCGAAATGTCATAAAAATAATATGCATGTCGGATAAACTTTATCAAATACATATTTTTCTGAGAGCCATGAACAGAAGATATAATAATAATTCACATAGGGAATCAAGAATATAGACACCCCTAGTATTTCTATGAATAGAGTCATTTATAGAAGTTGTGCATTTGCTCATTTCGTTCGTGTCGTATAGATTGTGCCAAAAAGAAAGAGGGGATAGCCTTAACATACCTGAGTCGATTCTCTTGACAATCCCTCTAACACACGTCAATTGCAATAAAACACGTAACGGCGGATCGAAGTAGTTAAAATTCTATGTAATATTCTTGAGAAAAATTGTACCGTACTCTCTTAGAATGGCAATTCCCATTGCTATTACCTTATGAAGTCTCTTATGAATTTGTTGTAGTATAAAAAAAGGAATCTTAGCAAATCTCATCTGATCCCTTGTCAATCTAAAATCTTCAACTATGGAAAGATTCCTCCACCATCTTAATACGTGTTTGAGATCCTATTTGTGTGTGGCTTGAATTATATAGAAGTTAAGTTTTTCCAACTTCAGCAACATTGGATTTGTGTCGTTGCATAACAGCTAAAGCTTTCCATTGTTTTGTAGAGATACAAAATGAATTTGAATGGCTTTTAAGTATTTAGGAGTGGGCCCCACACTTTTGATGACTTAGCCAACAATCTTTCTTCATGTGACACCTTATAACATGGACTTTAAGAATCATAAGTTGGCTGCCACGTTTAAGGCCTATCCAAAGCCCTAATTAATCACCCACTAATTCTTAATTAACTTGTTAATTTCTCCATTAATCAATTATCCACATAATTAAGAATTATCTCAAATTACTTAAAATACTACTCACTTTTAACACACTTCATATACACCTTACTATCATGGTCATGTGGTACCTTGTATGGCACTAGTCCATAAATATGGGGTATTGTAGCTTCGACCGTATTTTATCTCAAAATGTCAAACTTCGACGAAATTTTTTTTTTATTTGCTTACCCTCTCACCTTCACGAATTTATTCATCACTTGTTTGAAATAGTATAATGCTTATAATCTCAAAATAATCTCATTTTCGAACTTTCATCAATTTATTTATGGCGTACTTTCACGTACGAAAATATGGGGTGTAACAACCTTGATGCATCTTTTGAGTCCTTGGGTGTTCCTCTATATGTGTTCGTGCTAGTGAGTAATTTTGTTATTGTGGATCGGGTTTACCGATCTTGTGTAGTGACTTTATGTGGTTATGAGACTAGAGTGGATCTTCTGTTGCTTGATTTGACTGACTATGAGGCCATCCTGGGCATGAAATTATTGTCTCCGTACTATGCCATTCTTGATTGCCATGCCAAGACTGTTACCTTGGCGATGCCAGAGTTTCCTAGATTGGAGTGTAGGGGCTCATCTATCAGTATATCTAGTCAGGTTATATCTTCTTGATTGGCTCGACATATGGTTGAGAAGTGTTGTTTGGCCTATCTGGCTTATGTTCGAGATACTATTGCGGACTCCCATGATAGATTTAGTGGCTACGGTGCGGGAGTTTTTTGATGTATCTCATGTTGATCTACCAGGCATGCCACCGAATTGTGATATCAATTTCGCCATTGATTTGGTGCTAGGCACCTAGCCTATCTCTATTTTGCCTTATCGTATGGCTCCAAAGGAGTTGATCTAGTTGAAGGAACAGCTTGAGGAGTTGCTCGAGAAGGGTTTCATCGGGTCGAGTGTGTCGCCTTGGGGTGCACCAATATTGTTTGTGAAGAAGAAGGATGGGAGTATGCGGATGTGCATTGATTACCGCCAGCTGAACAAAGCCACTATCAAGAATAAGTACCCGTTGCCGCACATTGATGATTTGTTTGATCAGTTACAAGGTGATAGAGTGTTCTATAAGAACGACTGGAGGTCTGGGTATCATCAGCTAAGGATTGTGCTTCGGATGTTCCGAAGACAGCTTTCTCGACTAGATATGGGCACTATGAGTTTCTAGTGATGTCCTTCGGCTTGACTAACGCTCCGGAAGTGTTTATTCATTTGATGAATCGGGTGTTCGGGCCATATCTTGACTCTTTTGTCATTGTCTTCATTGATGACATATTGATCTACTCGCGTAGTATGTAGGAGCACGAGCAGCATTTGAGGATAATGCTTCAGACCTTGCGGGAACAAAAGCTATATGCTAAGTTCTCCAAGTGTGAGTTCTGGTTAGATTTTGTGGATTTCTTGGGGCATGTTGTATCAGGTGAGGGTATTAAGGTGGATCTCAGGAAGGTCGAGGCAGTTCATAGTTGGCCTCGTCCCACCACGGCGACCGAGATTAGGAGTTTCTTGGGGCTAGCAAGCTATTATTGTTGGTTTGTGGAGGTCTTCTCATCTATTACACCTCTTTTGACTAGATCAACCCAGAAGGGTGCTCAGTTCAGATGGTTCGATGATTGTGAGGTGAGATTTTTGAAGCTGAAGACCGCATTGACTACAGCACAAGTGTTGGTTTTGCCCTCCGGTTCGGGGATGTACATTGTGTATTGCTACACTTCACGTGTTGGTTTGGGTTGTTTATTGATGTAGGAGGGGCGAGTTAATGTATATGAGGAAATTTGATGTTGTTTGGGTCATTTTTGACAGGTTGACCAAGTCTACACACTTTATTTTGGTGGTGACTACATACACTTCAGAGAGGTTGGCCCAGATTTATATTCAGGAGATCGTCTGGTTGCATGGCGTGCAGATTTCCATCATTTCAGATAGAGGCCCTCAATTCACTTCACATTTTTGGAGAGCAGTACATAGTGAGTTGGGTACCCGAGTAGAGATCAGCATGGCCTTTCATCCGTAAACCGACTGGCAGTCAGAGCTGACAGTTTAGATTTTGGAGGATATGCTCAGAGCATATGTGATTCACTTCGGATGGCAGTGGGATCGATTCCTACCTTTGGCCGAGTTTGCTTATAACAACAGTCATGAGTCCAGCATCGAGATGGCTCCATTTAAGGCCTTGTATGGTCGGCAAAGCCATTCCCCCATCGGTTGATTTGAGCCCCGCGAGGCTAGATTATATTGTACTAATTTTGTTAAGGAATTCTTGGATAAGGTAAAGTTGATTCAGGAGCGACTCCACACAGCTCAGTCCAGGCAGAAGAGCAAAAAGCGCGTGATTTATCATTCATGGTGGGCGAGAAGGTTCTCTTTAAAGTCCCGCCAATGAAGGGTATCATGAAGTTCACAAATAGGGCAAAGTTGAGTCCAAGGTTTATCGGTCAATTCGGGGTGTTGGAGAGAGTATAGAGGTTGTATATAGGCTTGCTTTTCCTCCCAGTCTATCAAGAGTTCATCCGGTTCTCCACGTGTCTATGCTCTAGAGGTACCATGCGGACAGGTCCCATGTGTTGGATTACAACACAGTTCAGCTGGATGAGAGCTTGGGTTATTAGGTGGAGCCAGTTGTTATTATTGACAGGTAGGTCTGCAAGTTGAGGTCTAAAAATATTTCAGTGGTAAAGGTCCAATGGAGCAGATATCCACACTTATATTTGGCACTCCAGGTATGATTCTGGACCTGTTTGAGGAGGAACATTTGTTTAAAAGGTGGAGAATGTAATGACCCAACCACTCATTTTTCTTTTAAGATCCTCATTACCCTATTTAAGACTTTATATATGTGCTTGTACTATTTTATGACTTGCGGGGCTGAATAGTTTTGTTTTTGAAGAGTTCGGGTTGAATTCGAAACACTTAGTTCTATAATAGTGGCCTAAGGTGGCCAAGTTTGACTTGAGTCAACACTTTGAATAAACGACCTTGGAATCGGTATTTGAAGGTTCCAATAGGTTTGTATGATAATTTTGGACTTGGGCGTGTGTTCGGATCGAGTTTCGGGTGATCGGAGAGTGTTTCGGCGCTTATTGTTGAAAGTTGGCGTCTTGAAGGTTTTAGAGTTTTCTAAGTTTGGTTTGAAGTAGACTTTAGTCTTATCAATGTCCGTTTGGGATTCCGAGCATTGGAATAGGTTTGTATGTGATTTGTGACTTGTGCGTAAAATTTGGCATCATTCCGAGTTGTCTAAGTATGATTCGTCGCGTTCGAAGCTAGTTGAAGAAGTTTGAAGTTCAAAAGTTGATTAATTTGGTTTGAGGGTGCGATTCTTGGTTTTGATTTGTTTTATATGTTCTGAGACATTGAGAAGGTCTAGACTATGTTTAGGACCACCCGGGGTCCTGGGTGGCTCGGGTGTATTTTGGACCACCCGGAGCTAAGTCAAATTGGCAGATTTTGCTGGTACTTGTTTCCTTCTTCACGAACGCGGAGGGTGTCTCGCATTCGTGATGAAGGATTTGGGGTAGAGGCATTTGTGTGCTTCGCGTTTGCGACTGTTTGGTCACTTTCGCAAAGGCTTAGGGACCAGTGGCCATCGCGTTTGCATAGAAGGAACTAGGTATAGGGGTCAGCATATCATTACCCTTCGCGTTCATGAATGGAGGCTCACCTTTGCGAAGCGTTGGACGGGCTAGCCTTTGTGATCGCTAGGACCTGGCCGAGTTCGCAAAGGGAATTTCTGGGGTGATCGCGAGGAGCTTTCAGCGATCGCGAAGAAGGATCACTTGGCAGAAATCGTTTTCAAAATCGGGACTTAGGATATTTTTCTTCATTTCTCACTTTTATTGGCCAACATTGTAGCTTCTTGGAGAGGGATTTTCACCGAGCATTTGAAGGTAAGTGATTTCTACTTAATGTGAGTTTAATACATACTTTATGGGTAGATTTTAACATAGAATTTGTGAAAATTATGGGATTATGTTGAAAAATCTAGAGTTTGGTAAAAGTGGAATTTGACCAAGAAATTGATTATGGAATTGAGTATAAATTATATATTTGAGTTCGTAAGGTCATTTTTAATATTTATCTATGAAAATTTCCGAAATCTGAGCACGTTGGCCCGGTGGTCACTTTTATGAACTTTCCAAATTGGTTTAGAAAATTACTCTAATAGTTAAAGGCAAAATACATAAGTTGACACCTGAATTATGGACCAAATCCATGTTACATACTTTTTGACGACGAAAATCATCTTGCAGACTCAACCTTTCATAAGTGTGTCTAATACACACTACTTTTGACCAAGTAAGTTGCACGCAAAAGGAGCGCGTGAAGAGGTAAAAGATGAGAATCTACAGCTTTATTTGAACGGTGTAGATTTGACTAAATTGTTTCAATGTCCTAAATAATTCTTTTTTCTTTTTTATACTTTTCTATCTTTTACCATTGCAACAAAATACAAAAAGAAAAGACAAAATAACTTACACATTAATACCATCGTCCCCAACCCCTCTTCCGGCAAGCTAGACCAACCGGAAGGCTTGAGCAAGAGATTGACTCCTATGCACCTCGGTCTTTCACATTTTCACCCTATGCTTCCAACGACATGGATTTTCAGTGAGACCCTCTTCTTTCTTCTTTTGCTGGTCGAAAATTGAAACTCCAACCTGTGAAAAGTTTGGGTATGTCGCCAAATATTTTTTGATGAGTATTTTCTTGTGAGTTCTATTTGCCATGGCTGCTGAGCTTTAGAGGAGGAATCATTGCACAATTTTACCATAAGCAAAAATCTGACTAGTAGCTTCTTTAGCCCAAACACCACCAACATTAGGAGACCCATCACGAAGTACCAAATCAAAATCTCTGTATCCATTTTCAGCCATTATTCTGATATTCTTTTAATAGTAGCATGATATTTAGGGGTCATAATTGAAGAAGAAAGAATGGTAAATATGGTGAGAGGAGGGGACATGTGGGGTTGGGGAATAAAAGAGACGGATGGGTCGGGTTAAATTAAATATAAGGGTTAAGTTAAAAACACGTGGGTCGGGTTTAATAATTATAAACGGACTAAAGTCAAATGCGTGCATTACACAGATAGATTTTTTACTTGTCCTTGTAAAACAAAGTGTGTATTTGACACACTTTTGAAAGGTTGAGTGTGTAAAATAATTTTTCCAGTCAGAAAGTGTGTAACAGGAATTTGGTCCATAGATCAGGTGGCAACTTATGTATTTTGTCATAGTTAAATTATAAACTTTTGGCATATATTGATTAGTTTGTATGACCTTTGGCTAGTTTCGGATAGCTCGGCATCTATTTAAGGCAATTAGTGAAGTTGGAGAGCCGAGTAGTGAACTTGAAAGCGAGGTAAGTCGCTTGCCTAATCTTGTAAGAGGGAATTTTTCTCGTAGGTGCTTTAATTGTTATGTGCTACTTGTTGTGGGTGCTACGTACGCATGAGATGACAAGAGTCTGTAAGTAGCTAAAGCATGCTTATGTCCGGGTAGACTAACCGTGTAATATTTGTACTACTTGAACTCAACTTGTTAGTTTAGTTATTTAAATTTATAATTAAAATTTGATTAGGAAATTTTTTGGGTCGAGCTTCATTACCTTGAGTTTTGGTGGGATACTTGATTGTTGGTGAAATCATGATTTCCATATGTGCTCATCCTTGTGTTGTAATTTTTAGACCCGTAGTTCGAAGAGTTTCTCTATTCCTGTGGATCGGGTCGTACGCCTCGGCAGTGCTATGAAATACCATTATGGATCGGGTCGTACGACCACGACAGTATATTTGAGATGCACGTCGGTCGACCTCGGTAGTGTTCACGATTATTAGGGATCAGACCGTACGATCTCAGCATAATTCGTGCGTAATATTGCTAGGAGTTAGAATATACATGATATTCCTTCTTCATTTGAGATTTGATCTTTACTTGATGGTTATTATCTATTTGAGATAGCACGTGATATTTGGAGATTTTATACTAATAATATGTTGAGGGATCATGTTACTTACAGTCTTTCTTATTCCATTATTTATGTTGTACTTCATGCCTATTTATAATTTATGTACTTTATTTATTAACCACTAGTAAGTATCGATGTCGACCTCTCGTCACTACTTCTTCGAGATTAAACTAGATACTTACTGGGTATATGTTGATTTACGTACCCATATTATACTTTTGCACTAATTGTGCAGGTACTGAGGCAGGTACATCTGGTGGCCATTCGGGCACGCATCCTCATTATTCGGAGACTTAGTGGTGAGCTGTTCTCCATGCTCCGATCCGTAGCACCCGGAGTCTCCTTCCTGGTGTAATTTCATTTCTGTCTGTTTCATTTCAAACAGTAGCTATAGTAGTTTGTATATTCTAATAGATTGCTCGTGCACTTGTGACACCGAGTTTTGAGAATTTCTAGTAGATGTTTATGGTTTTGCCTAATATTGTTACCATTTTATTTTATGTTTTATTTATGCTTAATATCTCCATGGCTTTCTACGCTTAATTTCCTTTACTTAATAAAAACTATAATTTCAAAAGCAATAAAATAAATAATTAAGTTGATAGATCACTGTTGGTTTGCCTAACGGCTAAGTTGGGTGCCATCATGGCCTATAGTGAGAATTGGGTCGTGACAATAACGAACCAACTTTCCAACCAAGAACATTTCTCGTAAGATTACATATAATTGTAAAGAAGAAGAAAAGGTTACCAAACAACTCCTTTACTCCTTAAGGTTGATGATATAGATGCTTCCTCTATCTCCAAGGAGTTCAAGTCTACTCCCTCCTAAGCTAGTCCACCAAGATCCTTTGGATATCTCTTGCACCACTATGAAAGAAGACTATGGCTAAGTAGAGAGAGTATCTTGTATCTTCATACAAGAGAAGAGAAGCTCAAGAAAGATTTTTTTTTAGTATTTCTCTACAAAGGCTTTCTTATATGGTTCTCAATGTATCCCATGCAAAGAGACAAGTGTTAAGCCTTAAAGAACATGTGTCTTTTGCAAAGACATGTGTTCTTAGCTTTCAAGACAAGTGTCTTCTACAAACACAAGTGTGTAGTCTTCTAGACACTTGTAATATATTTTATATTACATTATTTTACTCTCTTTGTAGTAATCTTCCACTTGGTTCATCTAGCCCATTTCAATGGATCAATAAGTCCACTTGTGAAATTACACTAGAAGTAGCCAATGAAATATTCTAAAATATTTCAAAGTTCATTTTTTCATTCTAAGTGCATAAGAAATATTAATTAGGTGCTAGACAAATAAATTATTTTTCAAAACTTCTCCAAGTCTTTTAGATAATATCCAACTGAATCTTATATGGTGTGACCCTTTGGGATCCCGGTAAAGCTGGACATGGACAAATATCCGGTCAATATTTTGACTAATAGTCAATACAAATAATTTGTTAACTTTTTGACATAATTATTTGCTTCAATTAATCAAATAACCATTTAGTTGATTAACTGATTAGAAGAACTCTTTCTTTTATCGGGGCAGTTCAATGATCTAAATTACCTCTAGCAACAGGTCAAGACCCTCAGTGCCCTGGGACATAGTGGAGATACCAGAATCCTTTATATGGTAGGTTAGCATGCAATTCAATCCCTCGTGTCGTGCATCCCGGATGATCTAAGGGAATGGATGTTGTCAATCCCAAATTCTCATCTTTATGTGTGCGATCTATGGATGTATGACTTAATGAAAAGATCCTAGAAACTCTTTTCTATACTTGTCCAACTCTGGCTAGAGATTCTCAAGTCATAATCTCACGAGATAAAATAGGTTGTGTACTCCCCATACTAAGAGCAATCGATTCCATCTTGATCCACTCATTACCTTTAATATACAACTTCCTACTTGCAAGACACCCAATTAGCATCTCTATATGATGTGTCTAAGGTGAATCAAACCATAGGTTGGTACATATAAGATACTATAGTGATATCAGGTATAAGGATCACTTGCACAACCTCCACATGAGTACTTCCTTAATGGCAAGCTAGTAGGGCATCCATTAAGGTTTCCTCATATGGGTCAACCCAGTGAACTAATTCTCTAATGGGCACCCATATTCTTGCATTAATGTCACACACACAAGTGGTTATGAGATCAACCACCCTGTCCATTGAGCGTGCATAGAATGTGTCAGTCTAGCCAGCTTACCAATACCCTTTCACGATAAACCATAATAACTAGGGATATTTAAGATCAGGGTTTTCGGAGAATCGAGGTCTCGTTAGTATGATCTCTATCATAATCCTCAAATCCATTGCCCTAACCCAAAGATTTCATCACCGTCTTTGAATTGTATAACCAAGACACAGTAAGTTGATGAAGATTTCTTTTATTATAATCATATATACAATGATAGATCTGTTACAAAAATATCCATATTACATCTCTATGTGATTGGCTTGAGGGCATATTTTCAATAGTTAGTGGATAGAATTCTTAATGGGTAGAGGCGTGTAACGATCCGATCAGTCATTTTGAGCATTTGCATCCCGTTTGGTTATTTGAGGTCTTGAGTAGCTTCATATGGTATATTATGACTTGCGTGTAATCGTCGGTTTTGGTTTTTGAGTGATTCCGCATTGATTTGGAAGAAGGATTCCTAACTAGGAAGCTTTACATTGGAAGAGTTGACCAAATTTGAATTTTGTATATTTGAGCTCGGATCGGAGTTTTGATTGTTCTGTTAGGTCCGAATGGTCATATTGAATTTGGACATATGCCCGGATTTGAATTTGGATGTTTCTATAAGGTTTCGAAACTATTTGGCAAAAGTTGGCAATTTAAAGGTTTGAAAAGTTCATAGGTTTGACCGGGAGTTAACTTCGATGTTATTGGGTTGGGATTGTTGTTTCAGAAGTTGGAATATGTTTGTTTTGTCATATGGGACTTGTGTGCAAAGTTTGGTTAGATTCCGGATTGGTTAGGCTTGAATCGGACGCTTGATTGGAAGTTTGAATTCTATGAACTTAAGAGGTTGATCTTGATCGACGATTCGTGGTTATGATATTGTTATGTGTGATTTGAGGCTTCGAATAGGCCCGTGTTATATTTTGGGACTTGATAGTATGTTCGAGCGGTGTTCCGAGGGGCTCGGGTGAATTTCGAGGTGGTTTCGGACTATTTTTAGGCCATTTGCAACTGCTAGTTTTTGGCTACAAGGGTGTACATCGTGATTGTGGAGCATTGTTCGCGATCGCGAACAGTAAAATGAAAAAATTGGACCTGTGAATAGCGTTCGCGGAGGAAGCTTTGTGTTCGCGAAGAAGAAATTCTATTGTCACTAAGCTGATTTTGGAAGCTTATATCTTGCAATCTATAAAAAATTTGGAGATAATCCAAAAATAAAAGTTGTAGCCCTTTGTTTGTAGGTATCAGAATCTTAAACTGTTTGTTATTTGGAGCTCTGTACAAAAGTTATGGTTGATATACTACAAGCTATCTGGGAAGAGTTTGGGAAGGATTAATAAAATTTGTTCATCGCGAACGCGGGGAAAAGGCTGCTATCGCGAAAGGTAAAAACTGTGCAATACATTTTTGGAATCACGTCGCAAGGTTGGTGACCGCGATCGCGAAGAAGGATGACTAGCATTGCATTAAAACATTTTATTTAGGGATTTTGAGTTCATTTTCTTTACTTTTTGAGTTCTTGGAGCACAAGTAAGGCGATTTTGGAGGAGATAAACACCCAATTCTTGAGGGTAAGTAATTTTATCCTTTTTTTATTATATATTTTATTTTTTCATAGATTATTACACCGAAATCAAAGATTTGAAGAGGAAAAATTGGGGAATTTTGTTTGATTTTCCTAAAGTGGATAATTGAGTTTTGAACATCAATTTGGAACCGGATTTGAGTGAAATTAGTATGGTTGGACTCGTAATTGAATGGGTTATCGAATTTTGTGAGTTTTGTCGGGTTACGAGATACGGTCCTGGGGTTGAGTTTTTGGTTGACTTTGAGCTTTTGAATAAAGATTCGACCTTTATCGTTTGGGTTTGTTTCCTTTGGCATTATTGGATGATTCTGAGTTGCTTTTGCCTAGTTTTGAGTCATTTAGAAGTTGATTCGCACGGGATGGCATTTCTAGAGTGTTGTTTGGCTTGCTCGATATTGGATTTGGCTTGATCGAGTTAAGTAACATCTCTAAACTTGTAATTTAGGGTAATTATCCTTGGGAACCATGTTATTTGTGATGTGTTGAGGTGACGCACATGCTAGGTGATGGGCGTGTCGGCGTGCACCGGAAAAATCATAATTCAAGTTAACTTTTAGACTAGTACCAGACTTGTTCTGCTATCATATCCTATTATATCTATGTTTTGCCTACTTGTTTGATTATTTGAGCTGTGATTCATGTTAGGAATCATATTTAGGCTATGTGCTTATTCGATTGAGACCTAATGAGGCTATTTCTGTTGTTTTAAGTTATCTGATTTAACTATAATTATACACTCAGTCATGGTTCTTTATTTGCATATCATATCTCAGTCTCTATTCATCATTCATTGTTACATTGCATGTTATCATTATTTTTTCATATGTGGAGTTGTTGGGCTGAGTGGTATGAGATTGTGAGCCCTTGAGACTTGAGAGGTTGATAACTGAGGTGGTCCTTAGAGCCGTGTTGAGAGTGTTGTTGTGGATCGGGTTGCAAGATGCAGCAGGCCATATTGGATTCTTTATTATTATTAATATTATTATTATTATTATTATTATTATTATTATTATTATTATTATTATTATTATTATTATTATTATTATTATTATTATTATTGTGGATCGGGCTACACACCGCAGCAGACCTTATTAGCTTTATTATCATTATGGATCGGGCTGCATGCGTAGGCCATATTGGCTTTTGCTTAGCACTTGGGTAGGATCCGCCCCTCCGGAGTCTGACATACCAACAGTGAGTGCAGGCACATTGATATACATACACATGCTTTAGTGAGGGGCATTGATGTCGGGCACCCGTACAGTGCTGAGTGATTGTGTGCGTGTGATGAAGTGGTATTTGAGACAGACAGCTCGAGTATGTTCAGGGTGAAAGTACCTGAGGATATCACCGTGAAATTATTCATTTGACATGCATACTTGGCATGAAGGCATAGAGATGTATTTTTCCCCATGCTAGATGGTATTGTGACATTCATGATTTGACATGTACATTTGACATGTAGGCATAGAGATGTATATTCCTCATGCTAGATGGTATATGGTAATTGATGACTTGACATGTATATTGTCGTGAAGGCATAGAGACGTATTTTTCTCATTCTTATTGGTAAACAGAACCTCTTATCTGGTGTTGTGAATTAGGAATACAGTTCTTTTTGATAAACTCACATTTAGTTATTATTCAATGGTGAAATTTGGAATTGACTGTTTTACTTGAAAAGCATGCCTACTTTTCCGTAACTGTGTAGGAGCTGAGCGTATATCTCTTGAGTCATTTACCTTTACTGTTCTCACTATATTAATACGAGTTGTTATTGGCTATTGGTGTTGGACTCTGATCGTCTTCTGAGCTCGTCACTGCTTTCAACCTGAGGTTAGGTTTGTTACTTATTGGGTAAATGTGGTCGGTTGTACTCATATTACACTTCTGCAACTTACGTGCAGATCTTGGAGCTAATGTTGTTGTGTATGGTGGGAGCTGGTATTGAAAACGTACCTGTGTTCTGGTTATAGCTGTCACTTGTCCTTGGTAGCTTTAGATTTGCAAATATGTTTATGTATATTTCGAACAGATGATGTATTTATTTCATACTAGCTTTGTAAATTCTAAGTCTTAAAAGCTCATGACTTGTACTACCAATCCTTGGGAGATTTTATAGAAATTTAGTTATTTTACTCATTTACTTTTATTATTCTCATTTGAGTTGTGTTGTCTGTTACTTGACTTACCTAGCGAGTTGGGTTAGATGCCATCACGACTAGATGGATTTTGGGTCGTGACAAGTTGGTATCAAAGCTCTAGGTTCATAGGTTCTATGATTCATGAGCAAGTGTCTAGTAGAGTCTTGTAGATTAGTATGATGTCGTCCATACCTATCTTCGAGAGGCAACAGGGCATCTAGGATAACTTGATCAAGGAAATTTCTGGATGCATGATGTATTACACTTTATGGAGATATGGAAATCTTGGAATGATTTGGGTTTGTTATGCGTCATGGATTTAATGTGCTAAGAAAAGGGAGTCACTCGGTTGCGTTAAGGTGAGGATTACTTCTTTAGGTGTTGGTGTGCTAACGGAGCACAAGTCGTTCAGCTCATTTTGGTGGTGCATTTGAGATTATAATAGGGTGGATGACTATCGAGAAAGTTCCAATGAGTTCAAGATTCATACGCGGTATTTGACAAATTTTCAAATTTGTAAAAGACTAAGATCTGAGATTTGAAGTAGATGGCGTCGGGACTTGAGGTATTTCTATATCATTATGGATTCTATATTTATGCATCATAGGGGTTAAGGAAACAGTTTTAGATTCACATAAGGTCTCTTCAAAGTGGGTATCTCGGATGCGGTATTTTTAGGTAATTAAGAGGGAATACAATGGCTTATGGGCTTTAGGGCAGCATGGTTTTATGCTAGGATCTCTTGTGATGAGCTTTTGTTAAGGATAGTGGTGTACTAGCAATAGGAAGTGTCAACTTGAGAGTAATTCAGAAGGAACTTAGAGAAATAGGCCAGATTGGTAGTAGGTTGAATTAGCATGATAATGGATATGATGGATACTTTTGGTTCTTATGATGTGGTGAGGCTTTGTCGGTATTTTGTGGCAATACTCTTGGGTTGGCAACCTGCGTGACTTGGTTGAGTTAGAGGGATTCAGTTCTGATGACTTGGTTATGTGCATATAGTTTCGAAGAGTTTTTGGCGGTGTCGACCTCGGCTTGAGATGGATATTTTCTACAGGTATGTGGGGTATGTTGTGTGTGGTGATTTTTCTCGCGGATGGGGTCTAGTGGTAGGTTTCTGGCTATGGAGTATGTATCCTACTACTGCTTTAGAGTTGTTAATGAGATTCTCATACTTTTCATATGATGGCATGATAGATGCAGTGCGGCGTGTGGGATTGAGGTTTGCATATACAAGGTTGCGATTCAGTTTTGAAGGGAAGGTCATGAATTTTAGACATCATGGATGGTCTCAGATGTTTAGATGAATGCTATTACTACTTGGTATTACCTGAGAAGGGTGCACAATTCAGAAGGCGCATTGTATTTTGACTTACGAGTGCTTCATTGGTATTGTGGTAATCGCTTGGTTGGGCGACTGTTGATGTTCAGATTTATCTATATGGCATGGAAGAATTAAGGAAGTATTTCTCGTGAGGTGATTGTGCATGAGAGACGTGTCAGTTATTTGGGTGGTCGAATCTGGATCGGATATGGAGATTTTTTGTATTCTTGTGATTTGGAGACTGGGAGTCTTAGAAGTGGACTATTCCTTGGTTGTGCACTATGAAGATATGGCCAGAGTTAGTCAGTTGATGGTATGTGTTATGGATAGGTTTCAGTGGATATTTGGGATGGTTATCTACTCTTTCAGTGGTGGGCCTATCGAGATTATGTATTCTATATCGGGTCGGATTTATTTACTCCCACATCTATTGTTGAGGGGTGTGTCATCGGTTCGAGTTAATCTTATTTGTGTTATGAGATGTTCTGTGTATTGCTCCTCTATGTTGCAATAGATTGTGAGACTGCTGACTATTTACACACTTGATGCGGCTCTGTTAGACCTTGTGGTGAAATTACAGTGGGATGGTTCTTAGGGTGTTAAATGATGGATTGCGCCTTGGTTATGGTCTTCCTGTCAGTGGTACATTGTGCTATTCATTTCTCCATTTTATGGTCATGCACTTTACGAGTTTGTTGTCCATGTGCATATGGTTATTGATTTTTAGCATCATGGCTCGAGGTATTCCATGTGGGAGCGAAGTTGTGTTGGAACATGATCCTTGTGTTTAATTCGAGTGTTTGTTTCTTCTATGTGAGATGGGTTCATGGCATTGCGCTTTATGGTGGTATTTCTCGAGCTTGCGGGACGGTTCTCTTATTTGGTTCTTCTTCCATCTTTGGTTGCATTCAAGTTGTGTTTTTTTGATGCACGAATTGCATGGTATATGGCTCGAGGTGGTGCTCGTGTGGCATGTCGGTCGAGCAGATTGTACTGGATGAGATGATATTGGACCTGGAATAAGTGCCATCGGATTTGATTAAGGTATGTTTGGAAGAGTAACGTCATTAGTCAGCTCAGAATTTGGCTATGGTTCTTGGCGGCCAAGAGATCTCCACGACTTTTTGAACTGATGGGTGGCTATAAGTTTCTGTGTGTTTCTTTCATCATCGACGGTGTGCGAAGGTTTAGAACAAGGTTTTGTTTGATATGAGGTTTGTTACCGGTACGGCGTTTGTTATTGAGCAGCTATTATGGTCGAAAGCTATTGCTATGAGTATCTCAGTTATGTGGCATACCATGTGATTACATCTTGGGTTATGGTTATGGCTTGATTATGCTTTTTTAGACTTATACAGTATATATATGTGAGAATCGGGTCTTGTAATGGATTTCGAATATTGGAAATTTGATTCTAAGGTTTATGGGCTAAGGTTGAAGTAAGGATCTTCAGTAGGTTGTGTTGTTAGGCTTATATGGATTGGGGTGATGTGGGATCACCCACGAGTATGTGCATGGTCAGTTTATAGAGTGATTTGACGGCTTTGGAACAATTCTTAGCACGTTCAAGGACGAACGTATGTTTAAGTAGAGGAGAATGTAATGACCCGACCAGTCATTTTGAGAGTTTGCATCCCGTTCGATTGTTTGAGGTCTTGAGTATCTTCATATGGTGTATTATGACTTGCGCGTATCGTCAGTTTTGATTTTTGAGTGATTCCAGATTGATTTGGAAGAACGACTCCTAACTAAGAAGCTTTACGTTGGAAAAGTTTACCAAGTTTGAATTTTATGTATTTGACCTCGGATCGGAGTTTTGATGATTCCATTAGGTCCGGATGGTGATTTTGGACTTAGGCGCATGCCCGGATTTGCATTTGGATGTTTCTAGAAGGTGTCGGCACTATTTGGCAAAAGTTGGCAATTTGAAGGTTTGGAAAGTTTATAGGTTTTACCGGGAGTTGACTTCGATGTTATCGGGTTCGGATTATTGTTTCAGAAGTTGGAATATGTCTGTTTTGTCATTTAGGTCTTGTGTGCAAATTATGGTTGGATTCCGGATTGGTTAGGCTTAAATCAGACGTTTGGTTCGAAGTTTGAAGTTTATGAACTTAAGAGATTGATCTTTATCGACGATTCGTGGTTATGATGTTGTGATGTGTGATTTGAGGCCTTGATCGTGTTATGTTTGGAGACTTATTGGTATGTTCGGACAGAGTTTAGAGGGGCTCGAGTGAGTTTCGGGGTGGTTTCAGACTATTTTTAGGTCATTTTCAACTGTTGGTTTTTGGCTACAGGGGTGTACATCGCGATTTGCAGAGTATTGGTCGTGATCGCAAAGAGTAAAATGGAAAAATAGGACCTGTGAATAGCGTTCGCGGAGGAAGCTTCGCGTTCGCGAAGAAGAAATTCTACTGTCACTGAGTTGATTTTGGAAGCTTATATCTTGCAATATATAAAGAATTTGGAGATGATCCAAAAATAAAAATTGTAGCCCTTTGTTTCTAAGTTTCAGAAAATTAAACCGTTTGTCATTTGGAGTTCTGTACAAAAAGTTATTGCTAATAAACTATAGGCTATCTGGGAAGAGTTTGGGAAGGATTAATGAAATTTGTTCATCGTTTTCCCGCGATCGCGAAAGGTGAAAATTATGTTGTACATTTTTTGGAATCATGATTGCGAGGTTGGTGACCGTGATCGCGAAGAAGGACGACTGGCAGTGTATTAAAATAACCAATTTCGGAATTTTGAGTTTATTTTCTTCACTTTTTGAGTTCTTGGAGCACAAGTAAGGCGATTTTGGATGAGATAAATACCCAATTCTTGAGGATAAGTAATTCTATCTTTGTTTTGATTATATATTTTTTTTTCCGTAGATTATTACACCTAAATCAAGGATTTAAAGAGGATAAATTGGGGGGTTTTGTCTAAATTTTCCTAAAGTGAATAATTGAGTTTTGAACATCGATTCGGAGTCGGATTTTAGTGAAATTAGTATGGTTGGACTCGTAATTGAATGAGTTATCGGATTTTGTAAGTTTTGTCGGGTTCCGAGGTGACATCTCGGGGTTGACCTTTTGGTTGACTTTGAGCTTTTGATTAAAGATTCGACCTTTATCGTTTGGGTTTATTTTCTTTGGCATTATTTGATGATTTTGAGTTGCTTTTGGCTAGTTTGGAGGTTGATTTGCATGGGATGGCATTTCTAGAGTGTCGTTTAGCTTGCTCGATATTGGATTCGACTTGTTCGATGTAAGTAGCATTTCTAAACTTGGAATTGAGGGTAATTATCCCTGGGAACCATGTTATTTATGATGTGTTGAGGCGACGTACATGCTAGGTGACGGGCGTGTGGGCGTGCACCGGGGAAATCATGATTCAAGTTGACTTTTAGACTAGTACCAGACTTGTTCTTCTATCATATCATGTTATATCCGTGTTTTTCCTACTTGTTTGATTATTTAAGTTGTGATTCATGTTAGGAAACATGTTTAGGCTATGTGCTTATTCGATTGAGACCTAATGAGGCTATTTATGTTATTTTGAGTTATCTGATTTAACTGTAATAATATACACCCAGTCATGGTTCTTTATTTGCATATCATATCTCAGTCTTTATTCATCATTCATTGTTACATCGCATGTTATCATTTTTTTCCATATGTGGAGTTGTTATGCTGAGTGGTATGACATTGTGAGCCCTTGAGACTTGAGAGGTTGATGACTGAGGTGAGCCTTAGAGCCGTGTTGAGAGTATTGTTGTGGATCGAGTTGTAAGCCGTAGCAGGCCATATTGGCTTTATTATTATTATTATTATTATTATTATTATTATTATTATTATTATTATTATTATTATTATTATTATTATTATTATTTTGGATCGGACTGCACGCCGCAGCAGGCCTTATTGGCTTTATTATTATTGTGGATCGGGATGCACGCCGCAGCAAGTCATATTAGCTTTTGATTAGCGCTTGGGAAGGATCCGCCCTTCCGAAGTCTGACATACCAGCAGTGAGCGCAGGCACAGTGATATAGATACACGTGCTTTAGTGAGGGGCATTGATGCCAGGCACCCGTACAACACTGAGTGATTGTGTGTGCGTGATGAAGCGGGCATTTGAGACAGACAGCTTGAGTATGTTGGGGGTGAGAGTACCTGATGATATCACCGTGAAATCATTCATTTGACATGCATACTTGGCATGTAGGCATAGAGATGCATTTTCCTCATGCTAGACGGTATATGATAATTGATGACTTGACATATATATTGACATATAGGCATAAAGATGTACTTTACTCATGCTAATTGGTAAACGGAACCTCTTATCTGGTGTTGTGAATTGGGAATACAGTTCTTTTTTAGAAACTCACATTTAGTTGTTTTTCGGTGTTAAGATTTGGAATTGACTGTTTTACTTGAAAAGCATGCCTACTTTTCCGCAATTGTGTACGAGCTGAGCGTATATCTCTTGAGTCACTTACCTTTACTGTTCTCATTATATAAAAACGAGCTGTTATTGGCTATTGGCGTTGGACTCTGACAGTCTTCCGAGCTCGTCACTGCTTTCAACCTGAGGTTAGATTTGTTACTTATTGAGTAAATGGGGTCGGTTGTACTCATACTACACTTCTGCACCTTGCGTGCGGATCTTGGAGCTAATGTTGCTGTGTATGGCGGGAACTGGCATTGAAGATGTACATGTGTTCCGGTTATAGCTGTCACTTGTCCTTGGTAGCTTTAGATTTGCAAATATGTTTATGTATATTTCGAACAGATGATGTATTTATTTCGTACTAGCTTTGTAAATTCTAAGTCTTAGAAGCTCATGACTTGTACTACCAATCCTTGGGAAATTGTATAGAAATTCAGTTATTTTATTCATTTACTTTTATTATTCTCATTTGAGTTGTGTTGTATGTTACTTAGCTTACCTAGCGAGTTGGGTTAGATGCCATCACGACTAGACGAATTTTGGATCGTGACAAGGCAGATAATATTTTTGGGTCTTGTAGGTATTGCTCAATTTTCCCTAAAAAAGAATGCATTCATATGGATCGCAAGATTCTTGGTTCTTTTTGATAACTTGATACTATTCCAAGCTTGTAGGTCAACTAAAGAGTAAGATAAGACCCTGCATCTATGATCATAGCACAATACCTTTAACTATTACAAGGAAACTAGCTATTTTATTGTTTATGTTCTTACCACTAAAGTCGTTGATTTTTTAAATATTTAATTTCATAGATGATCACTCAATTTTTACTTTATTGTATTAAGATCTTTAAACTATATAATCTTAACAAAAAACGCACTCAACTTTACCAAAGTACCACAAAAATGACTAACTATTTTTCATAACCGAAAAGTCACTCAATTTTACTTATGTATCACAAAGTCATTAGGAGAAAATAAGAAAATATATTTCATATAATGCATAAACCAAGTTGAATGATTTTTTTATTACAAAAAAGAATTATTTAATAATTTTCTGTGACAGTTAGGCAAAGTTGAGTAAATTATTTTACAAAACAAAAAGTATTATTTTTTGTAAGGAAATATGGTGCAATAAAAAAAAGTTGAGTGACCATGTGTGAAATATCCCCTTGTATTTTTTCCGTGAAAAGAAATCTCCTCAAATAGTAAGAATTTTTAAAAAAAAAAAAAAAAGGTTCAGTTCTACTAATTTTAGGCAACTGAGTCGAAAATACAGCAATATTTGCTCAATAACTAAAAATTGTAATGCCATACGGAATATATAAATATTGATGAAGCCATGACGAGGACTTTCCAAATATCGAGATGCTCTAATCGTTCGTAAGCAGAAATGGAGAAACTAGAGAACCTTTACCGTATGAGAGGTACTGGAAACTAGCAGCATCTTGCGGTCACAAAAAACAAGAGAACTACGAGATTGTCACAAGATCCAAGAAACAAACCTATAACATGCTATGAATTCACTGTAAGGAAATGTGAAAATTTGCTGTTACAGTGGGCAGAGTACAAAAGCATTTTTGACATCAGCACAGTTTATAGACTGCTGTTTCACAGAGGGTTGAGATTCAGTAAGTTCGATACATGCAGCAGAGCCAACAGCTTACTCAGGTTTTCCAACAGGAAATATCAACTTCTTAACCTCTGCCGAACAAAACTACCACCAGTCCTGTACAAGATCTAGGCCCCTTTCAACTTGCGTTGGATGTACCTTGCGGCACCTCTTCGTATATGCCCGATTCATCATTATATGAGTACCTACATTGATCAAGCCAAAACAGTTGAGGAAGACGCTAGTATTGTCTTCACAAATTGTGGATGACCAATCAAAATTAGAAAGATTGCATCCAGATTTCCTGTCAGCTAAAACAGTTGAATGTCATTACCATTGTCCTGATGCTGCATGACAATACAGTCCAGATGATGGATCATAATAGTGGCCCAAACTGCTGCTGTAGTAATAACTGGTCGACAAAAAGAAAAAAGGAAAAGAAAAAGTTTAAGTTTGAGAGAGAACAATACCAAAAAATGCACGGCAAAATACATAAGTTGGCACCTCAACTATGAACCAAATCCTTGTTACACATTTTCTGTGAGCGAAAATAATATTACACACTTAACCTTTTAAAAGTGTGTCTAATACACACCTCCTTTGACCAGGACTAAGCATGTGTACAACACCGTGATAGAAGCACGTCTACCAATATAAATACTGTAATTATTTATTTAATGCCACGTGTCACCAAATCCCTCATCTTCCCCACCCTTCCTCTGTCTTTCTCTTCCGCCAGCCAACCCCCCCTCCCACATCCCTTCTCTTCTTTTTCTTTCTCAAAACCTCTTATTTCCTCTTAAATAAATATTTTGCGTTAATATCAGACTTCCAATCTCTTTCCTTCTCTAGCCTCCTTTTTTATATGTTTGATTTCATTCACATTTAACAAAAAAATTTCATCATCGCAAATTTTGCTATTAGTATAGATTTTTTTTCTTGTGAGTAATTTCGGCTACATCTATCGCGTGCATCTGCTTTTTCCTTTAATTTTGCGGTTATCTATCTCAGATTTAGAATTCTTAGCTTCTGACGTTGAAGAGGAGGCTGAATTTTTTATTCTGAAAATTGGTGGTGGTGGCGGCAACCATGGGGATGACAAACAAAACTTTGGGAGAGAGCTATAAATGAAAATAGCCAGTTTATATCTTTGTTGATGTAGATAAGCCTCAGTAAATATGGTACCCAAGGAGTTGTAGAGAGAAGGCCGTTCTTTTTCTATTTTCGATCTACATTTGCCATTGTTGCGTTTTTTTTTTTTAAGAATGGCCTTGTTGTGGTGGTGATACGGTGGTGTGAGCCATGGCTTATTGGCTTTTGATGCTTTTATTTCTTTCTGGGATTAAATCACTTGGGCTCCTAATTTTCGGATTGAATTGTGTGTTCTGATTTTTTGGGTGGTCCATGGAGAAGGAGATTGAGGTGGAAGAGATAGAATTGAAGAAGATGAGGGTGTATGTGTAATTTTATATTTTTTTTTTTATTTATGTTAATGACACGTGTCACGACCTTATTGGTGCGTGACACTACCCATATTTAGGTAAAGTAGTCAAGAAAAAAGCGGTGTGTCTTAGATACACTTTCAAAAGGTTGAGTGTGTAATATTATTTTCGCCCACAGAAAGTGTGTAACAGGGATTTGGTCGACAAAAAGAAGAAAAGAAAAAAAAAGTTTAAGTTTGAGAGAGAACAATACCAAAAAATGCACTATGGTAATTAATGGCACATTCCAACTATCGAGACTTGGCAGTTTCTTAAACAATGGAATTGAAGTTCCAATACAGATTGAAAAACATGAAGCATTCTTATCGCTATTGATATCTTCTATCTGCTCTTATCAAGTCAATAGGAAAGATTAGACAAGCAGGTAACTCCTACTTATTTTGGTAGTCCTTGCCACTGCTAAAACAAAGATGGATACCATATCATGCAAAGAACTATGCATACTACCATGAACATCCATAACAAATATTAACATGTTTTGAAACAAGAGTTTTGTGGCCAGAAACTGACGAATGGAATGGGAACCTAAAAGGAATACTTCTGCCAATATTAACTTGAAAAGAATGTAGACACAGTATACGGGGGACTAAGGAAAAACTATGCCATTATTGGAATTTAGTGAACTCCGGAAAAAATCAAGTTCAAATAGATTTAATGGGATCTTCTTCCTAACTACAACGTTGAATAGCTCTTTGATTAAACAACGGTGATCCCTACAATACTCGAATTTCAAAGTGATACAGTTTGATCTCTTAATTACCATGACATCTGCACACTGGAGGGAAAAGGTAGTGCAATGAGCTAAAAGGTAGAAAACATACCCAGAGGACTCATCAAAGACATAATCGCCATGCTGATCACCTACAGTTTACATTGAGCAGGAGTCACATATGTGGAAATGGAAAAAAAACTAAAAAAACTTGTCATCTTATCTTACGATAGTATAATGGACTAAATTTGTCAATAATGTGAACTCTGAATGTATTTAGGGATCAAATTACCTCCATTAGAGGCAGGATTAGCTGGAATATTTTCATCGTCTTCACCAAACATGTCATATGCATCATCACTCTTATTAGCTGAGTTATATAAATTCGACGAAGCCACATCTGCATTATGCATAGAATGTCCTCCTGCTGTTGCAGTTGACCCACTGGGAAGGAAATGTTCATCGAGAACATTATCGGGCTTAGGCTGCATCGAGTCAATAGATTTACCCTGTCTTGCCTGAGCTAACTTCTCATACCCCTCTGCAGCAATAAAAATGCAAATTAGGAAATGCCCTTACTCATGCAGCTCAAGAGAAATGTAAGTGCACCTAAGTGAAGCATCAATTGTTACTTCAAAAACTTAATATAAAATTTACAGCCACCAAATCATCCTTATAGTAGCTAAAAGGCAATGCCAGCAACCAGGGGGGAAATCTAGCATACCTTTTTTTTTCTTTGCATCCTCATCCCTCCACCCTCTTCGCCGGGGGAAGGGGGGGGCTTAACCAGTTTGACTAGGGAAAATAAAAGTGTTAGATAGTTATGTGAATATGTGCTAGTCTCATATGTAGTAGGAGTAGAATATGTATTATATATAGGGCTCATTGTATCATTGTTAATAAACAGATTTTTCTCCCGTGCATTCTCACATTGTATTAGAGCTTCAGTGAGAAAATTATCATTGTGCGTCATTCCAGCGACATCCGGGAAGAAAGATCTCGTAGTCGTGCAATTTTCCAGCAACTTCGCCTTGTTTTCAAGGTTAATCACTGCTATAGTGGTATTGTGCATATAACCAGTACCACCATCAGATCCGAAACCCTTGTGCGACCAAACCCCAGAAATTCCAGTCCCATCGGAACAGAAAAGTCAGTCACCGTGCGTCTTTCCGGTTGACGACTCAAGATTAATTTGCATTATCTCCTCATCGGTAAGTGTTGTGCGAAAACCAACACTACCATCTTGTTCTAAAAAAATCAGGCGACAAAACCCCAGTCAATCTCTCCGGCAGAAAGTTCCTCACACGCCGCCAGAACCGCCAGAACTAGGGTTCTTGTGAGCTACAGTAACTTTTCCGGCGCGTGTGAGCCATTCCAGCCACTTTTTGACAAAACTTCTTGAAACCAACTTGCTCGTCCAGTGATTTCGAGCCTACCCATATAAATTATATCAAATTCGGACAACTTTTATTTTTTCCAGTGTGAACGGGTCACTTTTCCGGTGTAAACAGTGTTTTCCCGGCGTGAACAATAATTTCCAGAAAAGTTTCTATTTTCTGATGGTATTTTAGAACCTATTTTGTAGTGTGGAATTCGGCTTAGTGTCACTATTTTCAAATGTTTTCAGCGACCTTTTGGCCAACTTCTGTTTATCAGCAACCACCTAGTTGTGTTGCTCAGGGGGAGTCTAGTGACCTTGTATGTCAAATGATCAGCTTGCAGATATTTTCACCAAGTCCCTCACTAGTCCTCGTATTAGTTACATATGTAACAAGCTCGTTACATATGATTTGTATGCATCACCTTGAGGGGGAGTGTTAGATAGTTATGTGAATATGTCCTAGTCCCATACGTAGTAGGAGTAGAATATGTATTATCTATAGGGCTCATTGTATCATTGTTAATAAACAGATTTTTCTCCCGTACATTCTCACAAAAATAATGGAATGGGGAGGAGACAGGACTTCCAACATATATTTTCCACTTCCAAAGTATGATTAAGGTAAGGAAATGCAGAGGAGGAGGAGGGAACAACACAATGACAAGTACCTGCTTCCCGCTGGAAACTCTCTTGCTTTTCATCATACACATCTGTGAAACAGAAAATAGATTAAAACATAAGTTAAAACAGCCCTTGTTAGTATATTCAAAGATTACCTTGCAATTTAGTTATAACGCAAACACTTACTGTGGTCTCCATTCTCCATCAGCTTCATAGCATCTTCCGTTAGCTGATCAAATAGCTGCTTAGTTTCTACAGACATTTTGCATTTTTTATTGTTTGAGGTACCTTTCAATCTCCTTAAAGCTTGCAAAACCTGTTGAAAGAATCAAAGTTCTGTCCATGAGTTCTAAAGCAATAAAGAATATCAAGTTGATAGCACAAAGATTCTTGATAGAAGTACTCAAACATAACAAGTGGATATCATTATCTTACACAGCCTGCCAAATTTATATGAGCAATTAATACAGGAATGAAAATCAAATGACCAACTTGTATAGTGTAAAATTAACAGTAATGTTGACAGAACTGGTTGCGATGCAAAAATTCTGTGTAAGCAAATGCAAATAGGCAGCTGATTTATTTAGTTTGAAAGATGAATTTTAAAAAAAACCAGCTTCTAGAAAGCAATCTCAGCGTCCTGCTTTCATAAACATTCCACAGTTCAAGGAATTATCAAAAACAAGATGAATGATCACAGCGCTGATACCCCAGGTGCAGATATGGTATAAGAACAAAAAAACGAGCTATGCATCTTGAAAGTAAAAGAGAAGGGATGAGTTTTCTGTTGTTCTCAAACAGTCAAACACCAGATTTTTTTTAAGATATTAACCTTTCAAGCAAATAAATAAAACAATCTCTCGTACAAAATCTTCTATCGTCTTCCTTAAATTGAATAACAACATGTACCTTCAAAGCAACCGATGAATCTAACAGGTTTATTATAGAGAATAGAGAATGTGGCCTGCCAACAAGACAATGGACTAGCATTCCAGATGGCACACCTCTGCCTGCAGGCACCAGGAACCTTAGGTAAAGGCTTAGGCACCAGATACTACCACCTTACATTGGAGGAATATTCTGGTTGACAAGGGTAGATGACCAAATGGGGGGGAGAATAAAATGGTGCGGCGCCAACTTTTCCAAGCATGCTGACTTAATGTATAGCATTTTGTCATTAACTTGGAAACAGGAAAGGTGTCAGGAAACAAGCAGGTAACTGACTGACCAACTACAGCAAACAATATGCTAAATTTACTTGTTATTGCATGGGTAGCAATGAGTGTTTAGAAAGTATTTGCAGAGGAATCAAGAAGAATTACCCAATTATCAGATGCAAAATTGCTAGTGTGAATGTGCTAACATGATGCAATTAGTGATGAAATAGCTCCTGTAGGATGCGAAATTTTCGACAGGACGTGCTATTCTAACTGGTACAAAAGTTTTGGTTGAAAACTAAGTTTCTCGGACTCTTCAAAATCCCTGCCGCACCCATGCGACACAACATAGGTGTGGTTGTAGGATCCACACCGGATTTGGCCAACTTATGTTGGGTGCTTTGACTACATCTATGATCGAGAAGTATAGATTAATTGGGTATTTGATTTGATGTTTGGGTATATATATAAAGTATGAGAATGCTTTGCTATAACGCGAAATATCTTATGAATAAAATATTAAGAGCTTTTAAAGATTTAAATTTTATTAGTTTCAGTTTAATAACTTTAATTAATAAAAATCTATACTTTCTATATCGTAATATATATTTATTGGCCGTATCCGCATTCAGATCCATACCCCCGAATCCTAAAATTTATGTGACGAAGAATCCGACTTCTAGATCCGCACCCATGTCGGATACCCGCATCCGAGTCCTAGCAACATAGCTTTAAAAAGCCAATAAGGCAATTACTACATTGCGGTCATTATAAAGTTTTAACCTACATGTTTCTGGTAATGATTCTAACATGGGCACGACTCTTAAATTCAATAACGTGGGAATAACCCCCATAAAATCCACCTTGTGCTGTTCTAACTCCTTCAGTAACTTGCCTTGCCTCATTTTTTTCTGTTCAACCAAGAATCAAGAAAAAAAAACCTTAAATAACAATTAAATTTTAAAAGATCAACCAGGAAAGAAGCCTCTACATTGCTATCCCCTTTTAAAAAAAGCAGCAAAAAGCCACCAAGAATTTTTGCTTGTACAATGAAGAAACTGGAATTGCAAGCAGCAACTGTAGCAAAAGACAGAAGGTAACAACCAACATGTAATCATTACCTATCACAAAAAAAACATATGATAAAGACAGATGCAGTTCATATTCAAACCACCAGAAGAAACATAAAGAGGAGCATATAAAATTTTGTGAAGACTGTTTATTAGGAAACATAAAGTGAGAGCATAGTACAAAAGATCAAACTGAATTGTATTAGGCTGTTTTGTTTGTGGTGTAAACAGGTTTACACTGAAGATACTGTTTCAATCATAGATAATCTAGGCTCCTGCTAGGATTTTAGAACAGTTTTCTTCTATTTTTGGTTCTCATGTAAATATGGTTTCAGTACAACCTATGTACTATTCTTTAACATATACAAATGTTACAATCTCAAAAAAACAAAAGAAAAAAATTGTGAAGACTACAAGCAGCAACAACAACAACAACAATAATAATAAACTAGATATCACAAGGTGGAAATACTTACTGTTTCTCCGGGCTCGAGCACATCAGCAATGCGCCTCTTCATCATTCCTAGTTCTTCTGCCGTAAGGTCTTGAATCTCATCCTCATTTGATATCCTGATAGCACTCTTCCCAGAAAATCTTTTCTCGGTATCAACACTATCAAGCCATGCATCCTGCGCACTTCACTAGATCAGCAAATGATGCAAGGATTGGGGGCTGGGGATAGAAAATGCTTCATGAAAGACTAGCACCTTGATCTCATTTTCATTTAAATATTCAACATAATTTCCTGCTGCATCAAAATAACCTTCTTCTCTCTCTTTATCCAGATTAAAAGGCTCTATTGCAATTCCATCATCAATGAATGTTTCATTTTCCTGCAACCAAATCCATTATTTACACCGGATAGAAATATAAACAACAAAGGAATATGGAACTTTAGCCATAGAGCAATAGAATATGCAAAATTTGACATTGATAATAACTCCTGAGTGCTTTAGAGGATGTTTGGCTAAGCTTATAAGCTGGTCAAACTGGCTTATAAGCACCTTTTGGCTTATCAATACGCTTGGTAAACACCCAAAATGCTTATCAATATCTACATATATATTATATTAAAAGTAGGAAGCCCTTTAGTCAAATGTTAAATTACCAAAATATCCTCTTAAATAATTTAAAGGCAAAATACATAAGTTGCCACCTGACCTATGGCCCAAATCCCTGTTACACACTTTCTGGGAACGAATATTACTTTACACACCCAACCTTTCCAAAGTGTATCTAAGACACATTACTTTTTTCTTAACCAGTTTTTTAAAATATGTGTAATATCACGCACCAATCAAACAGTGACACGTGTCATTTAAAAAATAAAATAATTAAAATTACAGTTATACCTATCATCTTCCCCATCTAAACTACCATGGTTGTCTTCCTTCTCTCTTCACCATCAAACACCATAGCCTCTTCCTCCACCTTTTACTTAATAACAAAGCCACCATTAACTAACAAAAATCACCAGAAAATACACCCAAAACTCCACCTTTTCCGCTGAAATTGAATCAAGCTTTAATGGTTGGAAAAAAATTCGGAAAATTCTTGCTTCCGGAAAATTCGACTTCGCCATGGGTAAAGCTCAAGTTAAGCTTCTCTGCAAAAAAAAAAAAGATCTTCTATGCAAAAGGTTGAGACAAGCTTTTGGCGGAGCTACAAAAAAACTTTAACTGCTGAATCTAATCAAAATTTCTCGACAAAAGATCTGGAAAAAAAAAAACTAAAAACTAATCAACGAGAAGAGATATGAGAAATCGTAGTATGTCTATTTGAGAAGAAAGGAGATCGGGTGGTGGAGCTCAAGGAGTAGCCATGGCAGAATTTTAAAAAAGGAAGAAGATGACTCAATTTAAAATATTAAAAAACTAAAAAAAATTGACATCTGACACAAAATTCTCCTGTTCACGCGACTCATTCGTTGGGAAAAACATGCATTGTCCACGTGGGCAAAGTAGTGTGTCTTAGATACACTTTGGAAAGGTTGGGTGTGTAAAGTAATATTCGTTCCCAGAAAGTGTGTAACAGGGATTTGGGTCACAGTTCATGGGGTAACTTATGTATTTTGCCTATAATTTAAATACCTTACTTGTAAAGAAAAAAAATCACTCCCCAACCAACCTTCATACTCTTTTATCACAACCAGGTTCACAAACTTATTTTCTATTAACTGCAATTAACTTATCTTCAATACTAAACAATCATCAAAATCGTAATATGCATACATATTGGCATCTTCAAGTGGATTCCTAAGCAACAATATTTGAGCTATGATTTTATTGGGTGGTGGATTCATTTTTAAAAACTTTATTTTTTGTCTTCAACCTTGCTCGAACAATCCAAGAGGTTGACACTATTTCAAGAAGGTAAAAATCTTTTTGATCTCTCCGATTTTATTCTTTTTCATGTGTTCTCAAGATGCATAATATCAACACTATATCAATATAATATATAGATGCATTATCTGAAAGAAATTATAAGTGTCATACTTTCGCATTAATAAAATTGTTAGACCAAACAAAAGTTAGTTTTTGTGTAATATGGAATTGAAATTAAACTTGATTCTTACTCAAAGGTAAATGTAAGGAGTAACACCATCTAATGATATGTTTAGCTATTAGTTTTTTTGCACTAAAGAGGAAAGATTTTCCTCAGGTATCAATTCCCGTGTATATTGTGGTGCTAGCTGTAACTCTGCCGAAATTTTTGAAAATTCGAAGAGTTGGACAAATTTTGAGTTTCTTGGTTCTAAATTGATTCTAGAGGAATCCTAACGAGTTAATTAGACTTAGTATCTCATGTACATACTCAGTTTCTCCCTAAAGTGGGGATAGGCTCCTCCGTCCAACTTATGGTCAACGAGCGTCATATTACGTTTGTTATTCCGTTTATGGTTTCCTTCATGATCTCTTGAGTCCATATGATGTTGCCACATGTGTTATGCCTCATACATGCTTAAATTGATTATACTGGGGGATATAGCCCATAACGCCATCGAGGCCTATTGATTATATGTTGGGGGAGATAGCCCATAACACCAGCCGGGCTTATTGATTATATATTTACCTGCTTGGGGGTATAGCCCATTACGCCAGTCAGGCATGTTATGTACGCGTATATAGCTACAGTTTACATTACATGACTATACATGAGGCTAGTTCAGTTTTACAGTTACCTGATTGGGGGATATAGCCCATAACACTAGACAGGTAGCAGTTCAGATAGTTGTTCAGTTTTAGCACAGTTTCAGCTTAAACTTCGATTCAGTTCCAGATCAGTTGCTAGTTCAAACTATTGTTTAGCTTTCAGCTTATATTCAGATTTCCATCTTACAGTCATACTTTAGTATGCTTTACATATGCTTTCCACCCGACATACTTTGTACATATCGTACTAACATCCCTTCCGGGGCGCTGTGTTTCATGTCGCGCAGGTATAGAAAGATTAGCGTTTGAGCCACATTTAGCGTTTGAGCCACATCAGTAGGACATCCACCAGCCGTTGGAGTCACTCCGCTTACTCCCGGAGTTACTTATCTTTTGGTATGTGTACAGTCAGCTAGTTTGGGTATGACGGGGCCCTAATCCATCCAGTACTTGTTCAGTTCAGCACTCCTAGAAGCCGGTAGATATGCACTTGTGCAGTTAGTATGTTTTTATATGTCAGTTTGTGTTAGCCTTGTCAGCTTTCCAAATTGTACAGTTCTTATCAGCTATGCTTATGCTTGTTCAGTTCATCTGTTTATATTCATGATTAGTAGATTATCAACAAGTTTAGTGATGATCGGCACTTAGTGTTGGTTATCCGTCGCGGCCCTAGGCTGGGTCGTGATATGAGACTACGACAAGCGTGCTTTTGTACTTCCTCGGAGTGAAATAACCATAACTCTCCTGGATGTTGCGTTGATTTTGGGATTACCAATGCAGATTTTGTCAGGGCATTCTTGTTGTACATGTTTGGTACCTTTCTCTTCCCAAGCTCAAACGGTAATGTTGATTAATGGTACCTTTATTATCTCCAAGACCTTGATAAAGTGAAGGAATTTGCTTGGGGGGCAGCTGTAGAGAAAGATGTATTTCAGTGGTTGGAGAAGAGAAAGAAGGAAAACGTGGCATATGTTGGAGGCTAAGTTGCTCGGACACGGGTGCAGGTGTCTGACACGGATGCGGATCTAGAGGTTGGATCTTTCGAGATGTAAATTCTAAGATTCAGGGATACGGGTCCTAGAAAGGATACGGGTACGGGGATCCGACTAAAAATAATTCAAAAAAATTAAAATATCTCTAAATTATGAGAAATTTTGTGGAATACTTACATGTAGCTTGTAAAGTGTAGATTTCGTTTTTATTCTCAAGTTGCAGATAAGTAAAGAATTGATTTCCTAGATAAGGTATGCTATTTTCTTCAAATTTACCCTATTTTTGGTTCTTATTTCGGGAATCAAATTGTATCTCGTCTCGAATTTTTCTGTCCGTCGTGGCCAAAGTACCCAAAATTGTTTGACCAAATCCGGTACGGATCCCATACCCACACCCATACTAGTGTCGTGTCGACACGGGTGCGGCACCTAAACTACCATGTCAGAGCAACTTAGGTTGGAGGTTGTCTTCTTTTTCTTCAAGTAAATTCAACAATCTCTAATTTCTGTTTTTGAAACCTCAACTAATTTAGTATTACCTATAGAACAACTGTGTTTCATTTGATAGTATATGACGAGAAGTATTTATGACAAATATACATTGTATCCACTCTGTTAACTCCAAACTGAAAGCTCAAGTTATTTTTATTTATTTGTTTTTGAATAGATATGGTGTTATGAACACATTGACATTGTTCGTCCAAGTTTGTTGGGTAGCTACTGTAAGTTCCCCCGTGTCTGCAAATGGGATGGAAGTGGTAGAGCTCCACCAAGTGAAGGGCTCAGTAACAAATTCAATAAACTGGAGAGTAATCAGGTAATAAAGTCTTGAAGAACAACATAAATTTCCTTGGCTATTTTTGCTCAGATATAAAATCAAAAACGATCGTTCATTTGGGTGTATGCCTGCTAGCCCATAGTTTCAAATGCAAGAAGAGAGGAAAATTAAAGAGGACTCGCTGGTGTACAATAAGATTTAGAGTTAGTAACTACCTATTTCACAGACAGCAGTAAATAAAAGGAAAGTTGGGAATATGAAGGAGAGGTTTTCTGATATTTCTTCTTCAATATATTCTTTTTCTTTTTCCTTTTCTTTCTGTTGTTATCCTTATATTACATTCATAGCTTCTCAAACACATCAAGTGCAATTCTGAAAATTAACTTCTAGCCACTCTCGCTTTCTCTACAGATAATCTGGAGCCTTCAACAGACTTCTGATGAATCCAACACTGACATAATCAAAGAGTTTATAGAGGCAGAAAAGAGAAAAGCATGCCCTGACATGAACCATCAATCTTCAGAAGATACTTCCTCTCAAATTGCAAGTCTTCCTTTCTCTTTTGACATATCTTTTTGTGCTTCGAGCTTTTTTATCCAACTAAGCTACGCTACGATAGTGATCCATTTTTTGCTAGATAGTTGAATTCTTTTTGGAGATTAAATCCTTTCAATTGACAGGACCACACTGTGAAAAATGGTATCATTTGATGGATCATTTTATCGTTGACCTGGAAATTGAATCAAAAAGTGAAAGTAGCAGTGTGGCATATAGAATGCAAAATCTCTCTTCTGATTAATGTAGTTTTCAGGAAACTGCATCTGGATCTTCTGCATGCCACTATGTGGGGAAAGAAAAAGAATGCACAGAGCATTCACAGTCTTCAGGAGCAGATGTCACTATAGACATCAGCAGTGATGTGAGCTGATATTTTTTTTGTTTCTTGCTTTTTTACTTGTTTTGCTTGAATATCACTAAATGCAGGGGATGTTTGTTTATGCAGGACAATTGTGAGGATGATCTGAATAAGAAAAGCCAGACTATGGAAAAGCAGATATTTCATCTAAAGAACAAAATTGGTAATCTGAATGAGAGATTGATTTTTGGTTTTTTTATAGCAAAATATACTACTGGGCAGGTTGCCTAGTAGCTAGTTTTATTAACAATAAAAGAAAACCACAAAGGAAAGGTACAAGTAAGGGGGGCAAAAGCTACAGTAGTGTTGCCTCTATTGCCTTGGCTATATGATCATCCCTATGCGCCTCCAACGCCTCATGATGGCAAAGTCTCACGAGGACGAATGATCTCATAGCCATTTGGATACATTCCCAAAGGCATAGGACGTATAGCAACACTCACTGAGCTAGACCTTATCTTACAATTCCTATTCAGGCGTGGACAACCTTATTTACTAGCAAGCATGCAAGAAATAAGAACTTGAAAAAAATAAATACTCTATGATCATCAGAGTTTATAACACACTTTGTGATGATATTACATATGATAATGCTCAAAAAATAATAAAATAAAATAAGAATCTTGCCCCATCTTCTTCAAACTTGTGAGTTCTTCAACTTGTAGCTCCTTGTCTTCCTCTTCAACTATCTTCAACAATTCTTCAAATTTCATCATTTCTTCTTGGATCTATTGGACCTTGCGGATGTGGTAGGGGCAGCCCTTTTTTGTTTTGCAACTCTCATTGGAAGTTGCCTAATGACAACCTCTTGTGTTACTTTGCTATCCCAACTATATTGCCTCTCATGTGTCTTCTTGCCTTTGTTGGATCTACTTCTGACATGTCTAGGTGAAAGATCTCCAACCATTGCTACACTGTCAAAGCATGCATCTAGAAGTTCCTCTTCCCCTTCTTCATAGAAACTTTGACCCATATCAACACTAAAAGCTTCAGTAGAATTATATCCGGACACTAAAGCTCCTGCCTTGCCCGGATTATCAACTGCTTTCGAAGTCTCCATGTCATGAGAAACAAGAGCTTGGAGTATATTTGTAGGTGTCAGATTATATTTAGCAGCCACTCCAGTTGTGCTAGCTAACTTTCCAGAGGATTTTTAGATTAAATTAGCCTTAGAAATCTCACCTGAATGTTCAAAATTCTTCAAACTTGCTGTTGCGATGGATTGAAACTGTTGTTGTCCAGTAGGAACAAACACGGCTACATTTGGGCTTAGTTTTGTCTTGCTTTTTACACATAACAGCCTCCTCTAGCTCTTGTAAATTCTGGATATTTGTCTCATTGCTATCCTCTTTCCTATCAATTTTTAGAAGCAGAAGATATCATGGAAAAGGCCTCACGATTGTGTGTTGGGTGCACTGAATCTTTTGAAAAACTAATAGCATCATTGGAGGGGATATCATGATTAGAGGTATTGAGTCTAACCTTATAAACAGCAGCATTAGTTATAAGGTTGAGTCCAACATTACAATGGTGCTGCTAATAATGCTACTGTTTATAAGGTTTGACTCAACACCTCTAATCATGATATCCCCTCCAATGATGCTATTAGTTTTTCAGAAGATTCAGTGCACCCAACACACAATCGTGAGGCTTTTTCCATGATATCTTCTGCTTCTACAATCGAACTAGGAAGGAGGATAGCAATGAGACAAATGTCCAGAAGTTACAAGAGCTAGAGGAGGCACTTACGTCTAAGCGTAACCTGGGCTGACCAAGTAGAAGAGGCTGAAGAGGATGAAGAAAATTACGTTGATGATTCCCAGGAGTTAAAAACTCAAGAAACTGGATCGTCAACAAAACCATGTGGTAAATCGAAGGAAGGGGCAGTAGCCGTGTAAAACAAGGATGAACAGGTTTCTCATCCATCACCTAGTGTGCAAAGCAAGACAAAACTAAGCCCATGTGCAGCCGTGTTTGTTCCTACTGGACAGCAACAGTTTCAATCCATCGCAGGCAAGAAGAAGGCACATGAGAGGCAACATAGTTGGGATGGCAAAGTAACACAAGAGGTTGTCATTAGGCAACTTCCAATGAGAGTTGCAAAGCAAAAAGGGGCTGCCCCTACCACATCCACAAGGTCCAATAGATCCAAGAAGAAATGATGAAGTTTGAAGAATTGTTGAAGATAGTTGAAGAGGTAGACAAGGAGCTACAAGTTGAAGAACTCACAAGTTTGAAGAAGGGGCAAGTTCTTATTTCTACCTTATTTTATTTTATCATTTTTTTAGCATTATCATATATAATATCATCACAGAGTGTGTTATAAACTCTGTGATGATCATAGAGTATTTAGTTCGTTCAAGTTCTTATTTCTTGCATGCTTGCTAGTAGATGAGGTTGTTCATGCCTCAATAGGAATTGTAAGGTAAAGTCTAGCTCAGTGATTGTTGCTATACGTCCTATGCCTTTGGGAATGTATCCAAATGGTTATGAGATCATTCGTCCTCGTGAGACTTTGCCATCATGAGGCGTTGGAGGCGCATAGGGATGATCATATAGCCTTACCTTTCCTTTGTGGTTTTCTTTTATTATTAATAAAACTAGCTATTAGGTAACCGGCCTAGTAGTATATTTTTGCTTTAAAAAAACAAAATCAATATCTCTCATCAGATCACCAATTTTGTTCTTTAGATGAAATATCTGCTTTTCCATAGTCTGGCTTTTCTTCTTCAGATCATCCTCACAGTCATCTTGCCTAAACAAACACCCCCTACATTACAAAGTAAAGATTGGAGATAGCAGATAAGTAAGAAATAATAGAACGAAAAAACTTGTGTGAAAAGTGTATTTTTTCTCTCTCAAAATTTTTATCCTATCCAAAAATTTAGGACTTTGGACAAAGACTCACTTTTTATATACAATTAGCGAGTATATAAAGACTCATGTTAACGTATAATATCCTCTCAACTTTTAAGTGTCCAATCTTTGCTAATTTGAATGAGTTTCGTGTAGAGAAATAAAGTAAAATAAACGCAGATGTACCGTAAAAGTAGAGAATAAGAAAATCACACTAATACCAAGTAAGCTGATAAAAAAAGCCAAAGAAGTGAAGATAGCCCGGTGCTATAAACAATTTACTTGCATGTGTGGATAAAATACACGGTGGCATATCTATATCGGTACTAATGATCTCCCAACCAAAAATATATATACTCCCTCCGTTTCAATTTATGTGAACCTATTTCCTTTTTAGTCCGTGCCAAAAAGAATGACCCATTTTCATATTTGGAAACAATTTACCTTTATGCTATGATTTATAGCCAAACAAAAAATATGTGCCTCATTTTACACCACAAGTTCAAAAGTCGTCTCTCTTTTCTTAAACTCCCAGTCAAATAGGTTCACATAAATTGAAACAGAGGGAGTATATATATATATATATATATATATATATATATATATATATATATATATATATATATATATTTCGAACGTGGTATTTCTCAAAAAAAATATTATTGTTGGGTGTCATATATAAATATCAAATTTAGATATTTGTTGGGAGTCAATATAAATATCAATTTTAGTATTCTCTTATATAAAAGTAACTTGTGCTACTAAAGCTACATTTCCAAAATTTGATTTATACTCTTCCCTTTATCATTTTGATCCATAATTCTTCTAATACTTTTATTCTTATTTATTTTCACAGATTATCTATCTATATTTACATATAAATACATATTCATTCAAGAAAATATCAAAATATTATTTTAATAATATTATATTCATTAAATCACATGAGTATGACATGACTTGGCATACGCGTGCAAACGTACGTGCCGAGAAACTAGTTATATTAAAAGCACGAAGGCCCTTAGCGAAATGTCATTCGTCTTTTTTGCCCTTTAAAAATAAGTTTTATATTTGACAAAACTGTAATTTAAGTTACTTGAAATTAACTAAAATTTTGGCCATCAAATGTTTCCTTATTGAATTAGGTAGGAAGACCTAATATTTAGGACTTTAAAATCATTAAAATTTTAGCTTATATTAGAATGATTTGAAAAGAGAATGGTTTAATACGCAAGTAAAGATTTTTAGAAGATTTGGAGTTAAAATTATGGAAAGATGATCCTTTTCAATTCAAATAATTAAGAAAAAATGATCTAATTCAAATCAAAAACTCACGAAGTCCTTTTGGCTCAGCATTTTAAAAACCAACAATATTATATACACTACTCCGAAATAAAATACACTTCCTCATTTATTTACGTGAATAAAAATCTAAACAAATTTCTTGAAAATGTATTTCCTCTTTTATTTATGTTAGGAATTTTACCACTATTTTACCTTTTTTGTTTACATTAAGAATTTAAGGAATGTTTCTTTTTTACTTTGAACAAAATATAATTTGTTCTTGATAATTTGTAGTTGCATTTTATGTCGATTGTGATTATAATTAATTTTAAAAAGAAAAAGTATATTTCCTTTATTCGTTGTTTGACCTTCAGATTTCTTTCTTCTTTAACTAGCTTTAGGAGCAACATTTAACATTTCAGAAACATGATTTTAATATAATTTTTATCTCATAACACAAACATACTATAAGGTAACATTTATGTAATTTTTTAAAATTGTATACTCATTAATATGAATATACACGCACTGTGCACCTACATACTAGCAAATTGAAACTGAGTCAATTTCTTATTTGTGTTATTTGAAATTGTAACCTTTGGATCAAAATTTAACATCTATGAATCCTTAAATTTAATCTATAAGTTTCTATAAATCTACGGGTTCTTTGGATTACAATACTTTTATTTTTAGTATTAACTCGCACAATAGCAATAATTTTCATAAGATATTCACAAAGAAGTCCTCAGAAATCACAATAAGACATTTGATGACTTTCTATGTGGTAGAATATTTTCCTTAATTGAGCTAGCTAAATGGGATCGACATTCATCATTTTCAGAATATACATTTTTTCATAAAACACATTATTAAATTTATGTAATTCATAAAAGTTATATACTTATTAATATAGGGTACACGCGCTACGCGCGTACCCGAAGACTAGTAACTAAAATCAGCCAAAAGCCATAAGTTGTCACCTGCCAATTTATAGTTTTTCAGCTTATAAGCACTTCTAGTTTGACCAAGAATTTTACTAGTTTATCCTTAATATTTTTTTAAATTCTCAAAATATCTATCCCAGAACGACTCCTAACTTCCTCTCTATTCCATATTCCCCGGTTCTCCTTTTTCTTTATAAAGATACTTTGAAATTTATATACTGTGCCAAAATTTTAACAATATTTTAGTTATTAACAAACGAACAGCTTATCAACCCTTTTTGCCAAAACACATCAACTTGTTAGCAGTTTCAGCATTTCTATCTAAACATGTATCTGCTTATTTATAGAATCAGTTTTAACATTTAAAAATATTTTTCAACACTTAAAACTTATCGGTTATTTATAATAAGCTAAACCAAACGGGCTCTTAGTCTGTTTTATAAGTAGATCCAAATAACAAATAACAATATAATTGCATGAACTTAATGTGACTGCACATGAAGCATCACAAATGCAATATAATTATCATTTATGTTTGGAGAGTTTAAATAAAAGAAAGGAAACACAAGGAAAACAAAACAGAAGTAAATGAAGGAAGTACATGCCACAAATTTTTCGTTCCATTGTTTCGTTGGCTAGGGAAGCATTGAGGGCAGGAAAAATTTATTCAAGGGAAGTCAGAAGATAATTCTTCTCTTCTTTGTTTTCTTTTTGTCTCCTCTATGCAAATCAAGGTGTATGCAAAATCTAACTCTTGTTTTTCCCTTTTTCTCTTTCTACTCTTCAAAAACACACTATTCATGAAGTCCAAGGACACCACATAAGACAACATGAGACAATTCTATTGGACAAATAAACAACAAATAATGCCAACATTTTTCTCCAAAAATCACGACATTATTGTACAAGTACAACTCAAATTAATTGATTTTCTTCAATACCCAATGAAAGACCAAAAATCAACAATTTCTAGAAGGGATAAAATAACTATTGTACTATTGCTTGACAAACCAATTCTTGAATAAATATGAATCTATTAACATGTGCCACTATCCTCCCTTAAACCCCCACCCACCCATCCCACCCCAAATAACTCTCCCTCCAGCACCCTACTCCCTCCCCGTGTAAGAAATATAAATGCTCTAGATACAGTAGCTAATCTGTTCAGTCCAGTAGAGCATCCTGCTATGTTAAACCCAATTTTGTCAAAAGCGAAAAGCTAAGAAAATTGCCATGTTTTGCTGCGCAATTGATTAAAAAGCACAATAAAGTGCGGTAGTGTAGAAAAATGCAACAACAACTACCCCACCTCAATGCCAAACTAGTGGGGATCTGAATACTGATCCTCAATCCATTTCGCTCCATCTTGGCCCGTTTCATTCCAATAATTTGATCTTGGGAATATTTATAGAATCATAAAACTAGAATTTCCACAAACTCATGCTTATCCCCAACATAGACATACAATCTCTAATGAAATTAAAGGACTCGTGTTACACCAAACATAAATATAAGTTTACCAACAATGACTAAGCCATTAACTTTACAAGTTTGTATCGGTTATATGGAAAATCAAGATTAATTATGGTTTTAACTGTACAAATGAGTATCTAAGCTCTTCTAGATACAAAAGCAGCACGAATAATGCCAAGCACTAAAAATGTCTCTGTTTATTTATTTATTTTTTGAAATGGAGTATGTTTGTATTTATCCTAATATCACTTCCTTATCTCAATATATGAACTAGAAATCAGAGATCCACAACAAATCTAACCACAAGCAAACAATTATAAAAGATATTTGAAGAAACAAACCCCATATTCCACTTCTGCCCGCGATATGTCAGCTATTTCACCTTCATTTTCTTCGTCAAGGAGCTCCGCTGTTATCTGATTCCTCCGTACCGAACGCTCTTTGGCTGCAAGGCGAGGATCTCTCCACCCACTAGGCAAATCTTCCCGCCCCTCAATCGTGTTATCTCCCTGCTTTACTTTCTTACCCTTTGGAAACCTTACCCGCTTCTGCCTGTAAGGTTGAGGAAGAAAGCAACATATCAATGCTAACATCCTTAAAGTCCAGCATCAAAGTGAAACCATTGTATGTTGTGATAGAGCATGGCAACCAATATTTTTTTGATAAGGTAAATGGTATTAATAAAAAGGGAGAAACTCCCGTATACAAGAGGTATACCAAAAAGGTAGAGAATCTACATCAAAACATGATACTCTACAAAAGACACTCAATCTTCTATACAAGTAGGGGCTACATGGGTGCATCAAAAAGCAATCTAAGACAAAAGACTATTCCTTAAATGTGCAAAATTATTTTCTATCCCCTCAAAAGCTCTCCTATTTCTCTCCCCCAGACGACCCACATGAGTGCTAACGGAGCAAGCTTCCATGCCTTTTGTCTTCTTCTCCTACGAAAACCGGCTCAACTATGCAACATGTCTCTAACGGTGCTTGGCAACAAATATTACATTGAAGAAGCCCATAATTTGACGTTGTATTACTCTCTGGCTTACAAGGACAAATTACAACAGGTAAAACTAATCTGTTCTTACATTTCTCCTACTAAACTCATTACAGTTTCGACGTCGAAATACAACCCCTGATCTGAAAAAGAAAGCAGTTCCAGTTTGTACTTCCTAACTGAAGTGGAAACAAGCAGAAAGGAATTGACCAGTCAAATTTGGAATCACAATTTATTCCTTCTTGACTCAGGCAGAAACATATACTTCAGCCTAATCTTTTTATAAATTATCTTTATCCATGATCAGATTACAAATAGCTAGTGAAGAAATAATTTTGATATTAGTTTTGGGTATTTGACAAATTAACAAATAGGGCATCCAAATAATTTGTTCATCGTGGCCATACATTAGATGGAGACACTTCTCCAACATCATATTCCCACCATGTGTACGTCAGTGTAGGGATAAGTGTGAGATTTAGAGAAAATCTACTTTTAGAAATCCCTACTTTGTCGTAAAAGACGAACTTTTGAGCACTGGAATGAAATGATCACAGTCAGAGGAAATGGATATAGATATTACATATGACTAATCCCAATTAGTTTGGGCATGAGGCATAGTTGTTGTATAATTCCTTACATCTGTAACGTCTTGAATAAATAATGTATTTTCCTTACAGTATATAGTTCTCTCAAGGCCAAAAGCACCCTTCATTTCTCGATATAATCCATGCACTAAGCAAACACAATCCATTTATTCCTACTAGCTATTTTCTGCAGGTTCAAATCAATATGAAATCAACAGTAATTCGCAGTACAACAAACCAAGCTAATAGAATTTGGGTGCATTTGCAGATATCATGTTGTAAGCAAACATATGTAGCAGCTGAAACGAAGCAACAGTGCATGCTCCTGCATTCCTCCACGAAGCTCCTTAGATTCTTACAACAACGAGCTTCCTTATTTATTTATTTATTATTATCTTCCTGTTGATTCAAAAATACTCTCTTGCTTCAATTTAAAATTTCGATAGTGAAATAAATATTTTTTTCTTCACCACGATGTTTTCAAACATATACCAAATATCAATTATGAATTAATAGAAGTTAAAATTTTATTTCCGAACTCTTCTATGGAGGGAGTACAAAATAATATAAGTGTCCAGAAACCCTATGTATGTTGATAAGAAGTTAGGGCACAAAATCACATAAAATTGAAAAGGAGAAAATAGTTAGTTACGCTGGAGCTTTGTTGGAGTCATCATCCTCAACATCAACGAAGGGGCGTTTGGAACGTCGCGACGAACCTTCTTCCATGGCGGCCGCGTAATATAAAAAATGAAAAGAGAAAAAGGGGCCAAATGGAAGGAGAGTTGAGTATAAAGGATGGAGATCGAGCAAAACTCTGGAGGGGTAGTAGTAAATAATTACATTATTTTACTCGGTGGGGTTAAACCGAACCAACCGATCGGTGCGAACCAATTATTTGTTTTTCTTTTTAAAATAAAACCATAGATTTTATATAAACTTATAACCGTATCAAATAATAGATTAAGTTTTAAATTTTATAAAATTAAATCAAAAAATATCGAAATGTACCGAATAAATTTATATATAAAAAATATATTTTAGATACTAAGTTTAAAACAAACAAAGCATTAATTTTTTTTCTTGGGTCTTGTGATTATAAAAATGGCTACAAGTGACCAAATAATTATTATCCAAAGTCCCAACTTCCATACCTGTGAGCACGTAATTTTTGTCCGATATGAAAATTGCTCTTAAAACGTTCCAAAATAGCCTTTAATTATTTTTATAGAATTTTAGGAATTTTTGTATATTTGATTTGTTTTGTGTGTATTGTGTTTGGTGCATCTTTAGTAGCATTTTTAGATAATAAAAATGTCAAAAATATTTTGTATTTTTACTCTTTACATTTTCAGATTTTAATTACAATGTTAATTGCATTTCTAAAAAATACAAATATCTAAAAACAAAAGGGCATTAGACACTTTGCATATTAATTTTTCTTTTTAGTGTCTTTCTTTGATTTGTCAAACTAATTAATTAGTTAATTACAACAACAATAACATACTCAGTATTATCCCACGCTGTGGGGTCTAGGGAGGGTAGTGTGTACGCACACTTTACCCCTACCTTATGAGGATAGAGAGGTTATTTCCAATAGACCCTCGGCTCAGGAAAGAATAAGCACCCCATTAATGAAAATACAGACAAGAAAGATCAGTACCAAAAACCATATAAAAACATAATAAAAACAACAAGATAGTAAGGTGATCAACAATGAAAGAAAACAACGGTTAGTCATAAAAATCTACTACCAACCGAAAGCGAGACTCCTTGCCAATACTACTGTTATAAACACTCTAGACTACCGACTCTACTACCCTAATCCTCGACCTTCATACCTTCCTATCAAGGGCCATGCCCTCAGTCAGTTGAAGCTGTGCCATGTCTTGCCTAATCACCTCTCCCCACATCTTATTTGGCCTACATCTACCTCTCTGTAGGCCCTCCAATGTCAACCTCTCACACCTCCTCACCGGGGCGTCTGTGCTCCTCCTCCTCACCTGACCAAACCACCTAAGTCGCGCTTCCCGCATCTTGTCCTCAATAGGGGTCATACCTACCTTGTCGCGAATAGCCTCATTTCTGATCCTATCTAATCAAGTTTGCCCGCACATCCATCTCAACATCCTCATCCCTGCTACCTTCATCTTCTGGACATGAGCGATCTTGACTGGCTAACACTCAGCCCCATACAACATCGTTGGTCTGACCACCACTCTGTAAAATTTATCCTTAAATTTCGGTGGCACCTTCTTGTCACACAAAATACCAGAAGCAAGTCTCCATTTCATCTATCTCGCCCCAATACGATGTATGACATCTTCATCACTCTCCTCATCCCCCTGAATAATAGACCCAAGGTACTTAAAACTCTCTCTCTTAGGGATAACCTGCACGTCCAACCTCACCTCCCCTTCCCCTCCTTGAGCCTCGCCACTGAACTTACACTCCAAGTATTCTGTCTTGGTCCTACTCAACTTGAAACCTTTAGATTCCAGGGTTTGCCTCCATACCTCTAATTGCGCGTCCACACTGTCTCGCGTCTTGTCAATCAATACAATATCATCTACAAATAGCATGCACCACGTTACCTCTCCTTGGATATGGCGCGTCAGTACGTCCATCACCAGAGCAAATAAAAAAGGGCTGAGTGCCGACCCGTGATGCAACCCCATCATAACCGGAAAATAGTTTGAGTCCCCACCCATTGTCCTCACTCGGGTCTTTACTCCATCATACATGCTCTTAATCAACCTAACGTAGGCAACAGGTACACCTCTAGCCTCCAAACATCTCCACAAAACCTCCTTCGAAACTTTATCGTACGCATTTTCTAAGTCGATGAACACCATATGCAAGTCCTTCTTTCTCTCCCTATACTGCTCCATCAATATCCTAACAAGGTAGATGGCTTATGTGGTCGAATGCCCCGGCATAAACCCAAACTGGTTCTCGAAAATAGACACACTCCTCTTCACTCTTAGCTCTACCACTCACTCCTAGACTTTCATAGTATGGCTAAGCAGCTTGATACCCCGATAGTTATTGCAATTTTGGATATCACCCTTGTTCTTGTATACAGGAACCATTGTGCTCCACCTCCACTCTTCGGGCATCTTCTTCGTTCTAAAAATGACATTAAATAACCTAGTGAGCCACTCCAAGCCTGCCTTGCCCGCACTCTTCCAAAACTCCACTGGGATTTCATCCGGCCTGGTCGCTTTACTCCTGCTCATCTTACGCAAAGCCCCTCAACTTCATCAACTCTAATTTGCCTATAATACCCAAAGTCACAACGACCAGGAGAGTTCCAAATCACCCAGTACAATGCTCGTGTCCCCCTCCTCGTTCAAGAGACTATGGAAGTAGGTCTGCCATCTCCGACGGATAAGCCCCTCATCCAAAAAGACTCTACCTTATTCGTCCTTGATGCACTTCACTTGATCCAAATCACGCGCCTTCCTTTCTCGCGCCTTGGCTAACCTGAACAACCTCTTATCCCCACCTCGACCCTTGAGTTCGTCGTACAAACGACTAAAAGCTGCAGTCTTGGCCGCCATAATTGCTAACTTTGCCTTTTTCTTAGCCAACTTATAATGCTCCCTATTCGACCTCTTCTCCTCGTCGGCTAGATTAAAATAGATAATTTGGGTAATTTTTGCAAATTAGTTTGAATTAGATCTCAGTTGCATTGTTAGTTTTTAATCGCATTAAAGTTGCATATTTAAAAAATAAAAATCATAAAATAATTGCACTAGTTATTTTTCTTGCTTTTTAGTTTAGTGAATCAGTTAAAAGATTAGCTGAATTTTAGTCAAAGTGTTAGATAAATAGATGATTAGGTAATTTGTGCAAAAGTAATTCAAATTAGAATAGGTGTTTAATTTTGAAAGAAACAAAGAGGAATGAGGACTTTTGAACATTTTAAAACAAATTGGGCCAACATCTCAACAACCCAACGTTTACCAATATCCAGCCCAAATCCTCGCCTTTACCCAATGCAGATCCCCATCTCAATTCCTGGAAACAAACGACGTTGTTTCGTCTACAAACGACCCCACCCCAAGTCAAATGGCAATGTTTCATCTCCATCCTCCAATCCTGTTAATCCAAAGGTTAAGAATTGATCCCTGATTTTGATATAATTGTCCTAAAATTAGGTTGAAGACCTAAAGTCACCCCTTTTTACTATTTGTCCCTCTCTGCCGCCATCACTATGAACCACCATTGAAAATCATTTCCGTCATCCGCTGCCCATATACCACCCGTTGACCACCAACCGAAAATCGTCTCCGCCGGCCAGAGTCAACCAAATGACCTCAAATCACCATTTTTCTTCTCCTCTCCTCTCCCTCTACACTCTCCTAACAAGATTAAGTCCAAATTCCTACTTTATCACCGCTTTCATCAAAACCGTATATGTTTGGCCCTTCCTTGATTTCGCCAACTTTCTTGAGACAATAAACCTCAATACTTACCCCCATTAGATAGGTCTCAAAAAGATCCATCTAGTGGTGTAGATATTTGGTCATTCCATCATCTTCAACACCGGTCAACTTGTCATTGACCGATTAAATCGACTTGTATACATCCTCATTTCCTTCGCCGGACTCCCATGAGTCTTTTTTTTCATTAAGATCCAGCCGGAATCCAATTTCGAGCCGGATCTCTTGGAGAAAAAGATCTTTGGTGGTCGAATTTCGATATAGCAGGCGTCACTGGCTTCTCCTTGTTTCTTGTTACTTAGGAGTTGGTAACTTCCTATCTCTTTGCTTCTCCAACTGTTTTGTTTCTTTGCTTATTTTCCTTGTTCTGTTTGTTTGGTTTTGTTGAATAAGTTTTGCACTAGTAATCTGTTAAGAACTACATTGTTAATTTGGAATTCGAGTTATGCTGGTGGATTGTTTACTTATGGTTCAATGGTTTTTCAGTTTAGTCTAGATTGTATTTTTGATTAGGATTGTTAGTTGTCTTGTTCATAATTAAGTTGATTCTGTATATGCATACTAAGACATAAAAATTAGACATGTCTTGCTTGACAAGTAGGCTCATTGATGTTTAGGGATTAACATGAAAGGTTTGAACTTGGGTCATAGGTCTGTTGGCCAAAGGCCCAGGCATTTGTGTTGATCAAATATAATAACATGGGGTGAATGAGTAATTAAGGGAATTTACTTAGGGAATAATTTTGTAACTGCTTATGAAGCTTCTATGAAGTAGGGGAAGGGACTGTTTAGCAATAAAAAAGAAGAAACTAGTCGGTTATGGGAGTCCCTATAGAATAAAATGAGAAAAACAAAAGGGGTAGAAGAAAAAGAAAGGAAAAAAATACCTAAAACAGAATTTTGTTCTATAAAAGCACCCTTCACTCACACTTTGTGCATTCATTCTCACTTACTAACACAATTCATACTCACACACTAGCAGCTATGAAAATCTGGAATTCAAATCCAGATCTAAGAATTCAAAAAAAGCTTTAAAAACAAAACAAAAATAGAAACAAAAGAGGGATTTCAGGGCTATTTTCAACTCTTGCTTCTTTGCTTCATATTTTCTGGGAATCCGAGTGCTATTTAAACTATAGAATTGTTGTCCGCTACTGTTTTTGTTGTTCCTATTATGCTAATTCACCTGTTTCTGCCTTTATTTGGCTATCTCAAGTTCTATTATCAAATACCTAGGTACATGTCCTTAAACTTGTATCATTGCTTGATAAAATTGACTGGAATTTTGAATGAATTATGTTTTCGGATGTTCAATCTATGTGATACATTTTAAAAAAAAACTACTTAGTAGATTTGAGTAAAAAATTGAAACATGCTCGACATGTTTGGTGACTCAATTCCAAATCTCAATTGGCTGATAAGATATGTTTGTGTTTGAGTTTAAAATGAACGTTTGTTCTTAACCATATACAAATTGATATGTTTTTAACTTAACATGGAATGTGTTAGCAATCTTAAGACCAGTGTCTTCATGTTACTCGTGGTTGTAAGTTTGAACAATATATGAGGAACTAGACTCGGGGCTATTCACTACTGAATTTTCCATTTAACGTTTCAAGTCGAGGTCTGAATGAGAATATGGACATGTAAATTGGAAGCATGGGGTAGTACTTTAATCTTTTTGAAACCTTGTAACTAGGGGTGGCATGTGGGCCGGTTAAGACCGGGACCGGCCCAGGACCGTAAGCCCACATGGGCGGTGGGCCTAAACGGTCCTAACCGGATAGGACCGGGACCGTGGGGTGGTGGGCCGGGTAGTGGGCCGGTCTCATAGGCGAGGCCCGCGAGACCGGGACTGTTTAGGACCGGGACCGATTCAGAAGTGGGCCAGTTCAAGTGGTCCTAAACGGGCCCAACGGATAAATTTTTATTAAAAAAAATTGACCGTTTGGCCATTTAAAAACTAGCCGTTTGGTCTGTCAAAATAGTCGTTGGCTATTTGCAAAATAGCCATTTAACCCCTCAAATTTTGTTTTAACCCCAAACTTTTTATAATTATACTTTTTCCCTATTTTCAACTATAAATACCCCATCATTCTTTCATTTTTCTCACAAAATCATCAATCTCTCTCAATCTCTCTCTAATATTCTTCTATAATTGCTTACTTAATTGTTACAATTTGTGCAAAATTGTGAAGTTGGTGAATTGAAGTCTTCAAGTCTTCAACGATAATTATTTTTCAACAAGTTATTCGTCAATTCGGTAAACTCGTTCCAACTCTTAAGTTTTAATATTATAGTTTTGTTTATTTTATTTACTTTGCTTGATTAATTAAGATGGCTTATTCCCTAAAAAAATATTTAGTAAAAATAAGGGAAAGTCCAAGAGTGGTGAATCTAGCGGCCAATCTGTTCCTCCTCCACTTCCCCCGACTCCCCGGCCGAAACCTGTTACCCGTCCTACACCTGCTATTCTTGATAGCGATAATAGTTTATTATAATTTACCGAGAGTCAATTTTGCCATAATATTGCCCTCGGTGAATAATTAAACCTTGAATATATGAATGCTCTTTATGGTAATCCAACTATTGATGAAAATGATGATGAAGAAATAGATTTTGATGAAACGCAACCGAATGACGATACACCCACTAGTCCTGCTCCTGAAGTTAACCCAACTAATAATAATTCAAATGATGCCCCCGTCTGACCCTCCTGTTACTGCCCCTACTTTTTCTAGACAACCTTCTAAACGGGCAGAAATATTTCTTGTTTGGCCATTTTTTACTCAACTAAGAGAAAAAAATAGGCTAAATATAAAACTTGTGGCAAAGAGTTAGTTTTTAAATATGTTGGAAGTCGGGGAGGGACGGGAAGTTTGACTAGACACATATTGCTACACCCTCAAGATAAAGCTAGATATTTTCGTATGAAAGCTTTGGCCGAGGGGACAAGTGCACCTAGTCAGACTGACCTTAGTACCGGGTCAAATCAATTTCAATCGGGAATTAACACTGTTACCGGTAGTATTTTATATTATGATCCAAAAAAAGATCGGGAAGAATTGGCAAAAATGGTTACTGTTATGTGCTTACCCTATAGTTTTCCTTCTAACCCTCACTTTGTGCATTATATTAGAAAAGTTTATAATCCTACTTATAAAGGTTTTCCTCGCACAACCGTAAAGAGTGATATTTATAAATATAAACATGAATATGAACAATATTTGCGCTATTTATTTACTCATATAAATTATCGTGTTGCTATTACAACTGATATTGGTAGAAGTGGTAATGACTGTGATTACCTTACTGTTACTAGTCATTGGATTGATGAGGATTGGATAATGCAAAAGCGCATTATTGCTTATAGAATAATTAATTCACGTCACACATGGCAGTTTATTTCTAGCACGATTACGAATATTTATAGATATTTTTGCATTAGTGATAAAATAATGTCAGTTTCAATGGATAATGCTACTAGTAACACAAATGCTGTAGCCTTGCTTACCACTACACTAAGTCCTGCATTTAGTAACATTTTTCATGTTAGATGTATTTGTCATATTTACCATTTAATTGTGGGTGATGGTATGCGAATTTTAAATATTGAAATTGAAAAGGTTAAAATGGCTCTTAATTGGCTTTTTTATTCAAACCGTAAAAGTAGACTTAGAGAATATTTTAAAAGATGCGATGAATTTGGCCTAAGAGAAAGAAAGGTTCCTAAACCTTGTCCAACTAGATGGAATTACATGTATGAAAGTTTAGTTGTTGCATATGAATATAGAAACCCCATAAACTCAACGTTTAATGCTCATGTAAGTGATGATGATGAGCACCTTACAAATGCGGATTGGGCTAATGTTAAAATGCTTGTAGATTTTTTAGAAAAATTTCATATTGCTACAAATAAATTTTCTGGGCAATATTATCCTACTATTTCTAACTGTTTAGTTTATATTGCAGAACTTGCAAATTTGTTTGATCATTTTTCAGAGGGTGGGAAAATTTATCAACTTGCTATTGATTCCATGAGAAAAAAATTAAAAAATATTTTTTCCCTATTCCCCTTATTTATGGTGTTGCTGCATTGTTAAATCCTACTATGAAATTAGGAGGTCCTCAATTTTGGTATGAAACTGTTTATAATGGTTTAACACTTGAAGATGAGGAGTTGTCTATACTTGCGGACGCAATAGCCTCAATTAAAATAAATATTCAAACTATTTATAATGCTTATCAAGTTGCATTAGATCATTCTAGACCAAATGTTCCAATTCCTTCTTCTTCTAGTTCTCAATCATCTAAAAGAACTGCGGGAGTAAGAGCACTTAGTGCTTGGGCAGGGTTCAGCGGTTCTCAAGGTTCTAGTACTAGTAATTTTTCACAACTAAATGAGCTTGAAGTTTATTTGTCACAGAGAATTGAGGAAGTGAATCCCGACGGCTCCTTTAATATTTTGGAATGGTGGAAGGACAAAGAAAAAATACTTTCCGATTCTTTCAAGGATGGCCCGAGACATTTTAACTATTCAAGCTTCAACAGTGGCATCAGAGAGCGCTTTCAGTCAAACAAGACTTCAACTCGGTGATTATAGAGTGTCTATGAGGGAGAAATTTTGGATTTGCTGAATCACAACCAGAGGTAGACGAATCTTATGAAGAAATGCTAGCTGAACTTGCGGAGGATGATGCTTCGCCTGGAAACGGTGATGACCAAGCTTCATTTCCGCCACCACCAACGGAAATTCCTCCGGACCTTGAAGGATTTATAAAATTTGTAAGATATACCATGTAAATTAATATGTAACTTGTATTTTTGCACATCTTGATTAGTTTCTTTTTCTTCTCAATGGTGGTATTAGCACCTTGTTGTGCTCATTCCATAGGGGGGAGGAAGACTAAGAAAGATATTGCCATAATTTTTTAATGCTATAATAAAAATATAACGCATTGCTTTGAATATCTCTTTACAATATTTTTGTCTTTTTATATACCTTAAGCTATACATATAGTATAATATAGTATATACTATACTCTCTCTCTCTCTCTCTCTCTCTCTCTCTCTCTCTCTATATATATATATATATATATATATATATCTTAAGATGTATATATAGTATATAAATCGAATATTAATGTATAAATCTTAAGATGTATATATAGTAAATCGAATATAGCTTATATATCTTAAGATGTATATATAGTATAGTATAGTATATATATTATAACGCATTGCTTTGAATATCTCTTTACAATATTTTTGTCTTTAAATTTGAATTAAAAATTTAGGTGACAATTTTATAATATAATTTACTAGGAATTGCCTTAGATATTTTTATTACCATTTTTTTCTCTAACTTGTATAAAAATAATTTAAAAAATAAAAAGTTTCCGTTGGGCCCACTTGGGCCCGCTTAGGACCGTTTGTGCCCGCTTAACACGAGACCGCTAGTTCGTGGTCCCGGTCCCGGATCGGTTCCAATGAGAAGCCCGCGAAGCCCGGGACCGCTTAGGACCGGCCCGCCTAGGACCGGACCACTTAGGACCGGACCCGCGAAGACCACTTAGGACCGGACCCGCGAAGCCCACTTAGGACCGGCCCCGGCCCACATGCCATCCATACTTGTAACACTATGAAATCTTAGAATGCAAGGCATTAGTTTAAGGATCAACTGTTGGTGAAAGTTTCAAATCACTTTGGATGTAATAAATTAGAGTTGTAATTTTGAATTTAATTGATCATGTTTTAACATTTTTGAGAATAGTTCTGTAGTTGATTTTAAACAAATCATGTGTTCATTTTGAAAAGTATGTAATTATCCCCACTCTATCATGTTGTATGTTAATCCTCTTTGAACCTTTAATTTGGATTGGTGAACTGGCGAATCCCAGTTCCAACAACTATTGGGCCGGCCCAGATACAATGGTTTTGGGGTTAGAGTTAAATGAGCTCTAGGTTTCACGTCTTCAGGCACCTTCTGGTACGCTGACCATTTTCTAAAAGGGGGTAGTATATTTTGGGCTTTACACTTGAGCTCATCCGCCTTTTACTTGATCCGCCAATGCTATTAGTATGCTAGGCCCAAACATAAGTCACCTCAACCAAGTTTTTTCCTTTCACTACCAAACGATATTACTCTCGGAAGATAAGTAATTCCTAATCAATATCAAATACACAGATTAAGTCTAAATTTTCAGTGATTAGTAATTAATTAATAACTCGAACTTAGCTTAACTAATTTTATATCTTGTCCCCAATAAATCGTTCCATAATTTGGACCTTCACAATAATTCCGAACTTAGGAAAATTAAACAACTTATAAACACTGTAGTTTGCTTTAGGCGCGATTAGTAAAAATATTGTGACTATGGATACGGTCCTCGTGGCATAGTCATAATACATAATTCCAAATTCAAGTGCACGTCCGCGTAACTTGACCTTATAACTTTAAAATAATAATAATAAAATTAAACATGTCGTAAATTGAGGGTGTGTTTCACGTGGCGCGATTTACGGTATGTATAAAACGACAAGTGTAAGATATCGTAACTTGTTTTAAAATAATTTCATAAATACCGAAAGTAGTTTAAATATGCAATAAAGCGGTAAAAGTTTAAAATTCACATAGGTTCTAAAATTTGTAATAATCATATAATTAAGATGAGTGTAATTGTAAAGTGACTGTGCTAAAACTACGGAATCCGAAAGTGTCTCACACCTTTTCCCGATTAAGAAAATTTATTACCTGGTCTATGTGTTTCGCAGACTTATACAGAGTCAAATTTACTTGAATTGGGATTTTAAAATAAACCATTGACTTGGAACAACTTAATAATTATTTCAGGCAGTGACTTTTAAAATTAAATAAATAATCCCTTTTCAATAATGTCACTTTAAGTGGAAACACTCTTTTCCCCGTAAAAAGGAGGTATGACAACTATGGCGACTCTGCTGGGGACACGAACCCAGAACTCCTGGTTCAGGGTTCAGAATTCGAGTTTAGATGACTTTTATACTTGGTTCTTTGTTTATTGTCCGATTTTATGTGTTTGAGCATAATGTGCTAATTGCCGCTCTTTACCGCTTTAATATTGTGCGAAATGTATATAAAATTGTTATGCAACCCTTTTTCTCTCTGAGTCTTCTACTTCTAGGAGCACATGTACACGTGGCTCTTTTCTGTTAGAGTATCACACCCCTAATTTTAGAATGAGGATCGGATTTGTTACAAAGCCGGTGAAACTTATGTATTTCAGGTACGCTGCCCCCTTCCCCCTCCCCCCGGCTCGAGTTGTCCTCTCGGATAAGCCTGGTCTCGTGCCGATGATTCTTGCAGATATTTATCATGCATTGACATCTTGTAGAGCTAAAGCGAGATTTTTTTAGGGGTGTAATCTATTGTTGCAGATGTGACTGGTAGAGCATCTTTGCCACCACCCCAGATACATGAACCATGGGCTAACGAGGCTCAATTGCACTGAGGAATATGGGACCAGTATAAGCGGTTATGAGTTGCCGGAAGGTATTGAGGCTTGGTTCACGCATATTTGCTCGTTAAATACAAATCAAATTAAGTGGACTTTCAGTTGTCTCTCGGTTAATGAGGTTATGTACATGTCTGCCGATGTCTGCTTTCAGGTATTAATGGGTCTTCGAAGTGTTTGCCTTATGCCCCACATCGGGTTCTGCGCTAGTTGGGAAGGTATCAGACGGTCCCCTATAATGAAGATCTGAGTACACAGGTTGTGGAGTTACGCCCAGGAGTTGCTTTTCCTGAAGAAACGGATTTGGCATAAATGTAGGTTTTTGGAGCCACATACGCAGGTGCGCGATTTATCGTGAGGGGAAGTAGAGTCTAGCTACGCGACATGGTATGGTAAAAGAGTCTGGGTAAATCAAGAGCCTGAAAGACCCGCCAAAAGGTCACATGTCCAACATTTCATAGATTGGGCAAAAGAACAGTGGGCCTAGACAGCCAAAGAGGAGGAGTTTCGGGCCACTATCAACAAACTAAAAGATCAAGTAAGAGCCCTTAAATTTGAAAGTAGTTTGCAAGCTTCCAAGAACGAGGGCAAAAAGAAAAGGTTAGCTCAAGAAAATGAGACCCTCTGAGCCCAACGGCGAGAAATGAAAATAGCAGCCGAGACGCCCGTAAGGAGTGAAAGAGACCAAAGAATCATTGTCAACCTAAGGCAAAAAATGTATGATCATGCGGCCGATCTAACAAAGGTCAAAAAAGAATTGGCAAAGGCTCGTTAAAGGATTGTCCAATTGGGAAAAGATTTGAAGGAATATATGATGTTAGCCCGCCAAGCAAAGCAAAACTACGACGAAGAGGTCGCATGTTTAAGGAAAGAGTTGGTCGTTCTTGAAAACGAAATGGGCCAACAAGTTAAAGATTTCAAGAAGGAAAGGGAACATTGCTATGCATTGCTTAATAAGTTGGAAGGGGATGTGGTGAACTTGCAAAATCAAAAAGACGGGGATGTGTGGGTATTAGAAGCCCGAGAACAACAAATCACACAGTTGCTCCGGGACCGGAATGTTACCATGTTTAGGATAAAAGAAATAGCCGTCTACACTACCAAGAAATGCCATGAATGTGAAGATATGACCAAGGCTACATTCTTTGCCACGATGCTGTCTTTTGCTCGCAAGGTCATGGCCGATGTAGAAGCTCTTCATGATGAGATCGTGACCAGGCCCGCGCCTTATCTGACTGATGTCACCCGGGACCCTGATTAGAGTTTTGGAGTCGTGTTTTCTATTGTATTAGTCATTTTTGATTATCGAGTCTGTAGTTTATTTTCTTACTTCAAGTCTGTTGTTTGTTATCCATTTTGAGTCTGTTGTTATTTTTGCTTTGAGTCTATATGTTTTTTTCAGAGTCAGTTTAAATGTCATTTCGAGTCATTGTAATGAAAAAACCGAAAAGATTTTATTTAATGAATATTGAAAACCCAAAAAATTATGTGCTTTTATTTTTATATTATTTCTCCGAGCTACGTATTGGTCTGATTCATGTGGTGTCATGATACGTAGCCAATCCCCATCGGATGTGATCAAAACCATAAATAAATTGAGAAAAAAACAAACAAAAAGAGAAAAAAAAGAGCAACAAAAACAAAAAGAGAAAAATCAAGAGCGATAAAATCCAAAATGAGAGCGTGAAATGAAAGAAAAGAGGTACAGAGTGGAAAAAGGATAGTTAAAGCCGGGATGAAATACGCAACCATTCAAACACATGATAGAAGCGTTTAACTGCTAGGTGCATTGCATCCCAACGTGCCATTTCCTATATATTAAATGCTTCGAACTAACAATTTTGTTGTGTGTGCCCAAAGTTAGGTTCTGTTTTAGGTGGTTGGTTTTGTGCTATGCTGGCTTCTCACCCATACTTCACCCAATCAAAGAGAAAGGTTCCAATGGCCTCTGAGAGTAATCTTCTGATTGTTAATCCCGAGGATAGTCCGACACTAGCTATTCTGCCGCCAGAGTTAGCTGCAGTTGAAGAGAACAGAATTTTACGCCTCCACATGATGGAAATCCCGGACACGAGGACTAATGGAAAAGAGACGCCAAGTTCCATACCTAGATTTCCCGAGTTGATTCCTAGATCGGGCGGGGCCACTAACATACCTATGACCAACTCATTCATCCCATATGGATACCCGCCTATGCCGAATAGTGGTCCCAGAATACTTCTTTGGTTCGCCCCTAAGCAGCGGTTTCAAGAGCACCGCCAGTTATTTTCTCCGCAGCAACCATCTTCACCACATCGCAACCGAATATACCCAAGCCGTATGTTGAGCCTCCAACTTTCACCTTTCAGGGTACACAATTTCCACCAGAGATCACATATGTCACCCCAGATTCATTTACTCAACCCCAGCAATATGACTTCCCAGTTGAACAAGAAAGAGTGGTCAAGACTTCAGAGCAGGAGGAAATGGCTCGGTAGATGAAGATTTTGGAACAAAGCTTGAAAAATATGCAAGGCCTAAGCGGCCAAAAGAGTGTCTCATACTCTGATCTTTGTATGTTTCCTCATGTACACTTGCCAGCGAGGTTTAAGACCCCTAAGTTTGAAAAATACGATGAGCACAGAGACCCAATTGCTCATCTAAAAAGGTATTGCAACCAGTTGAGGGGCGCTGGTGGAAATGAGGAGCTATTAATGGCTTATTTTGGAGAAAGTCATACATGAATAACTTCCAAGTTGTACATAGATCAAGAGGTCACCTATTGGCATGTATGGAATGACCTAGCCCGGGATTTCGTCCGCCAGTTCCAATACAACGTGGACATTGCTCCTGATAGAAATTCTTTGTTCAATTTGAAGAAGAAACCCACAGAAAGTTTTCGTGAATATGCCATCAGGTGGAGGGAGCAGACTGCCAGGGTAAAGCCTCCAATGGATGAGGCGGAAATGGTTACGGTATTTCTATAAGCTCAAAAGTGAGACTATTTCTAAAATATGATGTCTGCCATGGGAAAGTCGTTCGTTGAGGCCATTAAAATTGGAGAGATGGTCGAAAAGGGTTTGAAAATAGGAAGAATACTGAGTCAGGCTGCCCTCAAAGCCACCTCACAGGCCATCTAGAATGGCTCGGGGGGGTCTGGCAAATAGGTAAAAGAGAGAAGAGGGAGCCAATATGGCTTCGAGCTCAATGGGACCCCGCAGATTATTTAACCAATCATATATGCCCCCTATAACCCACAATATTACTACCCGCATCATGATGATGCATATGCCGTGGCACCGCCTCACTATGTGGTGATGAATACGCAAGCTTACACACGACCACAACATTCTACACAAAACGAGCTCCACCTCCCAGAAATGCCCGTCCCTACCAAGCTCCATATAATCCCCGGCCACAACAAAATGCACCCCAATACAACCCCCGTCCAAGGGAACCCCCAGGAGGAACCAATTCACCCCCATTGGTGAGTCATACTCGAGCTTATTTTAGAAGCTGACCAGATTGGGTTTGCTACAACCTGTGGCCCCAAATCGGCCAAATCCTGAGTCCCCATCATACCGGGCCGATGCTAGATGCGAGTACCACTCGAGCGTGGTAGGCCACGACACAGAAGATTGCTGGATCCTCAAGAGGGCGGTAAAAGATTTTATTAAAGCTAAAATAATAGTTTTGAGAGACGAAGAAGCACCCAATGTAAACAACAATCCATTGCCCGCCCATAATAGTAGGCCCGTCATTGATATAATCTATGATGATAGAGAGTTCAATCCGGCACTGAAGGCCATTGTCGCTATCGCACATCTGAGGCAAAACCTAAAGCAGTCGCAAAGCTTGAAAAGAAAGTAACCCCGGGCCCTCGGGCCATTGAAACCAAAGTTGAGCCGGCACCTAAAAAGAAGTTGGTTCTTTATGTTCCAAAAGCACCAAGGAAAGAACATCTTGTCCTCTGTACCCCAAAGAGAGTTGATGAAAGAAAGATTACACTGAATGTACCCAAGTTGTACATACCAAAGAGACCACAGGTGGAGCGGGGGCCGAGAATACCACCAAGGCTGACTGAGCCTGTGGTTATCCATCCCGCACCACAAAGTCAAATGAAAGATCCTAAAATAGTCCCTTGGAACTACAAAAAAATGGTTGTTACCTACAAGGGAAAAGAAATTGTGGGATATGTTAACGAGATGGCCCAGTCTGGGAGGTACTATACCCCAGACGAGTTGAAGAAAGGTAAGCAAATAGGGACAACCAAATACCACTGAAGAAACCTGTTAACAATGAAGAAGCTGAGGATTTCTTCAAGAAAATGAAAACTTTGGAGTACTCAATAGTTGATCAACTCCGGAAAACTCCCTACCAGATATCACTTCTGTTGCTGTTGTTGAGCTCGGATGAATACCAAAAGGTATTGCTCAAAACTTTGAATGAAGCTTACGTCCTGTATGAGACAAGCGTAGCACAATTGGATAGAATGGCTGAAGGATATTTTAAAGTCAATAAGATCTCGTTTAGCAACTGTGAGTTACCCGTAGAGGGAGCTGCACACAACAAAGCCCTCCACTTGACTTTTAAGTGTGAAGGCTATGATGTGAAAAGAGTGATATTGGATGGAGGTTCAAGAGTAGATATTTGTCTTCTTTCAACACTTCAGAGAATGGAGATTGGTACAGAACGAATCCGTGCCAACAATGTCTACGTGCGAGTCTTTGATGGGATCAAGAAGGAAACTATGGGAGAAATTGATCTGGTCTTGACTATTGGCCCTGTGGATTTCGAGGTGACCTTCCAAGTTTTGGACATGGAAACATCGTATAATTTCCTTCTAGACATGCCCTGGATTCATGCTGCTGGAGCTATTCCCTCCACGCTTCACTAGATGATCAAATTTGAACACGACAATCAGGAAATTCTTGTCCACGAAGAAGATGAGCAATCTATTTATTGGGACCCCTCAGTCCCGTGTCTTGAAGCCAGAGAGGGCAGTGAACACATTGTATATCAGGCATTTGAAATTGTGGTCACCGATCAATTCGAAGAAGGGGCCCCGTTGCCTCAGCCTTATCTATCTAGTGATTCATTGATGGTTGTCACCCAAATGATCAGAAACGGGTATAAGCCAAGAAAAGGGTTAGGGGCATCTCTACAAGGCATTACCGAGCCCATCTCCCCAGTCGTGAATGAGAAAAATTTTGGGTTAGGGTTCCGACCCACGTCAGCTGACAGAACATGGTCCAAAGAGTGCAAAGAAAATGGATGGGTCCTGTCAAAGTGTCATGCCCCGAACACGGGGAGCGCGACCGGCTCTCAACTGAGTGAACCCAGTCAAGCAAGCCTGTTAGATACTTTCTACCCAAACTCACTTATGAATAAAGATAATACATATTTTCGTCAATTAGATAATAAAGAGATCACGTGTATACCAATTTAATACCATTAGTTACTTCATTTTAAAGTCCTCAAAATATTACATTGCACATCCATAGTTTAGAAGTGGAACATGTGATACATTTACAACATCATTAGTTTGACCTTCCCAATACCAACGTACAACCCACACCATGTCTATGGAGCCTCTAACGGGTACAAAAGAGTACAAGGATAATGCCGACAACAAGGCCCCGGCTATACCTCAAACACAATACATGAGAAAACAAAAGGTACATGACCCCGGTATGAAATGGGGCTCACCAAGAAGCTGAGAGGAGGGTATACTACTGTCACTGATCGATGCCGTCTGCTATGGAACCACCTGCATCTATTAAAAGATGCAGCGCCCCCGGTAAAAGGGACATGGGTACATGTGGAATAGTACTCGTATGCAAGGCAGACAGAACAACATATGAAAATACGGTAACTTAAATAAGAGGCATTTAAAGTGCACCAATAGACTACGAAACGTCCCATAAAATAAAATATCAAGCCTTATTATACTTGCATCATTCTAAACTTCTTTTAGGATCAACTGAGCCATATGAACCATACGTGGAATACATAGTATAATGTAATTGAAACAACATGTACAAATAAGGCCAATAAAAGTGGCACCTATTGTCTGCATTAATAATGCGTCTCACTAGACCATCCATATCTCTCTCTTATTTTACGCCCATATATTTTATAGACCGTCCTTAGTGTTCACATATCATATTATACACCTATGCGTTTCATAGACCATCCATGGTGTTTATTCATACCGTACACCTATATATTTCATACACAATACACCTATGTGTTCATAGACCGTCCATAGGATTCCATATACAATGCACCTATGCGTTTCATAGACCGTCCACAGGATTTGATATCACAATATACCTATGCGTTTCATAGACTGTTCATAGGGTTCATAACACAATATACCTATGAGTTTCATAGACCGTCCATAGGGTTCATAACACAATATACCTATGCGTTTCATAGACCGTCCATAGGGTTTCATATACAATGCACCTATGCATTTCATAGACCGTCCAAAGGATTCCAATAACACATCATTATGCACATAATTATATATAAACTCAAGCGACATGACTAATGCTACTTTTAAGGTCGTAAGTTCCCGGATCATTGGAACACTTCATATTTATGCTCATCATGGAGAAACATATTTCTTTACATTAACACATGCATGCCAAATCATTAGTAGATTTCAATGGTACATGGACCCAATTTCCTTTCTTATGGTTCATCATCATTAATCATATGGCGTCTCTTTTACACCTCATTATATACCTCTTTGTCATCTTGGGTCACTAGCTAAGTTCATGATTCTGGTTTTGGCAACGGCCACAGTTCAAGTTCATACTACCACTTACTTGTACTAGTCACGGTTGATCATATGACACTAATGACATAATTATATAAAGGACTTTCAGCTCGTTTCATAGTCTTTTACGCATCTTTTCATTTCATTGGCACTAGTGGCCACAAAGGTAATATCATTCTTGGTACGTCGGCCGTATTTCATATTTCATGTTCACCCCTTTCACTTTCACACTTCATCATGGATTATCAACAACAAAGCATCTCTAAATCATGACTTTTAGTTCACATATGAGCAAATAAGAAATCTTAGGCACATTGAGCTTTCTTCAACAATTTGGCATGATATCTAGCAATTGAGACATAATTGAATTCATAATATTTCGACACATGGTCACATTTAAATACAATCTCGGAGGATAAGACAATAGGATAAGAGCGTTCAGAACACATTTTGAACATATATCTTTTGACATAGAGTTTGTTTGGAATAGTCAAGCTTATAAAGAACAACTCGGAACATGAGATATAAAAGCTTGAGCCAATCATAATTACAACTTACGAGGACATCATGGATTCGATTCTATAAGAGAAGTTTAGCCAACATACCTTGCTTCGAGCCTTTTAATTTACTACAATATTCTGAAAAACTTAGCCACTAGCAAAATTTAACCCAAATTAGGAAGCAGTTCATAGTTCCAACTCACTTGAGCATTTTATCAAACACTAGGTGTGCAAATTACACTACAAGGTTCATCCACAAGATTTCCTTCACACCATAACTAATTCAACACCAAAACCACCCAAGATTGTTCAACAACTATCCCACATTCCCTACTAGCTCATGCATGTGATAAATAACAATTCCCATACCCAAAAATCATACTCCCAAATTACCCATCTCGTACCTAAACTCGAAATTGAAGACTAGGGTTTGAATCTTACCTCTTAGATGAAGATTTTGTGGTTGGCTTCCTTGATTCTTGAAGATTGGGACAAGAATGGATGATTAGAATATTAGGTTTCCTCTTTCTCTCTCTAAAATACTCATACCTCTCTCTAAAATCACTAGATGGATGCCCCAAAACAAGCCCCAAAGGCTATTTATCAAAATGGGGTCGGGTATAAAAATAAGAAAAATGAAGCTTCAAAACACAAATCTGCGGTCTCATAATGACCATAGAATGGATATGCGGTCCGCAAATCGGCTGTATAATTGGTGCCCCTGAACTGGAACATACGGGTTAGGTCTGTGGTAGTTTTGCGGCCCGCAGACTTGTTCTGCGGTCGCATAATGCACCGCAGACCTGTTCTGCAGTCGCATAATGCACCGTAGACTTTCCTCCAAACTTGCCCAATTACTGCTTCACTATGCGGCCATTCTGCGGCCCCTAGAGTGATTCTACGACCGCATAGTGGGCCGCAAAAATGTATTTTTCTGCCAAAACATTTTCCTCTACAATCCTCAAACACGTAAACCCACCTCGGCACCTCAAAACCTTAAATTCCTTTACGAAATTTTACGGGGCCTTACATTCTCCCCCACTTAGAATCATTCGTCCTCGAATGAGGGTCAAAATCCGTCATTTGCATTCAATGTGACTTAGCTGCTATAACATACACCAGCAGTTCCAAATTTTTGACTAACTCCCTAAATTCCCAAAATTTTTTCCAGAGCACCCATGTAACTGGGCCTATCCACCTATCAGAGAATCCCAAAAACCAATCCTAACAATATATAGATAACACCACATTGTACCACAGACTTGAAAACAATACCAACCGTGACATCCTAGGCATTATATTATCAGTTAGAGCATTGCATTTACTGTACAAGTTTGGACGCCACTCGTAGAAAGTAAACTCCTAGCATTCTTTTAACACAACAATTCCGTGGTGATGTTGACTTTTTTCATAAATTAGTGAACGCGTTCTGGTCCCTATCAACTCTGCCACACCAACTTTGGACCATCCATGGGCAACTTTCATCTCCCGCCACACGACACACCACCCAGTGGAATAATAACCCAATACATGACAATCACGGCCTTCCTTTGCCCTATACTCCTAAAAATACATTCTTGTAGCCACTCCTTGACCTAGTCATGATTCGACATAATAGAGTACATCCTTGTGGGAACCTCAAAACTTTTCTTGCTCTTCCTGAATCACTACTTTTAAGAGATAATACGAAACATGATCTTCAAATTTCTAGCATCGACCTTTAGCCTCATGCAATATTCGTGCAATATTCTGAACACGTCTTCCCACACTTAGATATTGAAATATGACAACCAAATCGCATTTTATTATATGTGAAAGCTTATGCACATACGCCTATAGAGTGACTAAGGGCATACACCTTCACCCACATCTTTCTCTTATATGATCACCCCATGTTAGACATCCTTTCTGATCACTTAAGTCGCGTTATAACCTTGGGTTAACACCTTTAATCCCCTCTCTACTAAAACCTATTGCCATCGCACATCATCATTACTGTATGAGTTAAACTTACCGTGGTTGAATGTCCAAACATATAAGGAAGTACCATCCCATGATCAAGCATACATGGCAAAAAACGCTATGGTCACACACATTCACACACATTATGAAACAAGGGAAAAGGGGGTTGAGGGACTTACTTGCTGTCCCTTGGCTGTTGGGGCAATGCCTTAGCTGATGGCACTTGACTCCGTACCCGAAACATTCATCAGTGCCACATCGGAACACCCCAAAATGATGCGTCCTACACTTGGGACATGGGTGCCTCTGCTGTAGCTGATAATCCCCGTTTGACTAGACATGCTGATTAGATCCATGGTTGCCTTGGTTACTATGGCCCCACCGCTACTGATCAGGCCCTGATGGTAGTGCTCTAGCTGAAGACTGAGCAACTAACTGCATGGGTCCGGATGACACTCTCCTATGTAATGCCTTTCCACCATTACCCCCACTGTATGAGCCACTAAGATTGCCCGCAGATCATGTCTTTTTGTTATTATCTTGCCCCGTCTTTCTTTTTAATTTTCGATCCTCCATAGCTTGAGAGAACGCCACCATTCTTCCATAATTCAAGGCAGCCGTAGCGGCCCCATTAATAACCAAGGGGCTAAGGCCTTTCACAAAATGGTGCACTCTAGCCTCCATAGTGGGCAACATATAAATAACATATTTGGACAGGTGCGCAAACCTCATATGATACTCCCACACGCTCAGGCTACCTTGCCTCAGGCTCTCAAACTCAGCGGCATGGGCCACCTTAGTCTTGACAGGCAAGAAATGGTTAATGAAAGCATCGGTAAACTCACTCTACCTCGCCTGAGGACTTCCCTCCTCACGTGACTCCTCCCATAGCTCAAACCAAGAATATGCCACCTCTTTCAGGCGGTAGGAGGCCAACTCCACTGCCTCCATCTCAGTAGCATGCATAACTCAGAGAGTCTTGTGCATCTCATCAATGAAGTCCTGGGGATCCTCCTCGGGGTTAGTACCCGTGAACACCAGAGGATCTAACTGAATGAACATGTTCACTTTGGAACTAGTGGAACCCCCTTGCGGACTAGAAGAAGTAGGTGCAACATTCGATCTCTGGGTCTGGAAAGCCACTATCTAAGCCAATATTTGTATGGCTCCCCTAAGATCCCCACCAGAAACACCAGAATCGAAAGCTGGAGGTAGAACTGGAATATCAGTTGGAGGGACCGTTGCACCCTCGGTAGGTGTAGGGACAAGTGCGGTCTGATCAGTTGTAGTAAAATCAGGCAGTGTAGTAATTGGGGGAATATCCTCACCCCTCGGGTGCTCACCCGTATCATCAAATATATAATCAACTGCCACTCCTGGGGTGACATTGGCTCCTTGGCCAGTTCTTGCCTTCTTCTTAGGTGCCTTTTGCTGAAAGTTAGAGCAAAGCATGAGTTAAAGGAGGAACAATCTTACAATCAGCTTTATCGCACGATCGAGAACATGAAAGAAGGGTGTTATTCTTAAATGCCCAACTAGCATTCTAATTATAGATGTGGTCGATAACACACTGATAAGAAGGACTCTACTAGACACGGCTCCAAGACATCCTAGGACACTTTAAAACCTTAGGCTCTGATACCAAGTTTGTCACGCCTCGAACAAGGGGAGCGCGACCGGTGCTCAACCGAGTGAACCCAGTCAAGCAATCCTGTTAGATACTTTCTACCCAAACTCACTTATGAATAAATATAATACATATTTTCGTCAATTAGACAATAAAGCGATCATGTGTATACCAATTCATTACCATTAGTTACTTCATTTTAAAGTCCTCAAAATATTACATTGCACATCCATAGTTTACAAGTGGAACATGTGATACACTTACAACATCATTAGCTTAACCTTCCCAATACCAACGTACAACCCATACCATGTCTATGGAGCCTCTAACGGGTACAAAAGAGTACAAGGATAATGCCGGCAATAAGGCCCTGACTATATTTCAAACATAATACATGAGAAAACAAAATGTATATGACCCCGGTATGAAATGGGGCTCACCAAGAAGTTGAGAGGAGGGTATACTGTTGTCACTGATCGATGCCGCCTGCTATGGAACCACCTGCATCCATTAAAAGATGCAGCAACTCCGGCAAAAAGGATTCCATATACAATGCACCTATGCGTTTCATAGACCGTCCACAGGATTTCATATCACAATATACCTATGCGTTTCATAGACCGTCCATAGGGTTCATAACACAATATACCTATGAGTTTCATACACCGTCCATAGGGTTCATAACACAATATACCTATGCATTTCATAGACCATCCATAGGATTCTATATACAATGCACCTATGCATTTCATAGACCGTCCACAAGATTTCCATAACACATCACTATGCACATAATCATATATAAACTCAAGCGACATGACTAATGCTACTTTTAAGGTCGTAAGTTCTCGGATCATTGGAACACTTCATGTTCATGCTCATCATGGAGAAACATAGTTCTTTACATTAACACATGCATGCCAAATCATTAGTAGATTTCAATGGTACATGGACCCAATTTCCTTTCTTATGGTTCATCATCATTAAGCATAGGACGGCTATTTTACACCTCATTATATGCCTCTTTGTCATCTTGGGTTACTAGCTAAGTTCATGATTCTCGTTTTGGCAACATCCATAGTTCACGTTCATACTACCACTTACTTGTACTAGTCACGGTTGATCATAGGACACTAATGACATTATTATATAAAGGACTTTAGCTCATTTCATAGTCTTTTACGCATTGTTTCATTTCATTGGCACTAGTGGCCACAAAGGTAATATCATTCTTAGCACGTCAGACGTATTTCATATTTCATGTTCACCCCTTTCACTTTCACACTTCATCATGGATTATCAATAACAAAGCATCTCTAAATCATGACTTTTAGTTCACATATGATCAAATAAGAAATCTTAGGCACATTGAGCTTTCTTCAACAATTTGGCATGATATCTAGCAATTGAGACATAATTGAATTCATATTTCGACACATGGTCACATTTAAATACAATCTCGGAGGATAAGACAATAGGATAAGAGTATTCGGAACATATTTTGAACATATATCTTTCGACACAGAGTTTGTTCGGAATAGTCAAGCTTATAAAGAACAACTCAGAACATGAGATATAAGAGCTTGAGCCAATCATAATTACAACTTACGAGGACATCATGGATTCGATTCTACAAGAGGAGTGTAGCCAACATACCTTGCTTCGAGCCGTTTAGTTTACTACAACGTTCCGAAAATCTTAGCCACTTCGATCTTTGGTGGCGTTGACTAGTCAAACAGAGTTATTTGCAAATAGGTGCCCTAACCCATCTTAAACCGTTAGGTGGCAACTCTTCTATTTTAATACCCATTTAAAAGAGTTGTCACACATCGAAGCCAGCTTTTTGCGAGAAAACGGGGTGCGATAGCATGTCGACTCTACAGGGGAATTACACTTAGGCTCTTACCATAACGAACTTGACTTATGTGGATCACTTTCGTTGTTACATGCACATCCCTTTCCCTATTCACCTTTATTTGTTTAAATTTGCTATGACATGCACATCCCTTCCCATGTTCACCTTTATTTGTTTAAATTTGCTATGACATACACGTCCCTTTCCTTACTCTCCTTTGTTTGACATGCTTTCATCTTGACTACTACATTATCCCTTTTTCCATACCTGCTTCATTACGTTCTCGCATATTTTCATGAGCCAAACTGACTTCTTTATTTTGTCTTTCTTTTTTTTTTCTCTTATTTCCATGCCCACTTTTGCTATTTTATTTACTGCTTTTTACACGCAAATGCTTGGCAATATGTTATTATTTCTACATGAATCATGCTCCACATCATACTACACTCGTGCCAATTATCAATATAGCGGCGCTTGATGAGTGTTCGCGCTTTCCTGAAAATCACCCTTTTTAAATCGGAAAGGCTTATTTGCAGTAAACTAGTCGATCAGCGGTGCAATCGACGGTTCTGTGCCTTTCCTTCTCAAGTTGTCCACTTGGGAGTACCAATCTAGACCATTCTAGAAACCTTACTCCGATTTGAAATGTACATGTATCATGCTAAACCTAGTATGGGTTGGAGCGTTATTAACGTTACAACCCGCTAAGAGAAGGGAGGAACAATTTACTAAATATGAGTGCTGGTATAGTGAACAGAGCAAGAGACTATACTGGTATTTAGGAACAGTTTAACAAATACCAGTATAGTATAGTAAACAGAGCAAGAGACTCCAAGAAAGCAAACTGTATCATAAATACGAAAGTTTCCCTACAATAAGGAGCTATTGCCAAGCTACACTAACACTTAATTTGCTTATAGTCGCAAATGATTTCCTACAAAGGGGTTGGCTTCACAACCCATAAGGGATGGCTTGCCAAGCTACACAACTCAGAAAACTTTTTTACTATAACCAACTTTAGCTGTTATAACTCAGAAAACTTTCGTACTACAATAAGCTAACTTTTTTAGAGTATTCTTACTCTATTTTCATACATGGACCAGCCTTTCCATCCATTAGAAAGAAAGAATAAGAGGGAGATTTAGAAGGAACTCATATGTAATATATCACAAAGGTTTACAAAGGTTACAAGATGACCTTACAACTACTACATGGCCTCCTTTATATAGGACTAGGAGGTTATTACAAAACAAACTTATATTATAAAATAAACCTATCTTACATGGCAAACCTATCTACGAGTGGGTCCCTTTGTATATGAAAATAAACCTATCTTACATGGAAAACCTATCTACGAGTGGGTCCCTTTGTACATGTGAAGGACCTTAGGCAAAGCAACTAAAAAGCTTCTGAAAACATGTGAAAGAGGTGAAATATACATGGTTTAGCATGTGAAAGTTTGTGGGAGCATGTGAAAGCGTGTGAAAATATGGTGCTGCATGTGACGAAGCATGTGGAGGCATGTGAAAGTGGGACCCAGATGGTTTGGAAGGATGTGGAATTTTGTCTCGGCATGGGTAGATGATATTTTAGGGTTTTTTGGTAGATAATGTGGGATTATGGTGGGATTAGCAGGGATTTGGATAATTATCTTCCACTGATTTTCTCGGTTTGTCTTCTAGGCATTTTTTCAAAGATCTTGTGTAATAACGCCTGGAACTTGACGGTTCTTTTTCGCTATGTTCCTTCTCTTTTGGATTGAGGGATGTGATCCGCAACCTTATTCTGGAGATGTCTTGAGTGATCTTTTCCCGGATGACTTTATACGGAGTTTGATATTTCTTTGCTGCTACTCGGACGTTTTCCTAGTGAGAATGAGTGCTGGTATAATTCCAGCTTGCCCAATCTTTTGGCCATATCTCTTTCGGGATGCACCTGTTTTGCTGGAAGATAATTCTTTGTGCTTCACTATATTCTTCTTCCATTGATAAAATGGACACGAGAAATTTCCACTAGAATGACGCCTCTGCTTGTGCCTGGACTTTTTCATTAATAATCTTCACTGGCCTATGAAACATGAATACCTTTGCTTTGTAGGAATCGTTGAAACATTTTATCCAATATCTTCTAGGCTTGAACCATAGTAAAAATACTTTAAGAGCTGGTTCAATGTTGTCAAAATCTTTGAAGACGTTGCACTTGAATTCCATAAAAATGTAGTACTGATGGCATAGGTACCAGAAAAACCATAATAGTTCTTATGGAAAATCCTTGGCTTGTGCTATGAATATATGGCAGAACGGGTATTCTAGATTGACCCCATAAGGCTTGAGAATGGACCCCCCATGTTGCCGGAAAGCTTGGAGCTCATAATTAGTTCTTTTTTCCATTATAATTGACGGATCAAAGGGATCCATGAGGTTGAACAACTCTGGTGGATGATTCGTTGGTTTTAATGAACTTGTTCCGAATACATTTGAAAACATGAATATGTGGCTGATTAGATTTTGCTTTGACTTCAATTTTGCGGGGAAAAATCTCTTTGAGAATTCTTCCGGTCGAGACAAAAAATCTGCGAGAATATTATCCTTTCCTTTCAGGTGCTTGACTTGAAACTTATATGGAGAGAACCATTGGGCCCATATGAGAATCTGAGGATTGGGAATAATCTTTGCATTTATTTGGATCATCTTTGGGAAGGCCTTCATATCCTTTTCTATCAGAATTTCTGTGTGAATTAGGAAAAAATTGAATTTCTTGATTCCATTTTTTACTGCAAGAATTTCCTTGAAGGTAGAGTGATAATGTTGCTCGGCATCTTTGAACTTTCCGCTGGCATATCCGCATATTCTCCTCTGGCCATCTTTTTTTTTCAAATAGAACAACACTCCAATATTCGTTGTTGGCATCAGTTTGCAGTATTTTCTTACCTTCTGAAGGGATGTAGAGGGACTTGACATTTTTAGATATCTCCTTTATTTCCATGACTGCTTCATCTTGTTTCTTTCCCCATGATGGAGCATTTTTCTTGAGCATCTCTGTGAGCGGAGAAATGTATGTATAGATATTTGGGATGAAATCTCTTATATAATTTACTACACCCAAGAATTGTTGGATTTGCTTTGTTGTGAGGCTGGTATCTAGAAATTTGAGTAGTTCTTGACATATATGTGGTCCTGGACTGTATGCACCTTGGACAAAATACATTCCAAGAAAATCAATCTCTTTTTGGACAAGAACCATCTTTTTTGCTGAAAGCATGATTCCATAGTGTGTTATCAGTGTTTCAAACTGACGAAGCAAGTTGACATGTTCCTCCAATGTGTCACTAAATAACAGGATGTCATCAATGTAAACTAAAGAGGTATGTAGGATGGGTTGGAATACTTTTATCATGGCTTTTTGGAACAAGGAGGGTGCCGTTTTTAATCCGAAGGGCATGACTTTCCATTGGAAGTGATGATCGGGGATGCAAAATCCCGTTTTGGGTCTTTCTTCAGGGTGGATTCCCAATTGTCAAAATCCAGATTTTAAATCAAACTTGGAAAAATATTTGACCTTGGCTAAGTAGGAGAAAAGAGAGTTTATTTGGGATGGGGAATTTATCATCTTGGAGGAAATGGTTAAGTGGCTGGTAGTTAATGACTAACCTGAGTTTTCCTCTTGTCTGCTCAGCTCTCTTTTGTTGACATAAAATGCTTCGCATGCCCATTATGAATCTGATGGGTCTATTAGATCAAATTCCAAAAGTTCTTTGCATTCTTTCTTTGAAAGATGAAGACGATCTGGATTCATGCCTGAATGACTGGCTTTTGTTGGATTGATGTTTTCATTCTTCTTGAAAGGGAGCTTGATAAAAAACTCTTCGTTTTTCCATAACGGGCTTTTTCCTTTCTTCATGAAATCCGTGTGGGATTCAGCACATGAATGCTCAATGAGATTTTGCTCAATCTCTTTGATTTGTTCGTCGTTGGTGATTTGGAATAGCCTTGGAATCTCAAAATAAGGTTTGAACTGCTTTTTAAAGGTTATCTCGTTAGCCCTGATCTGGAGTTGATCTTTCAGTTGTCTGAAAATGTCAAATCCAACGATAAGATCTTTTCTTGGTACATCAGACCCTATCAGCTTGGTTCTATACTTCAATACTGGAAAGAAATTAATTGTGACCGGATGCTTTGTGATGACGGTGGTAGTCAGGATTCCATTTGACGCAGTGTTAAAATCCTTAAAGTGCGACACCCATTGATCTTCAGGGAGAACAACATGATTCATGAGTGAACATGCAGCTCCAGTGTCAATGAAAGCAATAACTCGAGTTGGTTTATCCCATTTGGATGAATAAACCTTGAGTTCTACTTGAGGGATGACTACGAGAGTGTTGATCTCCTCTCGGGCTTCGGCCACAGGTTCAGAAATTTGGTAGTGGTCATCACCTTGATCCTCGTATATATCAAGAGAGAATAAAGTTTCTTCAGTGGGTTCATCTTCCACAGAGAATATGGATTCAAGGTCCTCTTCTTTTTCGAGATGTATGCTAGTGTAATATTCAATCTCTTCAAGGAGTTTGACAAATCTTCTCGATTGATGACAATTTCTCACGAAATGTCCAATCTTGTGGCAAATAAAGCATCTATTTTTCTTGTGAAAATTTCCTGGTCTTCTTCGTCTGAAATATTTTATATGCCTCTTGGACCTTGATTTTTCATCGGGAATTCTTGGCCATCTAAACCTCCTGAATTCTTTCTGCCGCCTAGATGTGTGGCAGGAACATCCTGATCCGGTGATCAGATCGGATCAGATCGGATCATGTAGGTCACAATTGAGTTCTTTTCAGTATTGAAGTATAGAACCAAGCTGATAGGGGGTCTGATGTACCAGGAAAAGATCTTATCGTTGGATTCGACATTTTCAGACAACTGAAAGATCAACTCCAGATCAGGGCTAACAGGATAACCTTTAAAAAGCAGTTCAAACCTTATTCTGAGATTCCAAGGATATTCCAAATCACCAACGACGAACAAATCAAAGAGATTGAGCAAAATCTCATTGAGCATTCATGTGCTGAATCCCACAAGGATTTCATGAAGAAAGGAAAAAGCCCGTTATGGAAAAACGAAGAGTTTTTTATCAAGCTCCCTTTCAAGAAGAATGAAAACATCAATCCAACAAAATCCAGTCATTCAGGCATGAATCCATATCGTCTTCATCTTTCAAAGAAAGAATGCAAAGAACTTTTGGAATTTGTTCTAATAGAGCCATCAGATTCACAATAGGCATGCGAAGCATTTTATGTCAACAAAAGAGAGCTGAGCAGACAAGAGGAAAACTCAGGTTAGTCATTAACTACCAGCCACTTAAACATTTCCTCCAAGATGATAAATTCTCCATCCCAAATAAACTCTTTTTTCTCCTACTTAGCCAAGGCCAAATATTTTTCCAAGTTTGATTTAAAATCTGGATTTTGGCAATTGGGAATCCACCCTGAAGAAAGACCCAAAACGGGATTTTGCATCCCCGATCATCACTTCCAATGGAAAGTCATGCCCTTCGGATTAAAAACTGCACCCTCCTTGTTCCAAAAAGCCATGATAAAAGTATTCCAACCCATCCTACATACCTCTTTAGTTTACATTGATGACATCCTGTTATTTAGTGACACATTGGAGGAACATGTCAACTTGCTTCGTCAGTTTGAAGCACTGATAACACACTATGGAATCATGCTTTCACTAAAAAAGATGGTTCTTACCCAAAAAAAGATTGATTTTCTTGGAATGCATTTTGTCCAAGGTGCATATAGTCTAGGACCACACATATGTCAAGAACTACTCAAATTTCCAGATACCAGCCTCACAACAAAGAAATCCAACAATTCTTGGGTGTAGTAAATTATGTAAGAGATTTCATCCCAAATATCTATACATACATTTCTCCGCTCACAGAGATGCTCAAGAAAAATGCTCCATCATGGGGAAAGAAACAAGATGAAGCAGTCAGGGAAATAAAGGAGATATCTAAAAATGTCAAGTCCCTCTACATCCCTTCAGAAGGTAAGAAAATACTGCAAACTGATGCCAACAACGAATATTGGAGTGCTGTTCTATTTGAAGAAAAAGATGGCCAGAGGAGAATATGCGGATATGCCAGCGGAAAGTTCAAAGATGCCGAGCAACATTATCACTCCACTTTCAAGGAAATTCATGAAGTAAAAATGGAATCAAGAAATTCAATTTTTTCCTAATTCATACAGAAATTCTGATAGAAATGGATATGAAGGCCTTCCCAAAGATGATCCAAATAAATACAAGATTATTCCCAATCCTCAAATTCTCAGATGGGCCTAATGGTTCTCTCCATATAAGTTTCAAGTCAAGCACCTGAAAGGAAAGGATAATATTCTCGCAGATTTTCTGTCTCGACCGGAAGAATTCTCAAAGAGATTTTTCCCCGCAAAACTGAAGTCAAAGCAAAATCTAATCAGCCACATCTTCATGTTTTCAAATGTATTCAGAACAAGTTCATTAAAGCCAACAGATCATCCACCAAAGTTGTTCAACCTTATGGATCCCTTTGATCCGTCAATTATAATAGTAAAAAGAACTTATTTTGAGCTCCAAGTTTTCTGGCAATATGGGGGAACCATTCTCAAGCCTTATGGGGTCAATCTAGAATACCCGTTCTTCCATATATTCATAGCACAAGCCAAGGATTTTCCACAAGAACTATTATGATTTTTCTAGTACCTATGCCATCAGTACTACATTTTCATGGAATTCAAGTGCAAAGTCTTCAAAGATTTTGACAACATTGAACCAGCTCTTAAAGTATTTTTACTATGGTTCAAGCCTAGAAGATATTGGATAAAATGTTTCAACGATTCCTACGAAGCAAAGGTATTCATGTTTCATAGGCCAGTGAAGATTATTAATGGAAAAGTCCAAGCACAAGCAGATACGTCATTCTGGTGGAAATTTCCCGTGTCCATTTTATCAATGGAAGAAGAATATAGTGAAGCACAAAGAATTATCTTCCAGAAAAATAGGTGCATCCCGAAAGAGATATGGCCAAAAGATTGGGCAAGCTGGAATTATACCAGCACTCATCCTCACGAGGAAAACGTCCGAGAAGCAGCAAAGAAATATCAAACTATCCTTGCTAAACATTCAACCAAACATGGAATTGATTGAGGCCGCTACTATGTTTTGGGACGAGAAAAGAGCTATTTTTCGATTTGGCAATATAGAAATGACTCCTCTCCTAGAAGAAATAGGGGGCTTTGCCAAGTTGTCATGGGATAGTCCGGGATTACTAGTACCAGAGAATCGCATTCCCCGCGGTTTTCTAAAAATGTTGGGTTTTAAGTAGAATGATGAGTTGCTCTGTCTTAAGAAATCTTACAACCCTTTTGAATTTCTTTACGAGCGTTATGGGCATAGCAAGTCGTATCATCTTCACCATGATAAACTAGCCATTACTTCATTGGGATGGGTGCACCGCCGGGTTTATATGTTCATCATCTGCTTCTTGTGGTTGCTGATATTTCCAATGAAAGGGGGAATGATTCATACTCGCTTAGCCATGGTCGCCAGGACCTTGATGGATGGAATCGAGGGACAAACTTATACCATCATCCCTATGATCTTAGCTGAGATGTACCTTGCTCTAGATCGGTGCAAACAAGGATTTGGATACTTTGAGGGTTGTAATCTATTGCTACAAGTCTGGCTGCTGGAACACTTTTAGAGGGGTGAGTATCGTCAAGAGCTTCTGCGAAGGCCATTGAATGACTACATAGCCAACCATCACCCAAAGAAAATGATATTTATTCCGGAAAGGTTTGGAAAGCCTGGAAATGCTGTAAGTTGGGTGCATTTCTTCCGCAATCTGACAGACGAGCAGGTGCATTGGATGTTCAAATAGTTTCCTAGTAGTGAGTTTATTATCAGGTCAAGGGGGAATACTCATTTGGTATTGAACGGGTTGCGAGGCATCTATCCTTACGCTCCTATAAGGGTAATGAGGCAAGCGGGAAGGAAACAGGTCATACCTCAGGTTTCCAACATGGTCTAGTATAAGGTAGATTTCAAAGGAGATGTCATCCCATTTAAGTTCGAGGCGCAACATATGTGGAACCAAAAGATCATTGTGGAAAGAGAAACCATCGAGCCAGATAGGTATCACGCCGGTCATATGTACTACTACCTATCATGGTTGGAGGACGATGTAGCAGGGGACGTCAAGCCAGGAGTCAATCTAAAGGATAGGATCGTAGATGAGGTGGCTGAGGCACATGTTAAGTATAAGAGGCTACGTAAAAGGGTGTTCGAGTTTGAGGCAAAACATCTGAAACAACACAAAGTGAACATGGAGGTGATAAAGGAATGGAAGGAGATTGCCACTAAGTCAACAGAAAGATTGAAATACTTGGAACAAGTATTGATGGAGCTCGAGGGGAAGATGAGAAAGAGAATCTCAGATTGCCAAGGCATGGATGGCAGTGAAGGAGGACATCTATAAAAAGCTTACTTATTGTTGGATATGAGCGATCGGTGGAACCTGATTGATGGGGTCAATAGAGACAAGCATGGAAAAGGTCCTTCAGGGACCAAGTAGACTAGGAAATGATGTTCTTTACTGCTTTCTAGCTTAGCTTTAGATTTCGATTGTAATAAGGCTAAATGCCATTTGTAACTTTATTATTATTGTCGATTTAGTAAAGGTTTGACTTATTTTTCGCATTAATGAAATGACGCAAATGTTGGCATCAATTTTCTCTAAGCATGTGTGTCACTTAGGCCTACCTTAGGCACAATGAGGTCCCCAAATTAGGACACGAATTATTGCATGACTTTGTGAAACATGTTTAAATATTGCAAACACTCTTTTATTTCACCTTACTAACTTGATTACCTTTTGCTTTTTCTTTTCTTTTGATTATACCCATTCCCAAAGGTTGGTTCGTGCATACTGGCATCATCAATATACCACACCAGATCCAAAGGTCCTCCACCTTCTTCTCCACCTAGAGACCCGAAAAGAAAAAATAAGGGAAAAAGGAGAATACCCAGAGAGCGCCACCCACACTCAGAAGCGCACACTTCGAAGATTGGCCAACCATTTATCAAAGCAGAGGAATTATGTATAGAAGGACTCCTGACTTGGGATTACTGCGATGTGTCGATGCTAAGGAGGCATCCAGATTGCCCGAGGAAATACATGCCGGAACCTGCGGACCCCACATGAATGGTTTCATTTTGGCCAAGAAGATACTAAGAGCAGGGTATTTCTGGATGACTATGGAAACAAATTGTATCAAGTACGTTCAAAAGTGTCACTAATGCCAGATACATGCTGACATGATACGAGTACCACCTAACGAACTTAATGCAACAAGCTCACACTGGCCTTTCTCAGCTTGGGGTATGGATGTCATCGGACCAATCGAACCCGCTGCTTCAAACGGACATAGGTTCATTCTGGTAACCATCGACTACTTCACAAAATGGGTTGAATCCGCATCTTACAAAGTTGTAACTAAGAAGGTTGTAGTAGATTTTGTTCGGGACCGCATTGTTTTGTCGATTTGGGGTACCAGAGTCAATCATTACTGACAATGCCGCCAATCTCAACAACGATTTAATGAAAGCCATGTGTGAGACATTCAAGATCAAACACCGGAACTCTACAACATACGTGCCGCAAATGAACGGTGCCGTAGAAGCCGCCAATAAGAACATCAAGAAGATATTTAGGAAAATGATAGATAATTACAAACAATGGCACGAGAAGCTATCGTTTGCTTTACTCGGGTATCATACCACAGTTCGTACATCAACTGGGGCAACTCCCTACCTATTGGTTTATGGTACTGAAGCCGTTATTCCTGCCGAAGTGGAAATTCTTTCTTTAAGAATCATACAAGAAGCCGAGCTCAGCGATGCAGAATGGTTACGAAGCTGGTATGAACAACTAGCTCTCATTAATGTAAAACGAATGAACGCGGTGTGTCATGGTCAACTCTACCACAACAGAATGGCAAGAGCTTTCAACAAAAAGGTCAGGTCGAGGCAATTCACGCTTGGGGCAGTTGGTACTAAAGTGAATCTTCCCACATCAGGATGAAGTAAAGGGGAAATTCTCACCCAACTGGTAGAGCCCTTACATGGTTCACCGGGTATTGACAGGAGGAGCACTTATACTTGCAGAGATGGATGGAGAGATTTGGCCAAAACCTATCAATTCGGACGCAGTCAAGAGATACTATGTTTAAGATTATGTTTGCACTCTCTATTTGATGTAACTGAACTACGCTTGACTTGATTCCCATTTAAGAGGGGATATGTAGGCAGCCCTGTAAGTTCGGCCACATCACAATAAAATCTTCATTTTGCCTATGGTCAGAAATTGGGGCAAGGTCCTGAGTTTGCCCGATCCCATCACGTTTGGAACCGCCAAGAAATGTGTCACCATAAGTATGCATTTAAACTGGGGCAGAATTTTGAGGAGATTCTGAAGCAAGGAGGTTGCAACGTCTCAAAATGCGTCACAGTCACCAATTCATCAAAATCATTTGATCTCATATATTATCACATATTTCAAACAACTATATTTTTTGCAAATAATTTGTCAAATACATGCATGTTTTCGAAATTTTTTTTTCTATGGCAGCCAGACGTTACCTAGGGTGCCTCAAGTAGGGCCTCAAGTCAAAAGGCGAATCAAGGAAATCGAGAGCACGAACCAACCTTTTCCCCGCAAAACTCACGACTTTTCTTTGGATGCAGGCACAATGAACATAATAGGAACGTCCGCAAATATATACACACAACAGGATCACTATCTCCACAACAACAAGAATTTTCAAATGCAAGCACATCAAGCTAAGAAATGCTTTATCCTCTCGCGCTTAGTCATTGCTTTTTCTAGTATAGAGCTAAGCGCTGCCCTCATTATTACATAAGGCTAAGCGCCTTATGTACTGCCTTTCTTTGCATGAGACTAAGTATTGTCTCCATACCTTGCATGAGGATAAGCATTGCCTCCATTACTGCATAAGGCTAAGCACTACCTTTCTTTGCATGAGACTAAGCATTATCTCCATACCTTGCATGAGGCTAAGCATTGCCTCCATTATTGCATGAGGCTAAGCATTGCCTCCATTACTACATAAGGCTAAGCACTGCCTTTCTTTGCATGAGACTAAGCATTGTCTCCATACCTTGCATGAGGCTAAGCATTGCCTCCATTACTGCATGAGGCTAATCATTGCCTCCATTATTGCATAAGGCTAAGCACTGCCTTTCCTTGCATGAGACTAAGCACTGTCTCCATTCTTTGCATGAGGCTAAGCATTGTATCCATTATTGCATAAGGCTAAGCATTGCCTCCATTATTGCATAAGGCTAAGCACAACCTTTCCTTGCATGAGACTAAGCACTGTCTCCATTCTTTGCATGAGACTGAGACTAAGCACTGTCACCATTATTACACATGGCTAAACATTGCCTTCTTTGCATGAGACTAAACATTGTCTCTATCCTTTGCATGAGACTAAACATTGTCTCCATCCTTTGCATGAGACTAAGCACTGTCTCCACACTGCATAAGACTAAGCACTGTCTCCCTTCTTCGCATAGGGCTAAGCACTGCCCTCATCTCATACAAGACTAAGCATTGTCTTGTCTCATCCTCGTATATGACTAAGCATCACCTATTTTCTATATCAAACAATCGATATCGCCACATCTTTGCATTTCATGGGCAAAAACGTCGCCACATTGTCCGAAGGCGTCATAGACCAAAAGCACCATCCTCCTAGCCCGAAGATACCATTCCATGGCTTGGGGATCTCTCGAAGCTACACATCATTATTCAAAGGCATCATAGTTCGGAGGCATCATCCTCATAGCTCGAGGACACCATTTCATGGCCAACGAATCCCTTATCATACGCTTCATGGCCCAGTACGTCATGGTCTAAGGACATCATCCTCATCGTCCGAAGACAACCCTCATGGTCCGAAGGGAATTTACATCATGTTTAAATTTTTGCAATAACCTACATATATTCGCGTGCATCATGTTTTAAGTTTTGCAGGTGACTCAGGAGGTAACTGTTCTACAAACAGGAGCAATTCTCGCTCCGGTTTCCATTCACAACGTTCACATCCCTGACTATCTCAAACGAAACCGACGACCAGTAATTGATTACCTTTTGTCCCATAACCGTTCGAATATTGGCCTTATACATCCGTAATGTTCAAATTCGCATTCATAGCTCAACTTAAGATTATCCGACACTATCCTTTTTCGAAACATATGACCACTCTTATAACAACTCCATCGGTTTCGTTCGCCGTTGAATCCAAAATTACACACGGCCTGATTCCCGTAATACCAGGGATATGTAGGCAACTCAAGAACCAGGGTTCAGCCCTCCATTTTTTTCAAAACACATCATTCCTCACTCACTTTGGACAAAATTGGTCATCATTTTCTTTACCCGACAACTCTTTCATCATTCTCGGGTAAAGAGGGGCAGCTGTTGATACCTAATTTCTTCCTCATATTTTTTCAAATAGTATATATACTTTCAAAATATCATTTTTCATTACCTAATTTACAAGGTTTATATAAGTATTTTCTATAATTATTTATAATATTTAAAGCTTTTAAAATTGATTTTTTCTTGCATTTTAATTGTTCAAAATATTTATTACTCCTTCAAATTTTTTTGTGATGACTTAATCATCCAAATTTATTATTTACACCCACATGTATGTTTTAAAATATTTTTATTTCATTTCAAATAATTATATTTGTATTTTTGAGATATTTACGTAATTTTGCAATAACGGCCTATATTCTATACATGATCGTATTTATTATATTATTTATACTAAAATAGCATTTCTTATATTTTTATAATATTATGTTATTATTTTTAAGTATTTTACTACATAAATAATATTTTTTATTATCTACTAATCATTTATATGATTTAGTTTGGATGAATTTCGTGTATTTAATTTGTAGCCCAGTTTTGAGCTAATTTCGGACCAAAACCTTGGCCCAATACCCCTTAACCAAATGTCAGCAGCCCATTACCCTATACCAATCTCCTGACCCGCCCCACTTCCCCTTTAATCATGGCCGTTGATCTTAGATGATCAACAACCCACAATGGCCCTTCCCATTTTCCTTATATCTTCCTCACTCAAACTCTAAAGACACTTCCGCCTAATAGCCTCCCCTAATATCACGACCCAAATTTTATTAGAGGTCGTGATGACACCTAACACCGCTGTCAGGCCAGCCAACAATAATTGATTAACTTAATTACTCATTTCAGTATTTTTGAAATCATAATTTCCTTCAATTAAATAGTAAGAGATAGACTTTACAAAGTAAATGATGGTATTTTCACAACTACAATACTGAACAACCCATAATCACCCCCAAAACCCGGTGTCACAGGTACATGAGCATCACCTAGGAAATATATTAGAAATACAACATCTGTCTGGAAGTACAATTTGACAGGAGAGGGTAGATAATTCTGATGAAGACTCTGTGTGCTGCGAATTCGCAACATGGGATGCAGCTCACCTAAGTCCCCGAAATAGCCGCGCCTCTGCGCCCACAAATCTGCTAGACATATATGCACCTGCACAAAAGTGTGCAGCAAGTGTAGTATGAGTATGTAAATCAACGCGTACCCAGTAAGTATCTAGTCTAACCTCGAAAACGTAGTGACGAGGGGTCGACTCCGACACTTACTATGGGCTAAAAATAAATATGTCAAAATTTTAACTAAGCATGGATTACATGAAGAATACTGAAAACCCAATAACAGGAAACAGTAAATAACCCCTTCACCAATATTAAGTCCCAAATTTATTTTCATCATTAAAAATTTTATATCTCAAGCTAAAGAAGCAATATCAATTATATTTGGTTCCAAAGATTTATCATGCACAAATTATGCCGAGGTCGTATGGCCTGATCTAACATGATATTTAAACTGTGCAATGCCGAGGGTCGAACGACACGAACCATAGATGCATCTATCTGCTACCGAGGCGTTCGACCCGCTCCACAAATAGAAAATATTTTAAGGAAAACACAAATTCTCAATAACAGTCAAGTGTTCCATTCACAACTTCAAGTAAGTGAAATTTAATTCTTTTATCAGGTTTCAAAAGACTTAAGCAATTAAGTTAACAAGTAGAGTACAAACATTGTAAGTATAGCATGATATGGGTACTAGACTACCCGGACAATAGCATAATTAGTAGCTACGTACGGACTCTCGTCACCTCGTGCGTACGTAGCCCCCACAAATAGAAGCACATTTTAATTCAATTCACCTATGGGGTTAATTCTCTCTTAAAAGGTTAGAAAAGAGACTTACCTCGCCTCAAAGCCTACTTTCCAGTCCGAGATTATGCTCAAACCCTCAATTTGGTGCCGAACAATCCAAAACTAATCAAATGGTATATAAACTAATCAATACATGTTCAAAAGTTCATATTCCAACTATTAAAGTGATTACCCAACCCTAAATGTAAGATTCCTAAAATTCACCCCCAAGAACACGTTCCCGGATTTTGGAAATTTTTGGAGAAAATTGTTACCCATAACCTCATGAAGTCAAATTTCTGTGGTCAAATCCCATTTTTATCCAAAACCTAGGTTTTTCATTTAAACCCTTGATTTCACCAATTTTTACATATTAATCTACCCATAATCTATGTATTTAACTCATGTTGTGTAGAAATTACTTACCTCAAAGTGCTAGGTGAAAACCCTCTTCCAAGAGCTCCAAAAATCGCCGAAGAGATGAAAGAAATGAGCTAAATGGCCTAAGTCCCGCATTTAATAAGGCTGTGTACAGGTCGCAGATGTCGCATTTGCGACACCTGGTTCGCAAATGCGACAAACTCATCACAAATGCAAACCTGGGCTCCCACTGCCAAGGTCGCAAATGCGACCAAAGTGTCGCAAATGCGAACACTGCCCAACTCAGGTTTCTTCGCAACTATTGCAAAGCCTTCCTCACAAATGCGAGGTTCGAAAATGCGAACAAATTCTCGCATTTGCGAGACCTGCAACAGCTGCCAAGAAAAACCAGAAAAACTGAAGTTTTTCTCATCCTCCCGAACGTCCTAAACTCACCCGAGCCCTCGGGGCTCCACACACAACATCCACACAAGTCTAAAAATATCATACGAACTCACTCGCGCGATCAAAACACCGAATTAACATCAAAATCCATGAATCGGACGCCAAAACGTATGGATTAACTCATGAACTCAAAAACTTCTAAAATACTTCCGCGCGTCCGATTCCTATCAAATCAACTCGGAATGGCGCCAAATTTTGCATACAAGTCTTAAATGACATTACGAACCTGCTCCAACTTTCGGAACCGATATAAAAAAGTCCACCCTCGGTCAAACTTTCCAAAAACCTTAAAGTTTCCATTTTTCGCCAAATGACCCCGAAATGACCTACGGACCTCCAAATCCACTTTCGGACGTGCCCCTAAGTTCAGAATCACCATACAGAGCTATTCCTAGGCTCGAAATCCCAAAGGACATCGATAACATTGAAATGAACTTCAACATAAATTATGAAATCCTTCCAAAATGCCAACTTTCCACAATAGGCGTCGAAACGCTCCCGGGTCATCCAATACCCGATCCGGACATACGCCCAAGTCCAAAATCATCATACAAACTGGTTGGAACCTTCAAATCCCGATTCTAAGGTCGTTTACTCGAAATCACACCTTAGTAAATTCTTCCAACTTAAAGCTTCCGAAATGAGAATTGTCTTTCTAAATCAACTCCGGACTTCCCGAAATTCAATTTCGACCACACGTACAAGTCATAATACCTGAAGTGAAGTTACTCATGGCCTCAAACTTCCGAACGATGCGCTAGGGCTCAAAACGACCGGTCGGGTCATTACATTCTCTCCTACTTAAACATACGTTCGTCCTCGAACATGCTAAGAACTGCTCCGGAATTGTCTTAAATCACCGTTTAACACCCCGTGCACCTACCCGTGCTACCACAACTTAGTTGAGCACATTAGCTCGAGCCAATCTGAAGATCTTCCCCTTTATTTAGTCAAGTAAGCCTTAGAGTCAAATTCCAACATCCGAAATTCTCCACCAGGCCTGTTTCCAATATCCGAACACCGTATCAATCACTACATACTGCACCTAACACGATTGTATACCCTTACTAAATTCTTACCATGCACCAGCGTAACTCATTTGCCCAAGGCAATCTTTCCAAAGCACAACAACTAAAATTTCCACTGACCCGAAGCCCGTAATATACGTCATGACCAATTAAGCCTTGCTTTAACTCTCGCAATACTGCCACGACAGAGAAGATGGTAGAACTCATAACCACCTGCCGAATCACAATTTATAGAGTCTCTCCTCCCGACAAAAACCATTATCTCATTCTAGACTGAATAACAATATTTACTCTTTAATATGCCTTATATAAATCTGATCGCACTGATCCCAGGTCCAATAATCTCATTTCACCCAGTACAAGCTGCTCAGGCAATAAGCCACCTCAGATACTGTAAAAGCCTCATATGTTGCCATATTGTGCTAACAAGCTACAAACTCGAACGTGATGCATAAAGAAAACGAACTCTAGAATGAACTACTCAACCCACGTAACTAATTTAATAACTGAAAAGATGTTATGAATCTTCCTCAGAAATGAGACACAAAACACACAAGAATTGCTATGGGAAACTGTACTCAACGTCACACTGTTGTGGCGTGCAACCCGATCTACACATGATACCGTTGCGGCATGCAACCCAATCCAACCCTGATACCCGTGGCGGCGTGCCACCCGATCCAAACAATATATCCGTGGCGGCGTGCCACTCGATCCACAAATAATAATAAATAGGGAAATACCCATCAAGCCAGAAATGTTTATACCTACAAAATACCCGAATATCAACCACAAGCATGCGAAGTGCGTAATACAAATCCTGGGGAGACGGATAGCGCCATACGCTAAGAAACTCAAGCACAACTAAGGTGTAATAAATGACTTGCATCTTGAGAGCCATCCTGCTCTCACAACACCACAAGATACACAGGATCTCAATACAAGTGCGAATAATCAAACCGCCTCACAACCCACTTGGTACGATAGAGATTACACTAAATAGCTGACGACGGATATAACATCCCAGGACCGAAGACTCCTCCGCAAGGAACACTATGCTGAAATGAACACATCCGGCCCGATATAGAGTACACACTCACATTTAGATCCATTCACGGACCTCAAGCTGATTCTGATCATACTGTATTGAGCTAATAACCTTTCAAGGATCCACCCCCAAGAATAGCTGTCAAATTCGGAACAAACTTCCTTAATTCACAACCAATTGAATAGAGCGCCCTTCAGGCACAAATTCTCACATTAGCGATAGTACCACAATCTCCATACTTGGTTCTAATCTTTAATCAATCAAGTGACTACATGTCACACTTATACAATCCTCCCGTGGGATACGCTACCACGACCTTCCGCACCAGGTAACAAGTCTGCACATTAATACCACCGGTCATACTAATACCATAAAGCAAATCAAGGATCCGCAAATCAGTACACAAAGCCTCTTACACATGACACTGATCTCAAGTAATGCTGAAGACACTACCAACTTACTCTAAACATCTGAATTCTTTCCTGCTCATCCGAGCTCGTGATATTCTTGTCGACACCAAACTGCAACCTTGATCCTCAACTTCAAATTCCCAAGCCGCTCACTGCACCTAACATGCCAATACGTGAGAGTATAAGAATTTCATCATAACTCCTGAACCACTAGTAGGATACACACTTCATCATATAGGAACCTTTCACTTAACTCATTTCAGGAGAACCACACGTGACCGAATTCACATAACCGTAAAAATTACAATCCTCTAGTAGCGGTCTGAACCGCCATAACTCTTTTGAGATCCATCTACACATAACATGCCATAATACTCGAATGCCTCTAAATAAAATCAATTACAGTGGCCGTCAAGCCTCGCACATACCACCACAAATCACGTGCATAACTTAACATGCTGAAGGAATTGATCGTTGCCACCACCATGCCAATTCAACCATTGCTAACCGATCCGACTTCTCCTAATTTACTCTGGACTTGCCTTAGGAATAATAGTAGCTCCATTTCAAACATAACGAACCCAAATCCGAACTCATCCGGAGTGACCTCATTTCTCGAGACCACGTTGTCTCAAAACCCACGAACCATCTCATACCCTTCTTGTGCGCATATTCACATCTTCAACTGATATACCCATTATGATAATTTCTATATGAATTCGAAGTTATTTCCTCCCATTCCTCCCAATGCTGCACCACAGACCAATAATAATATAGAACACTCTAAGCCCCTTTCATAATCCACTGCAAAAGCTCGATACTTAACCATACCACAGACTCGAAATCCTTAGGCACCACACTTTTTTTTGAACCCACTAGGACCTCTGACTTGTACCCAAACATGATCAAAATACAAGGCTCTACTAGCACATGAACGCCCTCTCAAAGAAGCACCCGACTGAATCACCTTTCTTGTACATCACATCTACACGAAGCATAAATCCTGAGTCTTCCCAAAGCTTCAACATGAATTGATAAGGCCAATTATAGCACACATTCCTCAAATCCTTTGCTCAAATCACCACTGATGTTCTCTTTCCTTAGTCGTAATAACCCACCAATATGCCGATAACCAGAAACCTCACAAGTAGACAATCATGCAATCCAATCGTAGACGGTGGGGCTCTCCCACTTAGCTTGAAGCTACAATTGTATAACCCCGGAACCCACCAAAATTCCTTCTTCCTCATTAACACGATCTCGCACAATTGACCTGCCAAATTACTCGGAAAATTCCTGTTAAACATTTCATGAACCTTCTAAATCACTAGCCACATTCACATTTTTGGCCTTTTACTGGATAGCCAGTAAAATTCTTCGTAGAAGCTTCATCAACACCACACAACCACTAGCCTGCTCACAGGAGATAACCCACCTGTGGAAAGTCCATGCCGACACCTTCCAACGACGCTGCACTGAGTACAATTACTATGAAATCCTTAAACCATCCTAAGCCCGTGTTCATTCACCGGCTGTACAAGTCCGTTCACTCCTCATGGACACCAACTAAATGTGCGACAATACATTCCAATCCAAAGTCATGTTGTATCCTTCTTCATATCAAGCAACTCCTTTCCGTTGTATCCAACCTTTCTCCGTATAGCAGCCAATATTCCAAATTAAGTTCGTAGACTTAGTCACTGTCCACCATGAGTTCCAAATCACTCTAAATTTTCCTCAACGCGTGTTGCTATCCTACCATAGAACCCATATGCTACCCGGCCACTCTCCCACTTTGGTCAGACCCTCTCCTTTAAGTAACTACTCAACTTTTGTTTTCTTACACTTGGCCTTCTAGAACTTTAACCACTGCAAGACACCTCCCACATGTCCTTCCTCATCCTTCACTGCCCAGTTGTTGCCTTAAATAAAAATTCATCTCTGTAGCACCTGAACCAACAGATCGCCGCCAACTCTAAACCTCCTCGAAGATCATCTTCCTTGAGCCATCAACATTAGGATCACCGATTCGATTCTGAACCACAGCACACTGCGACCTCTATCAGCCGCTTCCCCGACACCATTCATAATACTCTGCACCAAAGGCGATTTTTAAGAAGGCCATAACACCGGCGAGCTTAAAACATTCAATCAAGGACAACGACACCACATCACGGATGAAGATTCCACCACGCTCAAAAATACCAAGTTGCATTACTCCATTAATCCAAACCTAACCATTCTTAGTCCGATTGCTTTTCCTCCACTGGAAATAAAACACTGAACCTCTGAATTATGCATTGGGAAAAACCTCCTTTCGAATCATTCACTGCCCCGACACGTAAACAAGTATCCTACTATTACATCAATACTGTGCTATAACAACTCATGAATCATCATAACAACCAGTGCCCAACTTCAAAACCATAGGAATTACTGATACTGAGCTGAAATGATAGGACATCCTTCCGCAAGGCAACGACCACAGCCCAAGAAATTACGCAGGGAGAAACATCCTGCACCACATCTGTAGTACTATTAAAATTCCTGGATTCCCAATTGATAACAAGTGCTTCACGTCGCATAAGATTGAGTAGGAAAGTAATAAAGGCACAAGCCTCAAAGGAATCAAATCACACGATGAGGAATCAAGAAGGGAAGTGCTCCTATCAGCCCTGTAGCCTCTCGAAGATAAGTACAGACGTCTCCGTACCGATCCACAAGACTCTACTAGACTCACTCATGACTCGTGAGACCTAAGTGAACCTAGTGCTCTGATTCCATGTTGTCACGATCCAAATTCCATTAGAGGTCATGATGGCGCCTAACACCGCTGTCAGGCCAGCCAACAATAATTGATTAACTTAATTACTCATTTTAGTATTTTTGAAATCATAATTTCCTTCAATTAAATAGTAAGAGATAGACTTTACAAAGTAAATGATGGTATTTTCACAACTACAATACTGAACAACCCATAATCACCCCCAAAACCCGGTGTCACAAGTACATGAGCATCAACTAGGAAATATATTAGAAATACAACATATGTCTGGAAGTACAATTAGACAGAAGAGGGTAGATAACTCTGATGGAGACTCTGTGTGCTGCGAATTCGCAACATGTAAGTCCCCGAAATAGTCACGCCTCTACGCCCACAAGTCTGCTAGACATATATGCACCTGCACAAAAATGTGCAGCAAGTGTAGTATGAGTACGTAAATCAACACGTACCCAGTAAGTATCTAGTCTAACCTCGAAGAAGTAGTGACGAGGGGTCGACTCCGACACTTACTATGGGCTAACAATAAATATGTCAAAATTTTAACTAACATGGATTACATGAAGATTACTGAAAACCCAATAGCAGGAAACAATAAATAATCCCTTCACTAATATTAAGTCCCAAATTTATTTTTCATCATTTAATAATTTATATCTTAAGCCAAAGAAGCAATATCAATTATAATAGGTTCCAAAGATTTATCATGCGCAAATTATACCGAGGTCGTACGGCCCGATCCAATATGATATTTAAACTGTGCACTACCAAAGGTCGAACGGCACGAACCATAGATGCATTTATCTATACCGAGGCATTCGGCCCGCTCCACAAATAGAAAATATTTTAAGGAAAACACAAATTCTCAGTAACAGTCAAGTGTTCCATTCACAACTTCAAGTAAGTGAAATTTAAGTCTTTTATCAGGTTTCAAAAGACTTAAGCAATTAAGTTAACAAGTAGGGTACACACATTATAAGTATGACATGATATAGGTCCTAGACTACCCGGACAATAGCATAATTAGTAGCTACGTACGGACTCTCGTCACCTCGAGCGTATGTAACCCCCACAAATAGAAGCACATTTTAATTCAATTCACCTATGGGGTTAATTCCCTCTTACAAGGTTAGAAAAGAGACTTACCTTGCCTCAAAGGCTACTTTCCGGTCCGAGATTATGCTCAAACCCTCAATTTGGTGCCGAACAATCTAAAACTAATCAAATAGTATATAAACTAATCAATACATGTTCAAAAGTTCATATTCCAACTATTAAAGTGATTACCCAACCATAAATGTAAGATTCCTAAAATTCACCCCCGAGCCCATATGCCCGGATTTCGGAAATTTTTGGAGAAAATTGTTACCCATAACCTCATGAAGTCAAATTTCCGTGGTCAAATCCCATTTTTATCCAAAACCTAGGTTTTTCATTTAAACCCTTGATTTCACCAATTTTTACATGTTAATCTACCCATAATCTACGTATTTAACTCATGTTGTGTAGAAATTACTTACCTCAGTGCTAGGTGAAAACCCTCTTCCAAGAGCTCCAAAAATCGCCGAAGAGATGAAAGAAATGAGCTAAATGGCCTAAGTCCCGCATTTAATAAGGCTGTGTACAGGTCGCAGATGTCGCATTTGCGACACCTGGTTTGCAAATGCGACAAACTCATCACAAATGCAAACCTGGGCTCCCACTGCCAAGGTTGCAAATGCGACCAAAGTGTCGCAAATGCGAACACTGCCCAACTCAGGTTTCTTCGCAACTATTGCAAAGCCTTCCTCACAAATGCGAGGTTCGCAAATGCGAACAAATTCTCGCATTTGCGAGACCTGCAACAGCTGCCAAGAAAAACCAGAAAAACTGAAGTTTTTCTCATCCTCCCGAACGTCCTAAACTCACCCGAGCCCTCGGGGCTCCACACACAACATCCACACAAGTCTAAAAATATCATACGAACTCACTCGCGCGATCAAAACACCGAATTAACATCAAAATCCATGAATCGGATGCCAAAACGCATGGATTAACTCATGAACTCAAAAACTTCTAAAATACTTCTGCGCGTCCGATTCCTATCAAATCAACTCGGAATGGCGCCAAATTTTGCATACAAGTCTTAAATGACATTACGAACCTACTCCAACTTTTGGAACCGGAATCCGAACCCGATATAAAAAAGTCCACCCTCGGTCAAACTTTCCAAAAACCTTAAAGTTTCCATTTTTCGCCAAATGACCCCGAAACGACCTACGGACCTCCAAATCCATTTTCGGATGCACCCCTAAGTTCAAAATCACCATACAGAGCTATTCCTAGGCTCAGAATGCCAAACAGACATCGATAACATTGAAATGCACTTCAAGCCAAATTTATGAAATCTTTCAAAATGCCAACTTTCCACAATAGGCGCTGAAACGCTCCTGGGTCATCCAAAACCCGATATGTACATACGCCCAAGTCCAAAATTATCATACAAACTTGTTGGAACCTTCAAATCTTGATTCCGAGGTCGTTTACTCGAAATCACACTTTAGCAAATTCTTCCAACCTAAAGCTTACAAAATGAGATTTTTCTTTCTAAATCAACTCCGGACTTCCCGAAATTCAATTTCGACCACACGTACAAGTCATAATACCTGAAGTGAAGTTACTCATGGCCTCAAACTTCCGAACGATGCGCTAGGGATCAAAATAACCGGTAGGGTCGTTACACCTAAATCCTCTCTACCCTCTTCATCTCTGAGAAACCCTAGCCGCCGTATCTCCGAATCTTCTCCAAATACGACCCCAAAATGGAATCAATCCATGATTCCCTTACCTTCTATGCAATATCTCATTGTTTCTTACAATACTATGGTATTACATAGTACTTGCCCCATTTTTGGCAAGTACCGATCTCCCAAATCAAGTGCCATCGCCTTCAACTTTTGAGACTTAGATGATATTTCGCCTGGATACACTCACTGCCAGGCTATATGGGTCTGATTCAGTGATAGTTTGACCATCCTTGTTCTCCTTTTGGACTAGGGTTTGCCCGATTTTCTTCTAAATTGATTCTGAGTGATTTTGCATGCTTCTCTTTCCTTATTTGTGTTTGATTGACTGTATTTCCTTATTTCGTGTGTTGATCTTTACTACTATATAAACCCCTCCCCAATTTTCCCTTGAGGAGACTCGAATCGCTAAACAAAAAACAACTACTGTCTTTCTTATTCTCGCCTTACACTATTCTGAAACTTAAACTCTTGGGTGGCTAAAAGCCAAGGCCACCAGAATTCGATTATTCAACCTTTCTTAGTGCGAACACTACCCGGGGTTCATCCAAAACCCTTGGAAACTCTGACGTACTGAGATTTTGGGGTTCTATTGTTCGTTCTGCTACTGACGTTCGAGATATTACTGAACTTGTTCTTTGTTTATTCATTTGTCAATTAGTAACTGGTAAGTACCTATGACCCTTGCAATTTCATTCTCTTTCGCTTGAATTCCTGTTCTAAATATCTATGTTTCTAAGATTCTTTTTATGAATCGACATGCTATTGTATGCTCTGAAGTTCTTCTTGAGGCTATATACCTTCTAGTAGTCGAATTTGCCTACTTGTTGCCTTAATCCTATTTATTTAGGACTGTTTGCTCTACTGTATGTGTTCGAATGCTTATTACTGTTGCTCATTCTGAGTTTAACTTCTTGCTTTGTTCTGTATCATGCCCAGAACCTATTCTAATTCCTGTTAAATCATTCATGTGTAATTTAATACTCTTCTAGAGTTAACCCCTGATCATGTTATTAGCCTAAACATGCTACTCGTAAACTAATGTGTGTTCCCCACCTTGTCCTGTATCTCTGTGATAAATCAATGCATGTGTTTCAGACCTTGGTGAGTTATTCTTGTCCAACCTGCTAAGTTTCTGAGGCTGTACTGATTAGCTAAGGTATGTTTCCATGCCATTTAAGTTCTAATGTATGTTTGATTTGTTAATCCTATGTCTTTAGCATTGCTTCTAGGGCAAATTTCTATGTTAGCTTCTTCTCTTATGTCTGGGTAATTGGTATGAGTTATTATGCTTGCCTGTCCTATTCCTCTTATGTTGATATGCTTTCATGAGTTCTTCGGATTTTGGCACTATTGTGGTCTACTGTAGACCATGCTATTAGGTTGTTGTTGTACTGATTGTGATCATGTTAGGCTCCCATGTTAGAAATCTTCATGTGAAATTGCTATCCCTCTGACTATAACTACTATGATTAAGGCTCATATGTCTAAAGTCTTTTTGACTAATTCTGGTGAATACCTTATGCTAAACTTGATTTTTGGGAACTTAGCATGTGTGTGTGTGTGTGTGTTTACCCTGTTAACCCAATAGACCTACTTTTTAAGTCCTTCTAATGTGTGATTGTGTCCAGCATGCTATACCCTTTCCTTTGTTGAATGATTTCTCAATATGGTGTTAGTTTTCTATGTCAACTTGCTATGTTAAAGCTGGTTCTCGATGGTCCACCTAGTTGGCATGTTCAAGACCTCTTGTTTGATCAATCTTGTTCCCTTAGCTTCTAAAAAACAAGTGCCTATATGTTTATATAATCGTGTCCCTATGAGGTATTATAGACTTCAGAATTGTCAATTGGTTGCCATGTATGGTTCCTCCATCTAAGCCTGGTATGAGCCCATGTGTGGCCCCGAGTTGTGAAATTGATACACTCTCCTGTTTGAGGTGTGCTTGGCTATGGGTCTACTATTAGCGTGAAAAGTGAGCTTGCTGAAGGCCCATGCAGTACTGGGTTATTTCTCTTTTGGGCCTGCTCTGTTTATTGGGCATGTAGTCCTTCAGTATGTAATATTTGCACTTGTATTCATTGTTTTGGGCATATAATAATTTATAAACAAAACATATGGAAAATTAGTGAAAAGGGGGCTGAGGTATTCTAATGCTTGCATAAAAGGGTAGAAAACATGCCTATAGGGTCTATGTGTTCTATTTGCTATTTCGATCGGCATGCCTTATATGTATTTAGTGTGTTGCACATCAATAGAAATCATGCCTATAGGAATCACGCACACACTGCACTTAACTTGTCAAACATGTTGGCTCAAGTAATTGCTACGCTTGTTTCTATATGCACTACTAAATGCTTTAGATGGCATGCCTATAGGATACAATAACACATGTTTGCTAATGTCCATCTAAATACTATGTCTATAGGGTTTCAATTAATCAATCAATCAACTGCTTCTATTGCTCTTAGCACGTTGCTCCTTTAGATATCATGACTATAGGATCTTAATCAACTAATCGATTACTTTGTTACTTCATCGCATTGCCACACTTAGACAACACGCCTATAGGGATAAAGTATATAAAATCAATTGCAGTTGTTAACTGCCAGGAATCTTGCCTATAGGACACTGTCATCTACCTAAGAAACATGTCTGTAAAATAAGCATTGGTAATTCAGAGTTCTGGGATCGTTTCGCTGCCTCATTACGCAAATAACTAGAGATCATGCCTATAGATTTGTAATACCTTTAATCTGCCCATATGATAGTCCAGAAATTGCATCACTACCTGTATAATGCTGGGATCCAGAATCACATAGAAATCATGCTTATAGGACTTAACGGCTATAATGCATCTTAATCCTGAAAACTGTCTATTGCTGAATCTGCCCGCGTGCATTTGTTGTTTATGTGTGGAGGCTAACTTGGGCCTCTAATTATCTTTATGTGAAGTCTTGATTGTTTTGAATGTAGCCTAGTTTTTATCATTTTGAGCAACCTAGGAGAAGTCTAGAACAACCTAAATAGAGGTCCAAAGCCTCATGGACCATAGGTATGGGACGGGTAGTGCACGCGTAGGGTACGACCTAGAATTGAATTAGGGCGCCTTTAAGTAAACAACATTAATGTAGTAATCGGGTAGCAGGAGATAATAGTCTATGCCCGCTGAATAATATGAGCAACCCCTACCTCAAAATAGTTGCAAAGTATTATTTATGTTGCACGGGGTGATCCTTTAGGCTAAAAAACTTAGAACCCCCTCCCCTTTCTTTATTTGTTATTTACACTTAGCCATTTAACATAGATCAATGTAGTTGTATTTCTATAGTCATTAAGATTTATGCCGATTCTCACGTGCTCTAATAAGATTCTTCGACTTCTAAATTTCCCTTTATTTACTTGATCACTTAGTCTAGTTACATAATCCACATAGTTTAAAGTTCGGCCAGGACCCACAGTTGTGGACCTCGAAGAGTGCCTAACACCTTCTCTTTGAGGTAATTTGAGCCCTTACCCGATCTTTGGTGGCGTTGACTAGTCAAACAGAATTATTTTCAAATTGGTGCCCTAACGCACCTTAAACCGTTAGGTGATGACTCTTCTCTTTTAATACCCATTTAAAATATTTGTCCCACGTCGAAGCCCGCTTTTCGCGAGAAAATGGGGCGCGAAAGCCATGCCAAGGTTCAATACATGGGACCTGATTTCAAGCTCAAGAACTAGGTGGCTACCCCATTCCCTGTGAGACGGGAATCCAGATAGTCAGTCTTGCTGTCTTTTCTACATTTCAGGTTATTTGAGGGTGTAGTCCAAATGTTTTTGCTTTACTGTCTTTACATTCTGATGTAAACTCTTCTATCTTTCCAATTCAATGAAATGAAATTAATATTTCATTGTTCATGAATATTCTTTTGTCGTTTCTTGATTTGTTTATTTTTCTTATCTTCTTTTCAGTTCTAATAATGCAGACTTTAATAACATGACATACTTGCGGACTTCATGCCCAGATCCTAAAATGCAGTCTAACTTTGAAATAATGAATCAAGAAGCGGAATATGATGAAGATGATGCATTTAGGGAAATAAATAGAGAACTAGAACACTTCGAGAATAAGCCTAAGCCAAACTTAAATGAAACCGAGCCAATTAATTTGGGCAGTTCAAAAGAGGTCCGAGAAACAAAGATAAGCATCCATACGGACCAGGAAACTAGAGATGCCCTGATCCAACTATTGTTTGAATTCAAAGATGTGTTTGCATGGTCGTATGATGACTGCCAGGATTGAGTATTGATTTGGTGGTACACAAATTGCCTACCTATACCGATTATCCACATGTCCAACAAAAGCAAAGGAAATTTAAAACTGACATCAGTGATAAGATAAAGGAAGAAATCACGAAAGAGTTGAAAGCCTTTGTGATCCCAGTTATTCAATACACCACATGATTGGCTAACATGGTGCCAGTGCCAAAGAAAGATGGAAAAACCCGAGTTAGTGTTGATTACCGGGATCTGAACAAAGCAAGTCCCAAGGATAACTTCCCTTTGCCAAATATACATATCCTCGTTGATAATTGTGCCAAACACGAGATACAATTTTTTGTGGATTGTTATGCTAGGTATCACCAGGTTCTGATGGATGAAGAGGATGCAGAGAAGATCACTTTTACCGCACCCTGGGGCACATATTGTTATAGGGTCATGCCTTTTGGTTTAAAGAACGCCGGGGAAAACTATATGAGAGCTATATTGCCATTTTCAATGACATGATGCATCAGGAGATTGAGGTATATGGGGATGATGTGATTATCAAATCAAGAATGCATGAAGATCATGTGTGGGATTTGAGGAAGTTATTCGAGAGGCTGCACATGTATGACTTGAAATTAAACCCAGCTAAATGTGCATTCGGAGTTCCATCTGGGAAACTATTAGGATTCATGGTCAGCCGGAGAGGAATAAATTGGACCCATCAAAGATAAAATCCATTCGGGATCTACCACATCCAAAGAGCAAGAAAAGGGCTATTGGTCTACTCGGGAGATTGAACTACATCAACAAGTTCATTGCTCAACTCACTACAACCTGCGAACCCATATTTAAGCTTTTATAGAAGGATGCAACAATTAAATGGACGGACGAATGTCAAGAAGCGTTCGACAAAATCAAAGAATATCTGTCAAATTCACCTGTGTTGCTTCCACCCAAGTCGGGAAGACCCTTGCTCTTGTATTTGACGATCTTAGAAAATTCTTTCAGCTGTGTCCTGGGGCAAACATGATGTAACCGGGAAGAGAGAGCAGGCAATATATTATCTGAGCAAAAAGTTCACTAATTATGAGGTCAATTACACTTTGCTGGAGAGAACCTGTTGCGCCCTAACTTGGGTCGCCCAAAAGCTGAGACACTACTTGCTAGCTTACACAAAGTACCTCATAACCGGGATGGATCCCTTGAAATATATATTCCAGATATCGATGCCCACTAGAAGATTATCGAAGTGGCAAATCCTGCTTACTGAGTTTGACATCATCTATGTCACTCACACTGCGATGAAAGCCCAAGCCTTGGCGGATCATCTCGCTGAAAACCCGATTGACGATTGTTGACGGCCAATTTTGACCCTCCCTTTTAAAATTAATTTATTTATACTTAATAATTTATAATAAATATTTTCAAAGTATTTTCTAGTAATGAATACCTATTTCTTCAAATTAATTCAGTATTATTTTTGAATTAATCATTTAACATTAGTATTATGTAATTATAAATATATTTACTATTTTTGGATTTCTAAAGAATAATTCCTATATGTAAGTTCTATAATCAATTTCGTAAATTACTTCTTAAAATAGTCAATTAGTTTGCTATTTCAATAATTCAAATTAATGTCCTAATGAAGTATTTTAAATAATTAATTAAAATAATTAGTAATATATATAATAATTATAATTTTACCACATTTTATTGAAAACTGTTAAGTTTATTTGAATTAATTTCAAAATAGATTAAAAGACAAAAGGCTACAATTGCAATTCTCAACCCTTACACAAATTTGTCTCATTAGACATCAGTCTCCAAACCCTTACACAAATTTGTGAAAGGTCACTCGAAATCACTATGCATCATCTGTCCTGTTTCTCTATCCGTGAATCTTGCTGCTAATTCCCTCTTTCAATTACAAATTTGAAACACCTAAATCTGAAACCCTAAGCTCAAAACACTGCTCACCTGATTTATTCCCCAATTCTCCTTTTATTTCAAATACCCATCCCCAAACACCCAATCTCAACCGCCCAAATATTTTAATCCAACGACCACCAAAAATTCCCCTAAAAAATCCTAATGGATCAAATTATCAGGGCCGTTGATCATCAGATCCAACGGCCCAAATCTCCTCCCATCGTTTTAACTTAGAGACTAGTTGGTCTCAGCCCCCCAAACCCTAATCATTTCCCTGTTTCCCAGCCGCCTCTCTTTCCCCCTCCTTTCTCTTTTCTCTCCACCTCACAAGCAAATCAATCATCAGACCTTGCACAAATTCGTACAAGGTCACGAGTTCATCAGAGATTTATCTCTTTTTCCTTCCCTAGCCGTGATTCCCACTGAATTTTTCTCTTTCATGATCAGAGACATAAACCCCCAAATCCGAACCCTACCCTAAAAGATAAAACTTCAAATCGCCATTGTTCTTTCAAATCCGTGTCATGCATGGCCATTCATTTTGCTCCTGTATCTTAGACCTCTACACTCTTTCCATTTTCACCACTCGATTTCAAAGTCCTAATCGAGAAGGTCAGACCATTTTCACCAGATTTCCTCCTTCGTCTCCTCAAATCAAAGTAATTCAGGGACATTAGCTAGCCTCAGCGTTGGTATTCAACACCCAGAGGTCAAATACAATGACCTCTGGGTATTAGAGTTCTGACCAGCGGTCCTTCGCACTTCATCGATCATTTTTCTTCACTCAAGTAAACTCAATATTGGCTTTATCCTCTGTATTATGATTTTATTCGATTTGCTATCATCATTACCATGAATCACCTTCCACTATCTGATTTGAATATCTAAAACCCTAATGGCTCGATGGCTGCTATAAATAACAATCTTAAATGCTCTCAACAACACACACCAACTACCAACCTAGCAAGAAAAATCACTATCCTATTATCTAAGAGAAGCACACAAAAACACTTAGAAATTTAGGGTTCCAAGCCATAGGTTTCTTACTGCTTTTCTTTTCTTTTGCTGACTTCTATTGCTGGTCTAAACTCGAGGGTTCTAGGATTTTGAGCAACTGAAAAGAGTTCGTTTGGTCTGCTTCTCTCAAAAAGGTCAGCACCTCTCTCACTTTTCTCTTTTGTTCGTTTCTCTGAATGATATAAGTATGGCAAGATAGGTTCTGTAGATTGCAATTATTCTATGTGTGTTCGACATGTTAATACTTATGCTCTGTTAGTTTAACGACTTCTTGTGATTAGCTTGTTCTGTTATGATTCTTTAAGTAATAATTGATTAAACCATAATTGATACCTGTTGATCCTTGATCTGAGTTTTCCAACAGTTTCCATGTTTTAAGTTATTATATGTTTATGTTCAACATGAACTTTATAGTTTTTATTGACTTGCAGTAAGCTCATCTCTGTCTTGTTGCATCTTTGTAGTTTTGTGAGCTCTGACATTGAGTTTACTACCTGATAATTATAACTATGATGAAATCTGAATTTTTTAAAACTTATATCCCATGTCTTTTAACCTTGAGCTTGAACTTAAAGTGTCTAAATGCTTTCTTCTTTGATTGTGTTTGTCAGACTGTTTTCTGAGTTACTACTATGGTCTTTCACTTTGTTTAGTTATTATTATTGTTAAACCAATCATGCTTACCTAAACTTCATGTTTTCCTTTCACTGATGATTCTGTTTTTATCTTCACCTCTACATATTGTTCCCTGCATCTTATTTGTCTTATGGTCGAGTTCATTATTTGATAATCCTAACTAAGATAAACCTGAAAGTTCATAAGTCCATATCACTTAACTAAGGTAAAAGAGTCTAAGTGTTTAGATGCTCTCCTTCTCTATATCTGTAACTTCTAACTCTGAGGGTAATTTCTGGGCTATCACCATGACCTTCTCATGATCACACCTAACTGTTGGATGCATTTGTGTGAAACTATCTTGTTTGAGCTAGACTGTCTTCTTTTCATGAACCTTTACTGTACATATTCTGTTAAGGTTAGGCTATCTTCCTCTTTATAGAACAAATCATAATCCTACTTGGTTAAAGTTAACTGATAATTGCTGTGTAACTAAGCTTGGTTGTCCCATGATTAGTTGGGATTTTCAGACACAAATGTAATTCAAAACTTGCTTGTGCAGTACATCCCTGTCCTTAGTCCTTTTGAGCCATTGCTGATTTTGTAAAGCTTGCATGCATCTATCATTAACTTATCTTCCATGAAAGTAGGACTTAGACATTCTGTTATAATTAAGTGACACTTTTAAAAGCTGAAGCATGATCACTTCATACTTATATACTAAGCTAGATTTATGTTTGAGTTGAGCTTGTTTTGATACAATGCTTCCATTTTCTTTATTCATTGACATGTTTAACTTGATCTTGTAATGTGCAAATCTCCCCTGCTTATATGAGGTCACTACCTCACTTACCCTGCCTATATACAGTTGACTGGATGTTACAAGTATCCCTGCTTAACTTTGTAACACCATGTTTTGTCTTAAATTATGCTCAGTCCTTCTCCTAATTACTAATCTGAAACTGAACCTGACTCTCAAGCCTTATGAAGTCCTTTGTTGATACTATATGAACATGATGACCTGCTAATACTGTTAGAAGCATGACCCCGTTGAGACCTTAGGAATCCCATATTTGAATCTGTGAATTTGTAGTCGTTTTGAGAGTTTAATCCTATTCCTGATATCCTTGATAACCCCTTTGTAAGAATGGTTAACCATGACTGTTTGTCTGAATCTGTATTGATGATCTTTAAGGTGTTAAGTAATGTTACTAATCCCTGCATGTGTTAATAACAAACTAAGTAATTCACAGTTAGTTTTCCAAAGGCAGGGATATCTACATCTCTTGTGTTGCTGTCTATATAAGTTTTGCATGCCCATTTTCTCTTTGAATATGTTGTTCCTTAATGACTTACTCCTACAACAGTATGATATGAAACTTTTATTTTTCATCTATATGTGTTCTAAAGTCATCCCTTTTCGGTTTACTTGATATGAATTCTTTATTTAGTGTCAAAGGTAATCTGTGTTCTCTTGTTTTATTTTATTAAGAGGAAAAGTATATTTTTGTGGTAAGTAATACTTTAGTATTTAGTTTACATTGGAAGGGCCTCATTGGCACTTAAAACCATAAGGAAAACATGTCGTTAGTGTTTAAGGGTATTTGAGAGCGGAGTTCGACTCTAGGTTGGGATGCCCTACCCGACACAAGCATTTGCCCTGGGCCTTGAGTCCCTTGGGAACTTTGAAGTATCGGGGATCCAAAGGGAGCATCTGTTTGTGTATAATTTTCCCACAACATTATTCATATTCATGTTTCAATTATCTGTTTGTGTACCTGTCATGTGCATTAGAATGTGATGTGTTATTAGAGTATGCTGAATATATTGAATATATATCTAATGACTTTCTTCCTCTTTTGGACATGTACATCTGTTTGGGCCGCTGAGTCCCTGATGAACTCAGGCCCAATTCCAGCCTTGTTGCATTTTGTAAAGGAGTCCAAAATCAGTTGTATTCACATCTCTTTACTGCTGGGCCTACCTTCTTGAGGCCCAATCACCAGAGTCCAGTCCTCTTCCCCTCAACTCCTTTATCATTATTTACTGTCTCGTTAATTCAGTTTACTGCTTTCGCTAGTTTAAGTTTACTGTTGGTTGCATTTGTTATTTCTTTGCTATTGTTTTATCTCTCATGTATATAACACTCATATATTAGATCACATGCTATTTTCATGCTTTAATATCATATAAACTTAGGCAAGCCTTAAACAACATAGGATTAAAAGGGGAATTAGTAGTAGATCCTCATTTTGCTGATTATAATCTGCTCGTAAAATTATTATGTTTTCGCTCACCTTTCTTTTCCTTAATAGATTTTAAAACCCAGAATTTAGCAAAACAACAACTCTATTTCAAAAAAGGTCCAGAATATTCTATATATTGATGTTTATGATGATGATCCTTGAAAGTAAAGAAATGGAAGTGTGGAATATGAGATACGACCGTCGTGCCTTGAATGAAGAATCATATGTATGTCCAAGAGAGCTAATGAAATAATGATGTTGTGAGTGGTTGAAAGTACTAATGAAGTTATATATGGTGTGAAAGGTTATGAGGTGAATGGATTTGTATTTCTGTCTCCTTTGTGTGCAAAACAAAATATTTTTGGGAGTATCGTTTAGTCACCGAGGAAGAGTAGGTTGAAATAGCCTAACCCCGAAACTACACGTGCCGGTGTAGGAGTGGTTGAGGGGTAAAATCTCCGTGTTGATGTGATGAGATTATTCCCCTTGAATGGGATGAGATTGATGTGTTGAGATTATTCCCCTTAATTGGGATGGGATGATTGCTAGCGGAAAGTGATGTCGACCCACACGACATTGTGGTGAGACGGCTTAACCGATCGGGCTGAGATCAGATGCCATACCGCACATATGGTGGTGTTGTGATTGGATGTCTTTGTGTGAGACGGCTTAGTCAATCGGGCCATGATCGGACTCTGTACTAAAAACACGTTGGTGTAATCGGTACTAAAGATCTCTAACCAAAAATGTAAATTTCTTATTTTGAAAATTGTTATGTTTTAACTTGGCATCTGGGTATCGTTGGTTGTTACTTGCTGCTTTCATGATTATTCCCTTGTTATATTGGCATTCTATTTCATGAGAGGGTATTTAGCTTTACATACTAGTACAATTCCATATGCACTAACGTCCTTTTTGCCGGGGGCGCTGCATCTTTAGTGGATGTAGGTAGTTTGTCAGCATGCAGCTTTGATCCTCGCTAGCAGTTACCCTCTACTCAGCAGGTTTTGATGAGCCTTATTCTGTTCAGGGCCTTATGTCACTTGACAATGTACATAGTGTTTTGAGGTATAGCTGGGGCCTTGTCGCCGACACTTCCATACTACTCTTCTGTTATACTTAGAGGCCCCGTAGACATGTTGTGGGTAGTGTTCGATGTTGGGTAATGAACTAGAAGTGTTGGTATTTGGCAAACATGTTTTTCCCTTGTAACTATGAATTTGTAATATTTTGTAAATTAATAATGAAGCTCCTATGAGTAATGAAAAAAGAATGTGGTACACTTTACTCTTTTCATGTTTATCTCCTGTTACTGATTTTGATATTATTCATGGGTAAGGTTGGGTAGAAGGCATTAATAGGCTTGCTTAACTGGGGTATCTCGGTTGAGCACTGATCGCGCTCCCGAGGTCGAGTCATGACAAAACTGTGGCTGATAGTGCTGACCCATGTGCGAGGTAAGAATTTCCCCAATCCCTACACCTTTTACGTTTACAGCCCCATCAAAGAACATCTTCCAAGCATTGATATTTTCAGGAACCACTTCAACCGAATTTACTTCCTCGTCCTGATAATAAGTGCTTAAAGGTTGTTATTCATCGTTGTTGCACCCTATTTTTCACTAGTCAAGACATGATTCAACTCGTGGTTTCTCTGTTGTTGATGAAAGAGAGTTGCCACCTAATATTTAAAGGTATACTAGGATACCTATTTAATTACTAAGTCATATTCTTTATTAGTCTGCTAACTAGTGATATTATGGGTAAGGATTTTTGTTCTTCTAAGGGGAAGGTGTTAGGCACCCCTTAAAATCTACATAAGGTAGCTCCATAGGACTTAGACTAAGTTTGGCATCAACCATTTATACTATGCTTTAATTAGTATTAGAGAGTACTGCTTACTGTATACCTAAGGGAGAGTATGATATTAATAAAAGGAATGCGAGACCCTAAAAGGGGTGCGAATTTATGAAGATATATTGAAAGAATTTTGAAATAGGTATGCAAGTGGTCTAGATTTTTTACAAGCTTGTAAAAGAGATTAAGTTATGAAAATACTTGATTTGGGGATGGTTATTTATGTAATTCTAAAAGGGTGTTTGTAAGAAAGTGAGCCTAAAATTTACCTTAGATTCTGATGATTTTAAAGAAAAGATTATTTGCTGAAAATCCCTTAAGGCGATAGTTCTTGAAGTTCTGATTTTTCCTTTTGAAGATGAAGATGAGATCTGATTAACTTTAAACTCATTAGTAATGAAGGCTTTAAACATAATGGATTTCTTTTCCAAGTATGATGATTTACGATTGGAACATGAATTCAAATCATATGCCTAGTTACAACAACTATGGCCACGTTTTATATCTCACTCTCACTTCTTTCACTTCCAAACATCATCATAGGTTATCAACAATTAAGAGCATTGGGAATAAAGACTTCAACTATGTATATATGCAGTATGAGTCTTAAGCACGTTGAGTTTTCTTTCCAAATTAAGCTTAATAAACTTTCATTTGAAACACGAATTGGAGTCATAACATTTAATGCATAAACCATACTTGAACACATTCTCGAAAGAGATCATGATGAGATAGGAGCAATTGGAACACGTTTCAAGTACATACTTCTTTCAACACAACACTTACTTGGAATAATCGAATTTATTAGGAACAACGTCGGAACATGGGAATTAGGAGCCTAGGCCAACCATACTTGAAACTTACGGGAACTTCATGGAATTCGATTCTAAGAGAGAAGTTTAGCCAATATACCTCGCTTGAGCTTTCCTAAGATTACTACGATGTCCCAATACTCTTATCAATATCAATTTATAGGAAGATAGAGAAAATCGAATAATAATTAGAAGGATTCTCATGATATAACTCTCTTGGGAATTTCGTCAAACACCTACTATGCAAAATCGACTACAAAGCTCTATTATGGTAATCCCCTCACCACTCAACCAATTTCAACAAGAAGCTACCCTAAATAGTTCAACAACCCCACATACTACCTCATATTGGCACATGCTGGCCTATCTCCAACCCTACAACATACTTAGACCCATAACATCTTGCATGGAAGATTGGGAGAAAGATTTACCTGGATAGATGATGGTCTAGTGAATGACTTCCTTGATTCTTGAAGATTGGGGCAAGAATGGATATGTAGAATTGCTAGGTCTTCTCCCTCTCTCTCTAAGATACTCTCACTTCTCTCTAAAAATATCAGATTTTTGCCTTCAAAATAAGCCCCAAAGGCTTTTAATCAAAATGGGGCCGGGTTATAAAAATAGAAAATAGAAGATCCAAACTCAACTCTAAGGTCGCAGAGTAGACCACAGAACATGTATGCGGTCCGCATAAGGTACCGCGAAATTGGCTTTCAAAAACTAGGCTGGCCTGGCCAAGTTTGCGGTTAGGTCTGCGGTCCGCAGACCAGTTATACGGCCGCAAAATGGACTACAGAATCACCATCCGAATTTCTTCATGCTAAATCTGCAACAGAAGTGCGGACCGCAAAATGGAAATGCGATCGTATAATGGACCGCAAAAACGACTTTCAAAATTTAACTATATTTTTGCTCAACTCCGCGATGGTTATGCGACCCATGGAATGGTTATGCGGTCACGAACTTGACCGCATAATTGCCTCCTTCTTCAAAAATTTTTACCAACTCCTCAGTGTATTCTTCAACCCAAAAAGTTCGTACCTTCGAACACATTAGCCTACCTCGGCACCATAACATCTTAAATTCCTTGGTGCAAATTTTACGGGGCCTTACAAGCCCGACTTTATTTCTTTTGCACAAACAACACCGCTGAATATGAGGCTTGCATCATGGGTATGACCAACGATTGATCTGGATGTGTAAGATTTATTAATCATGGGGGATTCTGATTTGATTATTAGGCAAGCCCAAGGTGAGTGGGAAACTCGAGACATCAAACTCATCATGTACAGGCAACATGTGGAGGACCTCAGGAAACGGTTTAAGTCCGTTGAGTACAAATACATTCCTTGGTTCCACAATGAGCTAGCAGATGCACTGGCTACTTTGGCTTTAATGTTCCCGTACCCAGGTAATACAAATACTTTGGCTTCACATTGACCCGTTATAAATTCAAGTTCGAGAAAGGCATGGTTATTGCAATGCAATTGAAATAGAGCCGGATGGCGAGTCGTGGTATCACAATATCAAAAGGTTTTGAAAATGAAAGAATATCTCGAACAAGCCAGTGGGGATCAAAAGAGGACTATCAAAAGGCTTGCCAGTAGTTTCTTTTTGAGTGGAGAAATCCTGTACAAAAGAACTCCGGATCAGAATCTGTTGAGATGTGTAGAGTCTCGAGAAGCTAAGAGGATCATGAACGAAGTACATTAAGAAGTATGTGGCCCCCATATGAACGGGTACATCCTTGTAAAGAAAATACTCCAAGCGGGTTATTATTGGATGACCATGGAAAAATATTGATTCAATTTTGTCCGAAAGTATTATCAGTGTCAGATATACAATGACCTGCTTCACTCGCCGCCTTTGGAATTGCATCCTATGTCTGCACCTTGGCAGTTCGCCACCTGGGGAATGGATGTTATTGGGCCAATCGATCCGAAAGCTTCAAATGGGAACATATTTATTTTGGTTGCCATTGATTATTTCACAAAATGGGTTAAAGCTGTTACCTTCAAAGACATCACTAAGAAAGCAGTGGTGGACTTCGTGCATTTCAATATAATTTTCCATTTTGGTATTCCTAAAACTATCTTTACGAACAATGCTGCAAATCTAAACAGCCACTTGATGAGAGAGGTATGCGAGCAATTTAAAATTACACATCGCAACTCTACTCCTTATCATCCCAAAGCCAATGGCGCCGTTGAAGCTACAAACAAGAACATTAAGAATATTCTTAGAAAAATGGTCTACGACTCTAGGCAATGGCATAAAAAGTTGCCGTTTGCACTATTGGGATATCGCACAACCGTGTGCACATTAGTTGGGGCTAACCCTATTTATTGGTTTATGGCACTGAAGCCGTAATACCTACAAAAGTTGAAATTCCCTCTCTTCGGATCATTGTCGAAGCCGAGATTGAGGATGAAGAATGGGTCAAGACCTGATTGGAACAATTGACTTTGATTGATGATAACTGTTTGACCGCAATTTGTCACGGGCAGTTGTACCAACAAAGAATGGCTCGTGCCTACAACATGAAAGTGCGGCCCACGAAATTTGAAGTGGCAACTCGTTCTGAGACGTATTCTTCCGTATCATGAAGAAGATAAAGGAAAATTGGATCCAAACTGGAAAGCTCCATACATTGTTATGAGAGTTTTGCCAAAGGGACCGTTGTATTTAGGTGACATAGAAGAAAATTTCCCCGAGACAACTGTCAATGCGGATGCAGTCAAAAGGTACTATGTTTGACCCTTTATGCAGTTTTAATGCTCTCTAATTGGGATGGCGAAGGCTTTTATTCTTGCTACCCTAAATACCATTAACCCTTTGCAAACCCCTTTGAGCCGGTTACCTTCTTTGGTTACCCTCTTTGGAACCCTGTTTTAAAAGAAGAAGAAAAGAAAATGAAAGATGAAAAAAAAGAAAAGAATAATAATAAGAAAATAAAAAAAGGAAAGAAATAAAGAAAGACAGAAAAAGAAAAACAAAACAGAAAGCAAAAATAAGTTCATGGTGATTGAACTACGTTCGACCTGATTCTAAAAGGATACGTAGGCAGCCTCACTCTGGAGTTCGGTCACACCAAACAAAAAATCCACATTCCCCCAAAAGTAAAAGCTGGGGCAGCTGTTATGATATTCCGGCAATGATTTAGCCCGAAAAGTTCCAAAGTTGTAGTTCAATCCAAATTCTTTTTACCTAAATCCTTTTCAAGTCTTTTCGACCAATCAGCGAGAATGTTCAAGAATCAGAGTCTGCGAGTACTTGGACTTGGTACTACTCAAATGAGAGAAATAAAATGAGAGAGTCTTATTGGTGAAAACCCTCACGGGCACCGTAAGGCGATGGTGAATGAGAGAAATAAAATGAGAGAGTCATATTGGTAAAAATCCTCACGGGCATCGTAGGGCGATGGTGAGTAGAGAAAATAAAAATGAGAGAGTCTTGTTAGTGAAAATCCGCAAAGGGCACTATAAGGCGATGGCGAGAAGAGAAATGAGAGAGGTTAGTTAGTGAAAACCCGCAAAGGGCACTGCTGATCGAAAAGAGGACCCACACAGCAATGACATCAATACAGTCCTAGGCAGAGTTCCTCGGTTTCGAGAAAAAAGTTTTAATGACTTTATGAGAGTCGGACGGTTTACACAAATCAGACATCCAGTCCAAAATGCATGTCATGTTCATGTAAGTCGGCACGTACTCCTAGATAAGTCCATCTTTCTGTTCCCCGAAAGGGACACCTCTTGTTTACACTCATTCTCTATTCTATTGCTTATTTTTCTTTGAATCCCTTTCGGTCTAACTTTGTTCCAAAATAAGGCAAAGAAGAGACGGCAAGACCAATTACAGCTCTCTCATTAGAAATGAGCTGATATATTCAAAAGGCACCCATCCTCGGCAAGGGCATCAAGTTGACCCCGATTGGCCATGATTGGCTAATGCTTTGAAATTGAAAACTTTGGAAGAAGGAAATCAAATTGAAGGGCCCGCAAAGGCGAAATGAAGTTGAAAAGGTTAAGTCTCATGTGACTAACAATCATGGAAAAGTTTGAAAAGACAAGGGCTCTCTAATGCTCTCAGATTGAAAACTTTGCAAGAAAGAAGTCAAAAGTGAAATACCCACAAAGGCAAAATAAAGTTAAAAAGGTTAAGTCCCACACGACTAACTGTCATGGCAAAGTTTGAAAAGTCAAAGGTTCTCTTTGGCCAGAAATGCAATTGGTATTGAGGAAACAACCATTTGGTGTTGAAATCATCATCAAAAGAAGATGGGCCGAGATCAAGTGACTAAAACACTCAAGGCCATAAAACCAACCACCATTTCGAGCTAACAATTGTTCTTCGTTGAAAAACATGAAACAGGTGTAACCAAAAAGAGAAATCATGCAGAGATTGAAAACAACTTTGTAACACTAAAACTCTCAAAAAATGAAGTTTTCTCAAAATGTTTTCCCGCATTTTGATTACATCTTTAAATACATTCAAAATCATGCTAGGGTAGGGTACACTAATCCCTAGCTGCATTTTCCAACATAAGGTACACCACTCCCTAGTTGATGATTGATATTTAGGATGTATGGTACATTACTCCCTAGTCTTCTTACCAGTATAGGGTACACTAATCCCTAGCCATGTTTTCCTACGTAAGGTACACCGATCCCTAATTGTTGATCTTAAATATTGCTAAAATAGGGTACACCACTCCCTAGTCTCTTTACCAGTATAGGTTACACAAATCCCTATCGGTGTTTTTTAACGTAGGGTACACCACTCCCTAGTTGATGATCTTAAATCCAGGGTACACCATTCCCTCATCTCATTGCTAAAATAGGGTACACCCATATTCTTCTTACCAGTATAGGGTACACCAATCTCTAGTTGTGTCTTCCAACATATGGTATACCACTCCCTAGTTGATGAACTTAAATCTAGGGTACACCATTCACTAATCTCATTGCTAAAATAGGGTACACCACTCCCTCTTCCCTTACTAGTATAGGGTACACCAATCCCTACTTATGTCTTCCAACATAGGGTACAACACTCCCTAGTTGATGATCTTAAATACAGGGTGCACCAATCCCTGATCTCATTGCTAAAATATGGTACACCACTCCCTAGTCTCTTTACTAGTATATGTTACACCAATCCCTAGCTGTGTTTTTCAACGTAGGGTACACCACTCCCTAGCTGATGATCTTAAATCCAGGGTACACCATTCCCTAATCTCATTGCTAAAATAGGGTACACCCCTATTCTCCTTATTAGTATAGGGTACACCAATCCCTAGTTGTGTCTTCCAACATAGGGCATACCACTCCCTAGTTGATGATCTTAAATCCATGGTACACCATTCCCTAATCTTATTGCTAAAATAGGGTAAACCACTCCCTATTCCCTTACTAGTATAGGGTACACCAATCCCTAGTTGTGTCTTCCAACTTAGGGTACAACACTCCCTAGTTGATGATCTTAAATGCAGGGTACACCACTCCCTGATCTCATTGCTAAAATAGGGTACACCAGTCCCTAGTCTCCTTACCAGTATAGGGTTCACCAATCCCTATATGTGTCTTCCAACATAGGGTACAACACTCCCTAGTTGATGATCTTAAATACAGGGTACACCACTCCCTGATCTCATTGCTAAAATATGGTACACCACTCCCTAGTCTCCTTACCAGTATAGGGTACACCAATCCCTAGCCGTGTCTTCAAACATAGAGTAAACTACTCCCTAGTTGATTGATCTTAAATACAAGGTACACCACTTCCTGATTTCATTGCTAATATAGGGTACCCCACTCCCTAGTCTCTTCACCAGTATAGGGTACATCAATCCCTGACTGCATTTTCAACGTAGGGTACACCACTCCCTAGTTGATTTGTCTTAAATGCAGGGTGCACCACTCCCTGATATCATTGCTAATATAGGGTACACCATTTCCTAGTCTCTTTACCAGGGTAGGGTACACCAATCCTTAACTGTGTTTTCCAACATAGGGTATACCACTCCCTAGTTGATGATTGACTTTTAGGACGTAGGGTACACCACTCCCTAGTTTCTTTACCAGTGTAGGGTACACCAATCCCTAGCTGTGTTTTCCAACGTAGGGTACACCACTCCCTAGTTGATCAATTAAATACAAGATACGCCATTCTCTGGTTCCATTGCCAATATAGGGTACACCATTCCCGAGCCACATTTTGCCAATATAAGGTACACCAATACGTGGTTGAGGAGTCATTGTGATAAAAAAGGTACACCACCCCCAAAGAATCATGATTTTCCTAGGGTACACCATTCTTGACATTTTATTGCTTTCATAAAGGAGTAGTTTAGAATATTTGTTATAATAACTCACAAAATTTTTCTAGTGAAAACTGGGCTAGAAAATTTTGTTCGTTTGTTTGTTTTGGTGTCTAGACAGGTTTTACCTTAAGGCACAAGGTTGGAGATGACCAAAAGAAGAAGTCTCAATCCAGAATGAAAGAAAAGAAAAGAAAAGAAAAGAAGTCAATTCAAGATGAAAAGCAGATGAAAGAAGAACATGATTTGCTCAAGACATGACTGAAGTCACGAGCATTACATCCTCCATTTAGATCAAAGAAGAAGCCATAGAAAAATGAATTAGCATATGCGGCTAACAAGTATCAAGGTTTGAATCAGAGTTTGCATGAAGAACTAGTCAAAGCTCAAGATCAAGCTTCAGAAGACTTATAGATAGAAATCTTGTAACTCGTAGCTGATAGGCATGCTTAGTTTTCTTCAATTTTGATTTTGGTGTAATAAGGAGTTTAGCAAGCGGTAACACAACAGCAACAACAGTGAAATCATAGCTTTTCGGTAGTCCCAACTACCAAAACTTCTAGAACTACACTAACTTGATTCCTTTATAGCCAAGGATATGTAGGCAACCTTTGAAGCAAGGTTCGTCAAACTTTTCAAAATGGTTCCCATGGAGTATCAAATAGGCAAAATTGTTCATGATTGCTCACTTTATCTTTGCCCGAAAACTTTTCATATTTTCGAGCAAAGAGAGGCAGATGTGAGCACGTAATAGTTGCCCGATATGAAAATTGCTCGTAAAACATTCCAAAATAGCTTTTAATTATTTTTATAGAATTTTAGGAATTTTTCTATATTTGATTTATTTTGTGCGTATTTGTATTTTGTGCATCTTTAGTAGCATTTTTAAATCATAAATATGTTAAAAATATTTTGTATTTTTACACTTTACAATTTTAGATTTTAATTAACAATGTTAATTGCATTTCTAGAAAATACAAATATCTAAAAAAGGGGTATTAGACACTTTGCATATTAGTTTTTCTTTTGTGTCTTTCTTTGCTTTATCAAATTAATAAAATAATTAGAATTACTAGATTAAAATAGGTAAATAGGATAGTTTTATAAATTAGTTTGAATTAGATCTCAGTTGCATTATTAGTTTTTAATCGCATTAAAGTTGCATCTTTAAAAAATGAAAATCACAAAATAATTGCACTAGTCATTTTTCTTGCTTTGTAGTTTAGTGAATCAGTTAAAAGTTTAGCTGAATTTTTGTCAAAGTGTTAGATAAATATATGACTAGGTCATTTCTACCAAATTAATTCAAATTAGAATAGGTGTTTAATTTTGAAAGAAACAAAGAGGAATAAGGACTTTTGGACATTTTAAAACAAATTGTCCAAGACCTCAACAACCCAATGTTTACCAATATCCAACCCACATCCCCCCTTACCCGATGCAGATCCCCATCTCTATTCCTAGAAACAAACGACGCCGTTTTGTCTACAAATAACCCCACCCAAGTCAAATGGTCAACGTTTCCTCTCCACCCTCCATTCCTGTTAATCGAAGGGTTGAGAACTGATCCCTGATTTTGATATAATTGTCCTAAAATTAAGTTGAAGTCCTAAAGTCATCCCTTTTTACTGTCCACCCCTCTCCGCCGCTATCACTATGAACCATCACCGAAAATCGTTTCTGCCTTCCGCCGCCCCTCTACCACTCGTTGACCACCTGCCAAAAATCGCCTCCGCCGACCGGAGTCAACCAAATGACCTCAAATCACCATTTTTCTTCTCCTCTCCTCTCCCTCCACATATCCTAACATGATTTAGCCCCAATTCCTACTCTATCACAGCCTTCATCATAAACCTAACCATTCAGCCCTTCCTTGATTTCACCAACTCTCTTGAGAGAATAAACCTCAATACTTACCCCATTAGATAGGTCTCAAAAAGATCCATTTAGTGGTGTAGGTATTTGGTCATTCCATCATCTTCAGCACAGGTCAACTTGTCATTGACTGGTTAAATCAACTTGTATACGTCCTCATTTCCTTTGCCGGACTCCCATGAGTCTTTTCTTTCATTAAGATCCAGTCAGAATCCAATTTAGAGCCGGATCTCTTGGAGAAAAAGACCTTTGGTGGTCGAATTTTGATATAGTAGGCGTCACTGGCTTCTCCTTGTTTCTTGTTACTCAGGAGTTGGTAACTTCCTATCTCTTTGCTTCTCTAACTGTTTTGTTTCTTTGCTTATTTTCCTTGTTATGTTTGTTTGGTTTTGTTGAATAAGTTTTGCACTAGTAATCTGTTAAGAACTATATTGTTAATTTGGAATTTGAGTTATGCTGGTGGATTGTTTACTTGTGGTTCAATGGTTTTTCAGTTTAGTCTAGATTGTATTTTTGATTAGGACTGTTAGTTGTCAATTTTGTTGTTCGTAATTAAGTAGATTCTGTCTCTGCGCACTAAGACATAAAAATTGGGCCTGTCTTGCTTGACAGGTAGGCCCATTGATGTTTAGGGCTTAACATGAATGGTTTGAACCTGGGTCATGGGCCTGTTGGCCAAAGGCCCAAGAATTTGGTGCTGATCAAATCATATAATAGGGGGTGAAGGGATAATTAAGGGAATTGGCTTAGGGAATAATTTTGTAACTGCTTATGAAGCTTCTAGAAAGTGGGTGAAGATACCGTTTAGCAATAAAAAAGAAGAAACTGATGGTTCTGGGGTTCTTATTGAGTAAAATCAGAAAAACAAAAGGGGTAGAAGGAAAAGAAAGGAAAATAAGACGTAAAACATAATTCTGTTCTATAAAAGCACCCTTCACTCACACTTTGTGCATTCTGTAACGACCCGATTGGTCGTTTTGCTTTCTAAATCCTCGTTCCCCTAATTAAGACTTCTCATATGTGATTTTTACTATTTTATGACTTACGGGGATGGTTAGTTTGGTTTTGGAAGTATTCGGGTTGAAATCGAAACACTTAGTTCCTTAATAGTGGCCTAAGATGGCCAAGTTTGATTTGAGTCAACATTTTGAGTAAACAACCTCAGAACCGAGATTTGATGGTTCTAATAGGTTCGTATGATGAGTTTGGACCTAGACGTGGGTTCGAATCGAGTTTTGGGTGACCTGGGAGCGTTTCAGCGCTTAATGTTGAAAGTTGGCGCCTTGAAGGTTTTAGAGTTTTTTAAATTTAGTTTGAAGTAGACTTTGGTGTTATCAATGTATGTTTGGGATTCTGAGCCTAGGAATAGGTCCGTATGGTGATTTATGATTTGTATGCAAATTTTTGCGTCATTCCGAGTTGTTTAAGTGTGATTCGTCGCGTCCGGAGCTAGTTGAAGAAGTTTAAAGTTCTTAAGTTGATCAACTTGGTTTTAGGGTATGATTCTTAGTTTCGATGTTGTTTTATGTGTTTCGAGGCTTCGAGCAGGTCGGTATTATGTTTGTGGACCTGTTGGTGCATTTGGACGGGGTCCCGGGTGGCTCGGGTGTGTTTCGGACCACCTAGAGCTAAGTCCAAAATTGCAGAAATGCTAGTTCTGGTTTTCTTCTTCGTGAACGCGGAGGAGGTATTGCATTCGCGATGAAGGAATTGGGGGATGGGTATTTTTGTTCTTCGCGAACTGGTCGCGTTCGTGAAGGTTGATGACCTGCGACCTACGCGTTCATGACAATACATCCATGTTCGCGTAGAAGGGTAAGGAGCCTGAGATCAGTGAGTCGTTGCCCTTCGCGGACGCGAAGGGCAAGTCGCAGACGCGAAGGGCAGGTCGCGGACGTGAAGGGCAGGTCGCGTTCATAAAGCTTAGGTGGGGTTAGCCTTCGCAATTGTGAGGACCTATTCATATTCGCGAAGGGCTTTTTCAGAGCCTTTGCATTTTTGCCTTTGCGATAGCGAGGCCCTTTTCGTGATCGCGAAGAAGGATCGCTGGGCTGTAGCGTTTTTAAACATGGGACTTAGGCTTATTTTCTTCATTTCTCTCAACACTTGGCTGATTTTAGAGTTCCTTGGAGAGTGATTTTCACCTAGCATCTCAAGGTAAGTAATTTCTATATAATGTGAGTTTAATAAATAGATTATGGGTAGATTTTAACATAGAAAATAGTAGAAATTGTGGGATTATGCTGAAACACCTAGGGTTTGGTAAAAATGAGATTAGACCACGAAAATGATTATGGAATTGAGTAGAAATTATATATTTGAATTCATAAGGTCATGGGTAACATTATTCTACGAAATGTTTCGGAATCCGAGTACATGGACCTGGGGGTGACTTTTAGGAATTTTCTAAATTGGGTTGGGTAATTACTCTAATAGTTGAATTATGAATTTTTGAGAATATATTGATTAGTTTGTACGACATTTGGCTAGTCTCAGATTGCTCGGCATCGATTTGAGACAATTAGTGTGGTTGAAGAGCCGTGTAGTGAACTTGGAAGCGAGGTAAGTCTCTTGCCTAACCTTGTAAGAGGGAATTATCCCCGTAGGTGTTTAAATTACTATTTGTCAATAATTGTGGGTGTTACGTACGCACGAAGTGATGAGAGTCCATACGTAGCTAAAAAGCATGCTTATGTCAGGGTACACTTAGGACTTTACCATGCAATACTTGTATTATTTGAACCCAACTTGTTAGTTTAATTACTTGAATTTATAATTGAAATTGGATATGGAATTTTATGGGATCGAGCTTCATTGTCTTGAGTTTTGACGGAATACTTGATTGTTAGTAGAAAATATGCCTTATTTGAGTACTATTCCTGTGTTGTAGTTATTGACCGTAGTTTGTAGAGTTCCTCTATTCATGTGGATCGGGTTGAACGCCTCGACAGTATATTTAGATGCATCTATGGTTCATGCCAGTCTACTATCAACAATGTACACAATTATTCTGGATCGGACCATACTACCTCGACATAATTCGTGCGTGATACCACTAGGAGTCCGGTTATACTTGATAAATCCTTCATGACTTGAGATTTGATAATTAATCGATGGCTCTTATTTGTTAAAATTGGAATGTGATAATTGGAGATTTTAAATTGATATTATGTTAAAGGATAATTATTTATTATTTTCTTATTCCATTTGTTGTATTTCATGCCTATTTATAATTCCTGCACTTTATTTATTGACCTCTAGTAAGTGTCGATGTCTACCCCTCATCACTACTTCTTCGAGGTTAGACTAGATACTTACTGGGTATACGTTGTTTACATACTCATGCTATGCTTCTGCACAAATTGTGCTGGTACAGAAGCAAGTACATCTGGTATCTAGTCATGTGCGCATCCTCATTATCCGGAGACTTAGTGGTGAGCTGCTCCTCCATGCTCCGATTCGCAGCACCCGCAGTCTACTTCCTGTTGCACTTTACTTTATATTTATGTCTATTTCATTTAGACAGTAGTTGTAGTGGTTTTTATATTCTACTAGATTTCTCATATACTTGTGATACCGAGTTTTGAGAATTGCTAGTAGATATTTATGGTTTTTGCCTATTACTATCACCATGACTACTTCTTCTTGGTTTCTTTATTAAATAAAATTCATGACTTTAAAAATAATAAAATGAACAATTAAATGGATAGTTCATCGTTGGCTTGCCTAATGGCAACAGGGCACCATCATGGCCTATAGTGGGAATTGGGTCGTGACAACTTGGTATCAGAGTACTAGGTTCACATAGGTCTCACAAATCATGAGCAAGCCTAATAGAGTCTTGCAGATTGGTGTGAAGTCATCCATACTAATCTTCGAGAGGCTATAAGGTATTAGGAAACTCCTCTTTCTTCATCTCCTACTGTGCAGTTAATATTGTGCTAGGTATCTTTCTCTTATTCTCTCACATATGGTGAGAATGAGTGTAACAGTTGTACTCGGCTGTAGAGGAGCTTCTCCCCCCATTGCTAGAGGCTGAGGCAGAGGCCGAGGGAGGGCTCCAGCTTCTGTTAGAGGATGATGGCGTCCTAGATTTGCTCCCGTCGTACCACTAGTGGATCCAGCGGAGGATCCCATTATTGAGGAGCAGGATGAGGCGCTTGCAGCTTAGCCGGCCCCGACAGATTTCATGAATGAACCGAGATTGCAGGAGGTTATGGGCCGTATACTGCGGTTCATGGATTATATGACGCAGGCTGGCTTATTTCTAGCGGATCCAGTCACATCTCAAGTGGGAGGGGGAGCACATACCCCTACCGCTCAGGCTCCAGGGCACACTACTGCCGTATATTAGACACCAGGTGCACTACCTGTGGGCGGGGCTTAGCCAGTTGTGGCGGCTGTACTAGAGCTCAGACCAGTTGCGACCGTCGAGCAATAGAAGCGGTTGGACATATGGACCATGCTACATCCTCCTGTCTTTGGCAGTGAACGACATGAGGACCCACAAGACTTCATTGATCGTTGTAGGGACAGGCTGCATAACATGGGAGTATTGGAGTCCAATGGGGTGGACTTCGCAACATTTTAGTTGGAGGGCAAGGCCCGTAGATGGTGGCAGTCTTATCTCTATAGCAGGCCAACAGTTTCACCTCCCTTTATTTGGGACCAGTTCACACATCTATTTTTGGAGATATATATTCCACCCTCTCAGAGCAAAGAATTGCGGGGTCAGTTTGAGCGGCTCCAGCAGGGTCAGATGTCTGTGACCGACTATGAGGCGAGATTCTCTGAGTTGTCTTGCCACGCACTTATGATACTCCCCACAGATGCTGAGAGAGTGCAGAGATTTATTGCGGGCTTGCATTATGGCATCCAGGTTACTATGGCCCGAGAGGTTGAGATGAGGACTTCTTATGAGTAGGTTGTAGAGATAGCTTGGAGGATCGAGGGTATCCATCAGTAGGGATGAGAGCATGCACCGAGGGACAAGCGGCCTCGATACTCGAGAGGATTCAGTGGTGCTCCGTCTGGGACCAGAGGTTAGTTTATGAGGGGCTAGCCTATAAGGCCCATGTATTGAGCACCACCGCCTCCTCGAGGTACTCCAGTACGACCTTATTTCAGTGCAATACCAGAGAGTTCTTATCGCCCACCAGCTATTCAGGGTTCTTCCAGTGGGCATTCAGGTCCCCAGGGCCAGACTTCTAGTCAGCGGCTTATTGTACCACAGAGTTGTTATGAGTGCGGGGATCCTAGTCACATAAGAAAATTCTGCCTAGACCAGTGCAGCAGGGTCAGCAGCAGTGACCATCAGCCTATGATCACCGCACCAGCTGCCGCATCGCCTGTCCAGCCAACCAGAGGCTAAGGGCAGGTGGGTAGGGCTCGTCCTAGAGGTGGAGGCCATCCAAGTGGCACTCCATCTAGGTTCTATGCCTTTCCAGCCAGGACATATGTAGTAGCCTCAGATGCCATGATCACAAGTATTATTTCTGTCTGCAGTAGGGATGCTTCGATTTTATTCGACCCAGAGTCTATTTATTACTATGTGTCTTCTCTATTTGCTCCATATCTGGATGTCTCTCGTGAGTCTTTGGGTGCTCGGGTATATGTGTCCATGCCAGTGGGTGATTTTGTTGTTGTGGATCGAGTTTACCGGTCATGTGTTGTGACTTTCTATGGTTATGAGACCAGAGCGGATCTTCTGTTGCTTTATATGACCAACTTTGAGGTCATTCTAGGCATGGACTGGTTGTCTCGGTACCATGCCGTTCTAGATTTCCATGCCAAGACTCTTACCTTGGCTATACTCGAGTTGCCTAGATTGGAGTGGAGGGGTTCATCTATCAGTACATCTAGTCTGTTTATCTCTTTCTTGAAGGCTCGATATATGGCCGAGAAGGGTTATTTGGTGTAATGACCCGACCGGTCATTTTGAGAATTAGCATTCAGTTCGGTGGCTTAAGGTCTTGAGTAGATTTGTATTATGTATTATGACTTGCGTGTGTAGTCGGGTTCGGTTTTCGGATGATTTAGGATTGATTTGGAAGGATGATTCTTGTTTTAGAAGCTTAAGCGGTAAGAGTTGACCAGAGTTTGACTTTTGTGTAGATGACTCCAGAATGGTATTTTGATGATTTGAATAGCTTTGTATGGTGATTTTGAACTTATGTGTATGTTCGTATTTGGATTTGGTGGTCCGTAGGTTGCTTTGATACATTTTGGCGAAAGTTGGAAAGTTGAAAGTTTGGAAGGTTGAGATATTTGACCGGGAGTTGACTTTGTTGATATTGGCTTTGGATTTAGATTTTGGTAGTTGGTATAGCCCCGTTGTGTCATTTGGGACTTGTATGCAAAAGTTGATGTCATTCCGGGTTGATTTGATATGATTCGGCGCGAGTTGTAGAAGTTAAAAGCTCATAAGTTCATTGAGTACGATTTGAGGTGTGTTTCATAGTTTTGATATTATTTGATGTATTTTTAGGCCTCAAGCAGGTCCGCGCTATGTTATGGAATTTTTTGTATGTTCGGACGGCATCCCGGGGGCCCCGGGTGTGTTTCAGATGGGCTTCGGGGCTTTTCGTCATGTTTTAGAGTTGCTAGTTTTCTGATGCTTCATGTACTCTATGCGATCGCGGGTATGCGGTCGCGATCGCGATCGCGATGTGTTATGGGAAATGGGTGTGGTTCTTCTTCGCTTTCGCATATGTGATATAGCGTTCACGATCCTTGAGTTGTTTCTCAGTTGCGTTCGCGTCTTGAAGATCACGATCGCGTAATGCTGTGGAAGGAGGCAAGCTTTTTGGCTTACGCGTTCGCGGTATGTGTTGTGAGTTCGTGCTTGTTTGGTTCGCCGGCCTTCGCGATCGCAGTGCTGTTTATGCGATTGCATAGTACATTTTTGGGCAGTGTTGTTTCTTCTTCGCGATCGCATGTGAATTTCCGCGATCACGATGTGCAAATGTCTGGGCAGCAGATATTTAATTTCCAAATCGAGAATTTTGTTCCATTTTTCATCTTTTGAGCTAGAGAGCTCGGTTTTGGTCTATTTTTGAAGGGATTTTCAAGGATTTGATTAGGGTAAGTGATTTTGACTCGGATTTGATTATTATACATGAATCCATCATTGTTTTTACCATTTAATTAGTGTTTTAAGTTGGAAAAATTGGGAAAATTTGTGAAAACTTCATAAGCTATATTTTGAGGATTTGAAAGGCGATTTGAGGTTAGAATTGAATAATTTTAGTATGGTTGAACTTGTCATTGAATGTGTGTTCAGATTTTGTAAGTTGGGTTGGGTACCGAGATGCGAGCTCGGGGTTGACTTTTTGATTTTCTTTAAAGATTGCAACTTTATTATCCGGAATAGTTTCTATGGTTTGTATTTATGGTATAAAGTTATTTTGGCTAGATTCGGACCGTTTGGAGTTGGATATTCGCAAAAAAGGCTTACTAGTGGATCAAGTTAGCTTGTTTGAGGTAAGTATCTTACCTAACTTTGTACGGGGGAACTACCCCTTAGGATTTGAGTCGTTTGTGCTATTTTGTGTCATGTGAAAGCTGTATACGCGAGGTGACGAGTACGTACTCGGAATTATATGTGGAAATTGACCGGTTTAGACTCTTAGGCTTCTTTCATGTATTTATTTGGAATTGTTATCACATGTTATATCTTTTATTCATCATGTTTACTGTCACATGCTTTATTTGAAGTTGTCATTACATGTCACATCCTTTACTTGTTGAGTTTGGTCTTATATGCTTTATTTGAAGTTGTTACCTCTTTTATCATTATGTGACTTCTTTTATTCTTGAGTTACTCTTAGTTGAAATTGTTATTACATGATATCCTTTTGTTGCCGGGTTATTCTCATGCATTTAGACATAATGCTAGTTTGTTCCATCTCTTTCATTGTCAGCCTAATTCATACACTAGAATCCTAAGTTTTCCATTTCATGGAAATACTTTCACTATCGAGTTTATCCTTAAACAATTAATTGGAATTGAAGTTATCGAAAGCCATTAATCTATTTTAATTGAATTTGTGTTTAAAAGGGGTGTTGTTCATAGTTGAGTTATTTTCTCGTTCATTTTGTTGTTATTGAGATTTTATACACAATGTGTTTGAGTCGTGAGCTATTTATTGTTGAAATATTAATATTGTTGGTTCTTTTAGAAAGGTTGTGGCCTATGGGCACTTGTGGTACGAGTTGATATGTCATGTTGTTGTGATGTTAACACATGTGAATTGTTGTGTGGATTGGTTGTTGTTGTGCAGAGTATAAGGGTGGCATTTCACTATTGTTGTTAGGTGGGGCATAAGGGTGACATCTCACTGTTGTTGATTGTGCGGAGTGATACGGGTGACTATTGTGTTATTGTCTGGGCAGAGCAATAAGGGTGGATATTATACGTAGTGATACGAGTGGCTATTGATATTTTCAGGGCGGAGTGATATGGGTGGCTATCAGAGAGATAAGGGTGGCAATGTCAGGGATGATGTGTGATGCCTTGGGGACATTTTGTTGGTGATAGAAATATGGGCACAAGGTGACATGAGCATATGGTTGTGGGTTGAGACTCGTGACTTGTGACTATGAGATGCGGTATCTCGAGTAATTTTGTTGCGAAACTTGTGTTAGAACGGCTTGATTAATTTGTTATCATTTGTGTTCCTTATTTGGTTTGAATGGTACTTTCACGGTGTTCTTATTATTTTACTGTTTATAACACATGTTGATTCCTTTTGCCATTTGCTAATAATTGCTTTCCATTATTAGCTTTATACTTCTATACTGCACAAGTTATTTTGGCTAGTAGGTGTCTTGACTTGTACCTCGTCACTACTCTACCGGGGTTAATCTTGATACTTACTAGATAACGATCGTGGTGTACTCATACTACACTTATGTACATTTTTGTACAGAGCCAGGTATTGGAGATATTAGACTCGGGCAGAGTTAGCTTATTGGTCGCGAGGATTCAAGGTAGAGTTGCTTGGTCGATGCAGTCCCTTGGAGTCCTTTCCTTTCATTGTACTGTCAGGTTGTTATTTGAATAGTATTGTATTTCGATCTTTGAGATCTTTCCATGTATTCAACTAGAGTTCGTGACACTATATTACCTAGTCTTGGGAGGTTGTATGATTATTGCCGCATAGGCTCGTTTCGCTTTTGTTTCAGTATTCATATTAAACTCTATTTTTATATTATCACTGTTAACTGGCTTAATTGTTGAAAGTAATCGTCTTACCTAGTCTTAGAGACTAGGTTCCATCACGACGCCTGTTGTGGGATTTTGGGTCGTGACATTTGGCATATCTGGCTTATGTTCGAGATGCTATTGTAGAGTCTCCCACGATTGAGTCAGTGCCCATGGTGCGGGATTTCTTCGATGTATTTCCCTCTGATCTACCATGCATGCCACCAGATCGTGATATCGATTTCAGTATTGATTTGGCGCCAGGCACCCAGTCTATCTCTATTCCACCGTATTGCATGGCTCTGAAGAAGTTGAAGGAATAACTTATGGAGTTGCTCGCGAAGGGTTCATCAGACCGAGTGTGTCGCCTTGGGGTGCACCATTATTGTTTGTGAAGAAGAGGAATGGGAGTATGCAGATGTGCATTGATTACCGCCAGTTGAACAAATTTACCATTAAGAACAAATACCCGTTGCCACGCATTGATGATTTGTTTGACCAGTTACAGGGTGGTAGGGTGGTCTCTAAGATTGACTTCAGGTATGGGTATCATCAGCTGAAGATCCGCGCTTTGGATGTTCTAAAGACGGCTTTCCAAACTAGATATGTGCACGATGAGTTTCTAGTTATGTCTTTCGGCTTGGCCAATGTCCCGACGACGTTTATGGATTTGATGAATCGAGTTTTCAGGCCATATCTTGACTCATTTGTCATTGTCTTCATTGATGACATATTGATCTACTCGCATAGTATTGAGGAGCACGAGCATCATTTGAGAGTTGTGCTTCAGACCTTGCGGGAACATAAGCTATATGCTAAGTTCTCCAAGTGTGAGTTCTGGTAAGATTCTGTGGCGTTCTTGGGACATGTTGTATCAGGTGAGGGTATTAAGGTAGATCCCAGGAAGATTGAGGCAGTTCAGAGTTGGCCTCGTCCTACCATATCGATTAAGATCGGGAGTTTCTTGGGGTTAGCAGGTTATTATCGTTGGTTTGTGGAGGGCTTCTCATCTATTACAACACCTTTGACTAAATTGACCTAGAAGGGTGCTCTGTTCATATTTTCTGATGACTGTGAGGTGAGCTTCCAGAAGCTCAAGACTGCATTGACTACATCACCTGTGTTAGTGTTTCCCTCCGGTTCAGGATGTATACAGTGTATTGCGACGCTTCACAGTAACGACCCGACTGGTCATTCTGAGTATTTTAGTCCTGATCCCCTAATTTATGCTTCTTCTATGTTATGTTGTGGTTATGTAACTTGCCGGGTATTTGGTTTTGGTTTCGAGTGAGTTTCAGTGTGAAATGGGACACACAGTCCCTAAGTTGGAGGTTTAAGTCATATGAGTTGACCGTTGTTTGATTTGTGTGAAGATGACTCTAGAATGGAGTTTTGATGGTTCTAATAGCTTCGTATGGTGATTTTGGTCTTAGGAGCGTGTTCGGATGTTAATTTGGAGGTCCGTAGGTTGTTTTGGCGTGATTTGGCGAAAGTTGGAAAGTTGGAAGATTTTGGAAAGTTTGACCGGGAGTTGACTTTATTGATATCGGGGTCGGATCCCGATTCTGGAAGTTGGAATAGGCCCATAATGTCATTTATGACTTGTGTGCGAATTATGAAGTCAAATCGGAGTTAATTTGGTATGAATCGGCATCAGATTCAGAATTTGGAAGTTCATAGTTCATAGGCTTGAATTTGGGTTAAGATTCGTAGAATTTACATTTTTTGATGTGATTTTAGGCCTCGAGTAGGTCCGTTATGTGTTTTGGAACTTGTTGGTATATTCGGATAGGGTTCCGGGGGCCCGGGGTGTGATTCAGATCGAATCCAGAGCAAGTTTGGATTTCTGAGACTACTGAAGCTGGGTTATTCTGGTGTCACTGCACCTGCGGAGGGATTGGCCGTAGGTGCGGACTCGCAAAAGCGAGCATTTGGTCGCAATTGCGGAGCTGGTCATGCCCAGCTGGGGTCGCAGGAGTGGAAATGTTCCGCAAAAGCGACTTCGCTTCTGCAATGGAGAGGAGCGCATGAGCAACAGTGGTCGCAAGTGCGACGCTTTCGACGCAGATGCGAGCCATTTTCCGCAGAAGCAAATTCCTTGGACTTAAGTGAAATCCGCACATGCAAGGGTTTTTCCGCAGGTGCGGTATCGCATAAGCGGCACAAAGGCCGCAGATGCGTGGATCGCTGGGCAGAAATATGAGATTTGAGGGTTTTGATTCATAATTCATTTTGGGTCTTAGAGAGCTCAGTTTGAGGCGAAATTTCGAGGGATTTCCAGAGAGAACTTTGGGGTAAGGAATTCTAACTCGTTTTTGATTAATTCACATGAATCTATTGATAATTTCTTCATTTAATTAGTGCTTTGGAGTTGGAAATTGGGGAATAATGGTAGAAACTCCTTAGGCTAAACTTTCGAGTTTTGAAAAGCGAATTGAGTAATTCTTGTAGGGTAGGACTCGATATCAAATGGGTGTTCGTATTTTATAATTTTTGTCGGGTTCCGAGATGCGGGCCCGGTTTGACTATTTGGTGCGATTTTTCAATTCTTTGCAAACATCGTAATTTCATTGTTTAAATTAGTTTCCTATAGTTATATTTATAGTATGTAATTGTTTTGGCTAGATTCGATCCGTTCGGAGTTGGAAAATCGAGGAAATGCCTTCTAATTGATTGATCTAGCGTGGTTTGAGGTAAGTGACTTGTCTAACCTTGTGTGGGGGAATTACCCCTTAGGATTTGGTATTGTTGTGATAATTGTGATATGTGAAAGCCGTGTACGCAAGGTGATGAGTGTGTACACGGGCTAAATGTCAAAATTTCCAATTTTTAGCTATGTAGATTCCTTTCATGCTTTAATTGAGTTACTTTAACATGTTATAGTCATCATATTTAGTTTAATTTCACATGTCTACTTGTCCTATCTCTTACTTGCTAATTGCTCTACTTGTTTAGGTGAAATTCTTGTTTCCTTATTCCATATTCGCTATTTAACTATTGACTTGTTACTTGAATTTGCTACTCCTTGGAATATCTTGTTGTTGAAATTGGTATTGAGTTGCAAAGGCTGTGATTTCTGTTGAGGCAAAGTGTTAAGTTGTGAAATATCATTCTATTGAGTTATTCTTCCGATTTTTATTGTTGAAACTTTGTGTACATTATGGTTGAGCCGTGGGGCTCCTTATTGTGAAATTCTGTTATTGTTTGGTTTCTTTGGCAAATTATGATATTGAGCATTTGAGGTGCGATTGGGGACACATTGTGATATTGATACGCATGCAATGGTATAAGTTCTGGGTGTTGAAATGCATGCAGTGAGATAAGGTGGGCTTGATACGCGTGGCTCGTAGGGGAACTACTAGAAGCCATGCGGTGTGATAAGGTGAGCTAAAACGCGATATGCTATTTCGGGAAAAATAATTTTTAAAACTAAATGTAAAGGCTCCCGCGGTGATATAAGGAAAGACGGTGATTTGTTTTTTGTGATTTGAGACTACGAGGCAGTACCTCGATAGTGACTCTTGTTGACATTTCCCTATTCTTTGTACTTGTCTTTGATTTTTGTTTCCTTAGCATATTATTATTTGTCTTTCTCCGTGTTGTACTATTTGCTTAGCTTTGTGTATTAAATCTTGTTACACTATTTGTTGTTTCAATTTCATTACCATTTTTATTACAATGTCTACAATTGTTCAGTCTTTTATTTATTTCCAATAGGGCCCTGACCTGACCTCGCCACTACTCTACCGAGGTTAGGCTTGACACTTATTGGGTACCATTATGGTGTACTCATGCTACTCTTCTGCACATCTTTTTGTGCATATCCAGGTACTTCTTACCAGCCCAGGCATTAGTCGGGATTCTACTGTGGAGACTTCAAGGTAGACCTGCCGGCGTCTGTAGGCCTTGGAGTCCCCTTCTCTCTAAATCTCTTACTTAATTATCCTTTATATATGTAGACATGATGTATATGATTATCCAGTATTCAGAATTAGAGCTTGTGACTCGTATTTTCACCGGGTCTCAGGATTTGTATATGCAAGGTTGAATCGTTGTTTTATATATAGTTGTTGAGTTTGAGGATTTCATTTATTATTATTTCAATTATTCTGCATATTGTTTGGCTTACCTAGTCATAGAGACTAGGTGCCGTCACGACATCCTACGGAGGGAAATTGGGGTCGTGACATTTATGCATTGGCTTGGGTTGTGTATTGATGCAGGAGGGGCGAGTTATTGCATATGCTTCATGTCAGCTGAAGCCCCACGAAAAGAATTACACTATTTATGATTTGGAGTTGGCTGCGATAGTTCATGTTCTCAAGATTTGGAGGCATTACCTGTATGGAGTGTCGAGCGAGGTTTACACCGATCACCAAAGCTTGCAAAATTTATTTAAGCAGAGGGATTTTAATTTGAGGCAGTGCATATGACTTGAGTTACTGAATGATTATGATATTACTATCCTTTATCATCCGGGCAAGGAGAATGTGGTTGCAGATGACTTGAGCAGAAAGGCTTAGAGTATAGGTAATTTGGCATTCATTTCAGTAAAGGAGAGGCCATTGGTTTTGGACATTCAATCCTTAGCTAACAGACTTGTGCGGTTGGATATTTCAGAGCCCAGTCAAGTTCTTGCATGTGTTGTGGCCCAGTCTTCATTGTTTGAGTGGATCAAGGCTCCTCAGTACGATGATCCGCACTTGCTGGTTCTTAGAGAGACGGTGCTATAGGGTGGTGCCAAGGAGGTTACTATCGGTGATGATGGTGTTCTGCGAATCAAGGGTCGCTTATTTTTTTCCTAATGTTGATGGCTTGAGTGAGATGATTCTAGAGGAGGTACACATTTCACGATATTCTATTCATTCAGGTGCTAAAAAGATATAGCATTACTGGTGGCGGCAGATGAAGAAGGACATATTAGAGTATGTGGCGAGATATCTAAATTATCAGCAGGTTAAATATGAGCACCAAAGGCCAGGCAGCCTACTTCAGCAGATGGTTATACCGGAGTGGAAGTGGAAGCGCATCACTATGGACTTCGTAGTTGGGTTGCCACAGACGTTGAGGAAATTTGATGCCGTTTGGGTCATTATCAACAGGCTGACCAAGTCGGCGCACTTTATTCCGGTTGTGACTACGTACTCTTCAGAGAGGTTGGCCGAGATTTATATTCAGGAGATTGCACGGTTGCATGGTGTGACTATTTCCATCATTTCAGATAGAGGCCCTCAGTTCACTTTGCATTTCTGGAGAGCAGTACAGAGCGAGTTCGGTACCCTGGTAGAGCTCAGCGAAGCCTTTCATCCGTAGACTGACGGGTAGTTGGAGCAGACAGTTCAAATTCTGGAGGACATGCTCAGAGCGTGTGTGATTGACTTCGGAGGGTAGTGGGATCGATTCTTACCTTTGGCCGAGTTTGCTTATAACAACAGTTATCAGTCCAACATCGAGATGGCTCCATTTGAGGCCTTATATGGTCGGCGATATCGTTCCCCCATCAGTTGTTTCGAGCCCGGTGAGACTAGGTTATATGGTACTGATTGTTAAAGGATGCCTTTGATAAGGTAAAGTTGATTCAGGAGCAACTTCGCATAGCACAGTCCAGAAAGAAGAGTTATGCGGATCAGAAAGCTCGTGATTTATCATTTATGGTGGGCGAGAAAGTTCTCTTGAAAGTCTTGCCGATGAAGGGTATCATGAGGTTCGGAAAGAACGGCAAGCTAAGTCCAAAGTTTATTGGCCCATTTAAGGTGTTGAGGTGAGTTAGGGAGTTTGGTTATGAGCTTGCTTTGCCTCCCAGTCTATCGGGAGTTCATCCGGGTTTTCACGTGTCTATGCTCCATAAGTACCATTCCGACAGGTCGCATGTGTTAGATTATATCATATATCAGCTAGATGAGAGCTTGGGTTATGAGGATGAGCTAGTTTCCATTGTTGACAGGTAGGTTCGCCAGTTGATATCTAAGAAGATTTCTGCGGTAAAGGTCCAGTGGAGGGGTCAAACAGTCGAGGAGGAGATCTGGGAGACCGAGGAGGACATGCGGAGCAGATATACACACTTATTCAGCACTCCAGGTATGATTCTAGACCCGTTCGAGGACGCACTTTTGTTTAAGAGGTGGAGAATGTGAGGACCTGACCGGTCATTTTGCTTTATAGATCCCCGTTCCCCTAATTAAGACTCCCCGTATGCTCTTTTACTGTTTTATGACTTGCGGGGATGGTTGGTTTCGTTTTGGAAGGGTTCGAGTTGAAATCAGAATACTTAGTTCCTTAATAGTGGCCTAAGATGGCCAAGTTTGACTTGAGTCAATATTTTGAGTAAACTACCAAGGAACCAGAATTTGATGGTTCCAATAGGTTCATATGATGCTTTTGGACTTGGGCGTGTGTTCGGATCGAGTTTTGGGTGATCCGAGAGCATTTCAATGCTTAATGTTGAAAGTTTGCACCTTAAAGGTTTTAGAGTATCTTAAATTTGGTTTGAAGTAGACTTTGGTGTTATCGATGTCCATTTGGGATTCTGAGCCTGGAAATAGATTCGTATGGTGATTTATGACTTGTACGCAAAATTTGGCATCATTCCGAGTTGTCTAAGTATGATTCGTCGCGTTCGTGACTAGTTGAAGAAGTTTGAAGTTCTTAAGTTGATCAACTTGGTTTTAAGGTGCGATTCTTAGTTTTAATGTTGTTTTATTATTTCGAGGTTTCGATCAGGTCAATATTATATTTGTGGACCTGTTGGTGCATTTGGACGGGGTCCCGGGTGGCTCGGGTGTGTTTCGGACCACTCGGAGCTAAGTCCAAAATTGCAGAAATGCTGGTTCTGGTTTCCTTCTTCGCGAATGCGGAGGTGGTATCGTGTTTGCGATGAAAGAATTAGGGTATGGGCATTTTTATTCTTCGCGTTCGTGATCACTTGGTCGTGTTCGCGAAGGTTGAAGACCTGTTGCCTTCGCGTTCTTGACAGTACGTCCGCATTTGCGAAGGGCAGGTCGCATTCACGAAGCTTAGGCTGGGCTAGCATTCGCGATCGCGAGGACCTGGTCGTTGTAAAGGGCTTTTTCTAAGCCTTGGCATTTTTGCCTTCGCGATCGCGAAGAAGGATCGCTGGGCCGTAGCATTTTTAAACATGAGACTTAGGCTCATTTTCTTCATTTCTCTCAACACTTACCCGATTTTAGAGCTTCTTGGAGATGAATTTTCACCTAGTAATCTCAAGGTAAGTAATTTCTACATAATGTGAGTTTAATAAATAGATTATGGGTAAATATTAACATAGAAAATTGTAAAAATTGTGAGATTTTGTTGAAAAACCTAGGGTTTGGTAAAAATGAGATTAGACCACGAAAATAATTATGTAATTGAGTAGAAATTATATATTTGAGTTAATAAGGTCATGGGTAGCACTATTCTACGAAAATTTTCGGAATTCGGGCATGTGGGCCCGGGGGTAACTTTTAAGAATTTTCTAAATTGGGTTGGGTAATTACTCTAATAGTTGAATTATGAACTTTTGAGAATATATTGATTTGTTTGTATGACCTTTGGCTAGTTTTGGATTGCTCGGCACCGATTTGAGGCAATTAATGTGGTTGAAGAGCTGAGTAGTGAACTTGGAAGCGAGGTAAGTCTCTTGCCTAACCTTGTAAGAGGGATTTATCCTCGTAGGTGTTTAAATTATTACTTGTTAATAATTATAGGTGTTACATACACACGAAGTGATGAGAGTCCGTACGTAGCTAAAATTATGCTTATGTCCGGGTAGACTTAGGACTTTATCATACAATACTTGTATTATTTGAACCCAACTTGTTAGTTTAATTACTTGAATTTAAAATTGAAATTGGATATAGGATTTTATGAGACCGAGCTTCACTGTCTTGAGTTTGGCAGAATGCTTGATTATTAGTGGTAATTATACCTTCTTTGAGTACTATTCCTGTGTTTTAGTCGTTGATCGTAGTTTGTAGAGTTCCTCTATTCCTATGGATCGGGCCGAACGCCTCGGCAGTATATTTAGATGCATCTATGGTTCGCGCCGGTCGACCCTCGGCAGTGTACACAATTATTCTGGATCGAATCAAACGATCTCGGCATAATTCGTACGTGATATCGCTAGGAGTCCATTTATACTTGATAATTCCTTCATGACTTGATATTTGATAATAACTCGATGACTCTTATTTGTTAGAATTGGCATGTGATAATTGGAGATTTTAAATTGACATTCTGTTAAAGGATCATTATTTATCGTTTTCTTATTCCATTGTTACTGTTGTATTTCATGCCTATTTATAATTCATGCAATTTATTTATTGACCTCTAGTAAGTATTGATGTCGATCCCTCATCACTACTTCTTCGAGGTTAGACTAGATGCTTACTGGGTACACGTTATTTACATACTCATGCTACGCTTCTGCACAAATTATGCAGGTACATCTGGTATCTGGTCAGGCGCGCATCCTCATTACCTAGAGACTTAGTGGTGACCTGCTCCTCTATACTTTGATTTACAGCACCCGCAGTCTCCTTCCTGTTGCACTTTACTTTATATTTCTGTCTATTTCATTTCGGACAGTAGTTGTAGTGGTTTGTATATTCTACTAGATTGCTCGTGCACTTGTGACATCGTGTTTTGGGAATTGCAAGTATATATTTATGGTTTTTCCTATTAATATCACTATGACTACTTATTCTTGATTTCTTTATTAAATAAAATTCATGACTTTAAAAATAATAAAATAAAAAATTAAATGGATAGTTCACCGTTAGCTTGACTAACATCGACGTTGGATGCCATCACGACCTATAGTGGAAATTGGGTCGTGACACTTTCATTCTCACTCACTCGTACAATTCCTACTCACACATTAGCAGCTAGGAAAATCTGGAATTCAAATCCAAATCTGAGAATTCAAAAAGAGCTCTAAAAACAAAATAAAAATAGAAACAAAAGAGGGATTTTAGGGCTATTTTCAACTCTTGCTTCTTTGCTTCATATTTTCTGGGAATTTGAGTGCTATTTGAGCTATAGAATTGATGTCTGCTGCTATTTTTGCTATTCCTGTTCTGCACCTGTTTCTTCCTTTATTTTGCTATCTCAAGTTCTATTATCAAATACCTAGGTACATGTCCTTGGACTTGGATCATTGCTTGATAAATTGACTGAATATTTGAATGAATTATGTTTTCTGATGTTAAATCTATGTGCTGTGTTTGTTTTAAATAAATTACTCGGTAGATTTGAGTAAATATTTGATACATGCTTGACCTGTTTGGTGACTCAATTCCAAATCTCAATTGGTTGATAAGATTTGTTTGTGTTTAAGTTTAAAATGAAAGTTTATTTTTAACCATATACAAATTGATATGTTTTTAACTTAGCATGGAATGTGTTAGCAATCTGATGACCAATGTCTTCACGTTACTTGTGGTTGTAAGTTTGAACAATATATGAGGAACTGGACTCAAGGCTGCTCACTACTGAATTTTCCATTTAATGTTTGAAGTCGAGGTCTGAATGAGAATCTGGAAATGTAAATCGGAAGCATGAGTAGTACTTTAATCGTTTGAAACCTTGTAACACTATAAAATCTCAGAATGCAAGGCATTAGTTTAAGGATCAGCTGTTGGTGAAAGTTCAAATCACGCTGGATGTAATAAGTTATAGCTGTAATTTCGAATTTAATTGATCATGTATTAACATTTTTGAGAATAGTTCTCTAGTTGATTTTAAATTTGAACAAATCCTATGTTCATTTTGGAAAGTATGTAATTATCCCCACTCTATCATGTTGTATGTTAATCCTGTTTGAACTTTGAATTTGGATTGGTGAACTGGCGAATCCTAGTTCCAGAAACTATTGGGCCGGCCTAGATGCAATTGTTTTGGGGTTAGAGTTAAATGAGCTCTAGGTTTCATGTCTGCTTGGGCTTATTTTTAGGCCCCTTCTGGTTTGCTGACCATTTCTAAAAGGGGTCAGTGTACTTTGGGCTTTACACTTGAGCCCATCCACCTTTTACTTGATTCGCCAATGCTATTAGTCTGCTAGGCCCAAACGTAAGTTACCTCAGCCAAGTTTTTTCCTTTCATTACCAAACGATATTACTCTCTGGAGATATGTAGTTCCTAAGAAATATCAAATACACAAATTAAGTCCAAATTTTTAATGAATAATAATTAATTAATAACTTCAACTTAGCTTAACTAATTTTGTATCTTATCCCCAATAAATTATTCCATAATTTGGACCTTCACAATAATCCTGAACTTAGAAAAATTAAACAACTTATAAACATCTTATTTTGCTTTAGGCGTGATCAGCAAAAAAATTGTGACTATGGATACGGTTCTGGTGGCATAGTCATGATACATAATTCCAAATTCAAGTGCACGTCTGCCTGACTTGACCTTACAACTTCAGAGTAATAATAAAATTAAACATGTCATAAATTGCGGGTGCATTTCACGTGGCGCAATTTACGGTATGTATAAAACGACAAGTGTACGACATCGTAACTTGTTTTAAAATGATTCCATAAATACAGAAAGTGGTTTAAATATGAAATAAAGCGGTAAAAGTTTAAAATGTACATAGGTTCTAAAACATGTAATAATTAGATAATTAAGCCGAGTGTAATTGTAAACAGACAATGCTAAAACTATGGAATTCAGGAGAGTCTCACACCTTCTACCGGGTTAACAAAATTCCTTACCCGATCTTCTGTGTTTCGCAGACTTATACAGAGTCAAATTTTCTTGAATTGAGATTTTAAAAAAAATCGGTGACTTGGAACACCTTAATAATTATTCCAAGTGGCGACTCTTAAAATTAAATAAATAATCCCTTTTCAATAATGTCACTTTAAGTGAAAAAATTTCTTTCCCTGTCAAAAGGAGGTATGACAATACCTATTCTACTACTCATATCGAAACTAAATTAGTTCCAACATCTTGAGTAGCAAGGCACTAGGTATTCCAGTGATCTTCAGTAGCAAGCCATAATGTATTAGATATCTTTCCTCTCATATGATTTAGATCTCTCTTGTTGGATTTTAATTTTCTAATAAGCTCTCTTCTTGTAATGACCCGACCAGTCGTTTTGAGGATTAGGGTCCCATTTGGTATCTTCAGGTCTCGAGCAGCTTTGTATTATGTGTTATGACGTGCGTGCGTGGCCGAGTTCGGATTTCGGATGATTCGGGATTGATTTGGAAGAAGGATTCTTGTTTTAGAAGCTTACGCGATAAGAGTTGAATGGAGTCTTGAATTTTGTGTAGATAACTCTGAAATGGCATTTTAATGATTCCAATAGTTTCGTATGGTGATTTTGGACTCTGGTGTGCGTCCAGATTTGGTTTTGGAGGTCCGTAGGGTAATTTGATGCATTTTGGCAAACATTGGAAAGTTGAAGTTTTGGAAGGTTAAGAGGTTTAACCGGGAGTTGAATTTATTGATATTGGGCTCGGATTGTGATTCTGAGAGTTGGATTAGCTCCGTTATTTCATATGGAACTTGCATGCAAAATTTGACGTCATTCCAGGTTGATTTGATATGTTTCAGCACGTGTTTTGGAAGTTGGAAGATTTGAAAGTTCATAAGTTCGATTCGAGGTGTGATTTGTAGTTTTGACATTGTTTGATGTGATTTGAGGCCTTGAGTAGGTCCGCGTTGTGTTATGAAACTTTCTGGTATATTCGGACGGGGTCCGGAGTGGCTCGGATAAGTTTAGGATCGTTTTGGAAATTTTTGGTTAAGGCTGTTGGGCAGTGTTCTGGTGTATCCGCTTCTGCAGAGGTTTGATCGCAGATGCGGAGCCATTTCTGTGAAGTTTCTATCGCTTCTGCGATGTTGAGGCCTGGGAGGAAGCTTAGCTTTTGCAGAGTTTTTGTCGTAGATGCGAGGCTGCTTTTGCGGCCCATTGATCGCAAATGCGAAGATGTACGCTTCTGTGGCTGTTTGTGCGCTTCCACAGATTTGCAGAATTGACTCATTCTTGTGCAGGTGTTGCCACTAGGCTGGCTTGTTGGGTTCGCAGATTCAAACCTTTTATCGCAAATGCGAGGACGCAAATGCGGTGTTTCTGTTCGCAAATGCGAAAAAACCTGGGCAGAATCATATATATTCGAGGGTTTGTCATTTTTGTCCATTTTTGAGTTTGAAGCCTCGATTTTGAGCGATTCTGGAAGGATTCTTCACGAGCTTGATTTTGGTAAGTGTTCTCTATCCTAAAATGATTACATTTCATGATTTCATACTTATTTATATCATTAAATTAGTTAATTGAAAGGAAGAAAATGTGAAATTTTGTAAAAATCTTTCAAAAACATAAAATGATGATTTGAAGGACGAATTGATATTGGAATTTGGTAATTCTTGTACGGTTGGACTCGTATTGGAATGGGTGTTCGGGTTTTGTGAATTTTGTCAGGTTCCGAGGTGCGATCCCGGGGGTTGACTTTTTAGTTTTAATTAAAGATCGAAGTTTTTATTAACCGAAATTGTTTCCTATGAGTTTTATTTATGATTTGAAGTTATTTTGGCTAGATTTGAGCCATCCGGAGGTTGTTTCACTCGAGAAGGTCATTTTAGAGTATCGGTCTAGCTTCTTTGAGGTAAGTATCTTCCCTAACTTTGTGTGGGGGAACTACCCTTAGAAATTTTTGAGTCACTTGTGCTAATTGTGTCATGTGAAGGCTGTGTACGCGAGGTGACGAGTACGTACTCGGGCTTATTTGTGCAAATTTGACCGTTTAAGGCTCTTAGGTTCTTATGCCCATTAAATATGAAGTTGTTTTGTCATGTTAAATTCCCCATTTACTAAATGCACCCTTACGTGTCTTATTTGGAATTAATTGCTTCATGTTTTACCCTTATTGCCGATTAAACTCTTATGTGGCTTAACTGAAGTTGTTGCCTCTTTTACTGCCATGCTATCCTTTCTATAATTTTTTATCCTTGATTGAAGTTATTATTATCTTTTCTATAATCTGTTTATCCTTAATTGAATTTGTTATATCTCTTCCGTAATTGCTCAACCCTAAATGAAGTTTTGTTATCCCTTATCACTGTTGACTTATCCTTATTTGGAATCATTGATTCATGTTATCCCTCTTATCGTTGAATTGTACTTTTGTGGGATCATTGCTACACATTATCTCTTCCTTGTTGAGCTATTCTTGTTGAAACCATTATTCCCTGTTGTGTCTTTCATTGTGAGCTCGTTCTTCCGTTTCATTGTGTTTTGAAGTTCCTGAGTTGATTTACTCGCCGTATTCTCGTATTATTGTCATTGTTGCTATTGTATTCAGTGTTGTTGAATCGAGGGATATGTGTGGTTGTGATATTGAAACTGTTTTGAGGAAATGTTGTGTCATGTGGGCACATATTGTGAAGTCATTTATCTGAGTTGTTATGTTTTGGCATACGTGTTATTGTTGAGATAATTTTTATGTTGTTTGCGCGAGGTTTCTGCTTTGCCGTTGTTATTGTATTTGCACCAGGTTTTTGCCGTGCTGTTGTTATTGTGTTGCACGAGGTTTCTGCCGTGCTGTTGTTATTATTGATACGCATGCGGTGTTATAAGGTCTGGGTGTTGAAACGCATGAAGTGAGATAAGGTGGGCTTGAAACGCGCGGCTAGCGAACTACTAGAAGCCATGAGGTGTGATATGGTGGGCTAAAACGCGGGATACTATTTCGGGAAAAATGATTTTCAAAAACTAAATATAAAGGCTCCCGCGGTGATATAAGAAAAGTTTGTGATTCATTTTATGATTTGAGACAACGAGGCGGTACCTCGGTAGGGCTCTTGTTGTCATTCCCCCATTCTTTTGTACTTGTCTTTGATTGTTGTCTCCTTAGCATACTATTAATTGGCTTCCTCCGTGTTGCACTATTTGCTTAGTTCTATGTAGCTAATCTTGTTGTGCTAGTCATTGCTTCAAACTTCATTGTTGCCTTTATTACACTGTACATTGCATGGTGATCGTTTCTGTCATGACCCAAAATCCAACTAGTCGTGATGGCACCTAACCCAACCCGTTAGGTAAGCCAATTAACAACTAACCAATTCAATGAGATTTATTAAGAAAAGAAGGGATAATACAACTACTTTTATACAAAGAATTTTCCAAGGACTGGTAGTACAAATCATGAGCTTCTAAGATTTAGATTTTTACAAGGCGGAACTAAAATAATTACATCTGTTTGAAATATAAATGAGCAGAATTCAAATCTAATGCTACTAAGGACACGTGATAGTCACAACTGGAACGCAAGTACATCTTCAAATCCAGCTCTCGCCGTACGCAGCAACATCAACATCCAACATCTGCACGCAAGGTGCAGAAGTGTAGTATGAGTACAACTGACCCCATGTACTCAATAAGTAACAAACCTAATCTTAGGTTAAAAGTAGTGACGAGCTTGGACAACGATAAGAGTCCAACACAAATAGTCAACAACAACTCATAACAATATAATTAAAGAAGTACAAGAAACTACTCAAAGATATAATGCTCAACTTGTTCACAGTTACGTAAAAATAGACATGCTTTTCAAGTATAACAGTAAAACACAAATCTTTTACCGAAATCTCCAAAATAAGAGTATATCAGAAACTGTGATTTTTCCCAAAGACTTTCAACAACAGGTAAAATATCTAAATCTCAGATAGCATGAGGAAAGTACATCTCTATGCCTATATGTCAACGTGCATGTGAAGTCATGAATGTCACAATATCGTGTAGCATGAGGAAATGCATCTCTATGCGTGTATGTCGAATATACCTGTCAATGCGATGCATCACAATGATGAACTCATGTACTCACACTCTCAGAGTACTTAATATCACTATCTCACACTCTCACTCATCACGCTTAATCACTCAGCACACTCAGCCTCTCAGCACTGTACGGTACCTACTGCGGCATGCGACCCGACCCACATATAGCCATAAGGCCTGTTGCGGCATGCAATCCGATCCACATATATATAGCCATAAATCTTGTTACAGCGTGCAACCCGATCCATGTATATATAGCCATAAGGATTGCTGCGGTGTGCAACCCGATCCACATAAATATCACTCATAATCTGGCCCTCAGGCCCCAACTCAGTCATCAATCTCTCTAGTTTCTCGGGCTCATAAATCTCACGTCAATCAGCCCAAATAATGACAACAATATGATGTGACAACAAATGATAACAGAGACTGAGATATGATATGTAAATGAATGAACATGATTGGGTATGTAGATGCAATTTAAGAAAATAACTCAATAGCAGAGATGGCCTCAGTAGGTCCCAACCGAATAAGCATACGGCCTAAATATGATTTCTAACATGATTCATAACTCAATTTCTCTAACACGTGGAAATTTCATGGATAGAAACAAGATTAGGTAACTACACAGTATCACAGAACAACCGAGTCATAATTCACACGGTGCATGCCCACACGCCCGTCACCTAGCATGTGCGTCACCTTATCACTAAGCACATAACACATAATTCAGGGTTTCATACCCTCAGCACCAAGTTTAGAAGTGTTACTTATCTTGAACAAGCCAAATCCAATACCGAACAAGCCAAACAATGCTCCAAAAATGCCATCTCGCACATACCGACCTCTGAACGACTCAAAACTAGCCAAAAGCAACTCAAATACATCAAATGAAGCCCAAGGAAACAATTCCAAATGATAAAGGTTGAATCTTTAATCAAAAGCCCAAAGTCAACCAAAAGGTCAAACCTGGGCCCGCACCTCGAAACCCGACAAAACTCACAAAATCCGACAACCCATTCAATTACGAGTCCAACCATACTATTTTTACCCAAATCCGACTCCGAATCGATGTTCAAATCTCAAAAGTTCACTTTATGAAATTATAAACAAAACCCCTAAATTTTCTCCTTTGAATTCATCAACCAATTACAAAAAATGAAGATAGTTTCACGAAATATAATCAAAACCGAGTGTAGAACACTTACCAGAATCCACGTGATGAAAATTGCTTCAAAACTCGCCTCAATCCGAGCCCCAAATCTCAAAATATGATAAAAAACCAAAAACCTCGATTTTATAGCTTTTGCCCAGCAAATTTTGCATATGCGTTCACATTGTCGCATCTGCGACCTCCGCTTCTACGAAGCCTCTCTGAAGACCATCCATCTGCACCTGTGAGACTTTCCTGGCTTCTGCGCACACGCAGGTGCGGTGCACAATTCCGCTTCTGTGCCCATGGACATCGCTTCTGCGCGACCGCAGATGCGCCTCAAGCTCTGCATTTGCGATCTTCCTCACCAGCTCTCACCTCGCTTCTGAAACTCCTTTGTCGCTTCTGCGACTATCGCACATGTGCAAACTAGCCGCAGGTGCGATCACACCAGATCCTGCCAACAACAACTTTAGCCAAAAATGATCCAAACGATCCGAACCTCGTCCGAAACTCTTCTGAGCCACTCGGGACCCCACCCGAATATACCAACTAGTCATATAACATAAAACGGATCTACTTGAGGCCTCAAATCACTCATAACAACATCAAAACAATGAATCATACTTCAAATCAAACCTAAATGAACTTTGAACTTTCAACTTTTAAAACTCGCGCCGAAACATATCAAACCAATCCGGAATGAACTCAAATTTTGCACACAAGTCCCAAATGACATGACGAAGCTATTCCAATTCCAGGAACCACAATCCAAATCCGATATCCTAAAAGTCAACTCTCGGTCAAACTTATGAACTTTTCAAACCTTCAAATTTCCAACTTTAGCCAATTAGCGTCGAAACCTTCTAGAATTATCCAAATGCAAATCCGGGCATACACCCGAGTCCAAAATTACCATCCGGACTTAACGAAATCATAAAAACTCCATTCTAGGGTCAAATACACAAAAGTCAAACTTGGTCAACTCTTCCAACTTAAAGCTTCAAACATGAAATTCATTCTTCCAAATCACTTCCGAGTAACCTAAAAACCAAAATCGATGATTTACATAAGTCATAATACATCATACAGAGCTATTCATGCCCTCAAACTATCGAGAAAAGTGTAAATGCTCAAAACGACCGGTCGGTTCGTTACAATTTCTTATGTGTCATTCGTTGTTTCTGCTCTTATTTGTTGACTTGAATTGTGGTATAACACTTGCACAAGCATACACATAGTTAAATTACCCATATCGATTTTATAAGATGAATCCTGATGTCATTGGCCATTATACGTACTCTTGTCTACTTGCCTTCTGTATGAGGATTGTTTATTGGCACGTGAGTCATCTGTGCGGTTATGAGTTGTAATGTAGGCACAAGATGCCAAGTGATTAGGGTTCATGAATTAGGACCCGTGCGCTGTGATTATGAGGTTCGGTACCTCGTGGAAATTCTTGAATAGATCTAGTGTGAAAGTGGTTGTTCTTATTGAGTTGTTACTGATTTTCCTTTATTTGGTTTCACCGGACTTAGACTGTGATCAGCTTACTTTACATCATTATTACCTGACAGCTTCTTGTTAAATATTGATTTTACCAGTGTATCATTGCAAGTATTGTTTTGTATTCCTTATCCTGCTTAGCTTTATATTAATATTGTTTCTCTGTTAGTTCACCTTCACACTCGTTCATGTAATTTAGTCCGGTAGGTGTCTTGACTGTCCCTTATCACTACTCTACCGAGGTTAGTCTTGATACTTACTGGGTACCGCTGTGGTGTACTCATAATACGCTTCTGCACATTTTTGTGCAGATCCAGGTGCCTCAGATATTGTTGATTATTAGCTAGTTGGTCGAGCATTGCTGTGGAGACTCAAGGTAAACCTGTCATCACGTTCGAAGGCCTCGGAGTCACCTTCTGATATTATACTTGTACTGTTTAATCCTTTTCCGAATAGTTATATTTAGGGATTTTTCTAGTAAACTCAATAGAGGAGCTTATGACTTGTACTATCGGTTTTGGTATGTTATTTCATGTTGTAAATGTTGAGTTCATTTAGAAATATCCGGTTTCTTCTTAATAGTTCTGTTGGTTAATTTTTGTTAATTTATTCAATAAGTGTTAGGCTTAACTAGTTGTAGAGACTAGGTGCCGCCACGATATCCTACGGAGGGAAACTGGGGTCATGACACTTCTTGAGTCCTAACTTGATTATTATCTTTCAACTCGTATGATTTATATTTCTCTTGTCATATTGGAAACAACCTCTCTACCTCCACAAGGTAAGGTTAAGGTCTGCATATACGCTACCCACCCCAGACCCCAGTATGTGGGATTATACCAGGTATGTTGTTGTTGTTGTTGTTGTTGTTGTTGTTGTTGTTGTTGTTGTTGTTGTTGTTGTTGTTGTTGTTGTTGTTGTTGTTGTTGTTGTTGTTGTTGTTGTTGTTGTTGCTGTTGTTGTTGTTGTTGTTGTTGTTATATTGTTTTACGCTACCATAGAATAGTGAGATGAATCTCTATTCTGGACATCTTTCATGTTCCTTTGATCTTCACTTTCAAAATTGTGATGACCCGATAGATCATCTAGAGTTTTAAACCTTAATTATGTGTTTTGAAGACTCCAATAGCTTCCTTAATCCTTTCTTGATTTGCGTGAGTAGTCTGGGTATTTTTACAGAAGGATTTTATGTTAAGAATTGATAAAATATGAAATTTTGCCTTAAAAATTCATTTGAGTTGACTTCGGTCAACATTTTGAGCAAACGGACTCGAATCTGTGTTTTGATGGTCCCGGTGGGTCCATATCATGATTTGGGACCTTGGCATATGCCCGAAATCGAATTCGGTGGTCCCTAGCTCGGGTTATCGCTTTTTGTCTAAATTCTGAAGTTTAAAGGCTTAATAAATCTAAAGGTTTGACCAATATTTGACTTTGTTGATACCGGATCCGTATTTTGGTTCGTTAACTCGGTATAGGTTCATTACTGTATTTATGACTTGTCTGTCAAATTTAGTGAGAAACGGAGTTTGTTTGACGTGATTCAGGCGTCCGATTGTTAAAATAGAAGTTCTAAAGTTTTCTTAAAAATTTCATTTGATTTGGTGTCTGATTCACAGTTCTAGGTGTTATTTTGGAAATTTGATCATGCGAGCAAGTTCGTATGATAATTTTAGACTTGTGTGCATATTTGGTTTGGAGCCCCGAGGGCTCGCGTGAGTTTCAGATAGGCTACGGAGTGAATTTGGACTTGGAAAATTGCTGGTGTTCTTCAGTTTCTGGTGCAGGCCTAAGACCTCGCAATTGCGAGGTCAGGCTTCGCATTTGCGATGTGGCAAAATCCCTGTCAGGTTCGCATTTGCGAGCTATTTCCTCGCATTTGCGAAGAGTATCTAGGCATCAATGGTTTGCAATTGCGGCCTATTTCTTCACAATTGCGAAGTGGGCTGGGGAAGGCAGTGTCCGCATTTGCGATCAAAACGATCGCAATTGCGAAGAGTTTATGTTCACAAATGAGAAAAAACCATCGCAATTGTGATGGCAGCAGAGGTGTGAGAACTTCGCATTTGCGAAGGGTTTTTCGCATTTGCGGGGTTCGCAATTGCGAACCCCAGGTCGCAATTGCAACATCTACGCCTGGACTTAAGCTAAGTAAGACAGGATTTCTCTCATTCTTTCAAAATTTCAAACATAGAGAACCCTAGAGGCGAGTTTCCCAAGAGCCCTTCTTCCCCAATTCATTGGTAAGTGTTTCTAACCTATTTTGTTTCAATTTTCCATTTCATTTCATAAGATTTCAACCTAATATCTAGGATTTTCATGGTGGAAATTGGGGGTTTCGGAAGAATTAGGAATTTTTGTAAAATTGGAATTTAGACCTCAAATTGAGGTCGGATTTAGAAACAAGTTATATAACCGGGCTCGGGGGTGAATGGGTAATCGGGTTTTGGTCCGAATTTCAGGATTGGACCAAGGGGGCCTCAAAGTTGACTTTTGTTGACGTTTTTCAATAATGACCTAAATTGAACCTTTTTCATTCATGGGTAGTTCCTAAGGCTTATTTTGAATCGTTTGGTTGCTAATTTGCTAGATTTGGTTGGTTTGGAGGCTTGTTTGAAAGGCAAAGCCGTGTTTGAGCTTTAAGTTGATCTTTGGGAGCGAGGTAAGTGTCGTGGGATTAGGACTTGTTTGCCTATTTGCTACTTGTTTAAATGTTAGATACAACGTATATATGAGGTAATGAGTACTTATGCTTTGTTGTTGGGTTAAAGCATACGGGTGAGACTTGTTTTCTTGTAATTTATCTCTTTCTTTGATCCTGATATCCATGCTTAGACTAGTTAATTGATAAAGTGATCGTTCTTTCCGTACTTATGAACTATCTGTGATAATTGAGTATTGTTTATGAAGTTGAGATTGGTATTATGGAACTATTGTTGACAGAAGACTTGATATTGCTTATTCCATCACCCTATTGTTATATATTCACTGTTACATGGTAAAGGAGAGTGTTAAAGCATGAATGGTGATGCCGTGCCGTATTTGAGAGTTAAAGCACGGAGGGTGATGCCGTTCCATATCTATTGATTCATGACGAAATTGAGGGTAAAAGCATGAAGGATGATGCTGAACCGTATTTATCATTTTATGGTGAGATTGAGAGTAAAAGCACGAAGAGTGATGTCGTGCCATTATTACTGTTTCATAGTGAGGCTGAGAGTAAAACCATGAAGGGTGATGCCGTGCAGTTTTATTCATTATGCTTGTTCATTTTGTTGATTGAAGGTTTATTGATCGATTCTTGTTATTATTCCCTGCTGTAGTTACCGTATCTTGTACCCCCTTTCGCATGTCCCCTCCCAATTGTACTTGTTAATTATTTATCTGCTGTTATTTTGTACGTATATTTCCGTCTGTACAGGTTTTACTACGTGGGTGTCCTGTCATATCCTTGTCACTACCTCATCGAGGTTAGGCTCTACACTTACGTAGTACATTAGGACGTTGTACTCATACTACGCTCTGCACTTCTTGTGTATATTTTGGTATTGGTCCCAGCTGTCCGTGAGGTGTACCAGCTTGGATTGGCATTTGGAGACTCGAGGTAGATCTGCTGGCATCTGCAGACCTTGAAGTCCCCTTCCATTTTCCCTATTTACTGTTCTTTTCATTCGAGACAGTTATATTTATTTCAAACCATATTTTGTAGAGATTCTAGAAGCTCGTGAACTTGTGACTCCAGATCCCGGTTATACTTAGAGAATATTGGTTTTATGTCATTTGTATTCTGTTTTAGTTTATTTTCGACTTAATTGGTTTTACTTAATTGAATTGATTAAAAATTGGCTTAAAGATCCTTTAACGTCGCCTTGCTTAGCAAGTGAAATGTTAGGCGCCATCACGGCCCCGAAGGTGAACATTTCTGGTCGTGACAAGTTGGTATCAAAGCACTAGGTTACTTAGGTCTCACGAGTCACGAGCAAGCTTAGTAGAGTCTGAAGGATCGGTACGGAGACGTATGTACTTATCTTCCAGAGGCTATGAAATTTAGGAACAAATTTCACTTATATTCTTCTCCGTTGTGCGGTTTTATTCTATCTTTGCTGATTGAACTCTTCTATTCTTGTCGTTCCGCGGATGGCGAGAACACGTGCAACATCTTCAGCTGGACAGCAGCCGGAGCCCCCAGTGGAAGCTCCTACTAGGGGCAAAGGACGAGGCCGAGGTCACACTAGAGGCCGAGGCAGATGCAAAGCTCAGCCTAGAGCTCAAGTAGCAGCACCAGCAGTTGAGCCTCGGCTAGATTTTGATGAGGAGGTTCCAGCTCAGACAATACATGTTGGACAAGCTCTAGTCCCGGAGGGGTTCATCGCCACCCCTGTGCTTCAGGATGCTCTATTCCTTTTGGTGGGCCTTATGGAGAGTGTGGCCCAGACCGGTACATTTCCTGTGGCACCAGCTGTCTCTCAGGATGGGGGAGGAGCACAAAATCCTACTACTCACACTCCGGAGCAGATGGCTCCCCAATATCAGTCTCCAGCAGCCCCGCCAGTTAGGGTAGTTCAGCCAGTTGTTGCGGTACAGGCCGGTGATAGGCCCGACATGTCTTCTGAGGGCTTATTGAGATTGGACAAGTTCAGAAAGCTCTTCCCAGTTCACTTCAGTGGTGCACCTTCTGAGGACCCGCAGGATTATCTTGACCGCTACCATGAGGTGCTGCAGAACATGGGTATAGTTAAGACCAATGGGGTCGATTTTAATGTATTTCAAATGTCGGGTTCCACCAAGAGGTGGTGGAGAGATTACATGTTGACTAGACCAGCTAGGTCGCCTACACTTACTTGGGAGCAGTTCTCACAATTATTTCTAGAGAAGTTTATCCCTATCACTTTGAGAGAGGATTACCGCAGGCAGTTCAAGCATCTCCAGCAAGGCAGTATGGCTGTTATCAGTACGAGACTCATTTTGTGGATCTAGCCCATCATGCTCTCCTTCTGCTTCCTACTAAGAGAGAGAGAGAGAGAGAGAGAGAGAGAGAGAGAGAGAGAGAGAGAGAGGGTGGGGAGGTTTATCGATGGACTCGCTCACCCTATCAGGCTACAGATGGCCAAGAAGATCGGGAGTGAGATTTCCTTTCAGACGGTTGCTAATGTTGCTAGGCGGATCGAGGTGGTTCTTGCTCAGGAGAGGGGGCAGGGGTCTGATAAGAGGCCTCGTTATTTCGGTGGGTTCAGTGGCGCCTCGTCTAGGGGCAGGGGTACTTTTGGTAGAGGCCATCCTCCCAGGCCATATCATTCAGCGCTCCAGGCATCTCACAGTGCTTCAGATGGTCGCGGCCTTCATATGTCTCATCCCAATCAACTAGCCTACAATGCACCACCAGCTCCTATTAGTGCACCTCTGCTCTAGAGTTTTCAGGGTGATTACTCAGGTCGACAGGGTCAGTTTCAGGGTCTGCAGTCACAACAACTGAGGTCCTGTTATACTTGTGGTGACCCGAAGCACATTGCTAGATTTTGCCCTCGGGCACCATGCAGCTCACAGCAGCAGGGTTCTCGTGCCATGGTTCTGGCAGCGGTTGCTTCACCGCCTGCTCAGCCAGCTAGAGGAAGGGGTCAGGAATCCAGAGGTATAGGTCATGCTGTTAGAGGTGGAGGTCAGACCGTTAGAGGTGGAGGCCAGCCAGTTAGAGGTCGTCCCAGAGACGTGGTTCAGAGTGGTAGGGCCCAGCCCCGATGTTATGCTTTCCCAGCCAGGCCTGAGGCTAAGTCATCTGACGCTGTTATCACAGGTATTGTTTCAGTTTTCAATAGGGATGCTTCAGTTCTAATTGATCTGGGCTCTACTTATTCCTACGTATCATCCTACTTTGCTTCATATCTGGTTATGCCTCGTGATTCTTTGAGTGTTCCTGTGTATGTGTCCACACCTGTGAGAGATTCTATTATCGTAGATCGTGTTTATCGTTCATGTGAGGTTACCATTGGGAGTCTTGAAACTAGCGTAGATCTCCTACTTCTCGATATGGTAGATTTTGATGTCATCTTGGGTATGGATTGGCTGTCAACTTATCATGCTATATTGGATTGTCATGCTAAGACGATGACCTTAACCTTGCTGGGGTTGCCTCGATTAGAGTGGAGGGGGACTCCTGGCCATTTTAGCAGCAGGGTTATCTCTTATGTGAAGGCTCGACATATGGTCGAGAAGGGGTGTCTAGCTTATTTGTCTTATGTCCGTGATTCTAGTGCGGAGGTTCCTTCCATGGATTCAGTGCCAGTTGTTCGTGAGTTTCCAAAGGTGTTTTCTGTAGATCTATCGGGGATGCCACCCGACAGAGACATTAACTTCTGTATTGATTTAGCTTCAGGCACTCAGCCCATTTCTATTCCACCATATCGTATGGCCCCGCCAGAGTTGAAAGAATTGAAGGAGCAGTTGCAAGATTTGCTGGATAAGGGCTTCATTAGACCTAGTATCTCACCCTGGGGTGTGCCTGTGTTATTCTTGAAGAAGAAAGATGGGTCGATGAGGATGTGCATAGGTTATCGATAGTTGAACAAAGTCACCATCAAGAACAAGTATCCATTTCCGAGGATTGATGACTTATTTGATCAACTTCAGGGTGCCAAGGTATTTTCGAAGATGGATTTGAGGTCTGGCTACCATCAGTTGAGGATTAGGGCATCCGATGTCCCTAAGACAGCTTTTCGGACTCGATATGGGCATTGTGAGTTTCTAGTGATGTCATTTGGGCTGACAAATGCCCCGACAACATTTATGGATTTGATGAATCGAGTGTTCATGCCCTATCTGGATTCTTTCGTGATTGTGTTTATTGATGATATCTTGATCTACTCCCGCAGTCGAGAGGGGCACGAGCAACATCTTCGGATTTTACTTCAGACTCTGAGAGATAGCCAGTTGTATGCCAAGTTTTCAAAGTGCGAGTTTTGGTTAGACTCGGTCGCTTTCTTAGGGCATGCAGTATCGACAGAGTGCATTCAAGTGGATCCTAAGAAGATTGAGGCAGTTCAGAACTTGCCTAAACCCACTTCAGCTACGGAGATCCGGAGTTTCTTGGGTTTGGCGAGTTATTACCGTCGGTTTGTGGAGGGGTTTTCGTCTATAGCAGCCCCATTGACGAGATTGACCCAGAAGGGTTCCCTGTTCAGATGGTCAGACGTGTGTGAGATGAGCTTCTAGAAGCTCAAGACTGCTTTGACTACAGTGCTGGTGTTGGTGTTGCCCACAGGTTCAGGATATTATATGGAGGATGGTAGGGGGATCGCATATGCGTCGCGGCACTTGAAGGTCCATGCGAAGAATTACCCTGTTCACGATCTAGAGCTGGCAACCATTGTTCATGCGCTGAAGATCTGGAGGCATTACCTTTACGGCATGTCATGCGAGGTTTTCACGGATCATCAGAGTCTACAGTATTTGTTCAAACAAAAGGATTTCAATTTGAGGAAGAGGAGGTGGTTGGAGCTATTGAAAGATTATGATATCACCATCTTGTATCACCCCGGGAAGGCCAATGTGGTGGCCGACGCCTTGAGTAAAAATGCAGCGAGTATGAGCAGCCTTGTGTACATTCCAGTCGGGGATAGACT